>NC_046683.1:17595000-18220000 GCF_009870125.1 Drosophila pseudoobscura
CTTATTCAAGCCATTCATGTCATTTTCCCCCTACAGTTTAACTGAACATTGTTCAACTTCACTTATATGTGGCATGTATTGAATTTTCGGGAAGTCTCGTCAAATATTCCTTGGTTGAGGCATTCGATTTGAATTGTATTTGACTTCAAACTGCCCAACAATTGAATACATTTCGAGGATGCCTCCTGGCTGTGGCACTGGTCCGACAATGAACTGTTCAATAATATATGTATGTATGGCCGTTTTATTTCATTTCATTGCACCGAGTGAATTTTACAGAGATTATACGAGATTTGTAACATTCTGTGGCGCACTCCCAAGCCAAGGAGTGACCCTTAGGTCCCGCTTCGGCTGAGGGCTGCAAACTCGCATTGAAATGGCAGAGGGTCAGGCACGTTCAAAGACACATCTGCACATATGAACTATTTGGGGAATGAGGGCAGAGGGCGAGGTGACGTGGATCTGAAGTGGATTCAGATTTAAATAAGACATTTGTGCAATAATCATAAAAACGAGAGGCGACACAGTAACTGGTAAAGGCAAAGCCAAAGGCAAAGGCGGTCGGGTGACGATTACTTCCAGACGGGCGAAGGATAGGCGAGGAGCTGGTTACGTTACTCAAATGATACACGTTACACACACCGCACCGCATCGTTATAGTGGCTCTGGCTCTGGCTCCGGCTCTGGCTGTGGCTGTGGCTGCGGCAGAAGCTGAACAAGATGTAGAGGCGTGTGCCACCAAGGCAACGGAAGCGGATGCAGAACGGAAGTGGAAATGGGGCAGCAGGCTGAAAGTAACCGGGATACCTAGCTGGGATCGCTGGGTGGGCTCTGGGCTGGGCTGCATGAGACACAGTTTCCAGACACACTGGGAACATTCGTCACCTCTCCTCCCTGAGTATGCACCAAATTCACTCGAACAACTACTCTATTGTGTGTGCTCCCATACTGGGAGCCGAGCCGCACATTCCCATGTGCTTAAATATACACATATGTACATAAATCTATGTACATATTGCATGTGCGCACTTCCATGGTGTCGCACGGGACATCCGCACACATTTAAAATGAATAAAGTCGAAATAGCACACATTTTTATTTTGAAAGTAGGCATTGCTTATACTAGCTCTCCATTTGCCCTTTAATTGGTGCTAAAAATGACAAGACATGATTGCAAGACACCAAAGTATTCGCATGGGAAGAGAAAAAGAAGATGCTGTCGCCAGAAAGACTGAGAAAGAGAGAGAAAAAGAGTAAGCGCATGGAAGCTGGTACAACTTATGTTCTTTAAAAATTAAAAAAAAAATAATTATTGCGATATCTTTCACCATTCAGCGCTAAAATTCTTCAATTTTCATAATTTTCATCGGTATATATATAATACCTCTTAATGGCTCTTGATAGGAAAATGGGTCGGGCTTTTAGTATAAACCAAAAATCTATTTTAATAGCTTTGACTGAAAATCCACAACGCACAGTGGATGACCAATTGAGCAGGAAAAAACTTTGGCTCCCAAATATTAGATACACCATAAATCAGTTTTTACAGAAACATCAAGAAATATGTTTGGTCTAGTTTTTGGTGGAGTACATAGTACCAAAACAAATAGTTAGTTTCGATTATTTAGATATCCAATTGATGTTACGAAAGTTGTTATTTAACCAGCATCAATTGTTTCCAATTTCCTGGCAATCTAGTTCTCTAAAAAAACTTCAAATAAGGACGGCTATCGACATACATATGTATGTATGTGTCCCTAATGCCACACATTTTGTTAGCAGCCACAATTAAAAGATTGAATCAACTGGCAGAATATAATAGCTATATGTTGTAATACCTTGTAAATCTACACAATCTACAAGTAAATAGAGAAAATTTGTTACCTAAAAAATGTGGAAAAAACCCTGGAAAAGTGCAATGAACTTTCGATAACTTCTTGAGGAATTCTAATGGATTTCAGTTCCACATTTCGAACCCACAATCGAAACCAGTGTCCATTCGCATCTGACCATAAAGAAGTGCGAAATTAATAGAGTTCCTAGGATGGATCGATCCTATGTGCCACATATTTCAAAGCTCATCGTCATCAGTCATCGGTCCAAGTGACACACGCGTTACTTCATTCAAATGCTGCCAGACGAGTCAATCTTTTTCCAATTTGCTGGTTGTCCCCCCATCGAACTCGCACTCTCTCTCTCTCTCTATCTGGGGTCGTTTTACTAGAATATGCTGTTATCCAGTCGAAACCTTCAATTAATATACATATGCGAGGGAAAAGTAATCGCTGCCGTTGAATGTACGCGGGCAGTCGGTCGCTGCTCGAGGGCTTTTCATGCTGCTACTATTTATGTTTGCATTTGTATTTGTATTTGTATTTGTATTAATTCTGGTGAGGCTAATCCTCCCAATCAATCTCTCTCTCTCTCGCTCTCTCTTTCTATTTTTTTATGCGCATGCAAAGATAAAACGTGGCGGCGTTATCGTAAATTTTGCGGCTTTTGAGCAAAAGAAACAAAGTGGAATGGGCCTAACATATGTACATAAATCCGTGAGTCGAGAGGGAAAAACGCATTTAAATATTTTATAAAGCTCCCACTGCTCAGAGGAATATACATATATGTACACATCTGTGTGGCCGACGAACCCTGTAATTTTAATACAATTTGTACGTATCCGCGCAATGAAAAGTGAATCAAGAAAAACTGTAATACTAATAGTTATAGGGTTATTATGCTTTTAAACAAAAAGTGGTATTTGTGTCCTGGATTAAACAGAAGCTATAACTTTTTTCAAGCTAGTTCAAATACAAATAAACCTTCTCCATTTCCGTAACGATTCAAATCGAACGGAATACACGAGAATGTTCTATGGAAATTCATGCTCAGTTCCTTGAGAGATGGAGAGAGGAGCAGAAGGATGGCCTTTGAATGATATTAACAGAGAATTCCGTGATGTATTGTGCTATTCTTTGGTGTATGTCGGCCTAGGCACACTTTGGACGTATCACGTAAGTCAAGACCCACTGGATAGGTATGTCTGCACCTGACCCGTGCATTCAAAACTCCGGAAAATCGAATTAGATATCTGTTTGTTTGTCTTCGACTTTTCACTTCTTAGCTGTCGGCGTTGCCTATCAGTGCGTGTTCCCTTATTTGGGTCTTTGACCATGGCCAGTGCTGCCCGATACGTTTATGAAATTTTGTTTGGTCAACTGAAAATTTCAATACCCTCCTCTCCCAGGGGTCTCGCAGCTCGGCCCCGCCGGGGCGACTGCTAAAGGATCGCAAGCTCAACAGGCTCTGACGCTGCAAATGTCATAAGTGTAATTGGGTTTTCCGAAACGCAAATTCGTATTCATTGTGTGTCAAGGGGGGAGAGGGCTGTGGTGTATGGTGTATGGTGTGGGAGTGCGAGTGCGAGTGGGGTGAAAGTGCATTCGTGTTGCGTTAAATGCTCTGCTCGTTAATTTGCACAAATTACGCATACGTCCAGTGTGCGGTGCCATTTCCACAACGAGATTTGTTTCGAAATTGTTATTTATGAGACTTTGCGCCTGTGTATCTTAGTTGTGCTTCGGTGGTGCATGCCTTTGCCGCCACTACTGCAACCCCACTTAATTACCGCTGCTTGAACATATTGATTGCACACACGCACCTTAGTCCGGATTATTCGCACTCCTCCCCCTCCGGGCACCCTCCGCGGCAGCATCTTATCCGCCGTGATTTTGCTAATTGAGCTTGGGAAATTAATTGTCTTAAGACTGGCGATCCCGCGACAAGTAGCCCGACACTTAATTGGCCTTAAATTGTGCAAGTCATCAGCGAAAACACACACAAAAAAACACACCCTTGATGGGGTGATGCCGCCCCTTCCCCGTTGGCAGCATGCAGCCATTAGGGTATGAATACAAAATCAAAGCTGTGCAAATATGTAAGCTTTGCCCGTACGAGAAGGACACTCAATTAAAGCGCCATTCATACTATCTGGAACAACGTGGCTCAACAGAGAGGCAGGGACAAAGGCAGCAGACAGTGGAGACAGCAGACAGCAGTGGAGCCAGCAGACAGAGAGAGGGGACACACACACCCCAGGGGCAGCGTGCGACGGCATTGCAGCTGGGACATGGGCCATGGGCCTGCGCCTGCGACTGCGACTGTGGCGAAGGATTATGAATTAATAATAGGCAAACTGTAGGAATTTTCGCACGCCCAACACCTTCTTTATGATATTTGGCTCCGTCCTGGCTGGATGTTGACGCTTCCCTCATTATGCCTTGCGCGACCAACGACACTCAGCGGAGTCCCCGCAGCGCCATCAGTTCCCAGTACGCATTCCATGCCCCAAACCCTCTGCTACTAGCATACGAAAACGCCGAGCTTACTTTAACTTGATAGAATCTAGAGGCGTCGAGTAAAACCGAGTTAAAGATTGCGCGACTGCCTATCCCCAGTGATTGGTTACGAATTTGTGGACTATCTTTATCTTTAATATTGATTTTATTTATAATATGGGGGTACACTTAATATTGGTGGATTAAATGTTATATGAGTAGTCGGTATGCCTGAGGTTTGTTTCAACTAAATTTTAGGAGCGAGAAGAAGTCGAGCAAAAGGGATTTGAAACATCAGGCGACGGTCCCAAGGTGGTCCGCTCCCGCTACGCGCTCTCTCTTCGGGTCTTGCTTTGCTCATTACAACAGACTTCGTTCTTCTCTCTCTCATCAAACATGACGTCAGAGCGCTTGACAAAAGACCGGGAAGAGAGTTAGAGAACCGCCTTGTATGAGAAACGGAACGCATCGCTGTTTGCTAACTAGTTCCCTAAGCGGGAACATACAATGATGAGCATGTGAATAGGGCAAGTTAAGGTATGGATGGCTATCAACTATTGAAAACTCCAATAAGCGGTTTATGTCTGAGCTGTGATACTCCAGAAGCCACTGTGTAAAGTACACTATGCTTGCTTAACACAAAAATTTCAGATTGTGATTAATGGTGTTGAAGTGTCCTCTGATCGAATTGAAAGACAATGTGTAAGAGTGCCGGTAGTCGGCTTTAACCCTGGACGGTTAACGACGAACACACATTCCGTGTTGGTCTAGATCGCTCTACAGCTCCAGTCGGGATGCATTAGGCGTTTCACACTACAAGTACGTCCTCGTTGTGACGAATTTTAACCTCTGTGCAATTTCTATTCTATTTCTGTTATATTTCAATCAAAGTTCCTAGCAACACAAATTTATCGCTAAGGGATGCTGACAATATTAAGTAGACTACAAAGACGGATTTGTTTGTTAATAAATAAAAAGATTAATAACGGCAAAAAATCTCTTTATTTTTAATCTGTGTATTAAAAAAACTCTAAAAAGTATATAAAAGTTTGTTTCACAGGAAAAATCCGCTTTGTTATAAGTTGAAACTTTTTCTTCGTCTGTGCGACGAAAGTCAACCCTTTCAGGGTTGAATAAGTACCCGTGTTCCCCATCTAGGGTTAAAGAAGGATAAGGCCTTGCTAATGTTTCCTAAATTTAAACATTCTACAAAGTTTCCCACGGTTTTTCGAGCATTTACCACAACTTTGATTGAGAAGTCTTCTGGAAGGACTCGAAGCGGGAGCCTGTCAAGCGGCCCGCAGATGTGGGTGTTGAATTATCATTTGACAAGTTTGTAAGCAGTCAATCAATCAATCTGGTAACGCAATTATTTCCATCCTGGCCGAAGGCAATTGACTTCAATTGACTCGCTCCGGGCCACGCCCTCTACTTATCGGCCATATACTCGTATTGATTGCCAATCGATCTGCCTGGCTGCCCTCCCAGACAGCGTCTTCGAATAGGCTTTCATTGATAAGCCAATTGTATTTCAATTGAGATTTTTTTTCCCGGTGCCGCTGTTCCATGCCCACAATCCCTCCTTCGACACTCGACACCCGGCACTCGTCTGGACGAATATATTTTTGGATGACCGTGGGATGGGCCGGCTTCTGCATAAATCAAATGTGTCAATAGCCGGAAGCGAGGAATATACAAATTGTGCATATTTATGCAGACCTACAAACAACTTCCGATCGAAAATTACTGGACCTGCCCCATATGACTCCTAGCTCGCAATGAATTTTGGCTAAATTGCTCCTCTAATGCTCTTCCTCGACTGCTGCAGCGAACCAACTTTTGCGAAAGCAATTTCCAATGCGCCAAGCTGAAAAAAGTCGACGGCTATTGTCCGTTTTGTATGCTCTCTCCGCTCAATCACTCTCCCTCTCCCACTTTCCTACTTGCCTGCTGCCTTCATTTTAGCTTTCTCCCTCTATGTGTGTGTACACATATAGCACATACATATATGTATGTACAGTGCCGAACCCAAGTATAAGCACAGCAAATCAAGTTCAGCTTCCTGCTGTTTTCACAGCTATGTTTTTGTAATGGGCCCATCCGGGCAGTATTTCTGAACAAACTTCGCCCTTATTAGTTTTACTCGTCTTTAGTTATGTCCCACTTTAGTGGGATTCGAATTCGGAAACCATGGAAGGACTTTTGAGAGCTCCACAGAACATTTATCGTATAAAATGATGTTTGTATCTTGCAAAAATCCAATGCTGTGCCAATACTTAAGTTTGCCACTGTATGTGTATGTGTATGTGTGTCGCACGTGCAATATTTGTTCAAATGGTCTATGGTCCTTCACAGCTTCCTCGGTTTTGTTATCTATGTACGTAGAGCTTTAAAATTGGTCCAGGAGCTGAGAGTGTGAGTGCGAGGTGCCTGTGAGGTAACAAAATCAATCTTTGACAGCTCTACACTCTCCCTTCCCTTACACCCGCCGATCTCCTCTGGTCCTCTTGATGGTCGAGGGCTGCTGCTCGATTTCTCTATGGTGATTGACCAGCATATTAAGTGTGCGCAGCGTCGCCAAGAAATGACAAACATCAAGGGCAAGCTAAGGTAAGTTGTCAGAGCCAATTTGCCATCAGCATCAGCCAGTTGCCGGCACCACTACCAATGCATTCAAGCTCAAACTGCTCCGGTGAAGACTTTGCCCTCTGCCGGTCCCTGTCCCCGTCCCCGTCCCTGTCCTGGCCGGCTCTGGCTCTTGCTCTGGCCCTACTTCTTGTTCTTCATCTCCTCAGTTTACATTTTTAAAATGCAATAAATCATTCACAGCTCTTTCACTTACTTAACAAACTTTTGCCACAAGGGGTGGGGGGTGGGGGTGGGGATAACGGAAGGGCGGTGGGGTTCAAAAGTTTCCGCTCAAGCGTGGGTCGCCCTGATTTGCTTATGCCTTTGGGGGTGTGGGGGCGGGATTTATAAAACGCTATTGGAAGAAAGAGTGAAAGCGAAAGAGCTATGGAAACCGAAAAAGAAAAGTTTCCTATTAAACCCTTTCCCTCTGCCGCTAAACCGCTCCCCCTGCAACCACCCCTCCAGCCATAAAACATGCCAAAAATAGCAATTGCCGGGACAGCGTTTTAAATTTATATTACGCACGCGAAAGGCCAACCAAACAAGCCAGAAACGATCCGGTTCAATTCCGATTTCAGTTTCAATTTCGGGTTCCCTTGGCTCGGGGAAACTTATTACTCCGCAGCGCGAAAGGACTGGCATACTTATTGGGTATATTAAGTGCTTTACAATTGGATAATTGATATCCTGTACCCAAACCAAGAGTCCTATATCTGTGCATAACATAGTTACTCCTGTATCGCCTATGGAAGCTGATCATTGTAAGGATCGTTTCTGTTATACTGTTCAGAATGTGACCAATCCACAGATTTTGTATACATATGTATATCTCTATATTTATACATCTCTCCTCAGACATCCCGGCCGCACTAGAAGGGCTGACTGCCTTTTGGGTGAAGTCTGGGCTAGTTTGAAAATGCTAGGGAAAGGAAACGAAGCGACCAACAGTGTGAAACGACAATGAGCGCCTGGACCTGCCGGCACCAGGTGATGAGGTTGTGGACGAGAGGGAGAACGGGGAAGCAAGAGCAGAGGCTCGGCCCTGCCTTTGGAAACCCTAAGCCTGTATACGAAAAGGATGGTTTATGGGAGTATATTGTTTAAAGCTGAGAGCTGAGCAAACCATTCTGCGGTAGGCATAGTAGGCGGTTCTTGGATAGGACTAGAGGTAAGAGAACCGAAGAATCTTTGCATCATGGGCCTCCCTTCAGAGCAGGCTAAACAACGAAGAGACTGAGGAACATATTCACAGAGACTTCACAGTAGTCAGAATGTTGAAAAACACTCATCCAAGACACAATGGTCATGGGAGACCCAAAGACGGTCATAAACGGAGAACGGGTACGACAGGAGTTATTGTAGGAGTTGGTACGTTGTGAGGGAATTTTCGATATGGTCCGCTATTTGATTGTTCCCATGCATCTCGTTTTGGACCGATATGCTGATCCTAGATTCAATTGCGCCTTTATTTGGTGAGATCTGCCGACGCTAATTAATGACTTCAATTGATTGAAAGCGCACATCTCTGGACTTGGACAGTCGGGGCATTTGGTAATTAGGCAACAGCCAGGTCAGAGCAGCAGCAGAGGTCCGGACAGACTGCGTCCAAGGTCATCGGCCTCGGGTCCGGGCCACGCAGTCGGGAACCACGCAATGACAATGAAGGATTTGCCTTATGACGAGTGCCGATAACACGAGTCATCCATCACACACTTAGCAGCAGCTTAGCAAATAGTAAGCAAATATAACATTTTGCGAGCACAAGGAGTGAGGATGGGTCGCAGTCGGACAATGGCTTGTATTTATGGACAGCGCGTGGTCACGTGGGCCGTGGGCCGTGGGCCGTTAGCCGTGGTTCGAGCCAGAAATAGAATCAACAAATGCGACAGAGCTGTTTCTGTCAGCAGCGTGAAATACATAGACAAAGACGAAAAAAAGAAAAGGAAAAACGAAAGGAACACGGAGGCTCCTGCTCATTAAAGCGTTTCAAGGTCTCCCACAAAGGAACCGGGAGCCTGGGCCACTTGCTGCGAACGGTGACGGTGTCGGTGTCGGTGGCAGTGAGTCCTTTAAGTAGCATCGTTTATTGCTTATTTATTTTTCGCTCTTGCTTGTGGCATTCCCGTTCCCTGGGGCTGTCGGGACTAATATATTGATGGGGAGCCTCAAGTCCATCTAAACGTATACATTTATACCAAATGGGTATGTAGGTGGTGCCATCCATCGATGCTCTTAATTGAATTCATGCCTCATACTTCGCACCATTCATTTCAAACAGATATTCTATGGGCAAGTGTGGTATATAAGATGGAGAGCTTAATACTAACTAGAACTGTGACCTAGTAGTATCAGTAGTCCTATCAGATTAGTCTAGGTCAAGAAAATATCATTGTTACTACCTGTTGAAGATCTAAAAATCCATAAAGTCCTGTTTAACTCTCAATTTCGTGTGCGGACTCCTGTGATATCACTTTGAGATACGAAAATCTGTTTTGAACATACTAAAAAGGACTATTATTATAGCTATAATGAAGAGCATAATTTACGTCCGGATGGTACTCGTTGGTTCGAGGAGAAAGAGCGAGTGAGAGATTTAACGCTAGCTTTTGTTGTCGAGACTTGGGAGAGAGAAGTGTAACAGAAAGTGCGGTATGGAAATGGCTAGAATATTGGTAATATTGCTAAAGGTGGAAAAAAGATAGACTGATGATAAGTGAATGCCTTCAGTCAGTTGAGAAAATGAATACCTAAATATCTGGGTGGCGAGAGATTGGCAACAGTGTCGGGACTAAGGAGGCTGAAGGTGGCTCGGCCAACCCAGGTGACCCCAAGCTCAAATCCAGGCCAGATCACTATCTTCGAATGAAGTTTTAGAATTATTCGGACCTTTCCTTCCACCGTTATGTCACATTAGTACGACAAAATTTTCATAAACAATGAAAAAGTTAAATTTGTAAGCAAAAAATTCAATAGTTATTAGGTGTAACATATAGTCGCCAACAAAAATGTATAATTATCAATGTGATATGATCCAACATATGACGTTTTGGTACAAAATGGCAAAACTCTGCGAATTGGGTAGGACTATCTCTATTTTATGTGATTTTGTATGAAGTATTGAGCTTTAATATTTTACGCTTTTAAATATATAAGCCTCTTCTGTTTTTCAAGTTGTAAGTCCATTGTATACCGTCAGCCGAGATTGGGCCAATTTTCCAGGTTTTTGTTTAAATAGTTGAAAACATTAGAGAGTCTTTGGAGAAAAACTTGTATCAAGAATGCCGAAAAAGTTGATGAAATTATAAGTAAATTTAGTAAATTAGTAAGCGCTCAATAAAATTGCAAAATAATATAGGAAAAAATTAGAATTTTTTGCCATTAGGGACCTTTTGGCGGAACTAAATTATGAAACTTAAAAAAAATACTTATCTAAAGAAAACATGAAAAATTACGAAAAAAAATGTGCCTTGTTACTATATAGTAACTTTTGGTAACACTTCGACGTGCAAAAATCTCTTATATTTCATGAGTTTTTCTACTCTCCCACTTACATCCGGATGTGTTGTTCATTCACTTATCGGAAAATTGTTATCTTATATATCCATATCTAAAAGATTTTAGACATGGACTTATTGGCGGTGAAGAACTAGATCAAGAAATTCTTAGTTGCTTTGTTATCCCGTTTCGCTCTGCAGATAAGGTCTCTGAGACATAGTCATAGTTCGTAGTCAGAGAGGCAGACGTACACGGCTCGATCAACTCGACTGAAGAATACACATCTATACAGACATATTAAATTGTGGTATAAATTGCCTCCGCCTTGCCGTTTCATACGGATACACAGGGCCAATGTGCCCAGCTATGCAAAAATGGTTGGGGCCCGTGGGAGTGGTGGGAATGTCAGACATTTGTCACAAATGCTACGTAGTACGTTCCCGTTTGCGCCGCAGCCGCAGCCACGTCGCCGGAAACATGTTGAATACGAGTGTTTATGTTCATCAAGAGAGCTGATAAAAATTGCCTGGGCTCCGGCCTCATTTGTTGCTCGCAGGATCCTCTGAGCTGCCATTTTCGGACTTCTTTGGGTTCGCCATTCGGTTGAGTGGAGTTCATTTGGTAAGTTGTGTGGGTTGCTGGGTTGCTGGGTTGCCGGGTTGGTGGGTTCCCAAGGTCTGGGGACATTATTTAATAGATGACGGCACTTTGCTTAACAAGCAGCCGCATTAGTTTACCCCCGCTTTACTGCCCCATTGCCATTCCCGGGCCCAGCAGTTGGTATGTGCCTGGCATTTATATACAGATATTTGGCCCGGCCCCCTCTTCCGCACTCAGTCACATTGCGATGACACAAAATGCGTGTAAATTGTGTGATTATTATAAGTGGACAATGTGCCGGCTAGGCATCTCCACGAATTCATGGACCGAATTCAAGTTACACTCGGACCCAAAGAAGCCGCGGCCTTAGTTTGTAAGCTATTAGCCACACACACACACACACACACACACCCCTTAGTATACCGTCCCAACCTCTCCCCCGGCCACACACACTAAATATTAAGGAAAATACATTTTCGACCGAATCGGCTTTTAAATCTCTGAGGCACAATTGTTGGCAAACATTTAATGTTCGTGCCCGAAACGAGGGTGGCAATAATGGCAGCACTCCTTCACATACAAACATATGTTCACACATATCAACATACATGTGTAGCTACAGGCACAGGACCACAAAGCATGCAATGGTGTTTTAAGAGGCCCAGCCAGTCCATTCATTGAATCCCATAGGCCCCCGTTAAAAAACACTTGGCCGTTTAATGCATACATAAGAAAGACTATTAGAAACCAAAATTAATACAAGTTCTACTACACTAAATAGGGGCATTTCCAAGATGTCCCACACTGTTGACAATCGTACACATATCAAGTATCAAGAAAGTAAAAATACAACGGATTTTCTATATTATTTTCTACTTTTAAGTAACTCTTGGTTAGCCGTATAATTGGTGCTAAATTCGATTTAGGGCCACTATTCGTGTTCGACATTTTTCCATTTTTCGCACGGGACGAAAATATAAATGGTTTTCGCGGCGATCACTTTAAACTCAGATTTCAGCGAAAGTTGAGGCAATATATTGATGAAAATTTCGGATAAAAGCTGTGCGTTAATGTAGTTTAAGTTTAAATTTCAATTTAGTTTAAACCTTTGTCGCACGGAACAGAAATTTCTGGGCTTAAAAAAAGAAAAGGTCACAAAAATATCCCGTTAAACGATAGTGAAAAAATTGTATGCCACTTTTTTTATATAGTTCAATATGCTTAGCGAGAATCGTCTTTAATATATGTACATAGGAGATAATAGTAAAGGAAAGCATGACAATACAAATTTCAAAAAAATGAGCTTCTGCCCAATCGGTTAAATAAGAAGAGTTTCAGTATTTTTAGAAAATAATATTGGGACAAAGGTATATGGAAATGTGTTTTTATTGACCTTTAATTTCTTGGCCGCGTTGGAGTTTTCGCAGTTTATTTCATTTACATTCTAAAAATGTTCAAATGCACTTTGGATCAAGGTTCGGCTCCGCTGGTCCATACCTCACTGTACTGCTCGAAGCATGCTACCATGCATTCCAATAATTCCAATAGACGTGCCAATTGAATTCAAACGCGTTCCATTTCCTATTAGACAAGAATTCGTAGCAAAAACAAGAAAATCGCAAGGCCAAACGATGTCAGTTGGCGAAAACCATCGAGCTTATTTGTTTTGGCTCAAGGAGAACTTAAACGAAAGAAAAACTTTATCTGGGTCAGCTAAAACATACATATATTTAATTATATTTCTTAAGGAGGCTAAAAAATACTATCATGCGCGACTACATACATATATGGGAATCTCGGTTCGAATATTAATTTGGCAGCCCTATATTGGAACATCTTAAAATAGTTCCCATAGGAAAACGATGAAAAACTTACCCAATTATTCGAATAAAATATACAACAAAAGGAAACTTCTAGATATTTTTTATTTTTCTGAATTTTTGGCACCTTTTGGCAATATCCTTCCTAAAATCCTTCCTACCGATTTCGCAGCGGCCTACAATATTTTCATGTTCTTATTTGCAAATTTACATTGGAGAATCATTGTCTAGGACAGATGGAAATTTTACTGAGCAGCCCACAGATCGCTAATGAAACCCATTGAAATGAACGAAGACAAACATACACAAAACTATTTTTTAATAAACTACAATTATGTATGTGCTATAATTCTCATTGTTGCCTAATGGATTGAATGGACGACTAAGCATTCAAATATATGAACTCGATAATGCCAATCGATAAAGCAATCAGCGATCCTTATTGTTTTCATTTGCCCATGGAATCAAATTTCTTTAAGATTCGGGGGAAAAGCCTGTACCTGTTTGACCTGGGCACTGTTGGGTGCACTGATTTCCAGTAGTAACGCTAGGCCATGCTAAGCCTCCAAACTGACGGCCCGACCTCAGCAAATAAAGTTGCCACATTGTGCTGGTGCAGGGGGGTTGGTGGAGTTCAACTTCCGTTTTGACATCCTGACTGGCAGTTGATTTCCTTCATTTGATGTGGAATTGCATTTATTTGTATTTATTCCCGCTGTGACATTTTTATTTTGCCAGATAGATTTTTGCATCCATCATTGTCAGGCACGCTGACATTTGTCAAAGGCAGCCCCCAGAGCAACGCCAGCACTCCACAAGCAATCCAGTATTGACAAATGAAGCCGCATTCTGGCATGGAAATCGAAACGGTGCTCCTCCCATCCCCGTGCCCAATCTGAGACAGAGTCGCTGACGACAGGGCCAGAGCTGCCACAGTGCTGCAAACAAACCACAAAAACCCATCAAACCGAGGAAACCTCAGCTCGTAGACGAGCCGAGGCGGGGATGGCGCACTGAAAGAGCTGGCTGCGGCTGCATTACCTGTTTCAAAAAGTAACTTTACGAGCCCCGCTCCCTGTGTGCGAGTGTACGAGTGTACGGGTGTACGGGTGTACGAGTGTGTGATTCAGCTCCCCACAAAACAGGCAGCAATTCATTTGGCAAAGTGCACCAGATCGCGACGTCTTCATTATGGGAGCTCAGAAAGTGGTTGACGTTTTCGACGGCGTACATATGTACATATGTATGTAGAATGGGGCGATGAAGACGCTGACGGGAAGTTCAACGATTGGTTGGTTGCACTAGTTAATGGCCAAAAAAACAACAAATCCACTCTTTTAGATGGTTTTTGGGCTCCAAAATGTTGGATGAATTATATTTCTGGCATTATGTAATCTATTTATTTCAGATGTCGGTTTGTGATTTTCTATGTTGTAGTGTCCAACTATTCGAAAATCAAAAGAAAAAAAAAAAAGAAAGGAAAAGGTCGAACAAGGTACACTTTAGGTACACTTTCTAGAAAGATACTTTTCATACCGCCCTCGCTAGCATAGCTCGAAGAAATTGGTGGAATGCAGGAGATCCAGAAGATCATCCGATTGCACAGTTATGTTAAAGCTTAAAGCTCAGCTTAGGCATGCAATAGGTACAGGCGAATAGACTTTATTCATGTGAAATCATTCCCCTGCATAGTTTCACTTACGGCACACGTATATATAGATTTTCGTGATTTTCGCAATCGCAGAGTGAATGGTGAAGACACGTGGAGTTACATAACTTCCAATTTTTCACTATTATCTAATCATCCGCTGTTTATATGGATTAATAAATCCGAAGAGTGGCGTTAGCTGAACTACCCGAGGGAAAAGTGAAAATAAAGTGAAATTCTTGAAAGAAGCAAAGGTACGTTAGTCCACCGTGGAAAGATAAGGTTCTGACACAGTTTTATTTAGGGATAGGAGTACTGGAAAATCTTAATACAGCCAAGCCGGCCAACCAATCTACGGTATCAACTACTAAAACAACCAAGCTGACCGTTTGGGAGTTAGTGCAGTGCACATCCACGGCGGCAAAGTGAAGGCTGAACCGTTGACGTTGGGCTAGCTCAATATCGGAAATCATTTACGGCTCGTGAAAGACCAACCACCATACACCACTGCTGGACGTCCGAATTTCAGTTTGAACCTGCCGATCTCATAAAAAAAGCCGGAGGACATAATCGTCACCAACCTACGAAAACTTACAAAGGATTGAGTAATTAGGCTAGCCTAAACCACATTGCCTCAGAACCACTCTTGCTGTCAGCAGATTTGTGTTTATTTTGATTCCCGTGTTTCTCAAATTAAATTTCAAGTGCAAGTTCCCGTTTGCCTTTATCACTATCACATAAAAATCTATACGCTGCTGCTCTAAGAACCAGCTGATTAGATCCACATATTCATATCTCGTTTATCATTGTGTTGATTAATGTAGTAACTAAATAGCTTCCTCCAATGAGTAAATTTGTAACGTAACTGACGATTTTGAAAACTGAGCAATATGAGTTCGGGATAATGTGTTTCTCTTTATATATATACATACATTTATACTGACCAACCTCTAAATTACACAGTGCATACAAATGAATCCGTCAAAGTCATCTTGGGCCCAACGATACACCGATGAGTTTAACCAATTACTGTGAGTACCACTAGTGGCTGAAACCACAATGTCTATACACCAATGCAGGCGTAAGTTTGTTGAAGTAGATATATATATACTGATTTGAAAGAATATTACCCCCCTCAAATGCTCAAATAATTAAGTTTTTTTTTGCTGATCCAAGAAGAAGGAAGTCTGTATATTTTTGTTTATTTGTAAATGTAAGGAATCGGATTATATCTGTAATTAATGTAAAAAAAATATATATATCAATACAATCTCACATGGTTAGGGACATTTAACATAAAAATAAAAGGAATTTGTAATCATGAATATGTCTGCCTAAACTAAATATTATCTCCGTCCGTCAAGTACTTATGCTTATCTCCCTCAAAATGCACTAGAAGATGTTGGATCTTTGAATTGGGACAACGCCCGAATGTAAACGCGTTTGTCATGGTTGGGTGGGTAAAGACTAGGGACATATATCACCGCTGTTCCCTCCATCAGACAGAAGACGAACTACACTTTTTCTAAGCGTTTTCTAAATGCGTATCGGCGCAGAGTGGAAATAAGTTTTTGTTATTGGTTATTGATATTAACGTCGAGATCCTGCTTATTTTTTTTTTTTGAAGCGCATTATATTGATTTGTGTCAGGAAAACTGTGTAGCTAGGGGAGAAAGAACCCCGACCAATCCGACGAGCTGGACCCGAGCACAGCAAGAATGCGCGCATTCGAACCTAGCTTCCTATCAACATGAGGTCAGAAAAAACCATCTATTGGCCACCGTCGGAGTTAGAGCCTAAACAGGCTCTGGCCCTAACTCACTGGCAAAGACTGCACACTACAATGTAACTTGAGTAAGCTAGTTCGCCGAACAAGAACTATGCGGGAACAAGATCGGAAGAGAACTACAGATCGGATCTGGTTCAAGGGGCACTTTTGCTGAATAGATAAGACGAAGCGGGATAACGATTTTGAATCTTATAAGCTATAAAACTCCCGTGGACTATATATACATTTATGTATACATAGGGGTGCATGTATTAGATTTTTGGTGACAGTGGATGTGTGTATCACATCGGATTATTATTTTAGCCAGAAGGAACAAATAAAACTGCAGGGGCTACGCAAACCCCAGACCCGCGAACACACCCACACTCTCTTCCTCGTTCGGTGTGCGCCCTCTGGCGGTGGGAAGGACCATAAAACGACTGGTGTTGGTGTGCCAAAAGATAGAGAGGGAGAGAGAGATGAACGGAATAAAAAACAGTATCTGAAAAATGGAAAACGATAGAGTATTATGAAATTCTAATCATATAGTAGCGCATTAGTTGAAAGGAGGACAAAAGAAGTGAAATAAATTATAAACTAGTATAGGGGATATTAGGTTTATATTTGAGATTATGCCGAAAGCAGCCCAACTTATGCGCTATTAACTGTTACAAATATTTCGTATATGTACATACGTAGTACAAAGTATTTCAAATAAATATTAATCCATTTGATGTCTCTCTTTCTTTTTTTTTCAGGTAAGAGCATTACTGGGAACGCACAAAAATGGCGACGATGGCGACAATGTCAGCAAATGGTTGGCGGCCGCGCAGCCAGGAACTTGATTAATTTAATAAAAAGCATTATCAAGTTTAAGCTGCTGAAAAGTTAGACACCCGGCCCAAACCAGCTTCTCCAATGGAAAATTGTCTTTGAAATGCATTAAACTTTTTAGTGGGCGCAGCGGGAGGGAAGAGCTCATCAGTGGATGCTCATTATAATCGTCGTTATCCCGGTGAGGAGAATCATCGTGGTCCCTATCATCGTGGGTCGAGGCGATTATGATCACAAAGGCACTGAAAAGTGCGGCCTGCATATTTAATCTGCACTCGGAGGCGCCTCCAAAGTTTTTTGCACTTTGTTAAAACGAAACCAGTAAGGCACACTGGCACGCAACGCCAGAGGAAGCTTGAAGTGAAGGGGAGCCAAGGGAAGGAAAACAGAAAATAATTTCATCAAATCGCTCGCTAAACAGACACTGATGGACGTGGAACTTGGCCAGCCACAGACAGAGGAAAATAAACATTTCCATTCTGGTCGGCAGAAGTGTCTGTTTGAAGAGGGCCAAACAGGCGTTAAGTATGCCCTCAAGTGTGCCACTCTTTGAGCCAAGCTGCCGGCCACCTGTCTCTCCTCAGCAGCTACTGACCGCAGCCCAACCTCCCCTCGGCTCCTGCCGCACTTGCCAAACTCCCATCTTGCTTGACTGCTGTAGCAAATGGCGTCAATTTCATCACAAGGCCGCTTAATTAATTACCAAAGCAGCTGTGTCTGTGGGGATGTACCCTAGGTGGTTCTAGTGGCGCACAACTTTTTTGGAAGGATATTCACAGCATGGGATACTTACTACAAGGGAACTTTGCCTCGATAAGGATTGGGTCTCAGAACTAGACTCTACCAATAATTTATTTGAAATCAAATATTGTTTCTGATTAGATTCAGATTATACCTAACAGGCCTTACATATTTAGAAGATTTAACCAACTCTCTCCACCCTCCGACAGACAGGGTATACAACTCTCCGGCCATCTAGCTAGCCTGCCTTTAACATTAGGACAGAGCTAGCGGCCGTGGTTCCTCTCTTTCTCTTTATGTTTTTTCCATCTCTCATGAGATGAGAGAGATCGCGGAGAGACCCAACATTAGGCCTCCTCACATTAGGCATCAAATCAATTCGTCCCTTTTACAAGACAGATATCAAAATACCTCACTTATATAGTGATAGGTCCAGCCGGTATTAAATGTGCTCTCTAGATGCTTCTTCCGACTCTCTAGTAGACTTCGGATTTGCGATAGCCAATGGGTACACACATACATAGGTTGTTTTTAAATCACTCATCGGCATTTCCCAAAAGCTCTATTTCCCATTTGATAGTAGTTTGTTATAATCGTATTCGTATCTTTGTGGTTTAAGGCTTTCACCCGCAAATAATACGATCCGTGTGGTATCTGCACTCAGCTATTTTCCAGTCAGGATGGTTTATATAATTTTTGGCTATTGAAAGTGGAAAGGACTAGTAGCATGGCCTAAAGCGCTTGTTCTTGAGTAAAGTTTCCCTGTACGAGTCCTTGGACCTTCATCTTTTTGTGAAACTTATCCTTGAAGTGCTCGATGTTATTTTGTTGGTTATTTTATCTATTGAAAAAATCGTTTGTTCTCTAAGACATTTAAAATCAAGTCATGATTGAAATTCCCTCCACTTATGAGATCATTGAACGCTTTTTGAGGTCCTTAAGGGGAACCACTGGAGCTGGATCCACCTTAAGACGGCACATCACCTGCATGATTATTTTCACCAAAAGAAGTAGTTTCTGACTGTAGCCATCAACACGCAGGACCAATCTCTTTATAGAACAGACCGGCCTCTAAAGCTGGATATAATTGCTCTGCGATGCTAAGTTCCACCAAGTCGGTATAGAGCTCGCCAGCCATAAAATGCCGTTCACTTTCCCGCACCAAAGGAGTGATGAAGTATATATTTGTGTAGCCATCGGGTAGTTGAAAGATATCATCTTTTCGAAACCACAACTTGCAATAATCATCCCTAATGACTACCCTGGGATGACGTGGTATATGTGCCCTACCAGCCTCTTGCCAGTCCGTGGTTATGAAGGGATTCGGTTGTAGAAAGTTCAGTTCCAATGGGGCTGGATCATGCTGCATGGATTGGAGGGCATAGGAATCGTCGTGTACTGTGTGCCAAACCCTTTCTCCCTATGATAAATATGATACATGAAACATAAAATCAAGCGCACTTAGGTGCTCTTAAAGTAGCAGTAGAGAAGCTGCATCATATTCAAAATGCAGATGTGGTCCTGTAAGGACATCTTTTGGTGGCAGATACCTAATGCCCTGTACGTCCTAGATCGCATTACCTTATCTATGTGCTGCACTCTGTTGTGTTGAAAGACACAACGAATGGCCCAATATCGTGCTCAACTCACGATTACATCTAAAACCTTATTCACCGTCCTGGCATCGTTTTGCAGTTGGTGTTTTATGGTGTTCTTACAAACTTATCAAATGTCAAGATCAAAGTTTCTTTGGTTTTGTTTTTGGTATGTCGGACAGGGCAGCTGGTTGTGGTGCCTTAACATATGGGCGCAAGGGCGAATGGCTTTGGTGACCCAGACTTTGCTTTCGCTGTTGTCCTTGACCTTCTCCTTATGATTGGACGATGACTTTTTGAGGTCGGCTGGACCACAACACCAGTGGGCACGGCTCCAACGGACGCAGCAGCGTCTGAAACCGCCGGATCGAGTCCTCCGCAAGCTGCGCCTTGGGCGCCTCGGCTAAGTGGTTGCCCCGCTGTTCTGCTGCTGCTGGCCAGTCGGAAGTTATTTAAACTGACTTCAGTAAGGCATTCGACTCGGTAAACCACTTGTCTTTAGCACAAAAACTTGACCTTTTAGGGTCTCCGACCAACCTCCTTAGATGGATTTCTAGCTCCCTTTGTTCCCTATATTCACCAGTTAAGGTTACTTCTGGAGTACCATCGGGCAGACATCTAGACCCCTTGCTTTTTTCACTCTTTATTAATGAGTGGCCTTCGGTAGTAAAATACTCTCGAGTGGTTGGTTCCCTCAATACAAAGTACACCAGGATCGTCTAGAATCAGGCTTTGCGCGGCCTTAATTGGGGTGCTAGTTTGAGAGTGTCATCTTAACCCTGGAACGTCATCTTTTGCCAAAACTCCTCACTACTCCTCCGTGTGTGCACATCAAACGTACATCAAATAATGGAAAATGGCTTTGTGTGATTTGTATGCACAACTTCATCAAAGGTGACGTAGATAGCCCGTTATGGTTGAGCCTTATATACTTCACGATTCCTATTAGATCAACTAGGAGCTGTATACCGTTGTCTCCTCCGTTTTGTTGTCACACGATTGCCCTTGAGGTCAATTGTGGAAAGCTTACTCATACCGCAGTGATTATTTGAAATCGGCAGCAGCCGTTTGATATGCCTATGGCACCCAGAATCTCTCGCTACCCCAACTGGGCGTCCAGGACGTCTACCGAAATTAAGGCAACCAAAGTTCCCATAGCAACTTACCCTCAGTTTGAGTGATTATTAGGAAGTCTGTTATCAAAGGCTGTCAAACTTAAACTAAACGCAGACGCAGAATCTTCAACTCCTACGGAAGTCAACTGACAAATGCCTGTTAGCAGAAGCAGTGTTGCCTTATCAGTTACGGGGCAGGAAGTTCACAAGTCACGGACCTATTTAACAGTCCTCGTACCTTTCCCGTAATTAGAATTTGTAATTTTGAATGAATGCTTAGGCCTTTTAGTTCGGTTTAGTTATAATTTTGCTCGATTGTTGGTCCTACATCTATGTAATTTTCAGGAACGCGACGGGCTCTTGAGATCTCGACTTCAATGAAGACGAACATGACAGTATCGATTAGTCTATTGATGCGGATCAAGGGATGATGGTCCCGACTTTCTTTAAGCTCCTAGCCTTCTAATCAATATTTACATACTGCATATGGCATACGACATATTGTCGTCATCTCTAGTACGGTTTTCTTCTCTTGAGAACCACGTCCTTTATTCTACAGTTGACTGCACTTCACTACCAAGGAGGAGGCAGAACGATTTTCGGGAATATTACTTGAATATTATAGAGACATCCATCATCCATCCATTTCAAGAGGAGTGGCTCGAAGAAGCATTCCATTATAATAGACTTCCTATTAAAACGAAATTCTGACAAAGGACCGGCAGCCAGGGGGGGCAACAACAGCAGCCAACAACAAGCCAGCGAAGCGCTTTTGTCATTTTCCGGATCCAGAATTGATTAGTATTTAATTTCGCATTATAATGCGATTGAAGGCGAACATATCCTGGAGGGAAGTTTTCCGGTATTATGTGACCATCGCAGTGGAAGTGGCTGGGTGGGGGGCGGATAGCGCAGCGTTTGGCCTGTGCAATGTCGTCGTCGTAAGTGCCAAGCTCTGCGTATGCGAAAATGTATGTAGTTTATGAGTGACACAAATATTATTTGATATTCTATTACACCTTCAGCCCCGCCCCGCCACGCCCCTCGCACACAGACACTCGCTCAGAGGGGCCAGGCAGTGGATGGGGGAGCGCTGCACGAGTACGCGGCCTGCTTAGCTCCCAAAGCGCTGGAAACTTGGTCCTTTCTGCCAAAAGCGTTTGAGCTCCAGCTAGCATTGCATATGTGTGCGTGCGGGAGTGTATCAATAAAGCCATGTGTGAGGGGGGTGCGTATCTGTGTGAGGTTGTCGCACATATTCGTAACTAATTAGCAACATGACTCACCTGGGAAACGGCACACATGGGCATGTGTGTGTGTGTGTGTGTATGGATGCGAAAAGCTTTTCTCTCTGCAGCAAAAATGTTTACATAGTGTCCCCTCTGGTGCCAGCAAATGGCTGCTTGCAACTGGGTATGGGTATGGGTATGACAGTGGCAGAAGCCGCAAAGTGGGAGAAAAAAACCCGCTAATTAGCTGAAAATAAATAATGAGAGAATCGCTGTCCAAATGCGGGCGCATGGAAGGCTTCAGAAGGAGGACCAGGAAGCGAACTGTGGATTTTCTGAGTGTCAAAGAACACATTTGGGGCTGGCTTCTAGTTCTTGGCCAAGATCACATAAGACCAAAATGACTTTCGTGTAATTACGAATAATAATACATAAACCACAATCCGGAATAGACGGCTACGCTATCCATTTGGGACTCTCAAAAGTGTGTCATTGCGAAGGTTATTCGTTGAATCAATCGCAGCCGAAGTCCGCACTGGGACGGAATTTTACTCCTTGGCCTTCTCCTATATTCCTCCTAGGTATGATGCTGAGGTTTATTCGAATATTCCCTCCTTCCGTCCTTCCTTCCATTTTGAGGTGTAAAACAGAAGTTATTCCAATTATTGAAAACTTATTTGCCTCCTCAATCCACCTATTCGTCATCATAAGTACAGTTCATCCATTCCCGTATTCCAACCATCTACCTCATGCTGAGATCATTTTTCTTCCATTCCTTATAGAGAGTGTAGAGTCCAGACAAAGTGCTGATTATTTTTGCCCTTTCATTTCAATCAATCTTTGAAGTGTTCTTGTCCAGATTATTCCTCTCCTCAAAGCAGGATCGAGATCTACGTCGTTATTGGAAAGCTATCCGCCATTCCAAAGCAGCTCGAGCACCTAGTTACCAGGCAATTGAAATACGTATACTGCATCTGCTTTTATCTTAATATCATCTTTTAGACATCGATCACCATCGATATTCTCGACTGCCCGACTTTAATCATACTTTACTGATCCACAAACGATCCTTATTAGGGTTTCCTATAAAATCTTCTAAATTGGATGTACTCGTATCTTTCAAATCGCACACAGCGTGTTTTGTTTACTAATAACTATCTGTCAAATGTCGTTACTGTAATCCCCGAAAGTTCCGCTCCTGTTCATTCAATTTATGAGTGACCTACGACTCTGTCCTACTCTGACTGTCCCATAACTCGACCTCAATGAGTAAAATATGTGATGCTGGTACAATCTTCCTTTTTTTAAACACTATAAAATTAAACTTTTCCCTTCTATTCTCTCCTATTCAAGATCTAATGACCTTGGGGTCCTTTCCAACCACAATCCGTGTTTTAATAGCCATATTGCCGCAACGCTAAATAAAGCCAAGGGTGTCTTGGTCTAAAGAGTTTGAAATGCGGGTCACGTCACTAAAACACTGTACATCTGATTCTTGTGTGTGTGTGGATCCCACAGTGTAAAGATCCACAAGGTAGTAATCTCAAGTGGGATTCTGGTAGACTCTTACCCCCATACCGATCTAGGCTAGAACTTATTGACCGGAATATACGGAATATACTCCTTCTTGGAATTTTTGACTCCCAAACTAGGGCGGGACCGATTGACTTTGCGGTTCCTGCCAGACCTTACCATTATTTCGGTCAAACATTTAGGGTTCTATGCTATAGCTATTCGTAGGTGAAATCGATGTGAATGCTATTCCCTGCAGTACGGGCCCACGATGACTTATCATGAATTTTATAAGCGATTATTTTAGCAGAAAAAGTAATATATATATGAGCGATGAATTTGGCCAAAAAGTAGTAGAAAAAGTGGATTCGTTTATTTTTGATTTATTAGATCCTTTGCTTGAACATTTCCGAAATGTGATAGTTGTTTCCCTTTTCCGCGGGCTCATTTGGGAACTTAAACTGAATCGTCACTGAAATGTTATGGATTAATTCATTATGTTTTTGTTTAGACTTCCTTTCGTTGTCCATCCAGGATGTGGACAACCCACGTGAGCTCCGTATTTTGCTGATCTAATAAGAAAATAAATATATGTACAATTTAGAATATAAACTTTGGCCGAAATATTATATTGTATTGTCTTCGATTTGTAGAACAGTTGTTTCAACATAAAAAACAATGCTCACCGTAGATCAGCGGTGGTCCCGTATTCTTATTTTATTCCCAATTTTCTTAGTCGAAACAAAGAGAAACACAAAAGCAAGAGCATACAAAAAGGATAAAGAATATATAATCCGATCCCATACTGCTTGCCAATTTTGTTGCATAATAACTTTAAAACCCTGAACAGCTAGTGAATGTCGATGTCGGGGAAATTTTATGTGTTTGAATGCAAAATTTATAATTTTGGTGATTTCGCAATACGAATACTAGGATCAATTTTTGGTGGAAAAAAGACGGTCGTATTCCGAAATAATAAGGAACTACACTCAGGCAGAGGCAGCAAACGGTGTGTAACGATACAAGCAAAGAAAAGTCACATTTTGTTGCCTAGTGCTATCGGCGGCGAAGTCATCCATAAGAACCATAATACAAAAAGAGTCGCATATGGAACCGAAAAAGGGAAAGAGGTCAAGGGAAAGGAAATGACCCAAAGGGAAAAGAGAACTGGGTGGAGGGTGCTAAGGGGAGGGGCGAGCAATGTAAGCCAAAGCATAAGATGGTCAAAAGAAGTCGAAGTCCTTAATACCCCTCAATTTCCAATACATACATAGGTACTATAATCATATAAACAATATTGTTAAAGTTCGATCAGGAACTGACAGATATGTAGATATGTACTTGATAGGATAAGAGATGTATAGGCTAGGATTTTTGAAAAATAAGCTTACCCTCTTCTAGGGTGTAACAAGCCCCTGGATATATGTAGCTCCTTGGGCTTCTACGTGGATATCTTGTCTGGGAAGTCGAAGGCCTCCATACCAAGGATTTCAGCACACGTCGATACCTCCACCCCATCCTGCTTCGTTTGGCGTCCGATGCCATTGTCTGTCCGATTTTGGGGCATAAACATGCTTCAATAGCTTTTAGCATTAAATTTAGACTTTTATGTGTTTATTTGCTTTGCACGTTTCGTTTTGCTGGCACTTTGTCTTTGCATTGCTTTGACCTCCTTCGTTCGCATCCCATGCCCGGTGTCCAGTGTCCAGTGTCCGGTGTCCGGTGTCCGCCGGACAACTGCCTTCTATCTGCTGTCTGTGTCCCTTGTTTCCGTCCGTATTTGTGCTCGGACTCGTATGTGTCCCTGTAAGTTTTATTTAATACGACAAATGGGCTGTAAGTGGGATTTAAATAAATGTAGCCAACTTCCAAGTCATGTCACAAAAACATTCATCGGTGTGTGTGCGAGTGTCTGACCATGTCTGCACTTGGTATACATATACATATACACATACACATACACATACACATACACATACACATACCATGGACATATAGGGTAACAGGCAATCGAGCATCGATCCATCGATCCCTGGCCTACAGAACCTGACAGAAAGGCGTACAATAATTTCGTTTTTATGTGCTTACATACATAGCCCCAAACTAGTATAAGAAAACTGCACAGGACACTGGGGAAGCCGTGGATGTGGACCGGACCAGAAAGTGGGAATATAATCTGGGACGTATTTACATAACATATATGTAAGTACTTTAAGCTGAGATATTGTTAGGAAAATCTTTTCAGGGAATATCCTATTTAACCGCCATAAATATTGGATATTCTCAGCTGATTCCTGAATAATACAACAACAAAATGTCACAAAACCTTTCTATGGGTTCTTCCATGATAGAAAACTTTTCAAGTCAATTAAAATATACATTTTCATTTCAATTCTATGCAGATGTTAATTTATAAATCAATTTAAAGGTTCCAATTTCAACACAGACTTTAATTTTCTTTAACTTTAATGTAAAAACCTGTTAAAATCAGCCAGGACCAATTTTTCCATTATTTTAGGGTATTGTTATAGTCATGTTTTTCTTTATTATTATCTCCTATACTAATAAAAATTTGGAAAATTACCACACAATATTTCAATTAGTAAAACAAAATATTATACAGATAGTCACACCCAAAACCACTTCGGATTTTGGTTACATATCCTCAGGTTATATTTCATGGGTTTAAAACCGAACGTTCGATTACTTAATTATTTTTTTTATTATTTTTTTAACATTTTGTCTCACGAACGTAACACCTGAATGGAAATGCAGGCTTATGGGACGGTACGAAGAAGGAGCCTTGCTGGTCTTTGCAGTTCTTTCACTTTTCATAGCAGCAAAACCTATCACATACAACAAAAATTAGTCAGTCGCGGAGACGCAGCGAATTCCCGAAGAACAGAGCCGGAGAATCTCTTTCGCACTGACAAACTCCAGCAGCCAGCATCAGACAAACTCCAACTGAGGCGACACCTCACCACTAACAAGCGGCATTCAAATGCAAAACTCCCGTCTCAACTCCACTCGACTCGACTCGACTCTTTACCGCCGCGGCAGAGAACAAGGGGCAAGGAGGAAGGAGGAAGGAGGAGTGGGCCCAAGGCGAACTTCGTCTTATGTTTAGCTCTAATTGCACTGAGAGCCTCCTGCCGCCTGCCTCCAGTCTGAGTTCGGATCTGAATCAGTATCAGCAACATTGAAACTTTTTTTTCGGTGCCGTCCTACAAAAAGTTTTGACGCCCGCACCCGCACCCACTCGCCGAGATAAGCAACAATATGGTCCAGACTAGGGATAGATCCATGGCTGACTGCCTCTCGAGGATGAACCGAAAACAAAGACCAAGCTGGATGCCGTATCTGCGGGTATTCTATCTTCGTGCTGACACCCGTCACTGCCATTTCAACGCTCAGCCAAGATAATTCAGCCCAGTTCTAGTTCTGGCCGTTCCGAGTTCTGGTCGAGCAGAGCCACGAATAGGCAATGCGATGTCCGGAGCCTCCTAAGTAATTCACCGTGTTTGATTGTGATTTTTGCAAGGTGGCATGGGAAAATTTACATTTTTTATTTATAAACTTATATTTTTTGGTATTTATTGACCCTGGATTGATTTAAACACTTTTACAAAACAAATTTATTGTTATTTTGGGGCATAGAGCACTGTTCAATCAGATGAACGACATAATCTGCAGGAATTGGATACCTAAATAGGTACCTTAGATCCCCTTAGGTAGTCGCAGGTGTACAGTTATGCCGGGTAATGCCGACCATCAATGCGACGGAGCAATATACACATGTAAACGCATAGATTGTCATCGTAAAGACAGATGTTCAGAGACGTTTTTAAAGATACAATCATAGTGCAGTCGGAGGCGAAGATACACTTCAAACCGGCCAGAATCGTTAAGATTCAGAGATTGGACCATTTTACTGGACCGTTTACTGGGTCAAAGTGGGATTCACTAATTAGGATGAAAGCTATGAATTGTTTTCGGTGAAGAATTCGGGTTCCTGGGTTTTGGCTCTCCAGAACCTGATTTTGACGCCAATATTAGTCATGGTTCTTCGTCTTATTTTGGAGGTTCCTTTTGTAACATAGATCTTTGTAGACAGGACAGCCTTCTGTAATTGCATGGGAGCTTCTACTTTCATATTCAGATCAGATAAGCAGATCTTGAAATTTCTCATATACTTTTTTAAGATTCTTGACCCAATTTGGCCAGATCTTTTCTTATGGTTTTCTCAATCAAATTCTCAAAATGTTACCTCCTAAATAATTTATTTTTATTTACACTTAAGGTACAGAGGGAGAAATCAGACTTAATTATTATTTGTTTATCGTCTGGATTTCATATATCTGAAAAAAAACTCGCGTGTTTCACATCCACTCAAAAATAAATGTTGTTTCCTACCTCGAGGTCTGACTATGTGTACCTTATGTTTTTGGAGGTCCATTTTACCCATCAGATTTTTTGGTTTTGACATAATCTGTGGCCGTGTTGTTTATGCAATTATCTTTTAGCTCTTTTTGTCTTATGTGTAAAGTATTCCTGTCGCTTGGCCTAAAAAGTAATCAAATCATGCAAAAGTCCTTTTGTCAATGCCAGCGTTCCTTCATGAAATTATTATGAAATATATGCTGCATTGAAAGACAGGCGCTAGAGCTTTTAAAATCGTCTTGTTTTGTACATACATATGTATATACGTCTGTATCTTGGCATCAGGCCAGACCCTATTTAGCAGTTTTCATTACATCACTAAAGCCAGACCCTAATTGGCAGACCCTTGCCAGACGGCTATTCACCTGTCGTAAAATTTTGCTGAAGGTAAGCTCTTTTAGCCTCTTTTAAATAGCATTGTAAGAGCTTAGGGATATATTCATTTTGCGGTGACAGTGGATGTGTTTAACTCTCAGAAGCAAGCGTTTCTGACCCCATAAAGTACACATAGTGATCAGCATCAATAGCCGAGTCGATAAATCCATGTCCGTTCGTCTATCTATCCATCCGTCCTTATGTCCTTCCGTATGTAAGAGCTCCGTCCCCAAAGAGACGAAAAACGTGGCAGCCATCATTTTAAAGATACGGGAAAACCGAAAATGCAGAATCATAGTCAATGACCATGTCTGCCAGATACCAAACAGTATTATTATATTAATATGAAATTATTACGCTCTGCTTTCCCAATCTGTTCCCAACCAAAGACAATTGAGCAGCAGCTAGAACCCTATCTATGTGCTGATGAGAAACGCAGAAACTCATTCCATGTGGAATCAACACTCCTGCAACACGCATATTTGAGTTAGTCTCGTGGCCACATAGAGTCAGCCCCAGTTTGTTCCCAAAAACCCGTTTGCGGCAGGCCATTTGAACTAATTTTAATCACATTTGGTTGCATAATCCAAAGTGACCATTTGAATGCCACGACCAAACAAGACCAAAAACACATGGATACGAGACCACACACTCGTGGGCATACAGTTACATTCGTGTCTATGGGCAGACACATGTATACGTACATGCATACAGCGAAATTCCGCAAATTGGTTTTATTTTGAGGAAAATGTACGATTATTAGCAACAAATTAAAACCGAAACCCGACTAAGCCAAAACAACATCGAGCGGGAACGTTGAGGGTTGCGGCAGGGGCCGCGGCTCTACTTATATACGGCAAGGGCCGCGGCTCTAGTTATATTCCCGGTACCCGTTCCATACGTATATAATCTATGCACTGAGCAGCTTATACTTTTATATTTTGCACGGAATTGGTTTCGCTGCCGATGCATCGCTTTGACTGTCGCATGCTGTCCTTTTCTATCTCCCCCTGTTTATCTTTTGTTACCGCTATTCGCACAAGGAACGAATTGATTTGTTGGTTATTGCCTCCCCCCGCATTAGGCAAAACATCTCTCATATTTTCCCGAAAACAAATAGAGGGGCCTGTAGTTTTTTTTTTTATTTTTGCCACCCCCTTGCCATAACGAAATATGCAAATATTCATTTTTGAGGTCGCACTGATTTATCGGTGTGCTTTCAAAGTCGGATGATTATGCACACGTTAGATTTGTGTAAATTTTGCGGCCTACACGCTACCAGTTGGAAAACGATAACAAAAAGTTAAGAGTTTAATAATGGAAAATTGTAACTAGTTCAGATATTATATCTTTTTCTTGCTGAACGGCGATTTTAAGGAGCAATTGAGTGTACGATCATTTTTTGTCAGTCCGTCTTCAGCCAACATTACGCCACAGTGCCTATGATTTAGAACAAGGTTTTATCTCAACGCGACAGCTTACGTTGCAAGTGGAATGACGGGAAGTGTTTGCATGGAATCACCGGAAAGTAGTAACAGAGTCCCGGCGGATAATTTATCGTTGTTTTTATTTCTTTGAATGTTCTGCTCAACGCCTCGGGGGAATGTTCGTGAGCCATTGTGTGCATTCATCCCGTATGATAATTCTGCATTGTTTCAGCACTGTTGCCATGGACGATTGTTTTTTTTTTTATGTTGCATACTGCTTTTAGGTTATTTTGAGTATTCAGAGGCCAGATGATTCCACGCCAATGCGATTCCATTATTTGATCTTATTTTAGCAAGAATGCAAGAAATGCCTTGCCAGTTCCACCTGGTGCATAAAAAAAAAAGAGAATCCAAATTGTGCCTGCCAGCATAGTGCGTTCTTAAATGATTCTTTGTTTATGTGCCGCTATGTAACAATCACGCAACTGCGACTTGCTCACACGCACATTTTCGTTATCTTGTGGGATTTGTTCGTCTGTTAAAACTTTTGTTAATTGTTCCGCAATTGAAAGTCTGTATTCCAACCTTTAACAGTCGCAAAACAGTCGGAACACACATACATACTATGTTCATACAAAAATATTGAAATCCCGAGCAATAAAGGGTGGGACCTATCGGTCTAGTCAATTCGTGGGAGTTCAACCACGAACCAAGACGCCTTTCTTATGTGCATAGCAAAGTGCGCTGCTGCTGCGCTGCTGCTGCGCTGCTGCTGCGCTGCTGCTGCGCTGCCGGTCACGTACACGAGTAGTGCAGTGGCTGGCACCAATACCATGATCCTGCTGCAAAGCTCTGCCTGCTGTCTACGCACACGAACGCACTGCAAAACTCGTGGGTGTGTGCGTGCCGATCACTGCATTGGATTGAATGGAATATTAGCATATTGGTCAATGTTTGGTGCTTTCTCCGCGTGTATGGTACTTTGGTGGTGTGTATTTTAAAGAAGAACCTTACATCCTTCAGTTGTGTTTCGTGGAATATGATGCCTGCGGAACTCTGGTCGTCTGCATACACCACTGAGAAAGGCGCATTATGAAAGTTGTGTAGTACCCCCTAGGAGAATGTGCACTTCAGTTGTCATCAACTGGTTGTCTCTGGATGACCGATCCAATTTGGGACTTCCAGTGAGTGAGCAGATCCCCAATCAGGCTGCCAAGGGAGTTAGTCCGGCATTAATGGTTTCAATTGGATGCCCCCCGATACGGGCCCATGGAAAGTGCCGATAGTCCTTCCATGGCAGGGGCTTGGCGTACATGGACATGGTCGCTAATCCACTCAAAGTCGCCAACCCCAACTATTAGCAAATGATGTTTATTCCGCTGGTTAGTTTGTATGGCCTCGCATGTTGGCCTGCGCTCTGGCCGGGCAATTTGGTTGTAGCCTGGCCCTCTGCTTCTCTTTTGGATTAATCGCTTTATGAGCTGCAATAAAAGCCACAGCGGCTGTTCTACACATCCTGCTGCTGTCGCTGGAGCCCCGTTTCCGTTGGTTAGTCTCCGTTCACTGGCTGGTGGCTACTGCCCAGTTGGCATTTAGTGGACTGCAATTAGCAGCAAATAAAATAATTTATTTATTGTAATGGCCAAAAATACTACAACAGCGAACGGGACAGCCGTTACCGAGCTCCGGCGTGAATATAGTAGTAACAACAAATTACGAGTAAGAGTGCCTTTCCTCTACCGAAAACCAAAAAAAATTGAATAAAATGTGGAGGAGGAGTTTGAGTACAATCCCTTACCACCCCATAACAACACACCCCGCACCACACATCACCCACCCGCTGTCCCTTCTCCTCACGTGCTGCTTATTAGACAACTTGGAGGTTATTGTTTGTACTCGAGGAGGCAGCGAAGAAGAGGAAAGGAGTGAGTTGCAGAAAGGGTCCAGGATCAATGCGCATCCCCTCCCCATTCAACCTCTCCCCGATCGTAATTCTGCACTCAGATGTTCTTGAGTCGCGAATAGATCTACGCAGTAGGTACTGAGAAGCCACCTAATCTACACGCAACATCCAGTTTCTTGTGCCTTTTGCCTCTGAGACTTACGCTTTTGTGAGAACCCACAGATAATCAACCTCTTTACTCTGGGAAATCGAGCCACATCGTGCATATCTAGCATTAATTTGTTTGGATTGATTCGGAGATTTATGCTTTAATTTCGACGGTGCCATGATTCGCATTAAAATACATCTCTTGCCCGATTGCCAAGGCCATGAACAAGAGTGTGAATTTCTGGACTGCTGTTCGATTAGCACGAGCACGGCCAATCCCCATCGAAGGTCTACACCACATGCCCTGAACCATAAAATGTGGTGCAGTTGACCACAAAAACGGCTTCCCATAGTATTAGACCCGGTCCGGTCGGTCCGCTTAGAGCGTGGCGTGGGCGATGCGGAGGAGGCGGCAGAAGGCGGCACCTTGTTGATGGGTGTCGAAGCATGCATAAATAAAAATGGGGCATGTTGGGTCCGAAATAGCTTGACATTCTTCTGGGCGCCGGGCAGAGCAAAATGGCACCAGATACAGTAGCCGGCCAACGCACAGTGGGCGAAGTGGAACTTCTAAATCCATTGTTAACAGCCGCTAGAATGTGCAACATTTCATTAGATTTAGACAATATTTACTCCAGATTACCAGATTTTAATTAAACTCAGATTCCAATTATATGACGCCAGATTGGCCAATTCGCCCACTGTGCATTGGTAACATAAAATTAAAATGTTTTGCAAAAGGGTTGGTCAGGCCCGCAGGGATTTTATCTGAAAGGGGCCAAGGGAGGCACGGGGCCTGGGCCTGGGCCTGGGACTGTGGCGGTGCTGTGCCTGTGCCTCAGGGTAGCTGTAAGCCCAGTGAGTCATAAAAATCAATAAAGTCAACTCTGGCACCCTTATCCCGCTCTCTGCCTCTGACCGTTGTCGGTCACCTGACTAAGTCATCAAGTTGCGCCTCACTGCCTCACTGCCTCGTTATGCCTCTTTCAGGTGAGAAAATTTAAGTTGGCCAACAATTTCCAGCTAACAAGCTACAAATTTCATAATAAAAACAACCCACATAAAGCCCCGAAACAGAGAGCCAAAAAGTCTGTGACAAACTAGCCCATATCTCCTGCATACGAGAACCAACCTTGCACTATGGGCAAAGCCTTCCCTTTAATGGCACAGACACAATTTCGGCTTAATAGTACCCATTTTAACAAGTTTTTACGGACTATCCTTCAGTACAAATAAAATAGAAAAACTAATTGTTAATATTGTTGTTTTTGTGCAATGATCCGCTGTGCTGTTGATGTGTTTTTTAGATCCTATTTAATGTAAAATTAAAAGCCATGAGCAAACCTGATTTAAATCAAATAACATCACCCCTTTCAGCTACTTTTTGTTCCCATTTACAGATAAAAAAAATAAACACAAACAATTTTAGCGTGAAATCACGCAATCAGCAGCCTAAAAAATCTAAATTTAATTTGACTAATGTTCATGTTCGACTCTTAGTTGGCAAACAAATAATAGTACTGACTGGCGGAGCCATGCCTGCGTCCTTTCAACGTTATCCCCTTTGGTTGGATTGATTTCACATTCATTTTCAGCCCCAAACAAATGTGGAAGAGTGGAAGTCAATCTTGCCAGAGAAATCTCAAGAATAAGAATTATAAATGTAGCGAAGAGTTCAAGTCTATCAAACATTATTTTATGAAATGTTGTAGATCTAAAAATGATAGCACTATATAAGTTTATACAACAAAAATAATATTTTGCCATTCTCCGCCTTGCCCACCCAATTAAAGAGTTTAAAGAGCATCCAGGAAAAACATACATTTATATGTACATATATTTCTGGCGTTGTCTGTAACTGGCTATTTTTGCGTTCAATAATACCGTGATTTTTTGAACGAAACACTGGTTTTTGGAAAATCATTTCATTTTTCAACATAGCCCACGAAAAAGGGAATTTTTCAAGGTCTTTAAAATAGGCATTTACTTGTGAGCCAGAAATCGCCACTCGGGACTAGCTGGTAGTTCGATAGCCGATAAAATATGGCTTGATTAAAATTCTTAGTAACCACAGAAATAATGTCTTCAAGGTTGTCCACAAAACTGCTTGAAATTTGTTAAGGAAATCGATGAGTTTAGATGTCTTTTTGCCCAGTCAAATGTCAAATTTATGTAGATTTTATATGTGTGTCTGAGACGTGGTTTGTCTCTGATTCGTGTGACTTATCGATTGTGTGTGACCATTAAATTAACCACAACTAAACACCATTAAACGAAGATGGATTGAGATGATTGGTTTAGTAATAGGCAGATGCAATTGGAAGACTGAGCATAGTATAAATGTAAATTTCGAAGAACTCAACAAAAAGCTATCGATAATTGATGTACCTAAATGCCATTCCACTCTATGATCATCAATGTGATGTTCTTGCGTCTATACTTGGACGTTGACATGCAATGACTGCATCATTCAAGAGGCGATGCAGTTATTGAACCGTCAAGTGGCCCGTGTGACACCAGCAGAAGGCTGTTACGCGCGGATCCCAGGCAAAACGCAGCCCTTCTCCCGCCCAACCGACCGAGGGGCGCTGCCGCATGACGCGCGGTGCGTAGCCGAACCGAACGCGAACATGCAAGAAAGATAGCTATTAGACTAACATTCGAGGAAAATTAGCACTAAACTTACTAAGAAACTAAGCATGCTTAAGGTAAATTCTAATGCTGAAAGCTGAAGATTTGTAAATTTATACCGCCGAAGATTTTGTTCCGCGTCACTCATATCTTCAACACGACTATAGCTACGTCCGCTTTTCCAACTAAAATTTTACCAATCCCAAAACTTAAAAATTACTTTAGACCAATTTCAATACTTCCGTGCCTCTCAAAGGTACTAGAAAAATCTCAAGTCCTTACAGATTGCAAACATTCTGACTATCAATCGCTCTTTAACCAAAAGCAGTGGGGTTTGCGAAAAAAAAGAAAAACAACGGATATTGTGGGAGATGCTCGACAGCAACTCCACAACAACTTCTCAACCATAGTAATGCTTTCAGCACATAATAATGCTTAATCATAATATTCTCTGCACATAACTCACGAATTTATCCAACTTCTGAACGAAATAAGATACTTTCATGAAACAAAGTGCATTTGAAAGGAACATTTTCCAAAATGAAGCCTGAACAAGTACATTGCAGAAAAGCTTTGCAATACACTGTTAAACGTAAGTTTTAATGCCAGTAAATATTTGCACATGTAAAATTCACTATTTCTATTTTTCTCGATGGATAAAGTACTTTTAATGGTAAATTTTACTATTCATAATTATCAACAGCTCAGCAGTATGAAAATTTGCAGTTTAAAAGATTCAAAATTAAAGCCAATCTTTGCATAATGATTTTATTACCTTCAGCTATTGTTTTTCTCTGTTATTTCGGTTTCCTGAAAGCATAAGTTTCCATCGTTTGTGTTCTGCTCCTATATCCACATTTAAGGCAGTCGACCCTCAGTCCAAATTCCTCCAAGAATTCGTCTTGCATAATTTCCTTCCTATTGTTTTTTTTCCTTGACTGGCGTGCTGTTGTCAAAAGATTCTCCCTCTCGCTGAATGGTTTTGGTGCAAGTTGTAAACTGAACTTCATACATCCAATTCTTGCATGCAATGGGGAAATATGGCATTTCTAAGTTTTTCTCTTCTAAGGTCGTGTCATTTCAGGGTCGATTAAACCCTATTATTGGGCTCGTTAAGAACTTTTTCATCAATCACAGTGAAAGAAGGTTCATAATTCAATCTGATTCTTAGTAGCATTTGCAGTGGACTTTATTACAGGGTCTTCATGTGGCTCGTCCTGTGGACGTGGAGGGTCCATCATTGAGAACAGCTTCCAAAAATTCTTTTGAGGTGTTTGAAGTTCTGAATAGCTCAAATAACAAAAATGAAATGATTGTTTTCAACGCTGCTAATACTTAAATGAATGCTTTAAAAGGCACAATAAGACTATAGAGCTATACAACAATAAATTAAATAACATACATATGTATGTATGTATGTACACGCTTTGGCATAACAAAAAGGAGGTCGCATCAGTTCAATCGATCTAGAAGTGGAACGGAAACGGTTGAACGCTTTACCAAAACAATGTTCCGTTTTGCAATGCACACATTTAAATGCGTGCGTGCCGATCACTGATATAGTTGTGGTTCTGCCTCTCTGCATCAAGTGTTGACACATAAAAAAATCAGAATGCGCCAAAAGAAATCAACAAAAATCCACAAAATATTCACAAACAACAATCACAAAAAAATATGTTAGAAGCCGTGGCTGAATATCCCTATTTGCTACAATAAAGATGTTGAAAGGACCAAACAAATACAACATATAATTTATTTTTTATAAATTTTAATGAAACACAATTCCTTTTAGAAAATAAAATGTAGCTTTTCCTTGAATTGCCCAGAATGAGCCCAAAATGGCGAACTTCTTTCCCGATGTCGCTGCTGTCACCGGAGGGCTGTGCTGCTCCCTCGCACTGCCTACTTTTGCCATAAGGCTAATATATATCTGGTCTCACCAACCTTCCAGCTAGTTCATTCCTGCTATTCAGCGGGAGATTCCAGCTGTGCCCCGTCCCATTCATTTGGCATCATTTTACAGTCGATTGATTGACAATATTCAAGGCTTTCGTAGTTCTGGATACAATTACTTTTGACTGCCACTGCCACTGCCACTACCACTGCCACTGTGATTGAGGAGTATTCTGAAAAAGTCCGGATGGGATGCCGCAGTTCCGAGAATGGTGCGTGCTCGCTGGGAAGGACGAGTATGATGGGAAAAACATAATGTATTGGGCGCATAAAAATCAATTTTCCGTAACCGCACCATTGCAAATAACGTGCGCCCAGCAAAGGGGAAATCGGAGAAAATTGTCTGCTGGGCAGAAGATGGGAAATATCAAGTGGGGAGTGAAGAGTGGAATGGGGATGGGGAGCAAGGAACGGAGCATGCTGCTGCATAAACCGGACGATGGGAATCAGAGTAGATTCATTTGCATACTCTCGAGCTGCTTTACATACCGGCCTTGATTCCTTTTTTCTTGTCGCCTCTGAGCGAAAATATTTGTTTTAATAGCCAATATGTGTGTGGATGTACATACATGCCCGCACCAGGATACGTACCAGGCATCAGCGCAATATGATCCAACGAAAAGGGCTCGCTTCATCGAATACCTACATAAAAAAGAGTCTCGCATAAGTAATTTATGCAAGGGCTGAGAGAGCGTAATCTGCTACAAAGTGATTTATAGCTAAGCATTTTCATCGTCAGGGACCGAACTAGAGGGAGATGGAGCTGAGGCGGAGTAGGAGGTAGGAGCTAGGAGGTAGGAACAACCAACTTGTAATGGACGTAATAATGGCAATAATAATTTGCAAAACCCTTTCGGCTTGTGTCGATTTTACTGCTCAATTTGATGACCAGCGCCAGTGGTAAGACCACCGGATGCCAGTCCCCGCAGGAGCATCCACAGCTAGCCCCCCGCGCAAGACACATAAAAGTCAATTGTCTGCAACAAATTGAACACTTTTATAGCGGCTCCCCTTTAGGACTGAACAGTGAGCTTCACTCGCGGAAATGAGCTCTCTTGTCAGAGTTTTTGACATTCTTTAACCTTCTCGGATTCGTTCACTCGGTATGCCGCCACACGTTCTTAAGTTTTGATGAATCTCACGCAATTAATGGAGACTATAGTCTGCAACTACGAAGTCACCACATTAGGCAGGGCCAAAGAGTTTCCATGGATCACAGGGCTTTTACTAGTATTACACCCATCGGCCTTTGAACCCCGTACTCGTTTAGGAATATATTTGTCTTAGAGTAGATAGGGATGTGTGTAACACCCAGAAGAAAGCGTTTCCGACCCCATAAAGTGTATATGTTCTTGATCAGCAGTAATAGCCGAATCGATAGAGCCGTGTCTGTAAGTCCGTCCGTCTTGATGAGAGCCTAGATCTCAGAGTCTTAAGGAGCTAGCGCAACCAAATTTTGTATCAGATTACTATCAGTGTACTTCAAAATATCGGCCAGTCCCCTTCCGCCCCCATCTTCAGTATCAACAAGAAAACGCCGAGTCATAGAGAGTTCCATATCTAGCAGATCTGAATCAGACCGGATCATTATAATAGAAAATGAAATGAAAAAATCGTTTTGCTGTGGCTTTCCTACCCCCTCCACGCAATGAATCATTCTCTCTCTCCCTCCCACACACTCTTCCTCGTGCATTGCGCTCGCCCCGGCGGAGGAGAGAGAGAGAGCATGCGGCAGGCATCAGCTCCGATACCAATTCCGTCGCTTACGTATTATTACGGATAGTATATTGTTTAGGTTATATAAATCATAAGCTGCCTGCGTACCGGGTTCACAATAGAGATCTGCATGGCTTTGGAATTGAATTGAATTGAGTTTAAATGAATGCGAATGTTTTGCGTTTGAAAGCGTTCGGCTTTCTCTTATGAATATGAGTTAGAATGAAGGAGTGCCTGAGACATTTGAATTACCCGAACTGTTGCCTGCGAACTCTTTGTGTTTTTTCATTGATTGGACTTTTTGTTATTCTTGTTCATCTTTTCAAAGCAAAAACAATTGAAAGGCTATTGCTGACAGTGCACAGTGGGCGAAACGGCGAATCTAGCGGCATTAAAGTCATCGATTCTAAAATAATAAAGCTTTATTTTGAGTACATCTTTTTGGAATTAACTGTGAAATTGAAACCATAACGGCCCATAAAATCTACTCCGATTATGGTGTCCTCCATGATATCAGCTACAATTAGATGGTGCCGCTAGATTCGCCTTCGCGTTTCCAAGAGTGTTTGTAATTTTGCCCAATATTTCGCGTCTTCACCTGTAAATGTTCGTAGTCGTATCCCATTCAGAGGCTCCACGTTTTTTTAACTAAGTCCCTTTCTAATTATTGAATGAGTAGCTCCAAAGTCAGCACAAATTCGCCAAATTCCGGACTTAGCGATCGCTACATAGCCTGCATATTCGGCTTAGAGTTTGTTCGAATTAATGTTTAGATGTTACCAGAAACACCCAGTTCCAATTGACGGGATTCGATCTTCGAGACGACTTTCCATTTGCTTCACCAGACGCTGAGTTTTCCTGTAGTTGCTCTGTGACTGGGCTTTACCTTCTACCTGATCCTTTATCTGATCTTTCACTTCTCCCGCTTGACTCATCATCTGTCGCATCGTCTCGATCAACTGCCCATTGGCCGCCACCGGCTGGTTCTCCTCCATCCCAGAACTCATAGTCCCCAAAATTGAAGCCTGTTCTCTCCACTGAAGTGAGTGCAGTGCTGGCTGCCCAAATTTAACTATCCTCAAAAAACCACTTCTGACACTGCTTATTTTCAGATTAAGGATATAAACAGAGGAGTTGCATTTTTCATTCCAAGAAGAACACTTTACTTTGGAGATAATTGTGTTGCGTGTTGTTTCAAAGAGCTCTGAGCCAAGACTAACTATTTCTAGGCATATGGCCCATACATAGTATCACTCAGAACAAAAAATGTCGTGCATAACAGGCTTATGAAATATAAAAGGGATTTTCGCATGTGTGTTTTTCCTGAATTCCACTCACACTTAATATTTATGGCATAGTTGCACTTAATGAAATCTATGGCAAGCAACTAGAATAAAACTCTTTGATATGGCCCGCCCCACAGGACCCTTAACCGCTTTGGCTAAACTTTGTTTTCTGGACACTCCATGTGCTGTAGTATATTGCTTTGGCTCGGCTCCCGGCACGACAAAGTTATAATAGCCCTTTGGAGCAGTCATCCAACCAGGCCTGCGTGAGGAGTGGCAACCTCGCCCCCACCGCACCGCACCGCACGGCACTCGCACCCACACATGCGTGCTGTAGGCTGCCACATCAGTTGGGTTACAGCCTCGGACAGGCCCGTGGCTTGTCGACCGGGACCAGGCGACGACAATTACAAGTGCGTGCAGAGTGCAGATGGCCCAACAACAGGGCCAACACTTAAATACAATTTGGTGCCCCGAACTGTGATGGCGAGGTGTTGCCCTGTCTGAGTTCAAAAATGCAGCTAAAAGCGGGCGGGAACGTAGTGGCTTTCACTGACAAGGTCTTGTGTCTCAGCCAGAGCCAGAGTCAGAGCCAGAGCGATGGCAGGTGTTTGGCCCCAAGAAAAGTAAGAAGATGCATTTCCTCAACAGCGAGGATTGGGCTGAGAGCTGTGGGGACTTGAATCTCTGGATTAGTTCTGCAATTGCAATTTGGCTAATAGACTTCTCAGCCATGCACAAAGGCTTGTCTCAAGTAATTTTCAACAAAAACTTTCCCCTTATACTACATACATACATCTGTACATCTGTGGGTGTTTGCGTGCAATTAATTTGACCAACTATTACCACAAAACGAGGCTTGTACGTACATGGGCCCAGACCCTTAATGCACTCTTCAATGAGCTCAGCTCGGCTCGGCTCAGACCGAACCGGACCGGACCGAACCAGACCGGACTAATCCGGCTGCTTCTCAAATAAATAGTTGAAATTTTCCCTGCACGAACCTGTTGGCTGGTTTGACTTTCGGCTTTTGTGGGTGTGAGTACGCACTACCACCACTGGAAGCCAGCATTAAAGTTTAAATCAAACCCCCCTAGAGAACCAGAGCTAAAAGGGCCAAGGCAGAGTCAACACGAGGCGCTCAGACCTCAGCTGGAACACATGAAAAATTCAAATTCGGTCTCCGATGCATATGAATGCAGCACACGCCCTTACGTGTGTGTTCCTTGGGTAAACCATGGGTGGAATGTTAACCGAAAGGTCACATCTCGTCAAAGCCAATGCGCCCATCCCGAAATCGACCGAAACACAATAGTTGAAGTGTTTCTGGACACCTACGACTGCCGGGCTTTCCACTTAGTTTAATCGAGTATCAAATGCTCTCCGTGGCGGATACTTTCCGTGCTCATTGCAGTCGAAAGCGGAGCCGAAAACCAAACACACTCCACCCACAAATCTCACTGAGATCAGCTCAACTTTGCATTGATGTTTTTCTTTACCGTGGAAAGTGTGCTGATATCAATATTTCGGGACTGTTGGAGCTTTATCATGTAGGAGTCTGATTTCTACCAACTTGTTGTGGCACAGAACACAGAACATTCTCAGAACAACTTGTTATTTGACCAAACGTTTCTAGGGTAGCTCAATTCCATTCGCCCAATTCCATCAAATTACTTGAAATTCACAAAAGAAAACTATATGAAATTCGTGAAAATAAACGGAGCTGAAACTTAGATACCATCCCTCAAATTATGCTCAGTTTTGCCAAGATTTTACTTTAATTTTAATAAATCTAGGCACTTTAGTGGGTCTCATTTTTGTCTCAAATTGAATTGAAACCCCGAATAAAAAGCTTATCCCCATGGAGCCATCTCTCCTCCCATTTTCCGATAGGTTTCTGAGATATGCATTAAGAGCTGAGACCTTTTTCCAGCTGAGAACGGTCAAAGGCGGTCTAGAGAAATAAGTGACCAGTGCACGTGGCACGTGGCGGTGCACACTCCCTGCAGAATATCAAAAGCCTATGTGCAAAGAGACCAACGCAAGACTTAGCCACTACCTACTGCATATACCACGATAGGATTTGAGGCCGGTCTAGCCGTCCCCAAGAGCAGCAGCTCCGAGGCCCAGCTCGGGGCCTTCAAAACCCTCGATGCATCTCGTCTGCATCCGTTTGGCTCCTTCACGGGGCAAAGATAAGCAAACTCGGTGTTCTACCAATTCCAATTGCTTGGGTGTCCCCAAGAAGCAGCTTTCCTTCGCCAAAAACACCTCGATCCTTGCCGGTTTCATATTCATCCCGATAACTTAGGGCCATATTGGCCTTTTTCTGTCCGGGTTAAACTAAACTCATACTTGGTTTTAAAGATTCGTTCACCCGCTTACCAACAGCCATCCACTTTAAATATTTGTGCTCCACTCACATCCTTCTTTCCTATGCTAGTTCCCAGATTTCCGCGATTAGCGTGCAAACTAGATAGTGCCTTCTTCAGCTCAGTTTTTGTGGTGGCCAGTGTCCTGAAGTTGCCAGCCAAAAGTCATTCGAAACTTTTATATGGCAGTGTAGTGCAGCCTCCTGGCTGACGTGACGGGGGACTGAGCTCCGTGTCGGATCACCGGGACAATCAAGTGGCATGATTGCTAAGCAGCATAATGCCGTTTATTGCCGCGGCAGGTCCCAACTAATTCGGTATGGCTGCACCGTCGCGCAGGCCAGTCCGCTGCTCGGCCAAGTCGATCTTTGTGAAAAGTTTGAGCGAATTCGCAATCATGGACCCCTGCACAATATGCTAAACGCCATTCTGCCACCAAAGAGGCACGAGGACGAGCAGTGCCTGGGGCAGCAGCAGCAGCAGCAGCAGGAGCACTAGCTGTGGCAGGAGCTGTAGCTGCAGCTGCATCCATTGAAATCATAATTTTATTATTTATTTTTTTTTTATTCCGCACCCGTTTAGCGCTGTCTGGCCGTCCCGCACTTAGTTCTACTATCCTGGCGCTTTGTTCGCGCTTCCATCTTTGGGCTCCTCCAGCTTTTTGTTAATTTCGCACGACCACAATAAAAAGCCAGTGGCATGGGGCAGAAACTCGCCACGGAGGCAATGTGAAAATGAAAATGAAAAATATAAATTGTTTTTATGGCGGCGAGCGAAGGTGCCCTAAGCTGGGACTGGATATCGCTGGGGATATTCATTCCGATCGACCCGTCAGAAACTCGGAATCGTGTAACGAGTTTGCCGTATCGTGAATTATGGCATCGGTCTGGCAGTTTAAGAGGCTAATTTCAGCTCTCACGCCAGCTTCAATATCGGTGTAACGTCACAACAGATTTACGGCGGATTATCGGAGCCCCTGATTCAGAATTTGAGTGCTGGACGAATGGTTAGAGTCCGGTGAGAGCATCACTTGCCTCCAAATGCAAATGCGGGGCTTGCAGACGGGGCGAATTTCGATTCGTTTGTGAAGAGCATTTTGTGGCTTCATTAGTGCCCCAGAGACGGGCTGGCTTGGGTTTGGCTTTGGGTTAGGGTTTGATTAACACTAACCGAAGCCAACCAGGGGCAAGGCGGGCGGAGGCAGGGCGCTGGGGCACAGTAGAGCTGTATGGAAGCAAAGCAAGTACAATCAAGGCATATGGATTTTAATTAATTTCCATTCCATGCTGCAGAATTTTTAATTAAAAAACTTGAGCGTGGCCATCGCACACAGCATTTAGTGCTGCGTGTAAGATGCACTTGCTGGATCTGGTGGAGGAGCTGGAGGTGGGGTCCCAGCTTTGTTGGGTAGGCTTAAGCCGCATTCAATCTGAGGCTATCCCCTAACCGTTGTATTCTTTATCTTGAAGTCTTGGACTGCCGAGCTGGTGATTGGAGCGCCTGGAGCGAGTGCGACAAGAGCTGTGGCAACGGCATGATGACGCGCCGCCGCCAGATACTGCAGGTGGCTCAGAACGGCGGCAAGCACTGCCCGACGCTACTCCAGACGCGGGCCTGCCAAGGCTTCCGCTGTCACGGACACCGCGAGAAGAAGATATTGCGTGGTAAGTATGCCTATTCATACACAAAATACTATTGTTTTAAAATCTTTGGTCTAGAATTGTAGCGAAATTGATTGCAAACTTGACTTGGCAAAAAGGAACCGACTTGGGCCATGTTATGTGGGTTTTTTCTTTCAAATCAAATCAAGTTTTCAATACGGAAAAATTTTCATCCAGGAGTGGACGTACTCGAAGAGTTTAGGGATACATATGTTAGTTTTGTGGTGAAACCCCGTAAAGCTCATATATTCTTGATCAGCATCATAGCCGAGTCGATTCGCCCATATATCTCTGTCTGTCCGTCCCTAGATCTCAGCTCTGAGAACTCAGAGACTATACATGTACATATATAGTGTGTATTTAATATGTTTTTACACTTGGTAAACGAAAGTGTGGTATGGAACCAAATGATTCTATTTTAAAGGTATACAAATTTAGTTTTTTCGGAATATCAGTTCCCAGAATCAGTAGAAACCAAATGGTGATTGGTTTTTTTAAATTCGAAGTGAAATTAAACAGAATTCACATTTATTTCAACTCAAATGTATGAAAAAAGTCTGCCCATGTTTACTTAAAAAATTAACACTTTATATTAAATATTATTAAGACTTAATTTGGAAATATTTATTTTGAAATCAGAGCTCTACAAGGATTTTATAAAATATTTCTGTACTATCCATTTCACATTTTATTCTACGCTTCACTCTACCTCCCACTTGGGGGTGTGAATGTTTGTTTTGCAAAAATCCGCCAGAAATGGCTGCGGGACAACCCCACAGAGTGTGTGCCGTGTCGGAATCTGCTCAGTCCTGTCTGCCATCCGGGCCAGCAATTAAAGCACATTAAAGAGGTCGTTAAAATGGGCAAAGACTGCGGCGAAACGGAGCTCAAATCAAAGACGTCCGCCAAGGTCTGGCTACCTTCGCCGGCATAGCGCTCTGCATTTGAATTCGTTTCTGTATCCGTGTCTGTCCGGTCAGTGCGTTGCGTCCCTAAGTATGCAATTAACAGTTGTCTAAAGCCAACTTGATTACCAACAAACCAACAAACAACCCAGTCGGACTTGTCTTCTTCCTTTTCCACTGCGAATGGGTTGCCCATACCTGAAGCTCTCACTTTTATTTAGGTAAGGGAGGAACCACCCGGGAAATGGATTTTTAGTTCCATGTTGTAATATCAACCCCGTGAAAGATCGGAGTTTGCTTCCGGTTATAGTTTACGGAAGAACGACTACATAGACCTAAGATTCAATTCTTTCTCGTGTCGTCTGTGTCCATAACCCAGTTTGAGCCGTCCATCGTGGGATGCAATGGTGGGGCAATCTCTCTCTTGAGGTTCTGCAACAAATATAGACAGTATAGAGATAAATAGGATATCAGATCAAATTGAATCTTATCTCGTAAACCTCTTTTAAGGAACTATGCAAACGCTTTCTGTGTTTTCCTGCCTGAATTATCCCTCTAGTACCAGGCAACTAGTTCCGCACTGGTGCCGCACTAGCTACCATTCTCACCTCCCTGGTTCCAGATCGATTACCCGCAATGTATTTCAGCGGAGAATTTAACACATGCATGTCCTAGGGCGGAACCACCCCTGGTTCCCGCTCGATTACCCTTCGATTACCCGTAGCTAGTTGCTCAGGAGGTAGTTCCGAACTAGTTACCAGTAGAAAGCCAGCAACTAGTTCCCCACTCGACTACCCTTCGATTACCTGTAGCTAGCTCTGACCTAGTTACCAGTAACTAGTTCCGAACTGACTACTGGTAGTAGTCAATCTGGCAGTCTGGAATAATAAAAAAATAACAACACAATGTCTTTCATTATAACGAATAATTTTTAATTATATGATGCTTAGCCTACTCCTGGTTTTTGGCACTGGAGAATTGATTTCATTGCTGTTATCTGTAAGTGAAACATTAAAATATAAAGATAAGACAGAGAAAAAAGTCATAAAATTTAGAGTTTAGATATACTTACATAAATGTCTCTATTTAATTTTATTTTTTCTTCCAGTTCTATAAGTTCTTCCTCACGTTTTATAGGGAACTGTCCCCGAATGGGATTCAATTCCCCCTTCTCCTTTACCAGCTGCTTTATTAAAACAGTTTGATCCGCTAAAATTTGGACCACTGCATTCAATTGATCTAAAAACAATGTTGTTAATTAATTTGATTATACAAATATTTTTCTGTTAATCTTTATTAGTCTTACCACGAATAACTGCATTCTCCTGTTTTAGAGTTTCTAAAAGTATTTGCACGTACCTGTTTATATTAATTTGATTTATTTATTAAATCTTTTCCACTTTTTTAATAAATGTTCACACAAAAGACTCTTCCAGCGATTAGATCTTGTACAGAAGTGAACAAAATCAACGCATAAAGCAAACGAGGAAAACAAATGCATTTTGTTTGTGTAAATTCTTGTCTCTTTCATTCCACGATCGCAACTACAGTAAAATATCACGATTAACTTACCATTTCGGTGCTCATTGCATGTCGTGGCTCGGTAAAAACTTGCTGAGTGGGCACTGTAACTTCACGGAATTGCGGTTATTTGCCGCCTTCAAAAACAAACCGAAGGCGGTTTCGTTTTTCGGTTCTTTTTCGACTGGTCCGCGTTCGCTTCCCGCGTAACTAGTTGCAGAACTAGTACATTGTAGTCGACGAAGACCTGGTCTGCGTTCGCTTCCCGCGTAACTAGTTGCGTAGCTAGTTGCGCGGTAAACAGCGCAGAACTAGTTCGGAGGGGTCAATTGACCCCTTTGGTTCTACAGGGATATCTCCATTACCAAAGAGGTCATTGTAAGCACTTAATAATTTCGTATATATTTTGAGACTTAATGAATTTTATCTTATCAAAAGATATTCTACCCAATTCGAGGTATTCGAAGGTCCAAAGTCGCGCAAGCGCATCTGTTTTCGTTCTGGTAATTTCATTGCACGATTTCTTTTGACACAAACTCTTAAAGAGAAACCTTATGAATAGAGTGTTGTGTAAACAAACAAAAAATGCATAAGGAATGCATATTCCGTACAAACAGAAATTCTTATAATAATTATGATATGTATATCCTTTTTGGAATAAACAACCAATTTGGATTTGTATACCAATACCAAGCTTGTCCCGTGCTACATCGTTAGTGTGAAATGCAACCCTATTATCATATTGCAAATTATTACTGAGAAATTATTAAAATCTAGATGAGCGTCGAAAAGAACAAAGAGAGCTGAGAACTACAGAACTAAAATCAGAGAATGAATGCGGAGTGCCAGACAAAGGTAGAAAGCGTTGGACAAGGGGAGTCGTGGAATAGAACGACAGCAAAAGCGGAATGAATGCATAAGCAAAAGACAAAGAAGGGAGCAGCTGGCAGAGAGTGCAAATGCAAAAAAGAACGAGCCCTATGAGTGCCAGCAGACTTTTAGCAGAGAAGTAAAGGTAATTCAGCCCGAAAAAAAACAAATCAAAACAAAAATAATTTAAGCCATGCACAGCCAGAAAATGTGTTAAATCCATTGAGGAACTTTATGCCCAGCTTCGGGAAAGAGGAAAAATTTTTGCTCATTGGTTAAAGGAGAATTCATCGCTAAGCGCTTTATGATAATGGCTGTGTAGGAAGCATATCTATAAGCTGTACAAAGCTGTATATGCTGTAGGGCTCTCCCATGTACATACCATACCAATTACGGTTTTTTGCTAGAAAACTGCACAAAAAGTACACCGCAGTTTCCAGGAAATTTTAAAAGCTTTTTAAAATCGTTTTTTCTGCTATATCCATAATGAAGGATTCATGACAAACAATTGCAAGATGTGTTGGAAAGATTTAAAATATCAGTTTCTTCACTCGTATTTATAAAATATGAAAGATGCAGCTTCCGTATATGCAGCTCTTACATAAAATGTTGCTAAGTACTTTTTCTGAGCTTACAGTAGATTTTGAAACAAAATATCCCTCTTTTAAGACAGATTATTTTTTTAGTAAGAGGTAAGAAAAAGTATTCTGAGGAAACCAAAAAACACTTAGGGCCCAACGAAGTAGCCCTTAAAATAGATTTTGCCAACTATGATAGAATTAAAGCCTAAAACGAAATTTAAAGTGATGACTTCAATTAACTTCCATCAACTGGGTTGGCCTCCTGCCAGAGTAGAATTTTTTCAGTCGTCTGCTATTATACATAAGTGATTATTACGATGACGATTGTGATTATAATTTTCTTAATAAATTTCCAAAAAGAAATAAGCAACGCATTTGAAAGTTAAAAAAAAACAACAAATATTTGGGGTTCTGAGTACTCTCATTTGGTACGAGCACGCTACCGGCAGAGAGGGTCTCCGGAACTTTTCCAATTAGTCAATTGCGGTAAACTCTAGAACAGCTTGTGCACGCCCTTAAATGGTTTACACTATATCGTGATACTAGTGGTGATAATCCTCGATACGGAGAAAATTGGTCGGAATTATGCAGCTCGGTGGATAGTTACCCAAACAGAATTGCACCTGGACGCGGAATGGTGGAGGTCTTCATCCAGACGGTGGTAGACGGTGTTGCTGAGGTATTGGCGACCAAATTCAAATTGGGTTCAATTCAATTGGGCACTGGGTCAGATCCAGGATTTTTTCTACTGCCGGTCGCGGTGACGGCCACGAGAAAAATACATTTGCCTGGACTATGAAGTAGAGTAACCCACGTTTTTCCACTCTCCTGGAGCTCTGTTCTATTGTACAGATGGTAATTGTTAATGAAAACTAAGTGCAATGCAGAAAAATCAAATATGAGAGCGCTGCCACCCCGATAAACATATGTTTAATAGCTTTATAAAAGCTCTCAGGATCATCAAACCCAATTTGTTTTACGGGCTGTTTGTTGGCGGTAATTTCGTAAATGGAAAACCCACGACAAGCATCGGATATTACAAAATCCTAAAATGCATAAGCAGCATGGATGAGGAGTAAAAATAAACAGTTTTACAACAAACTAAACTTTTAATTACTGGTACTTTATTTTTGCTAATGTGCACACAGACATGCATACAAAATTGGAAGTCCCCAACTATACAATGATAGTTTTTGACAAAAAAAAAACCACTTAATAGAGCAGTCACAATCTCATGAACAATGATTAAACGTGGTAACTGCGAGACAAAAAAGCAAGGGCTAAGGAAGAGATGGGAGTGTGCCAGAAGAAACCATAAAATATGGATTACCGGGGCCTCTACTGCCTTCACGGCGATAATTGCCATCTAAATAATTCAAAAATTCGGTTAAAGTTACATGGAATTTGGAATTTTTTCACCTCATTTGGGTCGTTTCGCTTTGCTCTGCGACATTCCCCCACACGTGCGCACAGCGCTTGTGCCGACTCTGGTCTGGAGCTGGGGCGCCGCGTCCTCCTCAGCCGCAATAATGCGCTGTGCTCATTAACGTTATAAAAATAATTGCTTTCCGCTCACACCCTCCCACACAGGCACACAGGGCTGCCATGTGCTAAATTCCAATTAACTTGAATGTGTGGGGTACTCGTACATACGAGCATGTGTGCCACTGTGTAGATGTCACCTCGCCCGCTTGGCCAAGTTGGTAATTGCCCAAGATGAACTGCCTGAGCGGCGGCTCTGTCAGTCGCGACCCCCTGCCACCGCTCCACACCCAAGCCGGGAAGTGGCCACAGGTGCACCCAGGTGCACGCGTCGCATATAGGCATGTGTGTCGTGGATTTACAGCTGACAAAGATGATTAAAAAACTGTTCTCGAATCGGCAACTCGTACGAGAAAGTTCAACATGTGTCTCAAGTCCAATTCAATATTTCAGGTCCTTTGGTAGCTTTGGTGGCCTTCACATCTGGGAATAAAATGCACAAAAATGCTACTAATTCGATTAACATTAGGTGACCATGTCTACATGCGAGTATATGCAGTACTCAACTTGAGTTTTTCTAGTAAATAAATATACCCCGGGGCGGAGTCCGCGCAGCAGACGCAAGACCTTGGACGGCCAGCCATCCTGCATTTGATTATGCAAATGGATGTGTGAGTCTCCACCTCCACCTGTGTGTCCTCGCTGAGGACTTGTTTTGTTAGATTTGCATAAGTTGCGAGTGTTTCGGCGCCCAATATTATGCAGCACATATGGGCCACCAGCCACAGACACACTTCTTGGCCGCACACCCCTTTAGCTCAGAGACATGGGGTGAGCGCTTTGGAAATATCCTTATACAGTCTGCAGGCTGCAGGCTTTGACATCATCCAGGCGTAAATATTTTTCTCCAGGAGTTTATAATCGATTAAGAGTCGTGTGTGTTTTATAATGCTCGCAGAATAGATCGCACAGCGGTCTCGAAAAAAGGAGTCTTAAATCGGTTTTGAAATCATTAAAAAAAATTGGTATTAATTTCCCTAAAATATATGCTAAACAAAAAAAAGATTTGATAACAATCAAATTAATTAACTATTAGGGCTTTTATGTACATTTTTCGTTTGTCGTATGCAATCTTTTCTCTCTCTAATTCTCTCTCAGTCTTTTCGCATGAACAGCCAGCAAAAGGTCACTGAGGGAAGGGGCACTTTGGCCACGGAGACCGCGATCTCTCTCAATTCTGCTCGCACTTGTCAAGGGAGATTGGAAGAAATTGAGAGCAAGATAGGAACCACGACCTCTAGTTACTTACATATGCTATAATATTATTCCTGGCACTTCGTTTAGGCTCTTTCCAACTTATGATCTATTCGATTAGAACTTTAAAAATTATACCGCTACATTTTTCTCTTCCCGCACGTGGAACTGGCTATGATTATAGTCCGATCTGTTGTACACTTGTAACAGTGTGCTATCTCAAGAGTCCTGAGTCTCTGAGATCTAGGCGCTTATCGGGACGGACAAACAGGCGCGAGGAAAAACAAAGATAGATATATATACTTTAAGGGGGTCGGAGACTATCCCTATACTCTTTGTGTATCGGGTATATATCGGGTACTGCAAAATTGCACAACTTTTGTCCTAAAATCGAACCAAAGCGGAACGAGACTATTGTCAACAGTCGACCCAATGAGATCTGCTGTCCTCCGCTTACAATCTGTTTGCCTTTTCTCCTTTTAGCGCTGTGATGTGATGATTGAACGCAAATAGCGACACATCGCAAGCGTAAATTATATCGAGTAAGCACAGTAAGTGTATCAACGGTAAAGGAAACATGCCAAGGGCATTCCCGAGGACAAGCAAAGGGTGGGCGTGGGTGACAGTGCGACGTGTTGTCGGTGGCGTTGTGGGGGCTTGGGAGGGTGCAGTCCTTGACGCTTTGTTATCACATGTTTGAAGCTGTTTGTTAGGCGTCAGTGCTTTTTTATTCAGTCGTTTGCTAATGGCATGTTGACTCGATGCATGAGGAGGTCAACCAGCAGTGCAAACAGGAAAGCCAAGTCGGAACATCGCTCATTGCCGCGGGAAAAGAGCCGGGATTCCGTCTTTGGAGAGCCATGGCTGGGGTAACTATGGCTGCCAGTAAATTGATATCTCCCGGATGACTAAGGGCCAAAAGTCGTTCATGTAACAAACTGCATTGTGCATTCAGCCCCACACTCACCCAGGGTCCTTTCCTGCCTCTTTCCAGAAATGGCCCTGCTCCTGCCCGCCGCTCTCTCCCACAATGTCAACAGCAGCGCCATCCGGCGCAATCTGCGCACTGGCTACCGGGACTCCTACGGGCACAACTGGGATCATGGGTGAGTATCCATCTCCAACAAAATATATTTACATTGCACTGAAATCTAGCAAGATAGCCGGAAAAATATTGAATTTACTGAAACTCACAACTAACAAAATTTAGAGCTTAGATAAAATATAAAAGTTGAAAAATTCAGCGTATGCATTTTACTATAATTACTCTATGCATCAGCCAATAACACCGTCGTATTAAACTTTATTGTTTACGTACATACATATATGTCGATTTGGGGCTTCAAAAATATATAGGTTATAATCCAAAAGAGAAGGACGAACCAGTTCACTTGGACCTATTATGGGTCCGTTGGGATGCCGCTTGGGAGTGTGGTGGGCAAATTATTGCATTTTAAGGGCAGTCCCATCCGATGGCTTGAATGTATTGGAACAAAATCCCTGGTCTGGTTTCGGAAAGGTCCGAAATGTCCGTGAGGAAAGGGGCCGAATAAGAGGAAGACTACGGCATCCCTGGGCAGGACAGTGGCAGAACAAGTGGAGAATCGCCACCTCCTCTTCCTCGTTCCGGCAACTTCAGCAGCATTCATTCTGAGGAATTGACAGTCTGGAGGCGTGTGTGAAAATCTGCCAGTGCCCCGCGATGCCTCGAGTATCTGCAGAGCACTGTCTGTATAGCTTTGCCGAGCGTTTCTTTGATCGAGACAATAGAAATGGCCACCTCGAGTACTACAACATTCGCTTAGAACACAGTACAATGATCCGGCAGCCTGATGTTGAGCTCATCACAGTAGGCGCCTCCACCCACGCGGCCGCCTAGCTTTGAGCCAACACGGTATATGTGGACCTCATTTGCAGATCCAGGTTTGCCCATCCAGTCCTCGCTAAGTGGGATTGATACCTGGAAAGACGTCGAGAGGTGATTAGTAGGGATATAATAGTCTGTCCTCCCTGGTAATTGCGGGAGTCTCGTCAGGATTCCCGAGTGTCCAAACGCGGATGCTTTCCATAGTTTGGCTTCCCTCATTCTGAGGGCGGAAAGTGTTACTACTTTCTCTTCCATGAACGGTATCCGGTTCTTCACCTGGAGTAGTGCGTAGCCCGCCAGCTATGCATAGCTCTGCCATTCGTTGAACTCGGCTGAGTTTTTTGAGACAAGTTTTCTTGTCCTGGGCTGTCATGCACTCACTCCGCATAAGCTACGACGCGAAAGCCACCCCCCTCTATCACCCGCAGAATTTCGTTCACTACTACCTTCCATAGGAGGGGCGAGAGGACTCCGCCCTGTGGTGTGCCTCTGCTAAGAAGCCTGGTGGACGTTGACGTCCCGATGATGCCTCAACGGTCCTGTATTGTAGCATCTGATCAATGAGGTTCACCAATTCCGTCAGTGCACCCGTAGTGGCGGTCAGAAGGATGTCTGGACGCCTGGTTGCCACATAATACGACCTAGGCCAACCAAAACTGAATTCATTGACTGATATAATTCTCGCTTTAAGCAAAACTATAGAGATGTACATATACACATTAGTATAATATAATCCAACAATTTGTGAGCTTATTTCGAAAGAAATAAGGCAGAAGGATGCGACCCCATAACGTATATATATATATTATTGACCAGCTTCAATAGCCGAGTCGATATAGCTATGTATGTCTGTCTGTCCGACCGTCCGAAGAAAACCATTTAGAGGACCTTCGCTACTCCTTCTACGCGCTTTCTCAATCCCTCTTTCTCACACATTCTCCATGGTGCAATGTGCACCCTTTTGAGCGACTAGGCTCACAACGTTCCCGCTCGTTTTTTGTTGCATACTGCTTCAGAGGCAGCCTAAATGCCGAATGAGCTGTTTTGCCATCACTCGATCTAAAATTAGCGAATTGAGAAATATTTTGCCAGTTCCACCATGTGCATAAAAAAAGTAAGAATCTAACTTGATTCCTTCGAAACTCCAAGCATAATGTGTTCGTAAATGATTGTTTGTTAATATGTCAGTATTCGGACCTGGCGAATAACCATAATAATCATGTAATTGCGACATGCGCACACGCGCATTTTCGTTATCTTGTTGGATTTGTTTATCTGTCCTGTCTGCTCTACTATTTCCCATGTTTATTAGCCAAAAAGGTCCACCTTGCGTCTCTGTGGCATTGTTGATTGTTCAGCAATTTAAAATCGGTATGCCAACCTTTGATAGCACCAAAACACGAACTACACAGACAAAATAAGATAGAAAATTAGCAGAAATACTCTTCATTGTTCTTGTGTTCTTTTTGAGTCAAAACTGTAGTTGGCAGCCAATCAATCTAATTTATAAACAACAATTTTTGATTGTTTTGAATGGTATAATTGATTTAATTTTCATTCGTTTTGTCCAATGCTCAATACGTTTATATTTATTTTAATAACACAGTGCAGTTACCTATTACCAATAATTGCTTATATTTTTCAATTAAACAAACAAAAGAAAGAAAAGCAACCCATTTTTCAACGCGGTCAATTGTAAAAGCAAACGAAATAATAAAAGAACAATAAAACTATCTCAACTTGTGAAGTGCAAAACGGTTGAATTAATGGGTAACTGACAGATGGCAATGTCTTCTAGGACACCGACACCGAACATGTAAAAGGCATCCGTTCTTTGAATGGCGTGTCATCACCACCAAAGTCATCACTGTTTATGGTTGACTAGCTATGATATTAAATAAATGAATCTTAGATTAAGTTTTAGTTCAATGATTATTTATATACTCTTTGATTATATTTTCACTGCAACACCGGTACCACGTACATTCGATTCGTGATCAGAAAGGAAAGAGGAAGTGGACACTTCGAGTGTGACCAGACTAACTTAACATAACAGGCATATTCCAACAACTGGACTGTTTCTCCCCGTTGAGTTTGTCTTCCGTCGCCGCAGTCTGTTGACACCCCTATACCGACACCGGCCATATGTAGTACCCTCTCCTATATCTTACAGCTATAGACCTGTCTTCTGAATAAGTCTCTCGTTGATTTTAGTAATGAATTCACCAAAGAAAGGGGCTCATCCTGGCTTCAGAGGGTTACGCGTCTCGTTTTTTGTAGCTTCTTTTTATGGGGAAACTTTTCTCTTTTCGTCGATCCATTCAGCCTGGACATGGGCCAAACAGGGCTGAAACATTTGTGCCAAATTTGCGTTTTTATGAGCAACGGTAGGCAAAAAAAATTCTATGTCATGATGGAAAATGGTTAAAGCCCGTAGGAAAAGGGAACGCGTAAACGCTGGTAATAAAAGTTCATCATAAACAAAAAAATACAGCATAAAATCGTAAGCCAGCCTTGATTTGACGCGTTTTTAATTCTTTCGAGTGTCCGGCTTCTCTTGATTTTTATGATTTGCTCGGCCAGGTTGTCAGCTATGGCGATTGGAGTCTTCGCTCTGCGTTGGCGCCTGCCGTAGTGTCTGTGACATGTCCTTAAGTGTTGTTTTCTATTTATAGTGGTGCCAGTCGTATTTCAACAAAAACTTCGAAGACAAACAAAGCTGGTCAAAGTGGTTCCTCCATGTTTGCTCTTTCTTTCGTGTCATCCTATTTTCCTTTGTTAGCTTCTTGCTTGTGTCCGTCCGTTTTGTTTGCAGAGTGAGACAAGGTCCACGACTTGTTGATATCGTCCTGGAGGTCCTGCATTGCGGTACAGTTCTTTGCCTGGTACGCCCCGAAGTCCTTCCGCATTTGGGGTGACAGAAAATCAGTCGAACATGTTTCGGTCCCGCATTATGGACACCGCAATAGGCGCACATCAATCACTTCCGGACTCCTGACAATTTCGACCACGCTCCCCCATGCTCTCCACCATTTCCAGCACTTGCTCGGTCCGATTTTTATTGATATTCGTGATTTTCAACCCACCCTCTCTTGAGTACTCCCTGATGCCCATCAAAAGCCGTTTATTATGATGCTCTGAGTTCTGTTGTGTTTCATTTCGAAATTAAATTAAATGCTTTTTGATTCCTCCTTTCCGTTTTCCAATTTTGTTGTACTTTTCTTCTCCCCACCTCTTTTCCAGCTCCCACTCCATATTCAGCTCTGATTTCCTTCTTCCTTTCGTTCATAAACAATATCATTTTGCCCTTGGCCGCAGATTGGACAAACAGCAGAGCGTGCGTGTGTGCCCTGTTTTCCGTGTCCGTTTCTTTGGGGCTTAATTTAGAGACGAGCGGTGAGCGGGCAGTTTGGTCGACAGAGAGCCTTGACAGCGGACAGTAAGCCACGGAAAGCTGGGCGAGGGTGGTGAACTTCTTCGAAAACGGTCGCATCTAATTGAAACGAATAAACGTACAGTGGGTAAAACGCCAAATCAAGCTCAACGAGGGGGAGGGATGCTCTGAGCCATAATACCCGGTAATCAGTCAGTATATATTATACAGTACGTGGATTACATACGTTGATTTAAGTATACATGATATTTTATACGTAACTATAAGTAAGCGCCGGCATTGGTATCGGAACCGATGACTGCTGCATGCTCTCTGCCTCTCTCTCTAAGTTTTTTGGTGTGGCTGTTCGTAAAAGGGTGAGGGGAGGGAGATTTCCGACCACGCAGACCGTGAGACAAAGATAGGAACCACGACCCATAGCAAATAATGTTTTTATATTAATTCTGGCACTTCCATTATCCTCTTTACAACTTTTGATATACATATGTATTTGATTAGAAATTTAGAAATTTTACCGCCACTATATTTTATTCCGCTAATAAAATGGGAACGGGCGATGATAATAATCCGATCTAAAGTACACTTGTAACAGTATGCTATCTCAGGAGACAAACAGGTGGAAGGAAAGATAAAGATAGATCAAATCGAATCGGTTAGTAACGACTGACGATATACTTTATGGGGTCGGAAACGCTTACTTCTGGGTTTACACAAATCGAATACACATATCGGGTAGGGTGAGCAGAAATGCCCAATTTTTGTCCTAAAAATCGGCATTCTGGACCATAGTGCATTCAACCAAAGCAACAACCGACCCAACGAGCTTTCCCCTCCTCCGCCTACAATCTGTTTGCCTTATCCTCTTTTAGCGTAAACGCCGGAATTGGTATCGGAGCCGATGACTGCCACAAGCTCTCTCTCTCTCTGTCTTTTGATATTGGTATTGGTATTTTGGTTCTTAAAGACGAATTGATTTGTTTGATTAGTGCTCGAATCTCTCTTCGCGATCTCTCTCAATCGTATTTGTCATTAAAGAGGTGAAGAAGTAGAGAGAATGTAAGGAACCAAGGGCACTGGCTATGTTCTAATGATTATTCTTGTGCTCCGCATAAACCGTTTCTTTTATTAGAAATTACAAATATTTTATCTGTTCCGATTTTCCGCAACTGTTTTTTATTCCGCTTAGTCTGTCTCTCTCTCCACTTTCTTCTCACACTAACAGCAGTGGTCATATCCCGCTCCCCTCCGCCAGAGGGCCAACACTGCACGATGAAGAGTGTGCGAGAGAGAAAGAGAATTAGTAAACACGTGGAACGGGTTGGCGTAGCCACTGAACATAGATTTGTTCTTTCTGGCTTTAAAAATGATCCGATCTGATCCAGATCTGGTAGCTATGCTGGTTCTCTATGATTCGGGATTTTTTTTATTTTCTCGTAACTTTGAAATTGTGGACGCCACAGATCTGCGTCTTTTGACGATAAAAAGCTTGATTCAGTGTGATATAACAGGAGACAGTCTGGATACAATATTTTGTTGCTGTAGCTCATGTAGTCTCAGAGATCTAGGCTTCAAACAAGACGGAAATAAGAACAGGCGGATGGACGTAGAGTCAGACATAGCTGAATCGATTCGACTATTGATACTGATCACTAATATATATTCTTTATGGGGTCGGAAACGCTTCCTTCTGGGCGTTATTCACATTCATTTACTCCAGACTCATTTTGAGCATCGGGTATAATAATGAAACACTATCAATAGCAAAAAGTGGTGAAAACCGGAGCACTGCTTTATGTAATGGATAGCTGGTTGAATAGTTAATTATTCTAATGTGAATAGAATTATGAAATGTATTGATTGATTCGAATTAAAATGATTTGAGTGAGTGCGAAGCACACAATGAATTTAGTTTACATGAAAGCGTTCGGCATTCACTCATATGACTTAGAATGAAGGAGTGAGCAAAACGAAATGAATGCAAACAGTCGAATTGCCCAATTTTTGGCAGCACACTCTGAGCAGGAGTATTCCTTCATTGCTACTTGGCTCTATGCTCTTCCCCTTATACGCAATTCGCAAAGAGTATAGGGATATATAAGAGTTGTGAACAGAAGGAAGCGTTTCCGACTTCTTAAAGCATATTTCGGATCCACGTTAAAGTGCGACACACTCTTTCTGTCCGTCTCGTTTGTCGCCTAGATCTCAGGGACCTGTTATATCCAACCTGATATATGTACTAGATTACAGAATTTGTATCATATCGGATCATTATTATAGCAAGAATGAAGAAAATGTTGCAGAGACCCCTGACACGCGCTTACTCTATTTCTCTCTCGCTCTCATGTGCACTTTTCCTCGTGCAGTGTGCTGGAAAGAGAATGAGAGACGGAGCGGTATTAAAAAAACAGCTAGAACTAATTTGAACAACTTTTCACATCATCATTTTGATTTATTGATATTGTTATGATTATATTTATATTGTAAAGCTTTTCCCAATCTGTTATACCTTCAATATTTATCTCCAATCTCCAAGCTTTTCCCAATCTGTTATACCTTCAATATTTATCTCCACTGCCGTTCAGATCCGGATTTAGGTTCCCGTTCCCCTGCCCCATCCGCAATCCTAAGTTCTCCTGAATACCCTCCCGTACCTCCGACCCACCGAAACTCCGTACCCGGTCACTCCCATTGATGGGCTGCACGCCCACTCCGGAAAACCCAGTGATTTGTTAACTTTCAAGAATAACTTTTATTGCTTTGTCAGCAATCTGATAGGCGACAACAACGGCAAAACAAGAGCAGAAGACCCACGAATTATGAATTATATACTTGAACAACAAAAGCAAGATGAAGTTGGAGAAACAAATATAGAAGCGTATAAATAAATTACGAAAATAAGAGGAGGAAACCACGAAACACGAACAAAAAAATAAACAAAAAAACAAACTTGGGGACAGGAAAACCCGAATATAAGAATAAAGATAATAATTCGCCACAATTTAATTTGCATAATGACAGTGTCAAGTGGCGAGTGAGAAACTCAGGGTGGCAGGGGGCGGAAAGAAAGGCCTGAAAGAAATTAAAAGCGGGTACGAAACAGGAAGTTCCATAAGCGAGTAAACGCATTGGATATACAATGACGGATATACTCGTACATATACGCGGGGGAGTTCCATGGGAAGCGTAAAACGGTGGTGGAGGAAGTCCCACATAGAGATGGAGAGGGGATGTGGCAAACAACTCTGTTGAAAATTCCCACTTTTTAATGTGATAAATTTACAAGGCAACTGGGAAATCTGCAGTCGACAGCCGTAGAGTACGGAACGTGTGTGCCCCACCCAAGCACTCCTACACTCCACCATTTCGCCCACCCCCCACTTACTGTGGTTCTGGTCTCATCCTCGCACACTGGGCGAAACATCCAATCCGGTGGCGGAAAATTGAGCACTGAACTATTTCGATACACTTAAAACGTCATTAATATGGATTAGGCATACACCACTGAGTGTTTTGGTAGTCAAAACTTTTAGTTTTAGTTGGTATTGGCTCCGCTGTTCGCCGTCAAAGTCGTCATAAGCTGTCGCACTTGGAAGAACAAGTTTCTGGCACAATATTGCACAAAAAACTATTGCACATTTAGCATAAAGAGTATTTTCACCTGAAGTTTTATGTCTGTGCAATCAGAATGAACGTATTTTATTTGAAGTTCATGGTGGTTTATAGGTTCACTCATAAAGATTGTATAGATGGTTACTGCGCTCCTGCATTCGGAACTTGTTTCGGAATATAGCATTTTTCGCACTCTGGTTTCGATTTAAAGTAGTTCTGATGTAAGAGGCTGTGTTTGCAATTTTACACATATTTATCTCTGCTTTTGCTCCAGTTTTGCCCACTGTGCCTCGGGGCCATGGCCGTGCATGGGGGTGCATGGGTGTGCCTACATTGAGGATTAAGCAAAACCCCCCATGAGGATTAGCCTGGACCGCATAAATTTCCCGTCAGACATAGGCAAACAAAGAGATGGAAGAACACACCACTAGTCAGGGACGAACTCTTCGCGTCCTCATCTCCGGCTGTGGGGTTTTGCGGTGACTCCTTTAATTGAAGTTAATCTGAAGTAGAACTGTCGTTAAGAGCAGAAGAGATAGAGTCATAAGATTATGCACCGGGAAAGGTGTGGTTTTCGAGCAGTCAATTATCCGACAGATATGGCCGTTAAATGCAGAATTCTCCGTATGTTGCACTTATATTTAAAAAACTTTGCAGCTCTGAAAAGCTTATGTATACTGATCTCAAAACCTTTCAACGGATTCCTACAGTTCGCGAAATCTTAAGCTGTAAAATAAAAATATATATTTACAATTATTGGCACATTTTTCTTGAAACTTCGAATCATTAAGGTCATAGGTTAAGCTACTCAAAAGAAAAAAAAACATTTCCTTCACCTTGAAAAACTATAAATTTCTATGAAACTATAAATATACACATAAAATTTGTCTCGGAAAACTATCACTGAATTAATCACTCATTAATATCTGAGAAGGGATCAGAGTACCTCAGGATTCTTTCAATTGATTCGGGAGTTGGAAAATTCTAAAATTGGAGAGTATAAATATCGTTCTTCTCTTGTGGCAATTAGATGTGATGGAGACATATTCTTATTGGAAAGACGACTTGGCTTATGTGCTTGTTCTACGCGAACGAATTATTACTTCGCCTTTTGTTGATTGGTTTTAGCCAGAAGCTTTTGATGGCATATCAATAAAACTGCCAATTGTCGATAGTGATTTGTTAAGGAGCGATCAAAAGTTTCTTTCTGAAACAGGCTCTCCAAACTAATTTTTACTGAAGAAAATTTTGAGCTAGCTATTTGAAAGATACTGAAGGCTCAAGAGGAGGAAAAAGTAATGAAAATTGGCTATTTTCATCTTCCAGAACTTCAAGTTTATAATTCATTATAAATTATAATTGAATAGATTGGGCGAAAGAAAAGGTAACGCAGCCTCCCATGACAATGAAGGTTAGGAAGAAGACATCAAAATTGAGGACTGGACTTCGTTGAGCACTAATTTCCTACAACTCGAGAAGTTTCCTTGCAACACTTAAGCTGTGGAAAGATGCGTCAAGCTCGTGACAGAAGCTTAATTTGTACCCGATGAAAAGCCAGGCAGGAAATGACACAAATCTCAATTTTGTAACCAAACGAAAATATAGACAATGCTATACGTTAAGCTTGCATCATTTCATATGCACGAATTTAATCATTTATAATACATTGAAATACATTGTAATCGGTACGTCTAGTTAGTTGTTTCAAAAAATTCAATTCTAATGCGGAACAGTACGGGTCATCAATTAACACCACCCTGGAAAACGAATTAAAAAAAATAAAAACAATTTTACCTACAACCTGCTGTATGCGTATATACTAGATATTTATATACATACGTAGACAAGGAGTACATTGGATTGTAGATTGGGAAAGAACGTGTCCTTCTGGAGAGCCCAGCTAGTGATTTCTAGTAGAGCCCAGCATGAATCAACACAATCCTTGAAATGGTCCTGGTGCGGGCTGCTTATGGATTTCCAGGATCTAGTTGGGAATTGAAGACACCGGTTCGCCGAATTACCCGCTTTTATAAATCTCGAGCGCCGACCCCTGCCTTATCCCCTTGCCCATTTGCATAGCAGGTACGTCTGTCTGTCTGGAGCTCCTCTATCTCCAGCCTCTGCTGTTGCTCCAACTCCATTCTGCAGAAGCATTCGTACAGCATATGTACATACATATATCGCGAGTTTTATTTCGGTTCATCCCGGGCTCATCAAGCTACAGAGTTGACAGAAAAATAATAACCATAAAAATGCGCTAAAGCTGCTACTTTATTTTCATTATATGTACATACCAGCCTCGCTCCACGACCACCTTAATTTCCTTTGTGCCGGCTGATCTATGTGTGTGTGTGTGTGTGTGTGTGTGTGTGTGCGGAGGGCGCTGTTCTGTTTGTGGAGTCCTTTGCGCGTTTGTTCGTCTGCGGCTGCTTTGCATACTTTTAGAGGCACTCAAACTCAAAGCCTCCCTCAGCCTTGGTCGTGGCGTCAGTGGCCTTACAAATTGAATTATGCACTTAATGGCCCCCAGCTGGGGTGGCAGGTGGTCTCGCGATTCCAGGGCAAGGCTAAGCATCTGCATAAGGCCAAATAAAATGGTAAAACGCAAAAAATTCCAATTGAAGGCCATTTAAATAAGTACACTTCTCTTCAAAACTACATATACATGCGAAGGTTTTATCAAAAGCTCTTGAGCTTAAGTAGACAATACCTTTTTGGCCCCTTCCAGTACTTTAAAGGAAAGCTAGTTCAAAGTAAATCGAGAGGGCCGCTTATAGAGTGTTTCTAGACGCCAAGGAATGGCATCCATTAAAGTCAGTCCGGTTTCGAATACTTATGGACAGCTAAGAAGAACACTACTATTCTATCTTTTACTGGATTTACTTTTTAATACTCAGCAGGCACTTGAAGCTGATCCTTGAAAAAACGTTACTATCGGATCAATACCCTTTACCGAGAATGAAGCGAACGTGCCGTTTCTTTTTTAGTAAAAAACCACACACGAGCATTTATGTAATTCCGAATAACAAAATCCAAAGAACTCCAAGATAATAACAAACTTAAAAGGACGTACAAAATGGGAAAAACTTAGACTTTGTGTCGGTGCACACATCTTCAGGTATAGCCATTGTATGGACATGCATAAAAAATCATAGAAAGATAATTTCTCGTCTTAACCCTGTAAATTCCGATTGAAAATTATAAAAATGCCCAAAGGCAGTACAAGATTTTTGAATTTACAAATTCTTAGTTTTGGGCCAAAAATATATTTTTAGTCTAATGTAAGGGAAAATACCAATCAGGCAGTATGCTTGTTGCTATGTCGCTCCCCTCCGCCAGAGGTGGCACACTGCACGAGGAAGAGTGCGTGAGGGAGAGGGAATGCAATTTTATGGTTCTTTCTGGCTATAATAACGAATCAATCTAAATCGGCAATCTGTCAAATATGCCTTTCTGGTTTTCTCAATATCATACAAATTGTGGATGCCACAGATTTTCATTCCTTGTGGGGGCGGAAGAAGGCTTCGAGTACTGGGTATAATAAGAAATTATAAGATTCAATTAAAGAAGAACTTTGGATTTTGTGGAACTTGTGACTTAGCATACATTTTGATATTATTTTAAGGTAGTTCTTTCTGCAGTAGGAAAAATTATTCTAAAACAAAGCAGTTATAAGAACAACTTTTTCTTTCTTAATGTAGCCCAAAAATCAATTCAATTTGGCTTGCTCATGATTGCTGTTTGTCTGAAAGATAAAGATTTATTTTCGTCTGATTTCAAGGTTTTATTAGTTCGTCTGTAACCATTATCGCTATACAACAACTTTATTTCTTTCAATATCCCTTTCTTCTCCCTCGCCTTCGCTCTTTCCTTCTGCTTCACCGTGCCATATTACAGAATATTTTTTTGTATACCCGATACGTACGATATACGATACTTAGGAGTATTTTAGATTTGTGGTGAAAGTTTAAGTGCTATACAGAGGGAAGCGTTTCTAACCACAGAAAGTATATACATATATTCTTAATCAGCATAAATAGCCGAATCGATATAGCCATGTCTGTCTGCCATTCTGTCTGTCAATCTTGCTTGACGATTAGTACTCAGAGACTACAAAAGCTAGAGGAGCCAAATTTTGTATCCAGACTCCTGTGTTATCACACTGAATCTAGTTTGTTTAAAAATGTTGAGCTTCGGCCGTAGAAGCGACTCACAACGTTCCCCCTCGTTTATTTTAGCCATGGAAGAAAAAATTCACCTCTGCAACTTCAACGCTTCCGATTCTTCTTCTTCCCTTTGCTACATCATCATCATTGTCCTTGGCAATTATTTGTCCGTGAGCAAAGGAAAATAAGATGACATAGCGATAGAGAGGGGGATACGAAAATTTCTCCGTCCAACCTACATGCCGACAGTTTTATTTGCATAAAGCTTCACCGCGTGGCGGCCATCCAAACGTAGTATTTACAGCTGTCCGCCGCCCAACCACACCGCTTAGATCCTTCAGCATACTTCCTCAAGCAGCCAACCCCCAGCTTTCAGTCTGATCCTGGTAAATCCGCTTTTTCATCGCCAAAGTATGCAGCCAGTTTTCCCGGGCTGCGGCTGCGGCTGCCGCTGCTCAATCATAATAAAAAGACGGAAAAGTCCGGAAAATACAGAGAGAAGGAGGCGACAGAGGTGTGATGCGGCTACCACAGCACAGTGGGGGAAATGACTAATCTGACAGGAAAAAACCCCATTCGGAATTTCAATCAGTTTTCTTTTGTAGTATCCATTTGGAATTCTTCAAGGAGTTTTTATCGGTTTTCTGTTATATTTTTAGTTTGAAAACTCGAACAGTTATCGGATTTCGAACTTAAAATATGGTGCGAAAGCGGCAGCTGTAAAGCTCATTGCAATTTTCCACGTGCTCTTTCAGCTACGTCGATTATCGGGGTATGATTTTGATTTCTGCAAAAACCGGCCAATGGTATATTACATACTTTAGAAGCCAAAGTTTTTTTCCTGATAGTTTGCTCATTTCACCCACTATGCACCCACTCCACTGTGTCCAGTCGAGTCTCTTGAACATTTCCCGTTTGAGACGACTTACTGAAGCGTCGCAAAGTGCTTCCTCCCTTTCATCCATGGCGACACTCAGCCCCACCCCAGTCCAAGTCCAAGATTCCGTAGCGTCTGCTGCCTGTTGCTACTGCCATGGCACAGTAGGGCCTTAGCCGAAATTAAGCGGCAAAAATAAGCTGTAAGTGCACATATAAGTACATACATATCTAATAGACAATTTTCCAGTGCTCAAATCCCACGGACTTTTAGTTTAGGCGATTTGTGCATTTATGTGCTTACGAATCGTACGAAATATATAGGTACAATTTTTAAGGACACTTAACAACATACAAGAATGCTACCTCAGCTGCCTCTCAGTTGATCTATTTGCAGCATGTTCCTTGCATATCTTTACCTAAGTGGCTTCTAAAGCGATAACAGCTCTTATCGGTTGTTAAGATAGTATTTTGTACACGAAATAATATTCAAATGATGATTCCTTAATTGCAAGGGAAACTTGAATTAAGACTAGCATACGCCACTGCGCGAAAGGGACAATCTTTGTACGACAGCAGTATAAATCAAAACGACTATACCCGATACTCAGTCAGTATGGCTCCCCTCCGCCAGTGGGCGCACACTGCACAACGAAGAGTGTGTGAGAGAGAGACAGAAAATGAGTAATCGCATAAAAGGGGCTGCGTAGCCACTGCAATTTCATTTGTTCCTTCTGGCTATAATAATGACCCGATCTAAGCCGGATTTGGCAATCTGGCTATTTTTGATGAATCTGTACTTTCGATTTCTCGTATCATCGTAGGGGTAGGGGTCCGGCAAAATTTGTAAACTGACTAAATTTAGTATGATATCACAGGAGTCTACGCGCAAATTTGGTTGCTCTACGACGGACAGAGAGAAATGGATAAATCGACTCGGCTATTGATACTACTCAATGTATACTTTATGGGGTCGGAAAGCTCCACCTTTCACTACAAATCTAATATACACTTATACTATTTAAGTATCGGGTATTAAAAGTAAAGAACTGATAGAAGTCGAATACTTCGATAAATTTGGCTTGAGTGGCCCGGGAAAACAAAAGATTATTACTTCTCCAGGTGATTCTGTCAGAAAAACGTCATTACTGCGCAATCAACTAGAGTGGGCTAAGACAATACCCAGAAGCTAACCAGAAGCCTACCCAGATTAATAAAACAGTGCATATTTGCCTATGCGATATAATTTTTATTGTTCTATACTTAATTTTTAACTTTACTTAAATGTTGAAAGGAATATCTAATTAGTTTTGCTCTTCTAAAGAGAAACTATTGGCTAATTCCTAAAAACGAAGATTTTTCTTTCGAATAAAAATTATTTCATGCAAATAATATGTACGTAGGTTGCCCCACTGTGCAATGTACCGAGCGATAGGTAACGGAATTCGAAGGCTCAATATTTCGAAGACAGTGCACTTAGGCAAACGAACTTTAGGAACCGATTGATAGATACATTTATTAGCGTTTTAGGATTACGAAGTTTCTTGACACTAAGTTCGACCTCAAGCCATGAGGAAAAAAGCAAGCTTACCTTATTTTGCTAGATCGCCGACCTAAGCAACATTACAGAATATACAGTACGATCTCAAGCACAGATGCTCATAAATACAATTGTCCATGTCACTTCAAGCTTTTAGCTTTATAAGGAGATGCACTTTTCCAATCAAATTCAGTATCAGAATGATTCTCGTCTTAGCACTACCATCAGAGGCTGTCGCCGTGTCTTCAGACCTCAACCTGCGCAACATAGGATCACATCAACGCAGTCCAACTGGTTCCACTGCCAGTGGCGACGACAAAACTATCGACCATTTGGACTCTCTGCAACCCACCTTACAAAAACTACACACATACCTCTAAAAAAACATTTAAAAAAAAACACTAAACATAAACAAATGTAAAATTCATTCAAACTTCTTTGACCCGCAATGCACACTATGAGTGTAATTAAATCGATAGCTTAAACTGTCTAATAGTTTGTATTTTTGCAACGTGTTCTGAGAAATTGAGCCACTGTGAAGTGCCTACTCCAGCTCTGCTTAGCTTTTGTTTGCTCTTCTCATAAACGAGTGCAAATACTTTTATAAGTGGCTGTATGTTATTACCGTCGTTGCTGTTGACAGTTTCGGCCTTTGAAATGGAAAAATATTTGACAAGAAAATTACTTTTCCTGGGCAGGGTAAAAGAGGCAATTGTCGTAACACTCGTGCTTGTATTCTCATGCTTGACCACAATTTTCTGGCTAGGAAAAGTTGATTCATTTAGGTTGACTTCGCCCCGGCTGGAGCTGCTTTCTGGGAATATCAAAAGGTCAGCCAGTCGTGGGTCACGACCCTTCTTCGCGGGGCAGCAGTTGATGAAAATATTAAAGTAGAACGGACGAAAGTCGCATGGAGTTCGGCTTTTTTCATCGGGCGATAGAAGTTTGTAAGAAGTCTAAAGTATCTAAAGTTTTAGGGACTACAAATCCTTCTTTTGGTATAAAACAATAATAATTAATAGTCGGATTCGTCCACGATTAGAGGTACCAACTTGAGTATGATTGGGAAATGATTTTTTCTCTATTCTATTAGGTGTATTCATTGCTATCAATATCATTAACAACTGGTCTAGTGAATCGACTGTTCTGAAGAAAAACCAGTTTTCCGAGCCATCCAATTTTTGAGCTATTTTTCAACTTTAACTTGAATTACAGAAAAATAACCCCAAACCACCCCAAGTGTCCCAAGCTACAGAATTTTAAAAAACAAAATTTAAAAAATGTTAAATTAAAAATAACAAAATTAAAAGATGAAATATTTTACGGTCTTTATCGATTCAAAAACATAAGAATTGAGAATTTTACAACGTATTGTGAAGCTTCTAGAAATCGTAGCAGAATGAACATTTTGCCATTTTTGTATGTGTGTATAATTTAGTTAAGTAAAATAATTGTATTCGTGCAGAACTTATATTTTTTCAAGTTGAAATGCACGAATGGCCCATCAGAATTCAGATTTTCCTTTGCAAATGAGATAGGGCTGGGCCGACAATTGATTTGTGGTTAGCTTAATTGTTTCTGACAGGCAGGCAGATAAAGCTAATCTGCGCCGGAATCTTTGAAGCCAGTGAGTTTAATTGGAATTTAAGCTGGTAAATTCTAATTGATTGCATCAATGCTTGACGCTAGGTGCCAATAAGAGAGTGGTAATAAATCATTCGAAAATTCATTATTATTTGGGACTTGCAGAGGCTTGGTCCTCTTGGGTGTCAGGGTGGTCTTCTCAGAGATTAAGTTAGTCTTTTCCTTGCCAGACAATGAAGCTTCTACAAAAGACAAGATCATGTATAGGAAAAGGAATACTAGGAAAGAAGTATCACATGGATTAGCGAACTTAGTCTAATTTTCGACAGAGCCTTCCCTCTGCTCTATTCCGACATACGTTTTGATAAATCAGCTGCTTCCCGGCCATCCCTAAGTTATCCCAAAAATGTCAGCATCCATGCTACCCAAAACTCTCCCCGCCATGTCAAGCATGAGAATTGCTTTTATTTTCCGATCACTGCTATGCTGGGGACATGCGGCCCTATAAGCGTTGACCAAGACCCCCCGGCATACAGCGACCCCGCTGCCGAATTGCTTGTCTTTAATTACGTTTTAGTCCCCGAGTTTTCGGAATAGCCTTGTTTATTTTTATTACTTTTCGCGGCGGACCCTTGTTTATTTACATTAATTTTTTTCAATTTACCTTTATTGCCACGAACCCGGGGTTTGTGTCTGAGTTTGGGTGGGGGGCTGGTGCCGAAGCTGTTTCGCTCGGACTCGTGTTTAATAATATTCTTTTTTTATTAACGCGAACCGTTTTTGAGATCTGTGGAATTTTTTGGGTTTTTATTCCCGGAAGCCAAAGAGTACGGGCATATCTGTATATAGTCGAAAGTAAAGGCCAGAAGGAAGCGTTTCCGACCCCAAAATGCATCAAGGGCAGAGTCGAGGCAGCCGTGTCCGTCCGCCTGATGAAATTATACGATGTGTAGCATCCAAATTTTGTGTGCACATATGTGTGATATCACAATGTTCCAGGGGAACTTCAATATTTCGCGATGTCCCCTTCCGCCACCAAGAAAACTGCAAACGCAGAACTATTAGGTGCTATATTACCTACTAGATTGGGAAATGTTGATCATTATTATAGCCAGACTGAAGAAAACAATTTCCCGTGTCTGACCCCCTGCCACATACTCTCTGTCTTTTACTCGTCCTGCGTGCGCACCCTGAAGCAGTGAGTGAGACGTCCCAATGTCCGTAAAAACTGAGTGCCGGGTAGAATAGTCACAACAGTCGGAACGACTGCTTCTGTGGTCTGAGGCCACAGCCGACATTCATTTCCGATGCGTTCAGCAGTCGTCTGGCTAATTTGATTCAATCGACCCGGCCGTAGAAACGGTAGATGCCCACTCTGGCTCACTTTCTGCCGCTCTTGGTTAAGTGCTCGGGGTTTTCCGGTGGGGTGGGGAGGCAGAGGAAGGCCAAGATCAAAAATGTCAGGCACTTTTGAAATTTCCGATGCAATTTCCGTTATCAACACCTAGACAGCTGTCAAAAGCACACACATACGCGTCACGCAGCTTGGCACTTATGTATAGACGGCAGTTTTTGTTCGATTTTTTATTTGCCTTTCACTCTCTTTCATTCTGCTCTATGCGTGGCGGAAACGGAAATTGTTAGGCCTTATAGACAATTCGCATTTCCGGTCCACTGGCAGTTCTCCGTCCTTTGGAGTCCTCCCATCTCTGGCATTCTCTGCCTTTCTCTGCCCTTCAGTGCGCACAATTGCACAAATTAGTATGTCGCTTCCGTGCTCCTTGCGTTGTGTCACTGGGGAAGCGTAAATACAATAATTAAAATATTTTGCATCTCAATGGCAGACCAAAGATTCCTTCTAATGAGGCGTCACCCGAAGGGCATCCATAATCATGCTGATGATGAGCGATGAATGAACAGAAATGGAAATTTCGCATCGATGGCAAGGTATAAAGGGTGATTAAGGGAAACTACTCGTACTTAACTTCGGCCAAGATTGATGGTCCCAGCTTGCGACTCTGCGACGTCGGCAGAGGTTCTAGACGAGGCAGCGAGCACAGGAGCGACGCCAGCTACAAAGTGATGCGACGATGACCGATGAGAGGAGAGCGGACGCTCTCGCGGGAGGACATGAGAGGACGGGATTGGCCCGGCATCGATCCAGCGCGTATATGTGAATGCACATACGGGGTGCTGGCATCACCGACCCTAAAAAAGGCAGAGAAGAAGTAGTCCGGAGAAAAGTCTCTGAAGTACGCGAGGGAGGCGAAGTTCCGAAGGCGTGGAGAGCTAGTTCCGTGCTTTGGGAGGGAGAGGAACAGCAGAAGGCCAGGATCAGCCAATTCTGGACCATCCAAAAAGGTTCACGGTACGGAGAGGAACTGATCACGGAGCCAGCACATCGTCGCAAGGCTGAGTTGACCGTCTAGTGGCTAATATTAGAGAACTACGGAATTAGCACTAGGCGGAATGGACTAGCGAGAGGTGCTTGGAGAAGACTCAAGCTGACTACCGTTGTATAAAGTAATAAGTAATGAAGAACGAATAAAGATACGCATACTGGTGCAATTAACCTCGGCTGTATACTCCATTGTCGCCGAAGCAGCATTATAAATTTGTTTGCATCCAGCCCACAGACTGATGAGCAATCTCAAGCTAATTCAGACGATCCAAACAACTTATAACTCACACACACGATGACTCATACTCATACTCGATGAGTGAGAGTGTGGGCTGTTCCCAAATTCATTCGAATTTCGAATGCATTCTATTTTTGTGACGGCGCTTCGGCCGGAATATGCTCGTCGCGCCGGGGTCCACAGAAATTTGTTTGATCTCTGGGTGTGGTAGCTGAAAGAGAGTCTCGGGGTTCAAGAAGAAGGCGTGGCTTGAGCGGTAAAAGAAATAGAGTATTTTTATTGTTCTTAAGAGATACACAGTTTGGTAGGTGTTCGGGTCGCTCTTCTGGCTCTTTCTTCGTGGTCGGCTTCGGGGTCGTCCTTCAGGGTTGAGCCGCACGTGGCGGATCGGTGCGTGCAGGTCCTGGGGTCGTCGGGCCGGTGTTGGGGAGGTTTATTGCACTCCGAGGTGAAGTACTGTTGCGGAGGTTTGCGGAGGGGAACAAATGTTGCGGAGGTCGATGGCGCTCCGAGGAAAATAAATGTTGCGGAGGTCGAATGCACTCCGAGGAGAATAAAACACCCGTTGGTGTTTGGGGTATGGTTACACTTGGGCTGGTCAGCTGTGGTTGGTTTCATGTTTCTTTCGGTTTTTTCTTATTTTTTGTTCTTTTTCTGTTTATTTCTTTTCTCCTTATAGGGCAGGACTTCTTGTATTGTCTCTTATGTTCTAGTTATTCTACTAATACTTATAGTTTAGTCTTCATGGCTTGTCTTGGTGTTTCTAGTAAATTTAGTCTTCAGGGTTTCTTCTCGGTGTTTCTAATGTTTTGTTGTGGTGTTTGTGGCGTTGGCGCTTGGTCTTCGTGGTGCTGGGCGTCACACTCCCCCCTCCTTTCCCAGTGGGGCGTTGTCAGTTGATTTTGTTTGGAACCAGGCGCTGATGCGGACATCTCCAGCTCGGCCGATCTTGACCCAACACGCCTCCTGTTCCTCGTTCCATAGTTTGAACCGTCGTTGAGTGTGTTTTGGGCGGTCGTGGAGTTTCGCTTTGACTAGTTTGATCGACGTGGTCGCTAGTTCGAAGTTTTTCGGGACATTCCATTCGCCCGGGATGGTGCCTCTCTGGATGGGTTTCCGGGGTTCCGGTTCCGGCATTGGCCGCTCGGGGTTGAGATCCAGCACGTCCTTGTCCGTTGGCTCTGTTACCGAATTTCTTGAGCTTTCCTCTTTTCTCTTTGGGTTTGGTTCCCCGTTGAAGTTTATTGTGGCTTCTCCGCACGTTATTGATGTGCCTGCATCCTTTAAGAATTCAATTCCTAGTATGGGGGTGTCTGGTACCCCTGTCATTATTAGGAATGATTGGGTGGTTTCTTTTCCCCCTAGTTCTACTGTTATTTGGATTCTTCGTGTTGTTCTCCGAGTGCTTCCATCTGCGAGCTGGATTAATCTGTTTTCCACTCCTTCGATACCTTCTCCTTTTAGTTTTTCGGCCACCCTTTCGTTTATCATGCATCTTGTTGCCCCTGTATCGATGATTACTTCCATCAGTTGTGATCCAATCCTGGCCCGTCCTAAAAGTTGCTTCTTGTCAAATATTAATTGTGTATTGTCCCGCTCAGCTGGTTTTGGGCCACAGCAGTTTCGCAGGTTGGTCCTGCGCCCTGTGTTTTCCGGTTGATTTCTGCAGCAGTCTATTGTACGTACTCCTTGTTTGTTGCAGGTCCAGCAGTACAGTACGGGTTCCCTGCTGCATGTTCGGGCCTCGTGCCCATAGTTTCCACATATTTGACATTTCCTTTGTCGGTACTGCGTCCTTTGCCATGCTGGTTGGTCGTTTTGTGGGTAATTCCATTGGCGACCTGTAACCTTGGAGTGTCCTGCATCTGTCTCTATTTTTTCGAATTCCTCTGCGATGATAATGAATTCCGACAGCGTTTGGAATTCTCTTCTCTTCACGTATAGTTTCAGCGGCAGCCGGCAGTTCTGGTATATTATTTCAAGTTTTTTCTGCTCTGTGTAGGTTCCGAACCTCATTAACTTCCTTATCTCTTGGACATAGTCTCGGACTGTTTCTGTTTCCGCTTGTTTTCGCTCTGCCACTTGTTTTGATAGCTCCTCTTGGCATCTGGGGGATATGAATGTGACTGGCGCTGGCTTTGTGTGCCACCAGTCTAGCGCGCTTTCTTCCAGGATTATCGGCATTGCGACTACGAGGTGGTCCGGTTCTACCCCGTAGGTTTCTGCTAATTCCTCCATCCTGCTCAGGAATTCTAGCAGCCCTCCTTTTCCTGTAAAGATCAGGTCCCACTTGCGTATTTTTTCTATTATCGCTTCTGCTTGTGGTAATCCTTTCTTTATCTGTTTTGGAAAGAGCGATTTCTTCCTGCCTGTCCTGGTCTCCCCTTGGATCTCTTCCATTGTTGGTTTTTGTGGTAATCCTTTTGGCGATTGTTGCCTTGGGCTCTTGGTTCTCGGGCTTTTGCCTCGTGATTGGTTACTTGCTAGTTGTTCTAGCCTCCCTCGAATATGTATTGGGAGGTCTGCTCTCTCCGAAAATTGTAGTAGTTTTTTCTTTTGGGTCTCTAGTCCGTCCAGTTTCTCCAATCCGAATTCCTCGCAATAGTTCTGTAACTCCAGTTTCGTTGCTTGATTTATCCATTGTTTTGCCATCTTGACCTTTGAGATTATGCTTCTTACGCTACCACAACCTGCTCGGGCGCCACTGTGACGGCGCTTCGGCCGGGGTATGCTCGTCGCGCCGGATTCCACAGAAATTTGTTTGATCTCTGGGTGTGGTAGCTGATAGAGAGTCTCGTGATTCAAGAATAAGGCGGGGCTTGAGCGGTAATAAAAGAGATAAATAAATAAAATAAAAGAAAGAGTTATTTTTATTGTCCTTAAAAAGGTACAAAGTTTGGTAGGTGCGCGGGTTTTTTCTTCTGGTTCTTCCTTCGGGGTTGGCTGCCGGGTTCGTCCTTCGGGTTGAGCCGCACGTGGCGGATGGTTGCGTGCGGGTCATGGTAGTCTTCTGGTCGGTGTCGGTTGAGGGCGCGAAGGTGTAATGCGCTCCGAGGAGAAGAATGTTTCGGAGGGTAAATGCGCTCCGAGGAGAATTAATGTTGCGGAGGGTAAATGCGCTCCGAGGAGAATTAATGTTGCGGAGGGTAAATGCGCTCCGAAGAGAATAAATGTTGCGGAGGTCTAATGCGCTCCGAGGAGAAGAAATGTTGCAGAGGGTAAATGCGCTCCGAGGAGAAATAATGTTGCGGAGGGTAAATGCGCTCCGAGGAGAAATAATGTTGCGGAGGGTAAATGCGCTCCGAAGAGAATAAATGTTGCGGAGGTCTAATGCGCTCCGAGGAGAAGAAATGTTGCGGAGGGTAAATGCGCTCTGAGGAGAAGAAATGTTGCGGAGGGTAAATGCGCTCCGAGAAGAAATAATGTTGCGGAGGGTAAATGCGCTCCGAGGAGAAATAATACTGCGGAGGGTAAATGCGCTCCGAAGAGAATAAATGTTGCGGAGGTCTAATGCACTCCGAGGAGAAGAAATGTTGCGGAGGGTAAATGCGCTCCGAGGAGAAATAATGTTGCGGAGGGTAAATGCGCTCCGAGGAGAAATAATGTTGCGGAGGGTAAATGCGCTCCGAAGAGAATAAATGTTGCGGAGGGTAAATGCGCTCCGAAGAGAATAAATGTTGCGGAGGGTAAATGCGCTCCGAAGAGAATAAATGTTGCGGAGGGTAAATGCGCTCCGAAGAGAATAAATGTTGCGGAGGTCTAATGCGCTCCGAGGAGAAGAAATGTTGCGGAGGGTAAATGCGCTCCGAGGAGAATAAATGTTGCGGAGGTCAAATGCGCTCCGAGGAGGGGAAAGGCGGTGGACTTTAAATGCGCTCCGAAGGAGGATGGGAGGATCGCTGGGGCTGCTGGTGGCTGCTACTGATGCTTACCTGTCCACTGGCCGGAGCCGAACTGATCATGAGCGCTCTGGCGGAGCCCTTTTTATTTCCGAAAAGCAGCTGATCCGTACGGCATGTCCCTACCGCGTTTGTACGGATCGGCTGATAGTGTGCCCGTTAGTGCTTCGGTTATGGTCACACTTGGGGCGGTCAGCTGTGGGTGTGACCGTGGGTGGCTGTGCTACGGGCCCATTGGTGGTGATCAGCTGTGGTTGGTTTTATGTATCTTCATTGTTTGTTTATTTATACTTATTTCTTTTGTCCTTATGTGGCAGGTCTTCATGTATTGTCGCTTATGTTCTACTTATCCTACTAATACTTATAGTTTAGTCTTCATGGCTTGTCTTGGTGTTTCTAGTATAATTAGTCTTCAGGATTTCTTCTCGGTGTTTCTAATGTTTTGTTGTGTTTGTGGCGCCGGCGCTTGGTCTTCCTGGTGCTGGGCGTCACAAATTTAAGCATAAATCAGTGTCAGCTTTTGAGAGGAAAAATATCTGCGGTAAAATGATAAAACAGTTTTTTTTTTGGGTAAAAATGTTGCACACATTTTCAGAAAACAAAAAGATAAATATTAAAACAAAGCCAAATATACATCCTAAATATTCAGATTTCCAGCTAATACCAATTTTAAAATTATTATGGATTTTTGTTGCTCTTGTGCCACTCTAAAAACTGAAGAGGACTCGGACATATGTAAATGGACTGGCTAACTGGAGCTGTTATACGAAGAGTTGAAATACTTACGGAAGTTCTTCAATATATCGTTATGCAAAATTGTTCCAGTCCCACCTGAACGATAGGTGGCCAGGGCTGAGGGCGACGCGCCATCTAGCGGAAGTCCAGGGAGGCTCGATGGTCGATGGGGACATCGGGGGGAGCTGGAGCCGTTACTGGGGATATAAGGAAGAGAATAGGATTAGTTATATGTATTAGTAAGGGAAAAAGGGATAAATAGGGTTGAAAATATTAGAAAACGTGGATTGGGTTATGAAAATCGTGGAGCGTGGACGGAGTCACGTCGAGATCCGAAATTTTGTGAATAAAACAAACAGTTTGAAGTGAGTACCGAAAAAGCGGGCAATAAAGTAGGTAGTAATGCAAAATTTTACAAACAGTTTGAACCGGCAAGGAATACAGCCACTAGAACCGGGCCGGAAGATTTCCTGGAGAGGAACACTGGAGTCCGAGAAAGTCGACTGCAGAGAAGAAGACGATACAACGGGACCTGAGTGAGTTCGTTCCAGTTGCGCGTGTGTGAGCCAAGTAGCGCGGGACGTGTGAAGGGGGGGGGTGAAAGAGGTCGAGTGAGCGGCCAGGGCGATTCTAGCCACACCGCACGACCGTTGCATCGCCGTCCAGTGCGTGCCACACGTTTGGGCTCTTTTACCAAGTGAAAACCTCGAAATCCTATTTACACACACACACACGCGCACACGTATACACGAACCTAGATAAATTTAGGGCTGACCGGCCACGGCCAGCGATCAGCGAGCCCACGTTATTGAACTTAAAGAAAAACAAATAATCCGCACTCCAAACACCGTTCCACTGTAAATGTTATTTTGTTCCGTGTGTTGTCCTTTATTCTGTATTTAGTATAAGCTCAAAACGTTTAACGTAAAATCTTGGCCAGTGAAAAAAAATATGTATGTAAAAACACCAACACCTTTCACAAACGTAAATCTGCGATCAGCTGGTCAACGCCAGAAGATTAACCCTTAGCGGGTGACGCGGGGGTCCCATCAGTCCACCGTATTTGGTCGAGTGAATTGTGGAAAATATTGTTTATGTCCCGGGGACCCTTAACAAGAGCTCTTGGTAGGTCAGGTCTCCGTAGGGGCCCGAGTTGAATTAACTCCCGTAAGACGGATCCAGTCCCCACTCATCTACACATAGTCCAGTACGAATGGGTGAGGGTATCCCTGTAGGTTAAACGAAATTTCAGCAGTTATTTCCGTGTTTGTCTTTGTGTCGAACGTTTTGGTGTTTCTTTTTGGTTAGGGATAATTTTGAGTATAGCTATTTATTAATAAGAAATATGAAGTTGTCAATTTATAATTATTAAAGCTTGGATATAGACTGAAGTATGATGCATTAAATTTAAAATAGAGGGAGGACGCGTGGCGTAAGCCATGGATTAGGTCAGCCGTTACCGTTCCAGCAGAGGGTGGCCAAAATGAACGTTGTGTTTGGTCACAGGTAGGGCGGGCGCGCGAAGTGATAACACCCAAGCTTCACCCACTTGATAGCCGTCTGTTTATGATTTTCTTTGTTGTTGTTAGGTTGTTGTTAGTTTTGATGTCCCGAGAAGTAGTATGTCTCCTTTTTTTGTCTACATTTGGCGGGCAAGGGGAACTACCCAGCCCTGGGGTCGACAGCTAGCCGGCATTGCCCTCTGGGAAACAAGCTAAATGTAACAAAATCTTATTGATATCTATCCCAAAGTTTGGCTGTCCCTCCGTATCTCGATAACTTTGCCAGTAACTGTTGCCAACGGGTTCAATATTGAAACCTATAAAGCGTATTTAAGATCAACTATCTTGTCTATCGAAACCTCGAAATCGAGAGTTGGGGTATCATGGCAGTAACAGATATTCATTTAATAGCTCGCAAAGACCTGTATTTCATATATCAACCGAATTATCTCTTATGAATAAAGAGATTCATTATATATATATATCATACGAAACTTATACTAAATATTAGTTGTACATGCATGTATATATGTATCTTAATCTTTGCATTTTCTGTCTGCATCTTCCAGGTACTGCGTGGAGTTCGAGGTAATCAAGGCGTCCAAGGCCTGTCACAAGCTGCCGCCCTACAACCTGATGCTGGAGGGTAAGTGGGTGGCCTTTTGAGCTACTAAGCCGATACTTATTGGTTCTACCAATTTCCCAGGTGATCGCATTACCGTGCGCTGCGATCTCGAGGCCCTCATCCAGGACGGTGCTGGCAGCCCCACAGCCGCAGGCCGGTCCGGATCCGTGACCCCCACTACTGTAGCCACGACCACTGGGGCCTACAAAGAGGAGGAGGAAAGCAGCGACGGCTCCAATGGGGGGGAGGGAGAGCAGAACAGCAGCAACAGCAATGACGACGACGACGACAACAACGAGGAGGGTGAAGAGGAAGATGAAAATGCACAGAACATGCTCGACACAGGCAGCAATGAGAGCTACGAGAACCGACACCAGCGGCAGTCGCAGATCCTGTCGCTCCGCTACCTTTCGTGGGGCAGCTCCAAAAGAAGCGCCATGCCGGCAACGCTGCCACCGGCGCCCACGCCGAGCTTCCACTGCCGTGGCGAGGGGCTCTCTGGCCGCACGATGCGCTGGAGCGCACTGCCGGCGCCGTCGTGTCGCGGCAAGTGGCTCCGCCTCACCGTCGGCCCTCCCAAGAAGTGCACCCGCGCGCAGTTCATCTTCGTCTAATCGCTCCCGTCCCGTCTAATATAATTTTTTGTATCGATCACATCGTCAATATTGTAGGTGTAGTACGTGTAGGTTATGCTGTACGGCTCCGGCAGAAGCAAAGGCAAAACGTCCGGCTAAACAGGCGTTAAGGGACGGCCGTGACGGGATCGCATCATATCAAATCACGACCCAGTACCCAGTCCCCAGTCCCCAGTCCCAAACCATTAGAGCCCTATGCCCCATAAATTTCAGCACTGGCACAAGTACTCCATTATATGTAAGAGTGTAAACTTTAAGTCAGTGTATTAAGAGGAATAGATGTATCGTGAGTAAAGTTTTTTTTGTGACCACACCGAGTTGCAATCGTGGACGTGGACTTATACGAGTGCACTGAGAAAGTCGAACCACTCGCTCGTTATTTAGCCGGCATTGTCAGCGTTAATTTAAGCACTATACAGGACCGAATCGGCATATTTGAGTGTTCCAGACTGCAGGGGGTGCAGTTTTGTTTGATTGGATATACATATACGATACGTAGGAAATGCAACATTCTCTTCGCACTAGGTAGCTGACAGGGAACTCTCAAGTAAAGATCACGACGACGAGTGTTTTGACCGCATCTGGCCCCTCGAGGCTCGAGGTATAGAGATACGACATGATGCCCATTACTGGAGGGGATATTGATAGATAGTAGCCGTAAGTCATCAAATACCACATAACGACAATTACAATGGAGATGAAATCATGCTGCTGGGCGAAGGTAACCGAAACATTGATGAGCCGCCAGTTCCGTCTTCTACGAGTACTTTCATCTCCTAAGCATTCGATTCATATCAAAAACACACGTTCTAACACACATACACACATACATAAAGTCCACGGGAGGTGGCGAGGGTAAAGGGGGTACGCCAGTACTCCATGATTTTTCCCCCCTTGGACAGAATTCTAGAGTCGGAATTAAACTTTGGATCTTAGTATTAAATTGGATTTTAGGTGCATACGAATGTCGAAAATATTTAATAAAATTATAATAAAACTAATACCGAAATCATTCAATAAAGAACGAGTATAATTTTAAAGAAACCTTTGTGTCTCTCTCTCTCTCTCTCTATTTTCTTCTTGCCATATCTTTCTCTCTCCGCTGGCCGTTGGGCAGTCGAGCGGCAAGAAAGTTCCCGACTTGCCGCGACTTGTTTGGCGACTGCGCACTGCGCATGCGCGACGCTCCAACCAGCTGATTCGGGCTTACCGTTTGACCCAATTATTGAAGTGGCAAACGTGAGCGACGTCGCCCGCCGGTTTTACAATTTCTCTCTCTTGGAATGCTCGCAGACAGCGACGAGTTCATTGTGATGGCCAGAAGAGAGAAGACAACGGAATCGGCCACAGTAAGCCACAGTGAGCCATAGGATAGGTAACGCTGCCGCTAATTGATTAGTCCCAAAGCAAGCGCAGACCGAGGTAGACCGAGTACAAGCCCTGCCGTTGCCCGAGTAGCTGTAGCTTCAGCAGAACCGTTCCTCAGTTCCCAAAGTAAAGACACTTTCCGCTTAGCATTTCCATTGCTGGTCGAGCGATCTTCCGGAAGATCTATTCAGTTTCTGTTTGTTATGTGCTCTGCTTGTTTTCCTACCATGCCCATCTATAAGACATCTGCAAATCAGTGCTGTTCCAAGCGGATTGGGCTGATTGCCATTCTTGGTGCTACTCGTTGCGAAGAAAGTTGTCTTCCAACATGTTAATTGTGACTGTGTGAGGAGGGGCCGTGGGCTGTGGGCCGTGGGCCGCTACCGATTTCTTTTTACGGTCCATCTCTGGCTAAACGAAGAAAATTTGTCTGTTGACTTGTGTCTAGAGTCTAGAGTCTAGAGTAGATAATGCAATGTAGTTTTATTTAATAGCTTCGAGGCGAGTCAGTGTGAAAACTAATCTTTGAGTGGGTGTTATATTCATCTATCAAATAACTTTAGCACAGTGACAATAACTCTTTGATCCAACTTCTTTAAAGCTGTATACTTAAACATTCTGAGACTCTTAGGGCATTTTATAGCCATGTTCCGAACAAGTCCGTTCCGGGTAACGCATAGATCTCAGAGACTATGAGAGCTAGAGAAAGAACTTGTTGTTTTCCCAATACTGTGGTATCACACTCAAACAAGTCCACGCCAAAAAGAACACAAATCCGAGGCATCCAAAATTTTGGTGAAAGAAATGAACCCTGTAGAAACTCAGAGAATTATTTGATCTACAAGATTGCCGCATCTGGATCAGATCGGATCATTATTATAGCCAGAATGAATGACAAGATTTTCCGTTGCTGACTCTGCCCCCCTCTCTCACTCACTCTCTCTCTCTCTCTGTCTCTCTCGATCTCCCCCATCACCGTTGTGTACTCTCTCATGACAAGTGCAAGGAAAATTCATAGAGATGTGCGATTTGCTTGATGCACAAGGTGGGACAGTGGCATTGACCAACAAATGCGAAACCAAAAAGACAGAGAGAGAGAGAGAGGGTACACGAGCATCATCGGTTCCGATAAAAATTCCGGCGTTTACTCATTGCATATATGGTTGTTACATATGTAGATATACTAACTGACAGCTCTTCCTAACTGATCAGGTATGTTGCCGTGCAATTTAGGGGTGCCGGCGACGGTCCTACTGACCACCATGATCACCACCCTCAGCATAGAAGACAGCGACGCTTACAGGCGAAACTTTGAGGTTCGCCAAAGCAGCAACTCCAAGATTCCGCTCTGGAAAAAACGTGTAAGTGAAATTCGGCACTCGCCATTGAGCCAGCGACTAATCGGCGGTATTTGGTCCACGGCAGGCGTGCGAGAAGCCCCAAAACAACAAGGCCAACTCCCACTATGTGTGCGACGAGGAGGGCGACTTCACGTGTCTGCCTGGATGGCAGGGCGACCTCTGCCAGGTGCCCATGTGCCGGCGAGGCTGTGATCCGATGAACGGTAAGCCGGCCAATCTATTTCCCTACAGTTCATTCATATCCCACTACGACAGGCTACTGCCAGCGGCCAGGCGAGTGCCGATGCCGCATCGGCTACAGTGGCGAGATGTGCGACAAGTGCATTCCGCTACCGGGGTGCCAGCACGGTGACTGCACCAAGCCCTTTGAGTGCATCTGCAAGCCCGGCTGGTCTGGACTCTTCTGCACAGAACGTAAGTAGAATCCGAACTGCACCTATGCCTAAGACTTGAGCAGTACTCCACACAGTACATGAGTCAACAAATCAGAGTAAAATGCTGAAAAGAAATGCTTCCATTAATGACGTTTCAATGTTTGATGACTCCTTTCGAAGGATGATTCAACGTAAAGTGATTAAAGGTCTCAGTTGCTCCACCGATTGAGCCATTAATCCCTAATGAAACCAGACACACACACACTATCCTGCTCTATCCTGCAGCCAGCTGTCGAAGTGGATGTCACAGTACCCGCGGCTACTGCGAGGCCCCCGGAGAGTGCCGCTGCCGCATTGGCTACGCGGGACGCACTTGCGGCGAGTGCGCCACCATGCCGGGCTGCCAGCACGGGACCTGCAACAAGCCGCTAGAATGCCTCTGTCTGCCCGGATACACGGGACTGCTCTGCCAGACGCGTAAGTTCCTCGACCGCAGCCGAAACCTGACGAAACGGCACCTGTTGAAACCCCCTCTCTTCGACAGCTCTATGCGCCTCGGATTGCAGCAAGCAGCACGGCTACTGCCGCAGGCCTGGCGAGTGTCGGTGAGTACGAGGTCGTGCCTCCTCGCCCACGTGGGGCGTATTAGTGGGCCACCACTGCCTGCCCTTCTAAATTTACATTATCACTCTTCATTATCGCTCAGCTGCAAGGTGGGCTGGACGGGCAGCCAGTGCGACAAGTGCTTCCCCTATCCCGGATGCGCGAACGGAGACTGCGAGGCGCCCTGGGAGTGCAACTGCCATCCTGGCTGGGGCGGTATGCTGTGCGATGAAAGTAAGTGCTGTTGCAACCCAATGCTCTGATGACACATCCAACCATTCCCATTCCCCACAGAGCTGAGCTACTGCGTGGAGAATCCGGAGACGTGCGAGAACGAGGGCAAGTGCGTCTCGGTGAGCCGCGAGGACGGCAGCTATCGGTGTCTATGTCGGCAGGGGTATCTTGGGAAGAACTGCGAGATACGCGACGACTTTTTGCTTACATCGGTGGCGCCTCTGCGCATTACCCCGCCGCCCCTTCCGCTGGAGCTGGAGCTGGACGATGTGGTCGCAGGTGTGCCTGATGACAGCGACAACGGCAACGGCAACGGCAACACAATGGGTGGGCAGGTGGAAAAGTTTCCAGCAAGTAACGTGCCAAAACGCCGGACAAATGACACCGCAGCTGTGCCCACACCAACAATGCTGACAGCGGGCACCGCACCGCTGAGCACAGCCACGACAAGGACGACAGGGACGACGCCGACGACAACGATGTCGACGATGGCCACGTTAGCAGCAGCTGGAGCCGGCTCTGTCGCTGGCAGCCACAATGCGACTAATGAAGCGTTAAGCGTTGTTGCTTTGCGCCCGGATGGGGCGCCAACAATGGAGCATGCTACCACGACACGAACAACAACAGGAAAAACAATGGCTGCGGTAAAGAGTAACGCAACAAGTGAGGCAGCCCCCTCCCCAGCGCCAGCCCCATCTGCCACACAATTTGCTGGCCACGAGCAGCTAAAGACAACGTTGGCGCCAGCTGCACCAGCAACATCAGCGGGCGTGACCACCACCCAGGCCCATACCGGGGCCGAGTATGAGGCAGAGGCAGACGAGGATGACGACGATGATGAGGAGGAGGACGGCGAGTACGAGGAGGATGATGAGGACGAGGAGGACGAGGACGAGGAAGACGATGAGGATGACAACGATCAACTCCTACCAAATATTATATAATTAATTGCTCATAGACTAACTTCTTTTTTTTCCATTTACTCGTTACTCGTATCTATTAGGATTGCAGTGGAAGTTCAGTTGTACGATAGATATACAAATATAGTTGCATTTATTTATGATAATTTAAGGATTACACTAAATACACAACTGCGTCGGATTTCGTTTAAACCAATTAAAAAAAAAAAAACATAATTTAATAATAAAGTTTGCAAGAAATTTGACAATATTCAAATTTGTGTTCAGAGCGGGTGCATTCGAATGCTGCACGAACATTGCACTTGGTTTCCAAAAGATTGGGATTTACTTTAAGGGCGAGAAGGGGGAAATATATGGCCATTGAAGCGCCAACGAGAGGTGGGAGGGGAGGTAGAAGACAGCGGAAACAAAAGCATCTAGATATACATATGCATGCATGTATCTTGTGTATGGGCGTGTATAAATATATTGTATATAACTTACAAAACGAAACAAAAAAAAAAATGTACGGGGATATATCGAATAGAGAATAATTCGGTAAAAATAATTATAAAGGTAAAAAGTAGAATTATCCATATTTAAAATATAATTATCGTTGCTCGATACACCTAATTGAGCTCCCGCTTGTCCCGCTGACTGATTTGGGCCATCGTGATGTACTGACGCACCAGGCGCGATATCTCGTGCGCCTGCTCCGTCTGAACGCGAATCACGCGCTGCTGCATGAGATTGCCGACCTTCATGTCCAGGAAAAGGGCTCCGTCCTCCGAGCGAACCTGATCGAAAGTAGAGGAGAGAAGAAGCTCAATAAAAATTGCCACTGCGGTAGGCAGAGAGTAGGAGACTCACCTTGCGCGTGGATATCACTTCCATGAAACTCCAGTGCTGCAGGGTCTCGTGCGTGTTGGGATCGAGGAAGAGCACTCCACGCCGGTTCAGGGCCAGGATTAGGTCCCGCCACATGGGGCTGTGGTTGTCCTCCACGTGCGGCGCCTCCTCAGCCCAGATGCGCTTCACGGCAAAGAAGCTGCTGCCGAAGAGCGGCCAGGCGGCCAGCACATTAAGGAACTGAGCCTTTACTTGGCTCGGGCTCAGGCCCGCCACCTGCGGCCAGGCGGACTGCACCAGGCCGACCCACTGGGCCGGTCGTATCTCGCGTATCCCCAGCGCCGGCTTGGGCAGCAGAAACTTGATCTCCTTCATGGCCGGCACGTGACTGAGGTCAGCGGCACGGTGCAGTAGCGCCGCGATCCTGGCCATATCACGGACCATCTCTGGCATGGGAACCCCGTTGCCGGGCAGCTCCAGGAGAAGGCCCTCCAAGTAGTCGGGGGCCACCTGGTTGAAAAGCACCTCTACGTACAGCGGCATGGGAGCCGGCTCGCGCTTGAGGGCAAAGTGCCATACTGAGCGGCAGAAGATCAGGTAGAAGGGCTGCCCGGACTTGAGAAGTTCCGTTGTCACGTCCAGTATATACTCGTCGGCGGCCAGGGGCATGGTGAAGGCGTCGCCCTGCACGATGCAATAGAGCGAGAACTCCTGCTGCTCGGCCTCCGACTCCACGCCCAGCAGTGAGCACAGCTCGGCTATGACATCGGCCACCACCGTGGAGCAGCGCGTGTTTACCACCCGCTCAGCCCCTCCCGGCAGTCTGTAGATCTGTCGCCTGGCCGAGCGCCCGGCGGACACGGCAGTCACTTCTTCCACGCTTGGCACGTTCTTGCGGCCGCCGCAGCGGGCCGTTTTACGGAGGTTCGTCAGGCAGACGGCCGCCGTGCCGTGGCAGGAGCGACGACGGTCCGAGGCGGCCGACGTCAGGTGCTCCATCAGGTACGGACGCAAGGCGTCCGAGCAGCCGAAGTAAGCGGCCAGAATGCTGAGCAGGCGCCAAGCGCGCTGCGAGCTGTCCGGGCAGGGTGATCGGTTAGCCGTGGTCTGCTTCATCAACTGGCAGTAAACCTCGTCTCTCAGGGCCAGATATTTGTGACAATGCTGTAGGGGGAAATCAGACGAAGGATGGGAGATTAGTGTGTGGATTTCGAGATTTCCGTGGGCGTGGAATGCTGTGCATTGAATAATAAGAATCAGAATAATCTTTCTGATAGGAGGTATTGAAAATACCCAAAAATGCAGCACAAGTGAACCGTCCTCGAGCGGTTTGAAGAGAGAACAGAAGCGGAACTCACCATGAGCACCGTGTAGACACATTTGACCTCGGTGAGTTCAGGATCGAGTGGAATGTCGCCGCAGTAGCGGAGAACGCAGTCAAAGCACTCGAGCGCCAGAGAGGCCAGGTCGTTGGGGAGCCGGAGTAGCGGCAGGCGTATGGCATGGCCCTGCCACTTGACCAGCTCCGCATAGGAGCGGTTGGCGGCCGACTGCGACTGCGACTGGGACTGGTGTCGCTCATGATGTCGATCGGCGTCCCGCAGTTGGCTGCAAAGAGTGCGAAACATTATAGCTATGCAGCTCTCGTGGGATGTGGTGGATGCACTTACTCGTTGCGGAAGTGCTGCATGGCGAACTGGAGCAGCGAGTACTTCGTGACCGAGGGCGGTGTGCCGCCGTTGGTCTCCTCCTGCATGTAGTTGGCGTCCAGGTCATGGTGCGTCATTGACTGCTGCTGCTGGTGCTGCTGCTGCGTCTGATCCGTCTGCTGCGACTGGCCATTGGTGAGGGAGGAGGGCTGTTGGCCTGCATTCGGCTTGCGGGCCGAGTGCAGGTAGCTCTGCTGCTTCATGAAGCGCTGCTGCTGACCCTGGTGATGCTGCTCAGCCGCCAGCTGCTGCTCCTCAAGGGCATCCTCCAGCTGTTGTTGCTGGTGCTGCTGCTGCTGCTGGTGCTGTTGCTGCTGGTGGTGGTGCTGCTGCTGCTGCAGGTGATGGTGCAGCTCCGACTGCTGGTGCTGCTGTTGCTGCTTCTCCCCCTCGTTCCCGTTCAAGTTGCCGTGCTCGTTGCGCTGGGCATGCGCCTGGCGAGATTCCAGGCGCTCCAGCGGAACATTTAGGGTCTGGGCAGCGGCTCGGGCGCCCGACGAGAGCGTCGAGGCCTTCGATTGTGACTGCAACGGAAGAACAGAACATGGTTAGATGGTGTCCGAACAGATATACCCCATACCCTGAGTATCAGTAGCCGAGAGAGCGCATCGCTTGCAATTTACTAATTGACTCGCCGCGAATGCAGCGCTGGCCATGCCATGTCAATGGCATGTGAAAGTTGCTGGCCACTTTTTTGGGCAGCTCGGCGCAACCAGTTGCCAGTTGCCAGTGGCCCAGACCGGTTGCCAGTGGACAGGGAGGCGTGCCCGATGATTTATGCTCCCATATAGACCAGCAGCGGTCGAGGGCGTGCTGGCGGTGGCACCGCACTCGACGCTGCGTTTTTGGCAACGAAAGTGTTGCCCGTTGGCGCTTTTTTACTGCTTCCCGAATTTAATTATTTGGTGCAATTTGTTGCAATTTGCTGCAATTGCTTTCTTTTTTGCACGTCTTCAATACTTACACCCACAACAAACATTCATCCATCCCCGCACCCCACCTCGGGTGCACACTCGGGCGCGGAAAGACTTGAAAAAGTGGCTGCTTATGAAAGCGGAAATTTTGCACCAATCAATCCACCTGCCATAGGCGAGAAACTATGCCCACTGTTCGCCAGGTTTCATCTGTGATCATCCGAGACTAATCAGGATCCATCGAGGACACCCCCAGAGGGTACTGAAGCCGGTTAAGGCCAAAGCCGTGTGTCTATAGGCACAGATCAGCCGAAAACCCCAGCTGCCAGCTATTTTTGTACATCCAAAGCCTACAGTAAAAAGATACGCACATGTACTTATGTACCCATGTTGCACAATTACTATTGGTCACAGTTTTATTGGTCAAAATAACAATTGGTTGCTCACTCGACTCTGACAAAAGTCGCATTTGGGGCAGAGGCAACCCAACGATCACTGACTGCTTCCATACACACGCGAGCGGTGCGCCAGTTTTCATTTTTGCTTTTGGACTTTTGGATATTTCAGGAGCAGGGAAACCCATTGGAAGTGCTTAAGCACTGGGCAAAATGCTCTATATTTTGAATGATTTATTGGAATGCTTTCAGTCACTATTTCTATTCAGATAAAAGCCAGCAGGGGAATGGATTTTTAAGAGAATACTACTAAATAATACTAAACACTACTAAAATGTGCCAAGTTTCAACCACATCGCTTCAGAACAGAGCGACGGCTCGTCGGACGGACAAGGCTTTATTCCCTCATCGGCCTGAAGCAGGAATCAATATACTCTAAGAGGTGGAATAAGCTTCCTTTTCTGCGCTATATTTCAATATATATGTAGGTCAGTATCAGGTCTAGTAGATGCAAATGTAGTTCGAAACAAGTTTGGGTCCAACCGCACTTACGGTGATCTCCAATCGCAAAAGCGAGACCCAAGCAAAAGGCTGTAATCAATAGCAGAAAGAATTCAATTTGAGTGGCTACTCTGTAGTCCCCCCAAGGCATAGCGGGTCTCAGATTGGATCTGGACATTTCCGCCTAAATGTCCGCCATGCCAAAAAACATTAAAAGGCAAAAAAGTATAAAAAAACGTTTTCCATATACTTTTATCACGGTATTATTTTCTTAATCTATTGAAATTAAACTAATTTAACCGATTGACATTTAACTCCATTATCTTTGAGGTGGAAATCTATTTAAACAAGCAAAAGTTTACTTTTTTCGGTATTTTTTTTGGTATTTTTAACCTCCCATAAGTAAGATGATTCTTGATAAAAGTTGTTCTTCAAAACTTTTCTTGCTCTAACATGTTGAACCACCTAAAAAAACATCCCCGAAAACCCCCCGATTGGGCTAATCTCGGCTAACAGTATATTTTAAAAGTTTTATTACCCCAGAATTTGGTAAGGTAAAACCAGTAACGTATGGGCGTCGGATGCCTCCGCGAATTTAGAGCAAAAGAGCAGGACAGGTTTTTTATATTTAATAATTTGGGAAATTACCACTGATTATTTCATATATCAGCACAAGAAATAAGATAGAGATAGTCCTACCCAATACGCAGAGTTTTGTAATCTCAAAATCCACTTCTGTTTTCTGTAACGTAACGTGAGGTCATATTTTGGGTTATATCTTTACAACCCTCTACAACGTTCGATTGTTGTCTTTTTTGTGGTGAATATTGGGCTAGAGAACTACTATTCAATAGAGCCATATTTTGTTCAAAGGTGCACCTTTTTCATAGTTATTTTTTTTGGCATTTAGTCGCAGAAATGCACAGAGCCCAGAAAACTAGCGCTGCAGCACAGTGTGGGCATTGTGCGAGCCAGTTGTCGTGAGCCAAATCTGATGGCCTGTAAGTATATGGGGCAGAGCTCTCAGAACCGGGGACGCAGCTGGGTCAGATGGCCTCAATCGGACTCCAGACGATCCAGTTTCAGCAGTGCTTGCAATGAGGAGCGCGCACACAAATGCTCGTGAGCACGAATACAGATGGAGATATACCTACGTGTTCATACATTCGTACATACGCGTATGTGTGTGCATTTATGTAGCAGAAAGAGTTAAATTTGGAGTATCATTTCTAAGTGACCGCTAAAACTTTCTTTTCGGCTTTGTTTTATTTCATATGTACGTATTTTTCGCTCGAGTTAATTAAAATTCGAAATTAATGCGCACCATCATAGCCATCCATCCATCCTATGGCTGGCTGTCGGACACTACGGAAGCAGTACGGGCCAAAAGAAATTAAAGTAATTTATCATAGGCCAAGCGCTCAAAGCAGAGACCGACAATAAGAAAACGCACCAAACAAAGCACACTCGGAAATTGTGTAATTAAATTATTGAAATCAAATTACAGTCACATTTTTAGCGCTCATCTTTCAGCGAAGTTCGGAAAAAAGAGGCAACAAGAACAGTGCGCGTTCTGTCTTGTTTGCATCTTTGTGGGTCACCATCCCATCCAATCCAATCCCATCCCCACTCTCATTCCCATTCCCATTCCATTCCAATCAGCAGCCATCAGTTCTCATTGTTTTTCTTCTGCTGATTGTCTTTTTATAGATCTTGTCCGGGTAACGCAGATCGTAAAGCCATTGCACGCGCGTCAGGTGGTCGGTCATTGAACGCTCTACGCGCTGGCATCTTCTCCAACCACGATCATCTCAGACCGACTTGGAGAGTTCACCAGCGAATTCAGTTCATGCAATTCTAGTCCATCCCAATGCAATTAACCTTCTATAATTGAAGAAGATCGACTAGCAACGTTCCGCGGACTCAGGAAAAGCAGAGAACGTAGATCAAACGTCCTTCTGTCTCTCCTAGAGATCACTGATCTTCATCTTATGTGTTCGGATATATAGTTCGGGTTCATTTTACAGTCAGAGGAATGGGTTTCCCAAACCATAGAGTATCGAATGCTTGAGTTTCATTCGTGAATGATCATTTGCTAGCTTTCCTCAGATTACTCTAGCCCACTCTATTACGCAGTGACTCCGGGTTCAACCATCTCAAACCTCAAACATCGGCTACGGAAAGTCCCAGTTTAGGGTGTAATAGTTATGTGCCACCCATTTGTTTCACTTTTTGTTGTACAATTGGCACCCCAGACCACCCCAGACAGTCAGTTGGTTTGTTTTTGTGATTAGCTCACCCAACCCAACCCATCCGAACCCACTCGAACCCAACACAAAGCGCAATGGGATGATGTAAGCGACTTTTCAGTAGGCTGATGGGCCGTTGGATAGAGAGGCCCATGGAGAGGTTGTCTGGCTGTTTGGCTTTTTTCTCCGTCTGGCCGCGATAATAAGGCGATTATGTGTCTACTTAATAACGCCATTAGGCCCCGCAGCTGTACATCTGTCTTGCGGATCTGTCTCCCTGTCAGAGCTCGTTTATATCTGCCTGCACGGGCTAGCGTCCTATTTGTGGAAGATATAGAAAACTAGCTAAGGAACAAGTCAAAAGGATATAAGCCTCTTCCCTTCGATCCTTTCCTGACAGAATGGCATGGATGATTGTTTACCTCATGGGAGTTCATCGTCTCGAACCGGGCGAGGATCTCCTTAACAGATATCTTCGATTCGGTGGGCTCCTCGAGAATGGTTTCCATGCGGCTCACCGAGCCACTGCTCGCATTGCTCACCCGCCTCGTTTTGCTGCCCAACAGAAGCATGCTCGACGACGTTCCTGGGAGCACGCCAGGAGCTGGAGGGGAAGCGGCGCCACCGACGGCACCGGTGGATGGATTGGAAGAGTTTCCCAGTCCAAGAGCCATGGGCAAGCCCATGTGCTCCACGTTCGCATCTGCTCCCAGCTCCTGCTCTAGCTCCAGCTCCAGCTCCATCCGCATGTCCAAGTCCCTCGCACTCTGCTCCTCGTTGTTGTTGTCGTCTCTTTGGTTGAGCTGCAGCTTGTAGCTGAGCTGCTCCTCGAAGCAGCACTGCTCGCACTGGCCGACGGGGGCACTGGCGGTGGTGCAGCACTTGTACACGATGTCCTCCTCGACGCTCCAGGCGTTGTCGTTGTCGTTGCCCAGCTCGGAGCCGGATCCGTGACCGCACAGGTCTAGGCGCAGTGAGGCGCAGCACTGCTCGTTCAGATCGCGGATGCTCTCGTTTGTCAGCTGGTCAAGATCGCTGCGGCGCTGCAGCTGCTGATGTTGATGCTGATTCTGATTCTGGAGATGTGGATGCGGATGGTTTGGCTGTCCGTGGTGCACCTGGGCGGAGGTGATGCCCGTTATGTGGGCTATTTCCGCATCGTCCGAGTCGGTGTAGAGTATCTCGTGCTCCTCGCAACTGTCACCGTCCGTGAGGTTGTTCATCGAGTCTAGGGAGGCGCATTTGCATTCCTGATCCTGACCCTGACCCTGATCTTGATCCATATGCTTTTCCCCCTCCTGCGCCTGCGCCTGATCCTGCTCCTGATCGTGTCTCTTTCTCTGTGCCTGCGCCCTCTCCTTCGCGTTATCCTGGCCTTGCTGCTGCAGCAGCTTGAAGCTATTGACCTTGTCGTGGTGCATCTTGTTGATCAGCGACTCCACCTTGTTGACGATGCTGCTGAACTTGTGCGGAACACTTCCGCCGGACTGCAACTGGACCGCTTTGTCTGCACTGCCCGGCGCCTGCCAGGACTTGTTGCTGCGTACGCTCTGCGACATGCTGGCTGGCTGGCTGAATTGGTGCGGCGATGGCGATGGCTATGGCTCGGATCTGGGTCTGGGTGGAAGTCACCCAGTCACTCAGTCCATGGCCGGGCCAAGTTCCTTCGGAGCGCGTGCCAGTGAAAGTTGTTATTGCATTTTGATGAACTGCCTCAGCCTCAGCTTCAGCTTCAGCTTCAACTTCAGTGGCAGTTGCAGCAGTCCAAGTCCAAGCAAGCTGACCAAACTACACGACCATAATGAATGTTTAAATATTGTCTGAACACGCGCCGTCGAAGCCAACAATTCGAGGAAAAACGAAACGAAAAACGATAAATGAAAAACGAAAAATGAAAAGCGAAAAGCGAGCAACAGCACTGTGGAGTGGAGTGGAGTGCTGTGGAGTGGTGCGGTGCGGTGTGGATTGGATTCGTTGGTCGACTGGTCGGTACACCGCTACGTATGTGCCATTTTTTTGTACGTATACGTATTTTCGCTGGCTGTCGATGTGTGGAAATTGGCAATGCAGTTAAATGCGTGCTGCATATGTTTTTCTGTCTTATTGCCTATCACGCCGCGTTGTCAGTGCCATTTATTTTTCTGCATGTTTTTTTACGCTTTTCTGCTTCAATTTATTTTAATTTGCCATTTCTGTGTGCAGTTTGTCTTTCCACTCGATGGACTGGCTGGCTCCCTGTCTCCTTTCTCTCTTCTGGGGGAGCAGTTCGAAAAATGGCCAAATAATTGGCATGGAATGCTCCGTATGTTACAGCGTTCTCCCGAAGGTACAAATCGTTTCGGAACACCACAAGAATATAGACTATAAAAGACACCCTAAGGCAGAATAACCCTATGGCCACATCGGCATCGGAGGTTATCCAAGGGAAAAGTTCAATCAATGTGATTCCACTTTTGAACTGAGGGAACACCGAACACCGAATACCGAATTCCACTTCGCTCAACACAAGTTCAGTCGTTAAATTCAAACTGCTCTGACAGAGATTCTTCACTCCAGTCGATTCTGCGCCAATCGGGCTGATTTGTCATATATTTTTTTATGGTTTGTGGGTCAATCGATCCCCGGACCTGGCCTTAGCCTTTGTTGGGCACGTTTGGCTTTGTTTGCAGTTAGACGAAGAAAAACATTTCATTCACAGCACAGCACCAGAGCACCGACGGAGCACAGAAGCACGGAAAAAAGTTATTCAGACGAAGACGCAGGCGGAGACGGAGACAGGTGCGAAAGCAACAAAAAAAAAAAATCTACACGAATTCGGAGTCAAAGGCGGAGTTGGAGCTGGAGCTGGAGCTCTGCGTGATGCCGTTACCGCACATTTGTAACAACTGAAAACAGGGAAGACTGGTCAAGACGAGCAGAAGCGATTTAACTGACCATTTCGCTCGCAGTAGAGCAGAACAGCCTGCTGAGAGCGGGCTGGAGCGGGTTTTAGCGGGCTAGAGCGGGCTAGAGCGGGCTAGAGCGGGTTTTAGCGGAGCTTGCTTTTGAGCAGGTTGAGTGAAAACTGAACACCGAACTGCTCTTGGCCAAGCCGAGCGTAAAGCCAGAGAGAAAGAGCGAGTGAGAGACCGAGACAGAGACAGAGACACAGCCACAGACAGAGGCAGAGCTCGAAAGTCTTTCCCCATTTCCCATTCCCATGCCCATTCCCATTCCCTGCTGAGCAGCGCAACTGTGTGGGGAATAACTGTTTCGTCCGACGCACAGTGGGGCCCCAGCCGAAAAGAGGTGGCAAAAGTCAACGAATTTGATGGGCGCCTTGGACTCAACTTAAACCAAATTTGCCCGAGATCTCAATTGTATTACAAAAGCTGTTTCTAAGACAAGCCCGAAGAGACTTGACAGGATAAACTCACAACCCAAGTTGTACACTACTGAAGGGGTCTTGTTTTTGGCGTTGTTTTTGGATTTGAATTAGCTTAAGTGATACCTCAATTCCTGGTGGAACTCCCGGACAAAGCAAACAATAGAGACGGACGGTAAAACCACTACAGACGCCAACATGTTTATGGCTTGCCTTGTCCCCCTGCGGGTAAAATCGGATACTTCCGAATATTGAAAAAATCCGCGACCATCGTCTGCTCACTAATGCCATCTGAAATTGTTTATTATTTCGTTCAGAGGCTATTCATTTAGCAAGCCGAAAAGGCCGAAGGCCCCACTGTGCCAGGTCTGGGTTCCGCTCTTCCTATTTCTCTTCCCCCCTCAACCAACGATTGGTCAGTCTGAGTCTTCGGCTTTGCCATTGGACGAGTTTTCACGCATAAAATAGATTTAATTAAAACTCTTTAAGAAAAAAACGCTTGCTGAGAAGCATAACAAGACTTTGGTGAAGATCCAGTACTAGACGCACGACCCAACGAGGAAATACCCTTTAAAGCGACTGCGCAAGAGGCGATTCTTAAAGGGTGTTCTCATTATGGGTCCCAGTGCACTCCGCGTATTCTCAGTCCAAGGTAGGAAGCTGTGATCCGCCAAGTGCTGATACTCCCCCCAAAGAGGAGCGAAAAAAGAGAAAATAAAAGTGAGACGAGATATGTATGTATGTACATATGGGTGCATGTGCATGTGTGTGGTATATTCGAATGACGAACGTGCGCCAACTACGAATATCATCCATGCGGAGTGACTTACATACATGTGCACATATGTAGGTACATATATGGTGTGGAAACCACCGAAACCCACTGAGCTTTGAGACGTGCAAAAACATAGCTCTACCCTGGACGGATCGAGCCTTGCGATATCCGAGCGAGCCTATGGAGAAACGTGGCCTAAGATATCGCTGGCTTATCGATAGCTTCTCTGTACTTACACTGCACAAGAAGATTATTAAAATTTAAGAGGTAAAGAGTACAAGAATACACATTTATGAATGTATTCATATGGAAATACTAATGTGTAGACACTGAATACTGGGTGGGATTAGAAATTGCAAATTCATTATATTTAAATCGGTATGGCCAAAGATATTTTCTTGGAAAAAAAACCCCCGCTTTCATAGTCCTGGATACAAATCGCAACTCGTCAACGCCGCAATAGGATATTACTATTGCACCCCACAGCATCCCATTGTAGCTCCTCTACATATGAATATCATCGGTATACAAAATAAAGCCATATAAACCATCAAAGTACAATTTTTCCCTTTTAAATATCTACATATATAGCGACACTCTCTACTCCACTCCACAAAACTCTACTTATTTTTTGGTCTGTTAGGTGAACTGTTTTTATTATTTATGTAGGTTCTTTAATTAGGTGGTGGAGTCTTCGAAATAATACTCTTTACTATTCTAGCACTAGCTTTTACCATCGATTTAGAGTCGTGTGTGTTTCATACTGCTCGGAGAATAAATCGCCCAGCGGTCTCGGAAAATGGAATTTTTGGTTCGGCCTTTAGTGGTTTTCCCATAATTTGACTCCTTTGTTTATGAAATCACTCAAGGCTCACATAGCTCTACCAAATTCTATTACTTTTGTATTTTTATTATTGATGGACCTATTTCTTTCAATGCTTTTTATTTCGTTTTTTCATGCTCTGATAAAGCCGTGCCGCAACCCATATTTTTTTTTAATAATTAGAAAACTCCGTTTGAGTGTTTAGAATTTTTTTGATGGGCGCTCGAGACCACAGGCAGTAAATATTAGGGTTATCGATGTAGTTATAGTGTGACGTATTCAAATGTCGCGGAGTGTATGTGGTCCAAGAACTTGCAGCTTCTTTCACTCGAGAATGGGGAGCCATTCGCCTAGCTTCCAGTTTTGGAGTAACTAAACACAACTGCAATAAGCATCGATTTAGCTTAAGCTTTTCTATGCATATAAGCTTTCGGTTGCAAGCATTAAAGCTCAAAGCTAAGCTTACCATCTGCACTGAACAAGCTTTAAGCGGGCATGGAAGCTCATCGAAAGCTAACAAAGACTCAAATCAAACGAAGCTTCAACTCGCGAAGACCATAGCACACATACAAATGGTTGATAATTGTGGTTATAGAGGGCGGACTCACCTTCCGGAACTCCTGCACGAAGCTGGTGATCATAGACTGGATGGCGGCTGCCCTGGAGGCGTGCAGCGCCAGGTGCTTCCCGTTGCGCATGTTCAGCTGCAGGGCGGCGGGCCGGGGCAGGGTGACCGCGTTCTGGATCTCCGCGAAGGAAATGGCCTGCACGACGATCAGGTAGTCGGCGTCGCGGCGGGCCAGGTAGAGGCCGCTGTGCGAGACGCCCATTATGCTGACGTCCGGGTAGAGGGGGGCGCCTTGCACCGCGAATAGGCGGGCGAAGTAGAGAGGCCAGTCCCGGGCCATGTCCACCAGGTGGCGCTTGACCAGCGCCCGCACCTGCTGGCCCCTGGCGGCCAGCGTGTCCACGCTGACCCCGTGGCCGTGGAGCATGTTCAGCGCGGAGCTCTTCTCCTGCGGTGTGATGCGCAGGCATGGGGTCACGCCGAACACGTCGCTCAGGACCTGGGCGAAGAGCAGGTCGAGGGCCACCGGCGGCCCGATGGGTTCATGCGGCTGGAACACCTCCTTGCGCACCCGTAGTTTCCATGGCACGCGGTTGTAAGTTAGGCAGGCACTGGCCCCGGCCCCGGCCCCGATGGTACCCAATCCTGTTGCTGTGGCCACTGCCAGTCCGGGACTCATTCCGCTGGACGACGAGGAGGCCGAGGCTGGTGGAGGGGGCACGGGGGCCGGCACCATAACGGGCGGGGGCGTGACAATCGGCTCCAGCTCCTCGCGCATCCCGGAGCTGGCCGAGCTCTTGCGCTTACGCTCGTGCTCGTACTTCTGGGCCATGTGGGTGCGAAACGTGGCCGGAGTGTTGGACTTGCCCATGGATATGGTGTCCAGGCTGGCCTGGATGACACGCGGCGGAGCCGGCTGGTACACCTTGTGGCTCTCCTTCTCGCGCTCCACCTGGCGCAGCTCGTAGAGGCGCTCACGCTCCCGCTCCCGCTTCTCGCGCTCCTTCTCACTGCCGCTACCAGAGGCCGGGCCCTCCACCTCGGCCCGGTCCCAAACGGATTCGGAGTAGTCCTCGCGGTCTCGTGACCTGCTCCGGCTGCGTGACCTATCCCGCTCCGCCTGCTCCCAGGCGGCAACGGAGGACGCCGAGTGCTCGTCACTCAGGTGATGGTGGTGTTGGAGCAGCGGCTGGTGGTGCTGCTGGAGGGCGCTCTGGCGCACGGCGCCAAAGGTGTCCCGCTCCTGGCGCTGGATGAAGGCGGGCACGTTCTCCTTGCGGTAGTCCGGTTCCGGCTCTGGTGTGCGAGTCCGCTCGTGCGGACTTTGGGGGGCCGGGGGCGGAGCTGGAGGCGCCATGCTCGGCGGCCGAATGGGCGGCGGGGGAGCCGGCACACTGGGAGCCGGGGGCAGAAGCACTCCCGGCCAGGCGCTCGTGGGCGGGGCCGGCGGCGGAGATAGCTTGCCCTCCATCCGCTCAATCTGGGTCCGCACCGTGGCCAGAGACTCGCCGTGGTTTGCTCCGCCGTGACCTGCCCCGCTACCGCTGACGCTAGCAAAGAGTCCTCCAAGCTGCTGCTGGAGCATCAGCTTGCGGGTGTCCTCCAGCTTGGACGGAGCCCGTTGCTCCGACTTGTTGGACACCGTTGAGCGAACCGAGTGGCCGGCAGTGACCTGCTCCAGGCGCTGGCGCATCTCGGAGCTGAGCTTCAGCTTTCCCACGCTGCCGGGGGGTGGGCGATCGGCCCCGATCTCGAAGCTCTTCTTCGCCAGCTTCGTGGTGGTCACCATGGTCTGCGGTGACTGCCCTGCGTCCTGCACATCTCTGGAGGCGGCCGCAGTCGCCGATGTGGAGGTGGAGGTGGTGGTGGTGGTTGTCTCCATGCGGATGCTGCTCCGCATAAGCTGTGTGGTCAGGCTGCTGCCCATCATCGGCGGCGGCGGCGGCGGCGTCTGGCTTTCGATCTCGAACTCCTCCCACTCGATAGCCGTGGCGTTGCCGCCGGAGCCTCCGTTGGCGGACAGCTGGTGCTGGGCCTGGGGTGTTGTCTTGCGCTGCTGCTGGCGCATCTTGAAGGCGAAGAAGTCCTCCTCGGTCTGGAACTGGGGCTCCCCCTGCGGCGGCGGCCAGCGCCACTTGCCGATCCTCACGGTCTTGGCCCGACCGTAAGGGTCGAGGAAGTGACGCGTCTCGGACGGGTCCTTGCACTCCAGCGGCGGCGGCATCGGCGGTGGCGGTGGTGGCGCCGGCGGATGCACTGAATCCATCACCACCAGGCTGGTGCGCATGGCCTTCAGCCGCAGCGGCGACTGCGGCGGCGGGGGCGATATGGAGAGGCTGCCCATGGCAGGCGGCGGGGGCGGAGGAGAGGCAGAGGTAGCTGCCGCTGCTGCCGCCGCCTGCTGGCTGAGCAGCGTCTGCAGCGCCTGGTTCTGGGCGAGCAGCTGCTGCTGGATCTGCAGGTTCTGGGCCATCGCAGACTGGAGGAAGGCGCGCTGCACTTGCTGCTGGTAGAGGACCGGGGCGGAGTCCGTCTCCCCTGGCATCTGTATGAGCTGATGCATCAGCGGATCCCCTCCGTTGCTGCCGCCCGTGCCAGTGGTCGTGGCTGTGGCCGTGGCTACGTGGTCCGTGCTGCCACCACCCTTGATGCAGTCCACCAGCTGCTGCTTTTCCGAAAGCATATTGAGAGTTTCTGCCACCTCGATCGGCTCCAGCAGCTCGTTGATGTAGTCGTCCAGGTCTTCCAGCTCCAACTCTTCCCACTCCAACTCCGACTCACTATCTGCTTGAGCACGTGCATCCGCAGTGGCTGGCCTTTGGCCTCCTCCTCTGATGCTGGCTGCTAGGGATCTGGCGTCGGAGAGCTCGTCCAGGGAGCCGTCGAGCACCGGGCTGAACAGGTCGTCCAGAAACTGGTCGACGTCCGAGGCTTGCGACGGCACCCGCACCCGCCGGACGTGAGAGGCGAGGGACGGGGCCTCACTGGTGTCGGACATGGCCGAGGAGCGGGTGGCGTATTCCGACTTGTCGACGTACTTGCTCGAGTGGGAGCCGTGCGATGCAGCGTGGGAGCGGCGAGCGGCATTCTGGGACTTCTGGTAGCGGGGTGTCGTCTCCTTGCCCATGGGGGCCAGGCGCTCGGCCGAGTGGTACCGGTCGTTGAGTCGGCTCTCGGAGAGGCCCAACGTGTGCAGCGGCTCCTGGGAGTCGCAGTCGGGCAAGGGCAGCGACTGCCCCGGAGCTATGTCGCCGGCCAACAGATCGTCCAAGGACTTGGAGCGTGACTTGGCCTGTCCCGGGCTCGGGGAGCTCGGCTCCCGCTCGAAGTATCGTTCATTCAGGGCCGAGCTGCGGGACAGTAGCTCTCGGCTGCTTCTGCGCTTCTGCTGCTGCTGGGGCGGATCTGCCTTGGGAGTGGACGTGGGCGGCGCGGGGGGCGGTACACCTGGCCGCTTCACGGCCTCGGGCAGGGAGGTTCGCATGAACTTGGCGCCGGAGCGGAGTAGGTCGCTCCTGGGGGCTGGGAAGGCAGGGCACAGTTCCTTCTCAGCGATCAGGTCCATAACGTAGTCCAGACCACAGCTGTCCGTCAGCTGCTGGCCGTCGTCCAGCACTATGGTCCAACCGCGACTGGCCACGCCCAGCGTGGACACCGCCAGAGCCGCTGCCTCCTCGCAGGAGGTCCAGGAGTCGATTGCAACTGTTTGGCTGGCGTCGTCGGGCAGCGTGAGGGGCAGGGCCATGTCGCAGCCGCGCGCCCAGGAGCGCCACTCCAGCCAGGCGGGCACAAAGTTGCGGCATGCGATTCCGCCGGATCCGCTGCTCTGTTGGCGCAGCAGCTGGCGCAGGAGAAGGTTCCGCATGGGGGAGGGCGCCTCGTCGTCGACAAACTTCATCAAATACTTGCTGAAGGCGGGACTGGGCTGGAAGCAGCAGAGGCACTGCCCGAGCAGCTGCCACAGGCGGGTGGCCTCGCCGGAAGCGGATCCCAGGCCGTGCACCTGGTTGCAGATCTGCACAACGATCTCATCGCGCAGACCGCGCGAGCTGAGCGCCTTGTGGACAATGTAGTCGGACAGCAGCTTCTCCTTGGGCCCCTCCAGGGCCTTGTCGTTGCTCCAGCGCAGGATCAGCTTGAACACGGCCAGAGCGTCCTGGAAGTCCTGGTCCCGGGACGCCGCGCGGGTCAGCAGCGGGGCAGAGATGGGCTCTCGGCGGGGCTGCAGCCGCAGCCCGTTGCAGTACACGCTGCTGAACTTGCCGAACGAAAACTGTCCCAGATCCTCGGGCAGCTGGACGGCAGCGGCCGGCGGTCCGGGGACCGTCCCCAGCACCTTCACCAGGTTCCTGTCGCTATGCGGCGGCGCCCATCCCTGCAGCTTGGAGTAGATAAATGCCAGCTCTGCCGGGATGTCCAGGTAACTCAGCTGGCTCCTCTCCAGCACTGCCTGCTTGGCCTCCCTGGCCTCGCGCGACCGCTGCGCCGCCTCCCGGGCCTCTTGCCGGCGCCGGTGGTCGGAGCGCAGCTGCTGGACGTGTCTCCTGGCCTGGTGGCCCCTCCACAGGCGCTGGGCAGTGATGGCACCACGGCGCATTCGCTCGAAGTGCTGCTGCTGGCGCTGGCCTCGCCACCGGGCCTGCAGTCGTGTGGCCGCGGCCTGGCGGCGGGTCAGATGGCGCCGCACGAGCATGCCGCGCACATGACGCTGGATACTGACGGCGGCGTGGCGTAGGCGCTCGGTCCGGCCGCTTTCGAGAGCCCGGTGCAGAGCCTCGCGGAGGAAGACGCGGGTGGCGCCCAGCTGATAGTCTGGTCCCTCGACACCGGTGCGGGGCATGGCCTCGAGCAGCGCCCGGCAGAGCTCGCGGTAGGGCGTGCCGCGGGCCAGAGGCGCGGACAGAAGGTGTCTGTAGCGCTCGACAAAGTGCTGAAAGCGGAGCCGCACCGGGTAGCCGCGCTGCCTGATCTGGATGGTGTCGAGCATGCCCAGGTAGCGCAGCTGTTGCAGAACGCACGGCATGTCCATGCGCAGGGCGTGCTTCTCCTGGTTGGGCTTGATGCAGCGCACGAACCAGGGGTGACAGCGGCCCATCGACTGCAGCAGCTGCTGGAGCGAGTCTGCAAAGCGCGCGGCCACCGTCGGCGTGCGGGGCTTCATGGTGACGAAGCGCCCGTTGCTGCCCTTGGGCAGGGTCTTGCCCGCGTCCCGCTGGGCCCGCAGCTGCTTGGTGAGCTCGGTGACTAGGGTGAGGCGGCTGGAGGCGAGCAGCTCGAGGACATCGCCGCGCAGGGCGTCGCGATTCTTGTCGAGAAACCCGTCTACGCAGTACCACACCTGTCCGGCGTAGTGGGTCACGCCGAACTCCTGGGCCCCGATGCGGGGACGAGCATACAGCTCGCTGAGGGCGTGGTTGTAGTGGCACTTCTCGAGGAAGCTCAAGTCCGTGGCACGGGGGAAGTTCGACTCGTCGTCGAGCAGGTGGCAGATGCCCACAGGCTTCTTGGCCAGCAAGTGGATCACGGGCAGGTTGTCGTCCCATGCCAGGGGCGTCCATTCGAGGCGCTCGCGCGCGTACTCGGCCTGCTCCAGCTTGAAGACGTGCTTGTTGAAGTAGAGCTGCAGGTTCTCGTTGGCGTAGTTGATGCACAGCTGCTCGAAGCTGTTCTCGGCCAGGTCCTCGAAGCCGAATATGTCCAGGATGCTGATGCGGTGGGCGTCGTGGGTGCCGCCCTTCTGGACGATCGAGTTGATCCGCGACACCAGCCAGTTGAAGAGGCCCGCGTACAGGGCCTTGGCGAAGGCGTCCCTCGCATCCAGGGCCTGGTCGATGCCCAGAGGCGTGTGCAGGCGCTCGGCCCGCGCCTCTGTGGTGCGACTGGTGACCGCCCGGTGCAGTCCCTCGTCGCTGATGTGCAGTAGGTGGGCGGCCCACTTGATCTCCGCGTCGGAGCCGACCTCCACCCCCTCCTGGCCGTGGCGCAGCTGACGACGGTGGAAGTAGACGTTGCCCAGGTGCAGCACGGCGGCCAGCACCCGGACGATGCCCTCCCGCTCGCCCTCGGACACGCCAAGGACCTGCATGGCGCTCTGCAGCGAGGCCCAGTCGACGCGCCCGCTGGCGCAGTCGGTGGCACCCTGATTCAGGTAGAAGTACTTCTCCGCCTCCAGGAGGCCGTACTTGCTGCGCTCCGCCTCGCTGAGGCCGCCGAGCATCTCGTAGAAGACGTGGTAGTTGCGCTCCCCCGGCGCCTGTGTTACGATCCGCGACTTCTCCAGCAGGTACTGGGTGATCTTGGCGCCCACGATGGCACCGCTCTTGAAGTAAACCTCCAGGTACTTGCCGAAGCGGGAACTGTTGTCGTTGCGTGCTGTTCGGGCGTTGCCGAAGGCCTCCAGGAGCGGGGCGGCCTCAAGGATCTGCTCTGTGATGACCGCCGATGCGGAGCCCCCGCCGGGGACCACGGCGGCCAGGTACTGCATCACCAGCTTGGTGGACTCGGTCTTGCCGGACCCGGACTCGCCCGAGATGACCACCACCTGGGGCGAGGGCAGGGCCGCGTGGGCCGCTGCCCCGATGGCGAAGAGGTGCGGGGGCAGGGCCCCCAATGGTCTTCCCGCGTACTGCTTGGCCACCTCCAGGCCGTAGGCGTCCGGGAACATCTTGTAGGGGTTGACGGCGATCAGAATGCTGCCGGCGAACGTGTAGATGAGGCCTTTATCGTAGCGCAGGCGCAGGTTCCACAGCAGCGATGCCTCGTGCAGGTCGTCCAGCATGGTCATGTCCTCCACGCCACTGCTGCCCAGGTCCTGGCGAGCCCGCAGGCTGCCCTCGCCCGGCTGCAAGGCGAACGTTTGAGGCTGCCAAAGAGGAAAAACAAAAAAAATAAATGTCAGCAAATCAACGAATCAGAATCACCGAATTCTATACAGATCCCAAACAGACCAGACAATTATCTGTGCTAATTATCTGTAGAGACCTGTAGTGGGGTTCGGTATGGAGGGGACAATCGGACAGTCAGAACTGACGAACAGTTTGGGACGGGACTACATTCTGGTTAACACTAGACCCCGCCAGAGGCTCACATGACGCGCTATCACATCGCTGCAGAGCGTCGAGAGCCGCTTGACCACCTGCGGGTAGCGACCCTTGAGGCGCCGGTGGCGACTCTGCTGGTGCTGGGGCAGCAGGGGCAGGTCCTCCATCTCCTCCAGGCTGGCCGGGCGCTGCCGCCTCAGAACATGCGGCGAGAGCAGCGCCAGCGAGGGCGACTGAGCGGGACTAGAGGTCACCGATCCGCCCCCGCCCCCGCCACGCTGCCATGGCTCCAGGTGGAACCGTACAATGCGCATCTAACGGAACAGCCCGAGACCTAGACCGCCCGAGATCGAGACCGAGACCGAAAACGAAACCGATTCCGACGACTGACAAAATCGGGCAGAGATCTGGCGTCTGTGGCCGCCGTCTCGATTGGTACTGAAAGGAGTCTTGCAGAAGCGCATCAGCAGTGCCACAATTTCCCCAAACGTTTCTAAAACGGTTTTCGCTCGATCCAAAACACGTTCTCGCAAAGAGAACGATGGCAAGGCGGAAGGCGTGTGCGGACCAGATTCAACCAGACCGGACTCGGCCAGGTGACACTCCTGTTGCCCCTGCTGCCGCACGGGGGCCACCAGAACGCACTCTCCACTCTCCAAAACGAAAGAGAAGCGTTCAAAAAAAACGCAGCGGGAAACCTGATCCAAAAGATGCGACCGTTGCTTCGATCGCTCTGATCTCCGTCTTCTCTATTCAATTAGCCCTGCTTCTACCGCGGAGAGTGAGTGAGTGTGTGGGACTTTCTCCGAGCCAATCTCGTGAGACGCCTCTAACCAGTTTCAGATCGTTTCCGTGATACCCGTACGCATTGTTCCTTAGGCCTCTTTGGCCCCAGCTCAGCCAGCTGTATGGGGTCGGGGCATGCGGACTGTGGGCTGTAGTCTGTAGACTGTGGTCTGTGGACAGTTATCCCAAAAAAAAAAAACAACCTGCGAGCAATCATCTTTGGGTGACAATCTTTCGAACAATGCAACTTGCCATTTCATATGGGGCGATGGCGGTATTCAATGGGAATTCCAATGTTTATGTTTAGGCCAAGCTCGTAGGACCAGCCTGAAAGGGTCTGCCAGAGATCGGTCTCAGTTTGTGGCTTTGTTGGCAATACAAGGAATGCACAATGCACCGAAGTATGTATTTTGTCCGTAACTGAGTTTGGAATGATCTTTTTGTACAAACAACAAACAGAATAAAGTAACATCGTTCGATAAGGAATGTATTTTGGATGAGGTAGCATTCAATAAAGAATTTGCTGTCCAAAAATATGTGGCATACATATATGTCTCTTCAGCTTTTTTATGATATATAGGTACATATATGTTTCCATGTACTATACATCGTGCATTGGTGGATAGGCATTCCCAGGCATTTGAAATCTGCACACACTTCATATGTACATCAGTATATATGCATATACATGCGTACATATGTGCCAGCAACAGGTTAACGGGCAGGCGAACAGGATCCGGCCACAGACACACTCGAATGTGGCCAGCTTTAAGACGTTGCACCAGGGCTGCATTCAGTTCTTGATTGTGGCTAGATTGTGGCGCTTGGTACCGCTACGAGTAACGCTACTGCCACCGCCAGGCTGGGAGGAGGCTGGGGAGAGGCCTGTATAATTGGCCTAAGAGAGCGTCGATGCCTCTCTGAGCCGAGATCTGTGCTGGGAGTGGAGTGCGTCGCAATTAGAGGGAATCCACAGGTGGTACAGTCCAGTCCAGTCCAGTCCAGTGCCACAAGTCAGGCCACAAGCGGCCAAAAAAGAAATCCCATCGACCAGTCGTTTCCGCAGCTGTTTCAGATGTTTGGTTTCATTGTGCTGGAGGCATTCGTTCACACACTAAATTGGCGCAACAGCCAACAGCCAACAGCATTCCATAAGTTGCACGAGCCCTCAGCAAACAAGGCAGGGCAGGGCAGGGTAGCGCATAAAAACCGAAATAAATAAATGTATAAACAAACCGCTGTTGACTCCAAGTGAAAATAGTGAAAACCTTTCATGGCTCGCCCCGGCGAAACCGAAGCCCAATTGGAAATGCAAACAGTGGGGCCACGCACCACGGAGGTGCGAAGTCGTACGGTCGGGGTCTCTTCGGTCTACCCACCTTGCCTTTGATCATCGCCTGGACGACGATTACTTGGGCGGCTCGATGCACCTCCTGGATCTCGCCGGGTATGGGATGGCCCATGCCCGGGTCAAACCAGACCAGGTCTCCTTCGCCCCAGTCCATGGCTCGGCTGTCCTCTGCTCCTCTGCTTCTCTCTCTCTCCCTCTCTCCCCTGTGGTTCCGGTTCCGGTTCTGATTCTGGTTCCAGCTCCGGTCCTTCCCTCAGGTCAGAGTTCTCCAATTTGGATCTCCTTGAGATGGACAGCTTCTGTATCTATCTATCTATCTCTGTAGATTGGATTGGATTGGATTAGGGCTGGTCTTCAGGCCGGCTGGGTCAGTACATTGCTGCAAGAAAGACACAAAAAAAGTATCTGATTAGTGAATTTCAATTTTCTCAAGGTAACAACAAAACTAAGCAAAATCAAATGTATTTAAAATGTATGCAATTATTCGAGCAAAAATTCACGTAATTATGGCGCCTTTCTATGAAGCGCCTCAAACTTGTGGACCATTCAAATATGTCTGCCCGTGCGCCATGCGCCATGCGCCGTGCGGCTTATCAGGCACAGGTCTCCTCTCCTCCCCTCTCCTCTCATCTCCTCTCCGTCCAACCCCCCACCTTTGCCATTTGGCATTGTGTGATCGTGCTCGTGATCGCTGCAATTGTGACGGCTCGGGGCACTGACGCGAAGGCCGCTTAACGAATGAAAGTGCAGATATATGTATGTATCGTTTCTTTTTTACATACACACACACACACAGGCATACGTATGTATGGGATTGGCACTGCCAGTGGGACCGGGACTGGGACTGGTACCGACAACGAGACCGACACCGACACCGAAGCGCAATGAAATGCAACGGCAGAGACGAACGACCGGCAGAAACAATAACAACAGCGACTACGACGTTTATTAATTCCTCGCATGATTGCAGAAGATCCGAGGGGAATGGAATGGGTGGAGTTGATCGTCTGCTACAGTGTTCGAGTTATACTCGTATGTTGTATGAAAAGGGTCCATCCCTACGACTGTGGCTCGTCCCTTTCACCGAGATCTGTGTGCAGGTGTGTGTTGATGCTTCTCTAGCAGCGGTAGCCAGAGTAACTCCAATATCACTTCCCCAAGATCCATACTATAGAAGTCCATCTATCTCTGTATACCCCTTGAGTGTGTCCGACCCACATAAAGGGCTGGATGAATCTTCATCTCTCTATTAACTCCGCTCTTAATACTCCGGAAATCACTGTATCTGTATCGTCCTAGCCTCCCTGGTTCTCCAAGACCTGGTCCTGCTTAAAGAACGGAAAATCCAGGCTCTATAAAACTTACCACCACTGTCTCCATGTCTGTCTTCCTACAATATTCCTCCGCTCGTTCTCAATTCCTTACCCTTAACAGTCGAATGCATTTTCTAAATCCCTTCGTTAACAGAATAAAACAGAATCTTCTGCTGCTGGTATTGCATATTTATTCGCCACCTTTTTCCAATCAACGTACTCCCCTCATATTTACAGCGCATCCACTCCGTATCCCTACCATCTACCTCATGCCATCAGCATTTTTCTACCTTCCTTTCTTGCAATAATAATAATTCTTTGCGCGTCCAGATGAAGTGCCCAGTCCATATGCCAACCCTTGACCTTTCCTGTCAATCTCTCTTTGGAACAATCTTGTCTCCCAGTGATTTGGAATGAATCCATCATCACACAAGATCTAACATTGAAAACTACCGAGGTATCGCAAGGCTTACCGCCATCCCGCTAATTGCAACATCTATGCTGCAGCTTGATATCTCCGTCGCAGCACGGGTTTTTAAACATTGATCATCATCGACTAACCTTTTCGAGTGCTCTACTATAATCAACCGAGGTTTTCAAAGTTGTTTTCAAGCGAAGGTAATATTTACGGATTTTATTAAGACATTTGATTATGTGAACCATACTCTAAAATTTCAGAAGTTGTCCTTATTAGGTTTCCTTAAACATCTTTCAAATTGGATTTAGCCTTATCTTTCTATTGTCACATATAGTTAGTGTTACATCAGGAGTGCCACCGGGAAGTCATCTAGGTCCGCTTCTGTTCATTTTATTCCTGAATGATCTTCCTCAAGTCATAACATACTCTACTACCACCTGACCAATCAAGGCTTACATTTTTTAGACCTGCCCGTTGCACCGTCATAATAGGGATATATTCGTGCACAAGCTCCTTCTCGGCATTGTGGCCTCCCAAAGTCTTTTGGGTTAGATTGACTTCTTTGTTTCTTCTAGACCTACCCGTATTTTTTATTCCATCCGCTTACCCATAAGTCGGTCAAATTATGCCGAGCCTTTTAGGATTATATGCCATAATTATGGTTTCCTTTGCCATATTCCCCGAACTATCCCTTACGATTATAGCACTTTATATTTACCATCATCTGAATTTGGCAAATTTGTAAAAATGTTTTCTTTCTTCCTCTCCTGTATTTATCGTCAATTTTATTACTATTTTACGGTAGGAGTATCTGTATAATATTTTCTGTGCTGATACATGAAATACTCAGTGTTAATTTTCCACGTTATTAAATATAAAACCTTTCATAACTTTATACCCGATACTCAAAGAGAAGGTGGAAGTGGATATAACTTGGGTGTTCGTTAGAAGGAAGGGTTTTCGACCTTAGAAGGTATACATATTATTGCTCAGCATCAATAGCCGAGTCGAAATGGCTGTATCTGTTTGTCCGTCTGTCCATCCGTCCGTCCAAAATTTAGAGATACAGAATCATAGAAAATCACCAGATAGTCAGAAGGAACAAATGAAATTAAAGTCCAAGCTCATGCTCTCTTTCAAACACTCTTCCTGGACCAGTGCGAGACATCTGAACGGAGGGGAGCATCGGGTATAAATTCAGAGCCGCGGCCCTTGCCACGCCTCTCAGCATTACCGCTCTATACTGGCGTTAGGTTACCATTTCTTCGCATAGGGTTTTGAGGCTTTTAAAAAATTTTGATGGCGAATGTAATTCTCGTGGCACCATCCGTATTGGTTATCCAATCTTTTTGATAATTCACATGCCACATACGAGTACGAAGGTGATTTGACTGTAATTATTTTTAAAAACACTTGAAAAACGAGCCAGAACCTTGTTAGCCACGGCAAGGGCTGCGTAAGCGCCAGTCTCTGCCTTTTGGCAGTGCAGTTATTAAAAGAGACGAGTTGATTTGTTGGTTAATCCGGCGAGGGATCTCTCCGCGATCTCTCCCAATTTTGGTTGAGAGAGGGGAGAGACTAGAGAGAAAGAGAGGAACCATGACTCTGTTCTAATATTAATTCCGGCCGATCTTTTATCCCCTTTACACCTATTGACCTATTTGATTTGCATTTTCAAATATTATTATAAATGTACATACATATGTATACCTTTATTTATTTATACCAGTATTCATATAATCTCATGAATAGTATAGAAGAGAATATACATATTCTACAGATGTTAATATGAAATGCAAAGCCCAGAAATGTACATGGCTCATACTCGGTACTATGATAATGTTTTGGCCAAAAGAATATTAAGCAGATGCGTCAAGACAGAGAAGAGCCGAGTCCGACAAACGCTTGTGTCGATTTGTTTTCAGCTTTTTGCTGTGCGGCCTTTTCTCGAGTAAAACTTTCACCTGTTTTGGGGCAAATTCCTTAAACATAAATATTTATGCCCAAAACCGCAGGAAAAAAAAAAAACGAGTGAAAATAAAAAGAGTGGCTGAAAGTGTCGCCATTTGGTTTCGGATTTGGGTTTGGATTTGTGGCCGTTACTGAGTAGATTTGGAGTTTGAATGGGAATCGGAATCAGATTTGGGCCTGGCACAGTAACGATGTTTGTTGCCAAATGGACTGACAAGTGCCTACGAATTGGCTGCGTCGCGTCGATCGGGGAACCCGTTTCCGAGCACCGGCGAGACACGAGCACTTCAGGTAGACCGTTGCTGCGGCTTCGGCTTCAGCTGCGGCTTCGGCTTCAGCTGTGGCTTCGGCTGCGTCTTCAGCTGCGGCTGCGGCTTCGGCTGCTGCTGTCTTGCCGCTTCATCATCCAACACGTACGCATTCGCGCTCTCACTCTCGCCATGTATCACCATCTCTCTTTTTCTCTTCGCGCTCTCTCTCTCTCTCTCTCTCTCTCTATCGGGCTGCTTTTTGGGCTACACCAACATTGGCGCACAAAAATCTTGGCTCAACTACGAGTTCGACCGCATTCCAATGCTAAGTCGTCGCGACGCGTCGCTGCCTGCAGTCCATGTTTAATTCTAAGGCAGCAACAACTACAGCAACAACTACAGCACGATCAATGAGCAAATATCCAGTGATGTGGAATGACAGTCAAAAGAATTCCATTTGCTTTTAATTGTTAGATCATTGGCACAGAAAAGTACGACATTTTTGTGGCTCGAATTGATTCGAAGCATAGATCGGAAATGCTTATTCATACATATGTATGCATGTATTTAGTAGGTGCATACATAGATACATTTTACATACATATATGTATACTTCTTATTGGAAATTCATTCAAAACTAAAATCAAACGATTTGTCTCGAGAATTGCTGTGATTATCGATTAAATTGGTAGCTGATTTAACTGATGGTAAATTCCGGCATCCTGTTTGAAATCTGAATGGATCTTAACTTATTATTCCATGGGGGCCAAATATCCATTAAACTTATGGGTCAGTGCTGCATTCCCAGATGAGCATTACTTCTGGATTCATCGCACTATTCCTATTCATATCATATCGGGACTAGGATCAATCGTATCTCATGCTTGCATTATCTTAAGAAATGCATTCTTAAAAGAATTCAAAGAATGTATTCTAATTCTATTTCTACATATTTACATACTCGTATGTATATATTTGTATTCATTCTCTTCTCCCTCCCGTTTCGTGCCATAACACGACAATAATAACAGAAGACAAAACTTGTTTATCCCAGTTCGTTGCCTAAGTCGTCGTTAATTTCGTCAATATCCATAGAAAAAGAATTGATTTTCCAGAATGCAGCAGATATGGGAAATGTTTTTTTCTATTCTACTCCCATGTGCCCCATGACCGAATGAAACAGGAACGGAACCCTTTTGTTCGATTTCTAAAATGATTAGTTAACGACACACAGATACACACACACACACACACACACACACACACACAGTGGTGGCAACGTTAACCGCACCTGTTTAAGTGCTCAAGATGCTTAAATGTTAAGTTATGCATAAGCGAGAGTTATGTATATGTTGGTGTGCGTACAGCGTGTGTGTGTGTGTGTGTGTGTGTGTGTGTGTGTATCTGTGACTGGTTGAATGGCTTTCGTTAGCCAGGTTCGTGTGTTGACTGTCGCGACTGTCTCGACTATGGAATATTGACACATTCTTGGCATTGCTTAGAGTTTGAATGGCCCTAGCCGTGGGACAGGGACAGGGGTGCGGCTGCCACGAAGTGAAACTCGATAGATGCCAAGTATCTCGTATCTCGTATCTCGCCAAACACCACTCAATCCTCAATCATCCACCTGCTGCCACACGCACGCCCAAATGCGATCTTTAATTAGTTGGCTTTTCCTAATTTTGGTTTTCGCTTTTCGATCTCTTTTTACTCGCATTGCTCGTATTACTCGTATTGCGTTTTCCAATCAAGTCGCTTTGACGAACTGCATTTGCAATTCGAGCAGCAATTAATTTCGGTTCGCTTCGATTTACTTTCAGCTCGCGTTTTCGCGTTTTTGCGTTTTCGCGTTTTCGTCTGCCCAACCAGCACAATCGCTGCATTATTGAGCATAATCTGTTGGCTGTTTGTAATCTGTTTTCGTATCCCATTCCCCCATTTTACAACATACAGTACAGCACATATGATTATTCGATATGCGATCTGGCTTTCAACACGAATGCGTGTAGAGATACAGAGATACAAAGATACAGATGCGGATTCAGGCCCCTAAACTGCCTCGCTGTGAGGTGAACTTTGAAAGCCAAGATCCTTGCTAAATACAAAACCACTAGTGTTGTTTACAGGACTGCTGCTGTCTAGTTTTTACCTCTATTTCGCATTGGGAACAACAGCAACGTCCACAATTTACTGTGTGCCTGTCTGACGGACAGTTTGACTCATTGGCTAAAAGCTTTGGCCAAAAGCAGACAACAGTCAACTGGCAATCGCTTGGCCCGGTGTGCCCTGGTGTGCCCTGGTCTCGCGTGGTCGGGTCTGCCTTGTCTAGGCTTGTCTAGGGAGTGACTAGTCATATATTACGGCTGCTGTTGGTGTTGTTGCATTAAGCGGCTTACTTGCCGCTGCTCTTGGCCTGGCCCGAGTATTTCTCTCTTTTTTTTTTCGAGTTGGACAAATAGAAAACTTCATGTAGAAAGAAGAAATATTTAGCAACAAGCCCAAGTCGACACACGATTTCACTACCGCCAGGGCCAGAGCCAGAGTCAGGCCAGTGTCAGGCCAGTGTCAGAGCCAGACCCAGAGGCAAATGGTATAAGCCAAGTTCGAGCTAAAATGGCGACACACACACACGCAGAGAACTGGCAAGAGTAAGCCAAAAGGCCAATAAACCTTTGGAGAAAAATATAGAAAAAAGCGCGCCATGTTGCCAGTCAAAGAAACAAAGTGGTGTTGTTGTTCAAGTTGCTGCCGCTGCCACTGCCACTGCCGCTGCTCATCGATACACACAGATACAGTGAAGACAGCACAACACTTATTCGTAGATACGATTTAAATATTCACTCACACAGATACGCCTCTCGGCCGCTCGGCAGCTCTGCCGGATAGCTGTACGAGTATGAGCATGCAGAAACAGAAAAAGGGAAATTTTCAAAAGTGGTTAGCTCTATTGTCCCGCTGCTGTGGCTGTTGCATTTAGTGGAGAAGATAACTGAAAGTGCCAGCCAGTGTTGGCTGTTGATGACAACATCAGCAGCATCGGCGGCATTAGCAATGCATTAAATATTCTAAAATTCAAATCCATTATCGAGGTGTGCCGCTTGACGAAGCTTTCGCAATCATTTTGTGTGTTGTGCTCTGCTGGCGCACCCGCAGCGCCCACAATCCCCCACAGTCCGGGAAACGAAGACAACTGAGTTTTGGGGGCGTACTAAAGTGTGGGGCAAATGAATTCGGGTCCAAAGCCACATAATCTGCTCAGGCTGCAACGTTGAAGCAGACGGAGGTGAGCTGTCATCCAAGAATCAAGAGGGGAAATCCCTCAAATTGTATCCAGGGGAGACGATTAACACCAGCCTAACCTTAATTCGCGAAGTGCCGCCCAACGACTTCATGCGGGGACAGCTTTAGTAGTATAATACATATGCCCACTTGACTAGTCATCCTTTATAAACATAAATATATGTACATACTATGCGGGGTCGTAGGTGATTACTTCCGATTCAACCTTTTATCAATGGTCTTTCCGAAAACTTTATCCAAACACCATAATCTCTCATCGCCCAGATCGATTAAGCATTAAAAGCCATGATTAGGCCTTTTAGCCAAAAACGAAATCAATGACCACTGGCATGGCGTGACGAAGAAGATGGGGACCCCCCCCCCCCCCCCACACACACAAAAATCAAAGCAAATTACAAATTTCACTCGGCGGATCTGCCCGTTTCCCTTGCTGTTCATTTTCGCTGTGACTGTTTTGTTTAAGTAAAGTAAAAGTCTATTAACATCTTTGTCGCATTAGCATGATGGTGTGCGTGTGTGTGTGTGTGTGTGTGTGTGCATGTCTTTGTTGTGTCTGTGAGCGCTGTTTGGAATATTTGGCATTTGGGGCTTATTGCTGCCAGCGTAGGCAAGAAAGGCAAGGAAGAGCAAGGCAAGGCCCCTGCAGATCTATTGTTCAAAACAACAACAAATAAAGGACCACTTCGATGGGACTACTAAAAATGCAGGAAATAAAAGTATGTTTTAGAATGAACTCGAGAATACCCTCTCGTTCTTGCCCATTCGATTCGTTCCTCTTCGCTTGAACCTTGTGCGAATGAGTCTTACGTGAGCGCACTCATTCACTCAAACTCTATCGAATGCCGGTTTATTGCCATTCATGCCACACACACACACATACATGTGTACATATTTGTGTTTATTCAGATTGAAGTGCCACCAATTCTGAAGGTGCTGACAACTAGGCGAAAAGGCGAAGGACCAAGCAGGCGATTCAACGGAACGGAAGAACGAGGAAAACAAAAGACTGAGGCTGAGAACACGAACCAAGAAGCAAGAGCTGACAGATGAAAACTGGAAGCCATGGACGCGAGTGGTGGTGGGACGAAGAGGCAGTGCAAGCAAGAAAAAGCACTGGGGCGTTGATGTACGGAAGTGGCTCGCACACACTCTCACAGACACACACACACACACACGCACACAAACAAATATTCGAGCAAGGGGCCGCTGCGGCATTCCTCGATGGCCGGAACCAGTTTTCTTATGCTTCCACTACCAATTTTTTATTGTATGTAGCTTTTCGCCTGGTTTTCGTCGATTTTTTTCCTCTTTGCACGTCTAACTGTTTGCCGTGCTTTACCGTTGCAATCGTTCTTGGTATTCTTGCCAAATCGACGCCGTCGCCGTCGCTGTCGTTGTCCACTTGCGGAGAAAATCGAATCGTAGCCAAGCCAATTCGAACCGAACACGCCTGGAATCTGATTGGGACGATCCCTTCCAATAACACGAAAAAGAGAAAAAAACAAAATGGAAATGGAACTGCAGCGGGGCGAGAGACTGTAGGCGATCGCATTCGCTCCCACATGCATACTCGTATGTACATATGACTCAAACACACGTGCACGCCATGGGATGGGGGAGGATATTCATTCCGTTCATATCCAATTCAATTCAATTCATATTGATTGCATCACTTCCAGAACTGCCAAATATTTACATACAATGTGTAGTTATATTTAGTTGTGATTGGCAGCGGTGAGTGTTCTGGGGGGTGTGGATGGATGGGAAAGATCATTTTCTTGGCAATGGCACTGAGATTGGAATTGTGGGACGCATTAATAGATGGATTGTGGATATTTCACTTCTTTCTCCCTCCCGGAGCGCTCCTCCGATACTATCTTTTCTTATTAACCATTTCCCCTGATCCGCCTATCTCTGGAATTCGAATTTGAATTTCAAGAGAGCGAGCGGTACTGGGTATGGCAAAAGGTTATATCTATTTTAGTTTTGCATACATATGTGTGTTCACCTCTCGCTCTCTTTCTCTCTATTTCTCTTTACACTACTCACTTGCTGTATTGTTGCTTTTCGTTTCAGTTAACCGTTCTGCTGCTGCCGATGTTGTTGGTGTTGTTGGTGTTGTTGGTGTCGTTTGCTGGTATGCGTTTGTGTTTGTGTTTTAATGTGTTTTGTGCTCGTTTCGTCGTTTTTTTCTCTCCCTCTCTATGACTGCTTCTTCGTGGTTGCTTTCAGCGTCACTTCGTCACCGCACAGAACATAACAAAGTATGTATGTATGTATGTATGATGTATGTATGCACATAAGATGATGAACGAACTCTGCTACATTTCATTGCCGAGTCTAATTCTGCTTCTTACGATTCCGCTTTCTGCAGTCGTAGCTTTAGCTGTGGCGGCGGATCTTGTTCTTTTTCTTTTTTTTTATTGAATATGGTCGAGTTTAAGTTGCTTTACATATAACAATTATATTTAAACGGCACAGGCGGGTAGAGTAGCAAAAAAAAAAGAAAGATCTTGTTGTGACTGGTGGTTGTGTGTGAGATAGTGTGTATTTCTTTTGTGGACGTAGTTGTAGGTCGTGGCACGCCGCGCACCAAAAAAATTCACTACAAACTTCTCCGGCAGTCAAGCAGCAACTGAAACAACGGCTTTGCAGTCGTAGACTGCCTCACCTGTTGATCTGATCCAACGAGAGGCTGCTACGACTTGGCACAGAGCGAGGCTAAAAACAGGTTTCCAGAAATCAAAGCCAGGCGGGCTCATTTTCGAATGACCGAAAGTATCGATGAACAGCTATCGATAGCTCGGCTCAGCTTTGCACGATTTCGATTGAATCTTCTACCGATGAGTGCGACCACCTCAGTGTTAGAAACTGGTTGCGGGCGCGCGCGTTTGAATCGTTTCCCTTTCAGATGGTGAGAGGGCCGATTGCGTCGCACAGTGGGGCCTCTGCCATTTCCGTAGCAAAATTAATAGCAGCTGAACAGCATGCACACTGAAAATTAAATTGCTAATGGTTGTTGCACTAAAATGTTGAATTAAATGTGGCAGAAAACAGCTGTCTACCACGCTGTTACGCTCACAGCCAAATTTGAGGTTGGGTTGAAACAAAAAATAATTTATAAGCAAGGTACCAGCTAAATTGCCCTGCCAATGGTGCCAATTTGATGTTAGTGCATTAATAAATCATTAATTTTTCCTTTTGTTATTACGATTAGTTTTGTTGCATAAAATATGTTCCGTTTTGAAAACGTTGCGTTTTGTAAAAACGGGAGCACCAATTTTGTCGTTTTCGAAAGTAAATCGCAATGTTTTTGGGCAGGCTCTGCCTGATAATCATCCAAATTGGATGCAATTTTTAAATAAACTTAACGATTTAAACAAATTACTAGCCATTTTATTTTGGGATCTCACATGTCTAATGGATGACCAAGTTTTATCTGAAGAGGCCGAAAAACATGTACGGGAACGTTGTAAGTCGCAGCTAGGGCCGCGACTCTGCAGAGGGCGCACAGTGCAAGAGGAAGCGAGGGAATAAGTAAGCGCGGGGAAGGCGTTGCGTAGATACTGCAGTTTCATTTCTTACTTCTGACCCAATCTAAACCAAACTCGGAAATCTGGTAGATATTGTACTTTCCTATGATTGTGTGCTTTCTGGTTTCTCGTATATTCAAAATCGTGGTTGCCACCTATTTTCGACCTTTTTGGGGGTGTGGGAGAATGTATAGTCTGTGAGAACTAAAACGGACAGATAGCCAGACGGAAGGGCAGACAGACATGGCTATATTCCTTCTGTAGTCTATAAGTCTTGAAGTCAGAAATCATAAACTATGGCCGCAAGTATTAAAGAATATTTAATTAAAATTGATCTGGATCCACAGAAATGTGTTGAACTAGATTTAGATGGATTTGGTACAATGCCAGGTACGTAGGCTGCTATCGTATATCGTATATCTATGAGAAAACGAACTTTGAAAATGGTCTTATTAGTTTTAAAAAAGTTGTCCAAAAAGATAAAACCCATTTCGCCGCACTGCAATACAGATGAACCCTTGATTCGATATTTTAGATGGCTAAAAATGTATTGAGTGGCGCGCGGATTGTGGTAGTAAAATAAGAGGTGATTGAACATTCTTTATTGCCAATGGCAATACTTATCATTTCAATTGAAGAGATGGACAAATCCTGCAGTGACACTGAGAGTTATATAAGGCTCTAGTAGGGTATGCAAAAAATCTGACTATCATGTCGTATATATCTGCTTTACGAAAGAACTTAACCTGCGAAAGTCATATTCGTGCACTTTCTTTATTTATTACAGCGTCAAAAAAAAAAAATAGTTTATATAGGACTACAGGAATAGACTGTTCAACTGTTTAGATCTCTGGGTATGCGCTGCCAATCAGGTTCTTCCCTCGGTAGCGCCAGGAGTAGGTGACGATGCCGAACTTGCTGTTGCCCAGGGAGACGGGGCAGGTGCGGTCGGGACGCAGTTGAAAACAGACCGTGTACAGGGCCAGCTCCAGCTCCGGCGAGGTGCCCACGAAGACGGTGTTCACGGGCTTGTTCTGTCCTTGGTGCGCGAAGCGGATCTTCAGCACCTTTCCTTTCTAAAAGCAAATGTGTGGATATCATTTGAAACAGAGCCTGGGTTCTCTTACCGTGCCAATGTCCTGCTCCTTCATGTAACCCTTGTAGTCGAGGCGACCCGCCTGCTCCTCCTCGCTGATGTACACCCAGTTGTGGAAGCCTATGATGGTTCCGTTCTTGACTTCGTAGACGAAGACGTGCTCGAAGCCGGAGCTGCCGATCTTGCCCTGACCGCGCGAGTACTGAGTGAACCACAGCTCCTTGACCAGGTCGCGGTGCGTCTTGGGGTCGGGCGTAACCAGGCCCTTCTGCTGCAGGAACTGCATCGCATGCCGCATCACCGATGTGGCCATCACTGCGTCCAGGAAGTCGTTCTCCTCCTTCCGCTCGTTGGCCGTCACGTGCTCGTTGACCAGTGTGTCGTGCTCGTAGTTATTGAAGAGCAATTTCATCTTGGCAATGGTCGGGGACTCGAAGGCCTTGGCGTCCACCTGGAGGAGTCTGCAAGTGGAATATGCTATTATTGTTATCCGATATTTTGTGCCTCCGATGAACTTACGGATTGGGGGCCTCGTCGGCACTGTCGATGGAGCGCGTTCGCCCTTGCAGGTTCACCTGGACCAGGCTGATCTGGCTGTTGCTCTCTTTAGTGTACAGCTGCTCTGTCAGCTGGCGGATCTCATCGTCGCTGGCCACCGAGTTGCCGGACGAATGGAAGCCCGGCCGAACTGTGGTCGTGGCAGCTCCCCCTGCACTGCTTTGTCCTCCCGTTCCCCCTGTATGCGGCACAAAGGACACTCCATTGGCGGGCGTCGGCTTGGTCGAGGGTTTGGCCGGATGCACGGGGTCCAGTGGGTGCACGGGCGTGGGCAGGGGCCGTCCCCAGGCGGAGGGCGATGAAGGAGTCGGAGTCGGAGTGGGTGTGGGTGTGGGAGTGGGAAGAGCATTGGGAGAGGAAGGTACAGAAGGAGACTGGACCGCGGGCAGAGGCGGATATTCTTCTTTCACGGATGGGCGGCGGGGACCGGGCAGCGCCGGGAAATCCTCCTTCAGCTGTGGCTTGGCTGTCGATGTTCCGGATCCGGGCTGGACATTGGGCGTCTTGGGTCGCTGGGTGGAGGTTGTTCCCCCGAAGCTTGCCAGCGGATCCAGGCCCGGTCGTCCGGCCGCACCTCCTGCACTGCCTGCACCGCCACCACCGCCGTAGCTCAAATCGTAGCTGTTCGGCTGCGGCTTCTGGGGGCGGTAGGGGGCAAATCCAGGCGGCAAATTGGGTACCCCGCCTGCTTCCTGGGGACGTCCCTGGGGTGGTTGATGGGGCGGCTTAGTGCTGGAGGTGCGACTACCGACACCCACTCCGTCTGAGGGCCACTGGGGAGCGTTAGCAGCTCCGAAAGGGGAGGAGCTGGGGGTATCAGGCCGTGGGCCCAAGGGCATCAGCGGGGCATGGGAGATTACCAGCGGCGGGGGCTTCTGGGCGGCCGAGGGAGTGGCAGCCACATAGCTCGGCCTGGCGGTGGTAGTCGTTGACGTGGTGCTGGTGGTGGCCTCCGTAGCGGACGGATCGCCGCTGCTGCCGAAGAACTTCTTGAAGCCGCCGAACCAGCTGGACTTCTTTGTTGTAGCCTCAACCACGTCCAGCGGGGCTGGCGTGATCTCGATCTCGCTCTTGTAGCCTGCTGATAATGGCAATATTCCAGTCAGTACCCGTCAATCAAGCATTTCCCTCTGCTAATGGCCGTCTGGCCTGACCCTATCCACTTACCTGCGATTTGGCAGTGCCCGGCGAGGGCCAGGCACACAAAGAGCGCACTCAATGCCAGGTAACGCATTTCGCACTCCGTATATTAACACTTTGCCTTGGAACACTTTCGCTGGGACTGGGATTGGGCTTGGGTTTGGGCTTGACTGCTGCTGGGACGAGAGACAGCGCGACCGACCACTCAGAGATTCAGTGCGCAACTGAGGCAACAACTCGAGCACGGCATCGGCATTGGATTCATCTTTACGAACGTTGTCGTTGTCGTCGTCGTCGTCGCCATTGTTGCTGGTTTTATTAATGAGCTGACGCCGTCGCGATCGCCGGTAGAATTTAGCGGGCTGCGCTCCACCTACTCGGAAGGGCATATCGGTTGCCGGATTACGGTGATAGTCAGAGCTAGCCCATCCAGCTTAATGGCTGCTCTTAGCCCGCCGAAGGTAGGTTTTATCCATGAAAATACGATAACGTTGATTCCTTCTGTGAGCTACAATCCTCTGCACAAATGGGATATAGAGCGTTAAGAAACGAACTCGAAACGGAAATTCCAATACCATTTCACGCTATGGTACACGTACGAGTACGGGTCTTACGAGTACGTGTCTAACGAGTACGAGTAGCTCATTCAGAGGGCTGTGCCGCCGGGCTCCCCATGAGTGCAGTTGAGCTCGCCACGGACTGTGGGGCTGATCTGTGGTGGGAGTATGTGGGAATGATGTAATTAACAGGAGGGCTGCCTCCTCTTTAATTGCCGAGCAGAAACAGCCATAAATAGTCCGAAATTAACCATCACCGAAAGGTAAGGAGGGTAGTGGAAATTGAATTTGATTTGCACAAATGCGGCGCACAAAGGCGTTCCAATTAAATATTGCTTACATAATGACTAGGAACTTTGATTTTTTCTTTATTTACTGCTTGTTTACCCTTATCGCAAGACGACCCGAATCCACTCCTTACACAAACACAGCAGCAATTAATTGCACTCGTCCAGCAAAGCGCTCTCCTCTCTAATAAATAATAATGAAACTGAAACTCAAACTCGAGTCTGAACCAGTCGCAACGCTGTGAGTCGTAGCACACGTGCCGCGACTCTACTAAGTGACTCAGTGATCGGCACGGCATAGAGGCTTGCCGATCCCTGGTCTATATACAGATTTATGCTTGCAGCATACACTACCCGAAATTTGAATACGTCACACATAAAAATACTTACAGCACAATCCAAAGAAAACGATTAATTGTAACCTTTTTTTCTTATCTTTATTCGGTTTAGCATAGATTTTAGAAAAATTTGTAGCAATATTCATTACTGACACTTGAATACGACACTCACGGCGTAAAAATATGGGTTGTGGTAAGTACTTTTCAAAGAAATTGGTAAAACTAGGTGTGTCTTGAGAGGTTTCCTAAAAACGAGTAAAATTATGGGAAAGGCATGAAGGACTTCTATTTCTGTGAATCACATTTCACTCGTCCATCAAGACGAACATGGACTGCTCTATTGAGGCTGATCAAGAATATATGTGCTTTGTGCGGTCGGAAACGTTTCCTTCTGAGTGCTACACACATCTACACGAATCGAATATACCCCCCATAATCTTTGAATACCGGGTATAGAACAAAAAGCGGCCTGCTTATCAGCCACAGAAAGGTCACTGGCAAAGGTTATGTTTTTATTGCCTCTGAATCTAGATGAGCAGTGAGTGTATTCGGGTGTTTTTCATGTATGAAAGTTTTTGCAATCACACAAACTCGTTCTCCGATGAGCACCTAATCGGAGAGGAGAGTACATTATACTCTCTGTATGTCATGAAAGTCTTCAATTTCTCTAAGCCAGAAATTCATAGTTTTAAAGCGATCTGTTGAATTAGTAGGGGGAAAAATGATGCTTTTCCATAGCTCGGAAACGTCATCTTACGATTAGCTTCATTTAGGTGCATCTGTATATTCCATTTGAGGCTTGAGGGTCGTGCTCTTTTTGCAGAACCAAATGTACCTTTGTATTTTGTACATGCAATTTCAAGCACAGTCTTCACCTGATCGTTGATCGCGATAGGGATAGCATACTTTCAGGCAGTCAAGACCCATGTTTTTGCTTAACAAAATTGATCTAAGTCAGACGAGGAATAGGTAAGGGTAAGAGCAAGGTCAAACAAAGTACGAGGATGTACAAAAAACTGCACTTAAAGCTTTATTTTTCTTGGGTCTGTATAGGATTGGTCAACCGTTAGACACTCTTGTGGACGAGCTTCTTGCGTATAGTCTCATCGAGAGGAGGAATCGCCTCGCGAGGTATCAGAAACGTAGACAGGTTGAACAGATCCAGGAATACTTTGTACCGATCACTGGAAGCACACAAATAGAACATGGTGATGGAGTTCAATGAGCGTTGCGCCGATCAGACCATTACCTGAGCGTGGAGCGAAGATATTGATACCCGGATGAGCCGCCGGTGCCCAGTTGCTGGGATCCAATCATGCGTTGAACCATGATCACGTGATTGTCTGCAAAAAGTGGGGAAAGCAGCTAAATAAGAGCAATCGGTATCGACGCAAAGGGGGACCTACAGCGCCACTTGGTGATCAATGAGTCGATGTCCATAAGCAGGGTGAGTAGCTGGTGGGGCTGGCTGAAACGCGGCTCGTCGCGGTAGAAGGTTATCATGATGGCCCCCTGGAGAGCACGGTGGCTGAAGCGGCGATCTCCGCGCTTCACGAGGGCCTCGTGCACGGCCGGGTCGAAGATGGAGTGGTAGACCTCGCGCCGCTTCTCAATGTCCATCAGGCGATAGTTTTTGGCCTGCTCCACCGGCTCTTCCATGGCGATCTCTACCTGGGCGGCCAGGAACTGGTCGACGCTCTGCTGGAACTTCTTCCAGAAGTTGAAACCGCTCTCCTCCAGACCGGGCGTCCGCTCCAGCCATCGCTGCACCAGCTCGAGTAGCGAGGGCTCATATTCGGAGCTCCTGATGGCGCTCAGAGCCTGCTCGTCGCCCCCAAAGACGTCTGAGTACTTCTGGTTGTATCTCACACGCTGCTCGGTAAGAACGCCCAGCTTGTTCTCGATCAGCCGGAACTGGAGTGACTGAAAGCCCGAAGCCGGCGCTAGATACTTTCGAAAGTCCATAAAGTCCAGTGGCGTCATGGTCTCCAATATGGGCACCTGGTCCACTAGCAGCTTTGTAATAAAACGAAAGAGATTATTAATGGTTTACAACGCGTTGATCTTATTGTTTGGTTTTTTTTTTAAAACGTGACTCTATAACCTATAACCTCTCTATAGAGGCTCATTCGTTCAGCCTGTAGAGCAGCCTGTAGGCAATCACTTTTAAGATCATTTGTTGGCCTAAAAAGCTGAGCAGACTGAATATTCACATACTACAATCGAATGATTGGAAAGTGAGCGGGGATCGATAATCTGGAAGATTGTTCAAAGGCCTTCATGGTACATGGCATATGCTTTGAAGATCATTGTGCAAACCGGAAATAAATGAAAGGATTCATCATCCAGAGCGTCCCAAGTATCAGTTAAAATATCTTTTACATATGGCTGGCAGGAGGCCGAATGAACAACTCGGGTATCATTTGTGGCCCCTGCGCCAGTGTCTTACTTTCAGTATGAGGACAACCCTATTGAGTCGCTTGACGATCTCCAGAGTTTTGGTCTCGTCGATGACCTCCGCGTCGAGCATGTCGCGAATGGAGTCGAACTCGAAGATTATCTGCTTGAACCACAGTTCGTATGCTGGCCAACAGAACGAAAGAGAGATTTGTGAGGGTGTTGGGCCACCGGATTGGATTGGATCAGGGACTCACCCTGGTGAGTGATGATAAACAAATGCTCGTCGTGGACCGGTCGCTTGTCTTCCGTGGAGAGCATGCACTGGGCATCCAGCAGCTTGTCGAGCATCAGGTACTCCCCGTAGATCTTGCCCACCTCCGTGGACAGCGGTACCGCAGCATCGTCGTGGTCGTTTCTGCAAGGAAACCCCGTCACTCAGTAAAAAGTCTGCACGTGGTCTCGCCCCGCGGCGCAGTTTACCCGTTTCCTGCATAGGGACAGCTCATTGTGGTACCGCAGTTTGTAGCAAGTCGGCTGGCGTACGGCGACAGACTAAACCCAGCAGAGACCCAGACCCAGACCCAGGCGACGCGATAACACCAAAGAGCAGCCGCAGCTATCGCCCAGTTCCATTTGATTGCACAGTCGCCGATCTGTTGCTCAGCCGAATGGCAGATGAACGCAAAGCCAAGAGTGCCCGTCCAGCAATAGAGTTGGTTATCAGGCGCTGGAGGTGAAAGTGCGGCCCTCACTTTGGTTCACACAAATAATTTGATGCGCGTAGCTTGTTTCTTCAGTTCTTGTGCCGATCTATTGATTTATTATTAAAAAGAAGACAACAAAATATATATATAATACATTTTATGTGTAAATATACGTAAACGCCGGAATTGCTATTGGAGTGCCGGATGCTCTCTCTCTCTTTTTGGAATCGCGAGCTCTATTATCTTCATTCTACCTAATTGCGAATATTCTAGCTGTTTCCATACCACTACTTCCCCACAAATGAATTACTTTCCGGCATTACATCTTGCTCACTCCGACAGGTGGCGCATACTGAACGACTAAGTGTGTGGGGAATGATCCGATCTGAACCAAATTCTGCAGTCAAGTTGATAGCGTCATTCTTGATGATAATAATCTCCCGAATTGTAGATGCAACAGATGTTCGTCATTTGAGAAAAGGGGCTTGCGGCGTGGACAAATACCTCCACCAGAGGGCACACAATGCAAGAGGAAGAGTGTGTAAAAGAGAGGGAATAAGTCATTGCGTAGTCACTGCAATTTAATAATGATTCGATCCGATCCAGATAGGTCAGATATGCTAGATATGCTGCAAGATATGGCCTGCTAGATATCAAAGGGTCGCGCAAAATATGGAAATACACTTGTAAAAGTCATATATCACAGCTCTCAGAGACTAGATCTAGGCGCTCGTCGGGACGGACAGACATGGCTTTGCTAATCAATAATAAATATACTGTATAGGGTCGGAAACGCTTCCTCCTGGACGTTACACTCGTCCACTTTCCCCACAAAGCTCCTTAATTCCTTGTAAGTTACGATACGATGTATACGATGATTTATCGTAAAAAAAGTAATGTAAATAATAGCAATTACATAAATACCTACCAGATGGGTACTCACTTCTTTACCTACCAGATAGCTACCCATTTCATTACCCGTTAGATGGGTACCCATATCGACAGCCACCATAAAACTGGTCCCCAATAAAGAAGAGCATTGGTTAGGGTCTGTCGGCGCAGTACTGATGGTCTGCTAATAGTACCCAGTACTAATTACTGAGTAATTTAATATTGCAGATAAATGCAATACAAATCTATGACACCTTTTTGGACCCAATCTTGATATTTGCGACTCTTAGAATTTTTTGTTGATCTGGGTACTTGGCTGTTCAGCATAGTTTCTTCCTTTTCTCAACATATACTACAATGAAACCCAATCATCATTTGTGAAATGGGAAGCAAAACTCTGCTGTTTGGTAATTTCTACATCACATAAGAACATAATGCTAGGAGCTTTGACCAAAATCAGCCTAGAGTAACGTCAAAGCCTCGTTATTTCCTCGCCAATTACTGGCTGCACATCAATAGCCATTGTAGCGGCAGCTTCTGCCTCCATTTGGGTATCCATTCTATCTTTTGACCCGTTGGGAGGGTTTTATTTTAGTGGTAGCTGGCTACGCCCAAAAAAAAGTAATTGGACCTACTCCATAGAGGTATTTGTGCTGCTTTCCAGTCTATGGAATGCAGGACAAAGACTGAAGTTGGTCGCCTTGGTGGTAATTGCTGTTGGATAATAGTCTGAATAGGTGGTACTTATTGGTAGGAGATGCTTCCCTAAGTTTATGTATAGAAGATTTCCTGTTGAGTTCTTCTGTATGATATCCAGATCGAATCCTTTCACTGTAGATATGTACTAGTAAATACTAAAATAAAGTGAAACACTAATTTGTTTACCATTTCTGTATTTTCATATATTTAGGGTTTTCGTTTGCGTTTAAAATTTATTTAGAGTCATTGACTCAGTCATTTATTTGTTGAAATTTGTTATATACTCGTACTCGTACCACTCGCATCGATTTTCACTTGCGATAGATCGTTCAAATCAACTTAGTTCTCGTTTCCCGCGCGTTTTCCTCATTTCCATGCACATGTAACATACATATATTCATTATACATTTTTTATATACCCCTTATACCTTAACTAGAACAATTTTTCCTCTTAGACCTTTGTTACTTTTGCATGCTGAAAATAATTTTCGTAGCTCTGTCGATCTATGAATCAATCAATGAAAGGCCAGTGTGTGTGTAATATGTATCTCGTAGTACTCGAAATCGTGTGTATATCGGGGGTTTTCTTTTCGTTTATATATGCATGTATTTCCACTGCATTTTTGTAAAAAAAAAATTGAAGGTAGACTCGGGTATTTGCCGTACATTGCAACACAAGGGGGTATGGATCTAATAATTCATGCGATTTGGATTCGATTGGATTGGGGATAGAATTCATTTTATGCCAGTTGGGTATTTCATAAACATCTAGTAAATATTCATATCCATATCCATATCCATATCCATGCTTGTCCGTGTGCATATACTTGCATATTGATTTACGTATGTATGCACGAATATATCTATTGATAGCATATTAAAACATGTACATATGTACATATGTCTGTGCAAATCGCGCTGCTCTTTCTAGTCAATTGTAGTGTTGGAATCTCCACGGGGATAAACAAGTAACAAAAATCGAACTGCCCAAACTGCACTTTAGTTAACGTTAGATACTAATCGTCCCTTATTGTTTATGTGTGTGTATATACTTACATGTACGTACGTACATATACTATAAGACTACATTTGTTCGTTATGCGCCCCTCATATTCGTCCGCGTTCTTAGCCCCAATCCTGTTGGCCCACAATCTATCTATCTCGTTCTAGCGCTCTCACTTCTTGGCGTTGTCTTTGTTCGGATTACATTACAGTTACAGTTACAGTCCGTTTCCGGCTAAGTACATAACTAGTCGGTAGCTCTAACTCCCATCAATTTATTGCACTCCACTCGAATTTCGTGTTTGCTTTCAATAATTTCAGTATGTTCTGTCCAATATACTATATGTATACAGACGCTAACACAATATCTGAATCTGAATCTGAATCGAAATATAATATCTTCAATATTTGTATTTGTATTTGTATACACATGGATAAGTACGTGTATCTATATGTACGTATGTATGTATGTATACAGTTTGCTCTTTTTTCCGAGTGGCTTCTAACTTTTGCTTATGAATAATGCGCACGTGGCTATCAAGTATGTATATGTATATGTATATCTATGAGGATGAAGGCTTCTGGGCCCAATCTGGAATGCTGGCAAGTTAGTTTGGCACTGTTAGTCTCAGCGAAAGAGAGGCGATGGGTGGGAATGGTGTGACGAGGGGTTCTGATGGGGATGGTAATGGTAATGGTAATGGTTTCGATGGATATACAAATTAAACGCAAACAAATTGAAGCAAATCAATGAGTACATATGCCTACTGTATATACACGTATATACACTGTATATATGCATACATATGTATATGTATAGGGCACATTTAATTTTATTTTAATATCATAATAAAAAAAAAAGAGAGATCTAAAATATCGTATGAATAATAATGATGCATGGGAATACAAATATCTATGAGAGTATGATTTTTTATCAAAATATTGCACTACATTGAATATCATGTAATATAACCTAGTTAATGTTCAGATGTACATATGTACGTCTGTACATACATATATACTACATATGTACATAAAATTAATTATGGTTCGACTGGCATTCAACCAAATTCATTTTCCCTTGAGCAAAACTGTGTTTTCTTGGCTAACAGAAAATAAACAAAGATGGGAGTTCAAAAAAAAAATATATATGTATATATATGTGTGTAATTCCTTTAAGTTTTACTTTTGCTAAATGTAACTTGAATATCTTATCGTTAATAATAAATCATGTTTCTTTGTCTTTGTTTTTGTTGTTCTTGTGGTTGTTGTTGCATTGCTAGCACCCAGCACGTACATGCTTGAAATAAATTCATGTCATTTGGTTGTATTTTGGTTTACATTTTCGCCGCCTTTTCTCATCTACAGCAGTAAGTAAATATAGTATGTGTCTAGAATATCTCTAGAAACTAGAACAAAAACTAAAAGTTCATTTTTGGAATATAGTGTAACATTGAGTGAAATAATTTCCATTGTCCACAATACATACATATGCGTATATAATATATATCTGATTACAATACGAGTATTCATAAAACAGGTTATCGTTAGTTTTTCTTAGTCTTGGCAACGAATCATCAGTATCTTACACGGCCTATCGTCCTATGCAAACCAAGCAGTAGCCTGTATGTATGTACGTTGCTCACGGGCTAAGGGGCAAGGACATGGACTCACACACGCGCACACACGCACACACGCTCACACACAGACACAAACACAGACACTGTCACGCATGCATGCATTCAGAAACGGTAGAAACGGGTTACAGAGCACGATTTAGGATGAACAACAGAGGAATAAATGACTAAGACGCTCGCTAGGATCAACTCAAGGGCAACTCAAATCAGGCGGATGGGATTCACTGGGACTCGCTGGCGGTGGGGGGCGGGGGGCGGACGGGCGCTCATCTGCCGCCGCCGCCGCCGCCGTTCACTCCGCCGCGACCCAAATGCACTGAAGTCGCTGACAGCTCGACGCGTTGACACTGGCGGCGCTCGACGATGACCGCCGCTGGCAGCGACTATTCAAGCGCGGGTCATACGTTCATCGCGTAGTACACTGATCCCTGGGCATGTGGCTGGGCCTGAGCCCCAACTCCGATTCCAGCCTGCTGTTGTTGCTGTTGCTGGTGTTGCTGCTGCTGCTGTTGTTGCTGCTGTTGCTGTTGTTGTTGCTGCTGTGCCGCCGATGCTGCTGTTGGGGAGACCATGGAATTGCAGTCGCTGTGCGAGACAGTGGCTGCTCCCTCCGGTACTCCACGCTCGCTGAAGCCCGGAATGCCTCCCTCCGTCCCGAACTGATAATGTTGCGGCATCAGTCGCTGCTGCTGCTGCTGTTGCTGCTGCTGTTGTTGCTGCTGGTGTTGCTGCTGTTGCTGCTGCTGCTGCTGTTGCTGATGCTGATGGTGCTGCTGCTGCTGATGCTGGCCGTAGTGGGCGGCGTGGCCGCGACCACTGACCACATGCAGCTGCATGCCTGGCAGGGCATACCCGATGGGCACCCGTATCGTTTGCTGAGTGACCTGGGAACAGAGCGGACGGGGAAGATTAAGGGGAGTCTAGGAGAGAAGTGTGCTTAGGCGAGTACCCTCACCTGCTGGTACTCCAGGATATTCTGGCGCTGAATGTGGGCTAGCTTGGGGTCCACGCTGCTGCTGGTGGCAAACTGGGAGTACGTCTCGGCATTGTACGGTATCAGCACCATGGTTTGGTGGTAGTTCCTTAGCGGCGGCGGCGACTCCGGCCGCCGAGTGGGGCTGCGTGCGAAGTGGCTGCTGTAGCTACTGTGCTTGCTCTGCTCGATGGCCGTGGCCGTCGCCGTGGCAGTGGCCGTGACGCTCTGGCAATTCTGGGCGGCTGCCGCGGCATACAGAAGCGAGGCATCGTCGCCGGCCGCCCCCTGCTGGATCATCGTCTGGCGGAACATGGTGCCGGCGGGCAGGGTCTGGTAGTAGGTCTGGTGAATGGCGGCCGCGTCGATGGGGAAGCGCTGCTGCTCGCCGGTCTCGCTGTAGAAGCTCCACGTGCGCTGTTCCGTCTTCTGCTGGGCAATCGTGTTCGCCTGCATCGCCGCCGCCATCTGCTGTTGCAGCTGCTGATGCTGATGCTGCTGCTGTGCCTGTTGCTGCTGCTGCTGTTGCTGTTGCTGCTGCTGCTGCTGTTGCTGCTGTTGATGCTGCTGCTGCTGCTGTTGCTGCTGTTGATGCTGCTGTTGCTGTGCCGAGGGATTCTGCTTGGCAGTGTTGGGCATAGCGTAGCCCTTTACCGCCTGCGGCACCGGCTGGCTGTTGACCACTGTGGGGATGGAGGCGCTGAGCTGCTCCTGCATCTGGGCCAGGATCTCGTTGGTGGAGCTGAACTTCGGCTTGATGCCGCGCACCGAGGGCCGCTTGTTGAAGCCGTAGTCGTTCTGCTCATCATCGTCGCTGCTGGCCTGCGACTGGTCCGCCCCTCCCGTGTACCGCTTCTTGAGCTGTTCGGTTCGCTTGGCCTCCGCTTGGGCGAAGACGGCCAGTTCGTCCTGTTCGGGGCGACTGGCGGCCTCCTGTCCGGGTGTGCCGGCAATGACATCCGGCGCCACCTTGCGCACCTCCTCCGAAACGGCGCTGGCCACAGCCCCACCTAATCCCGCCCCGGCAGCCATGCTGCCCAGGCTTTGAGCGGCCATGGCCGCGGCGTGCTGCCCCACCGGGTCCCCGGAGACGGCTGCAGCTGTGGCCGCGCCCAGGAGCTGGCCCATGTTGAATTCGGCTGCTGCGACTGCGTAGTGGGCGGCATGTGCGTGGCTGTGGCCGTGGGCGTGGGCGCCGGCGGCAAGGGTGTAGTACGAGGAGAGGTCGTCCTTGTTGCCAGCCACGCAGGCGGTGAGCGGAGCTAGGGTGGAGGAGAGGAACTGGCGCTTCGGCTCGGTCTGGCGGGGTGGGGTACGGTGGATCTGGGTATGGACCACGGGCACTTGGATGCCCATGCCCAAGTCGGGTGCAGCCGGACAGCGGCACTCCTGTGAAAGGGAAATGCAAAGGCTCTGTTTAGGGGTCTGCTGGGACAGAGGAGAGTACTCCACCCACCTGTGGTATGATGACAATGGGGTTCTCCTCCAGCTCCATGATCTTCTCTTGCTTCTTGTCGCGATTGAATATGTCCGCGATCTTCTTGTAGGCCGACGACCCGCTCGAGGAGCTGGAAACCGAGCTGCTGGGCGAGAAGCTCTTCTCGCCGTTCATGAACTTCTGGCCAGCGGCGGAGCTGGGCGCAGGATTGGGGTTCTCCTCGCCGGCGGGACTGTCGCGCTGGGCCAGCTCGTCGGAGCCCCGTTCGCTGGGGTCGGGGTCCTCGTCGACGTCCCGGGACAGCTCCTCGGCCAGGTCCTCGTCGATGTCGCAGGTCAGCTGCTTGATGCGGTCCTCCAGCGATATGTCCGACTTGACGGCCTTTTTTCTGCGAGTGAGACGAAAGACGGTTAGCTCTGTTTCGGCCTGGGGCAAGGGGAGTGGGGTAGTCACTTGATCAATGAGCGGCGAAGGATGTTGCGCTCCATGCTGCGGCGCAGGGTGTCCGAGTCGCCGCAGCTCCCGGGCAAGTGGGTCACGAGGCAGCCGGCCCGCTTCGACTCGTCGAAGGCTCGCAGGGCTTCCGAGGTGAGGACGGGGGCCTGGTGGGCGGAGACGCTGGGGAAGAGCTGGCGCACCGCCGAGTTGGGGCGCAGGGCGTTGTTGAAAAGGGTCGAGTGCTTCTTGATGGGGATGAGCTCGTTGATCTGGTTTTCGCTGTCGTCCAGCTCCCCGGCCAGCGACTGGGCGTCGCTGTCGCCGCCGGCATTCGCCTGGTCCTCCGTCACGAAGCGCACCGAGCGCTTAATGGTGCCGCTCTCCTCCTCCGAGGTGTTGTTCTGGTCATCCGACTGCTGCTTGACCGAAATCGCCGTGGTTAATAGATTGGATTGCGTGGTGGCGGGGCAAATGGGCATTTACTCACCTGGGAGATGGAGTCCTGCTTCCAGAGCTTGCCGCCCTTCAGTATGCCGCTTATCTGGGTGGGCGACGTCTCCTTTGGCGGTATGGGCGGTGGCATCTGCTCATCGAATGGCTGCTTCTCTGGTGTGGTAGCTGCGGCGGCAGCGGTGGCGGCAGCGGCGGCGGCGGCGGCTGCCACTGTGGCATTCGTCTTGGCTGGCAGAGCGGGTGGCTGCATGTCCGCGCCTGGGGCAAGGGCAGCGGGAACGGGAGAGGAAGCCACACTGGCCACATCCTCGTGTGCCTCCCGGATGATGCGCCGCTCGGTCACTGTGGTCATAGTGGTAATAGTTTCAACAAAAAATCGTTTATTCTTGGTCGAGCCACTGACTCCCGGCGGCACCGGTGCTGGGCCATGGCCGGGGCCAGTGGCAGTGGCAGAGCTGGCCTTGGCCACGCCCGAATCCTTCTTAGCTTTGACTGCTCAAGGGACACACACGGGCACGCACAGAACAACAAACCGGCGACGAGGCGGCATTCGTGGGGGCAAAAGAGAGCATTGTATTCGCATTGAGAGAAAGAGAGAGATGGGGGATATTGGATCGATGTCAGCAATGCGATCGTATGTACTGCATGTCCTTGATTGATGCTATGTACAGACAAATGTGGATGCATACGAAACCCGATGACGATGTACCATGGAACTCGAATAATTGCGCCTAAACGAGTAAATCGAAGCCTTTGACCATTGTTGATTGCTAAGAATTTGTAACAAGTTGTAATTCAAACTGGATTCTATCGGAGCTGCTCAAACAGCCTTTGAAGGGTTGAAAGGTCCTACCTGCTCAGAGTTTTCAACGGAATAGCTACCCAAATACGAGTACACATGGGCACGATGTGGTATGTGGCTGGAAATGGTCGGAAAACAGCTATAGATAATGATAATTGCTTATAATATCTCACGGATTGCCGTATAATATGTCGTGATGATTCTATACAAATTATAACCACGGCCTAACAGTCTCCTGATTCGCTTAAGACAGTCAGAAATCTCCTGCTTAAGAGATATACACACACATGTTAGTATATCTATAGCAACTTGGATGTCATAGGAATATAAAGATCTTAATTTTTTCGAAATTAAATGTATCCTTCCTTAATTTTTGAGATTTTTATGAGAATATTAACAAATCTTTACAGCAAGATTGTCTTTAAAAACGCTCAAGGGTATATGGTGATGAGAAAAACTGTCCATATATCATAGAACGTAATCTGAACAATATCTGTGAAACAGAAAATACTGCAGTTCCTAATAGGCTCCAGTGATGCCAGAAGAAACAGTTGCCTAGCACTTGGTTTCAAGAAAAAATCAATGCCCAATGCTCGATGCCCAATGCTGAGATGCGAAATTTCGATAAGGACAATGAGTGCGGCCTTGATTGGATGGGGTTTGCTCAATGTCAGGAGCCCCGAGGCCGGACTGGACCACCAATCATCGCCCGGGGTCGCCTGTAACGAGTGCAATTTGGCCCGGGGGCAGATGGTTGCGGCTGTTTGCTGTGCATGTATGCGCGTGCGTGTGCGTGATAAGGCTAATGAGCAGGGAAGGCTCGAGACTGATCGGGGGAGAGCTCCATGAGTGCGATGAATGCTTGGAGGGCTGGGAGGGCTACTGTACCTGCAGTGGGCGATGCCTTGTACTGGGACTGCAGCACGTACTTGGGCCGCTCCTCGCCGGCGATGATCTCCTTCTGGGTAATGCGACGCTCCGGTGAACTGGTGTGCAGAGGCAGGAGGGCCACCGCCGGCACTCCGAGTGGTGTCATCTCCTCTGGGCACTGCGGCGAGCTGCATTCTGTAAAGAGGAAGAGGGTCATACGTATATCACACAAAAATGATGATCAAATGATGGATCGGAAGCCAAGATTGGTGTATTTCCGCTGCTTGGTGGCTGCTCCCAAGTGGGAGAAGCGGAAGTGCGCTTGGAGGATCGGTACGGGCATAGCCATGGGCAGGCATGCCTCCACAAGGCCAGAGCTATGGGCTTGTTGCATTCGCGCTCCGTTAGGCGCAACAATTAATGACGGACTGCCTGACTGGCCCGCTTTCTTCCCTCCCCCTCCCCTGCGAACCGTTCCGTGCCATTCATTTTCAGGTTGACAGTCAATAAAGCGTGACCTCCGACATAAATGGAAATGTATGCGTGCCTGCACTCCTTTCGAGCCCCCGTTCTCCCTTAAAAAGTATCTTTTAGGGGTTAAGCCCAGACAAGATACCGTACCGAAGCCGTAAATCAATCAATAGACTCGATTAATGCTTTCGTTTGAAACGGCGGCGACGACAATCCATCTGGGGGCATGCGGGCATGGCATGGAAGCACTTATGGCCCGAATCGGGAGAGAGCAACAATTCAGAGCCATGTGCTCATAGCGGCCCACTGAATCATATACTTAGAACCGCACTAACGGTGGCAATTGACGACAGTCGCCAACGATTGCCAATGCCAAGCATTTGCCTGTAAGGAAAGGCTGGAAAATCACCAATATATCTATTTTTTTGGGCATAAATTCCATCCTAATCTTCCTTTGACGCTCGAGGATTTTTACGATTCCTAGCGAGTAATACTCGTCATAATTTGGGGGGTATTCCAAAAAGAAGCTTGCTCCCCCAAACATTTAAGGCAGACGTATAACAGTTTTGAATGCTCTGGATTTGGGAGCAGTATATAACAGTTTTGAATGCTCTGAACCTCTGATGAACCTCGTTACGCATTCTCAACCCCAATCCCTGGTACCAGTCTCTGTGGCCTACTCTTCAGGCGTTTTTTACCTGAAAGAAATTCTTGTTGCTTCGTGTAGATACAGATATCTATATGTAAGGAGCCACCAGGAGTCGTTTTCGACCCCATAAAGTATATATGACTGTCTGTCTATCGCCTACAGGACCTGTAAAACCAGCTTATTTCCACCTTATCACCTATGGGCCATAGGCCGTGACCATAGATTGAAGAATTTGAATCAAATCTAAAAGAAAACAGTGCCCTGCCCCGTTTTCGCCTTACTTCCTCTCGCACTTCCTCGTCCAGATCTAAGGGCCAGATGATGGATGGACAGGTGATGGAAATCGAGAGATGTTCAACAGACGGTGCGGAAATGTCTACAATATTGGTCATAGCGTGGAAAGGAAATATACAGGGTGCTGGAAATAGAACATTAGAGCATAACTAGCGTTCGCTCTCCCGATGTCTCCCCCATCAATGTTGTGTCTTCTCTCAAGACAAGGGCAAACAAATTGATGATATACGCGGTCTGCATTAACCAACAAATCAATCTGTTGCCTTTGCGAACAGCGATACCCAAAAGAGCGAGAGAGACTCGGATACCCGGATACCCCGGATACGGCAAGGGCCGCGGCTCTACTTATCTCTCAATTAGTCTCAAAGTTATCGTGGCAGATGGGAAAGATAAGAACCACGTCCTGTAGTTATGTTTTAATATTAAATCTTGCACTCCGTTTGTCATCTTTCCACCCAAAGACCTAGTTGATCATTGTAGAATAATGGATCTATTTCCATTTTTCAGGAGTTGGGAAGAAATTTTGAAAGACTCTTGCAACAGTTTGATATGACAGGAGTCTGGATACAAAATTTCGTTGCTCTAGCTCTAATGGTCTCCGAGATCTAGGCGCTCATCGGGAAGGATGCGCAGACAGACATGAATATACACTTTATGTTGTCGGAAAGGCTTCCTTCGGCTTCCTTCCACAAAACTAATATACGATGACTATGTATCCCTCAACTCTTCGAGTACCGGGTATAATAAAATTAACCAGTGCCAGTGCCAGTGCCGGTGCCAGTGCCAGTGCCGGGGGAGAGGGTAGCGAACCAACGAAACAAAAATAAAAATGGCGTCCCATTTGAGGACGCAGCTCCGCGATGGAGCTGTGGCAAATTGTCAACGGGCTGCTGTCTGTGTTTGCATAAAGAATTCATAATCAGATTACACAAAGGCAAACGATTGCGTTTGCAAGACTCTGAATGAAAAGAGGGCCCCTACGGGATGCCCCTAATTGCAGAGAGGCTGGCTGCCTGGACCTGCCAGCTGCAGTCAGCCCGTGGCCCACGTGAATGAGGCACCTCTAATCTCCCTCCCCGGCTGCTTACCTGCTTCCTGTAGCTGTTTGGCGGCGCACTCTGCGCACTCGGCACACTCGGTGCAGACGCCCTGCAGGTCCTCCTCCGACTGCGGTTTCTGCTGCTGTGGCTGCTGCTGCTGTTGCGGTTGCTGCTGCGGCTGCTGTTGCTGCTGCTGCTGCTGGGCACTGCCCACAGGAGGCGGTGGCGGCGGTATCTGACTGGTGCTGTTGCGGGCGGCCAGCATCGCGGCGCGCTGCTGCTGGAGGCGCTGGATCACCTGCAGCTGTTGCAGGTGCTGGGCCCCGAAGATGTGGCCACTCAGCGCGCCGCCGAGCGTGTTCTTCAGACTGCTGTCCTTGTAGCCGTCGGGCGGGCTCAGGGCAGCGTCGTCCACAAACTCAATTGGTGGCTGATATTTGGGACTCTATACGAGAGAAATAGACCCCGAGAGGGCAAAAGAAGGGAAACACGTGTTAGTTTGAAATGGTAATTAGTAGGCATGATTGTTCGCCGGATACGACCGCAAAATATAATTAAAGAAATGTATAGAAATACTTAACAAAAGATACACCAACAAAACTGTGTGGCCTGATCCCACTTTTACACGGCACTATGGTCAAAAAGACCTACATTTTGCCATTAGTCGAACTTTTCCTATATTTTACACTAAAACATTTAGTTTATTTTATAGAGAAACATACGATAAGACTCTAGTGAAACTAGTTTTAAAATTTGTGGCTCAGAATCGGCGCAATTAAAGTCAGCTGACTGAAGGGACTCTGGGCTCATCGGAATATAGCCGAAAAAACTTTGCCCTACTATTTTGGCTGTTACTTTAAAACAAAATCAAATTTTATAGAGAATATTTTTGTACGAGCAGGCAAAATAAATATTGTGTTTTATTCTGTATGTTTTGTTGTGGCTGTCCAATTGTTTTCAGCGTACTTACATATTAATAAGGAACGAAACCTGGTATTCTTTGTGTCAAAGTGTCTATACACTTCGGATTTTGCCGATATAAGAATATAAGCATGACTTCTTCTCAGAATTGAAATGCAGACCTACCAATATCAGCTATTCAGACACTTCAGACAATTATTATTACTAATTATGGACATGATCATATCCATACCTAGGTTTCCGTAACACAAAAATTACAATACCTTTTCGTTTGCTTTGATCCAATTTTGGCAGTTGGCCCAATTTAATGGTCCAATGCGATTAAGGGGGGTATTTTTATGATACTTTTAAAAACGCTATCCTCAACAACGCTTCATAAATAAAAATATAGAAAAAAAAATCAAACTCACAAGAAAATTTTGAGAAAAAAATACCACAAATTAGATTATCAACTTTTCAATTAAATCTGAATACTGTCCAGACGGTAAGCTGAAGCTACAAAGTTTTCAGAACCTATTTATAGCTGTATTTATACTTAATATACTTAAGTTAGGTGAAAAAAGAAGCACTTCCTCTAAAGAAAACATTACAAAAATAACATGTTTTTTAAATAAATACAACCTTGCCATAGAAAAAAACCATAAATAATGAACAAAATTGTAAATCCTCAAATCTATCAGAAAAAAGTTGAGTGGGTTCTTTGAGTAAAAACAGTTCGAGTATCTTCCCGGTCATAGTGCACTAGGAAAGTCAAGGGTCTGGAATCGATAAAATACTCTGCGACCAAAGGGTGTCAAAAGTGACAAGAAGAAGAAGTGTAGTTCCAAGTGAAGAACAAAGTCTCATCCACACTAACATAATGGGCGAGAACGTTGACACTTGTCATGATAGATGGGAGAAACAGAGAGGGAGAAGGAGAGCACTAGCACTTCGTTTATCCCCTTTCCGTCTAATGACCTATTTTAGTAGAATTTTAAAATATTTTATCTGTTTTACGCAACTTTTTTGTATCTTTGGTCTCTCACTCACGCTCCCCTCCGCCACAGCGAGCACACTGCACGAGGAAGAGTGTGTGTGAGAGGGAGTGAGAGGAAGGGGTGGGGTAGCGTAGCCACTGCAAATGGAATGTTTCATTCTGACTATAATAATGATCCGATTGAGTTGAGTTAACAGTTATTGAACACCCAGTATCCAGTATATTATGTCATTAGAGTATCCCAACTGCCTTATAAGCTCAAGAACTTGTAGTATGCTTTATAGGGCCATAGGCTTCCAAATTCAAAACCCTAGCGCCAAAACTTTTGTTTATGCAAAAGGTCCACTCCGAACAGCCCTTTTCCCAGTGCTAGTCTGGCCCCGAGTCTGAAACTCTGCTTCGAAATGGGAAAACGTCTGAATAAATATGATTTAATTTTTCCTGGGGTAGCTGTGGACCATGCAACGCCTTCAGTAAACTTGTTACATCCACTAAATGCATATTAAACTCTTCAGAGAGGACAAACCCGGAGATGGGAAGAGGCCGGGCAGGACGAGCATGGCCAGACATACCGTGCCAAATGGATGGGGGAGAACATGCTTGAGCAGCCCCAAGTCAAGAGCCTTGGGCGTCAGCAGTTGCGTTCTCAGACGGGAGCCGACTAGGCCTCTACCGACCCAACCCGACCCGTTCCGACCAGCGAAGATAAGCAAAAAAGCGGTGCACTTAAGTGTCGCTTATGTGGCAGCAAATTGAAATTTAAACGCAACTCGAGGGCCGCTCAGGATCGATACGGTATGTGCATGTACACGTGTGTGTGTGTGTGTGTGGGGGCTGGTCGGGGGAAATTAAGGAAGGAAGCAAGTCAGGAATTTCCGAATCAAGGCAGTATCAGTATCGGCCGCTCTGGCTCTGGCTCTGGCGACAACTTTCCCGATGTCCTTAACACATAAATGCGTCCATCATGACAGCACACGCACACTCAGGGACCAATTCATAAAAGAATACATGCATGTACATATATGTGTGTACACTGGCGAAAGAGAAGGAGTTCGACAACGACAACAATGACACGGCCGCTGCAGTTTCGAGTTACAGTTACTAGCAGAAGAAAGCATTTTGAACAAAAGTTTTGAAGTGATTTATACACACTTGTCAATAGAGAAGGAAGAGGGCGTAAGACTTGCAACTATTAGAGGCGACACAGACAAACACATGCCCAGGCACAGGCACATGTGCCCTGCGGCCCGTCCGCCACAATGAAGCGGTGCACGGAGGCAAGGAACCGGGGCAGGCCCGGCCATGGGGCTGTGCTTTTGCCTTTTCAATTGTTCACACATTGATATGAAAAGTTGGATATCATTTGCAGTAATTAAAGCGAAATGTGACAGTACTTCAACTATAACTATAATGAACAAAGAGGAGGTTGGGTTGGTACGAAGCCAGTTCGTCCCAGTTGTTCAAATATAGGCTGTACCCAATTACAGTGTTTGAATGGTGAGGGTTTTACTAGTTTGCGAAAGGCAGAACTCTCTTCGGAAAGGATTTGCACAACCTATAGTACCTATAGTAAAACCCCGAGAGTTCTTTCACTGATGCAGAGACAGAATACAGAATACAGAACACAGGAGGAATACTACGAGTAGTCCTTGAAACCTTTGACAGAGTAATGAGTAAGGATGCGGTGTTACCCGCATAGAGTATGCCTAACCAGCTCATGAAGTGGAGTACGTTGACATCTTGTAAGAGCACCACCATTCAGCCAACGGCAACGTGGCCCTGTAGGGAATGGGGTGCCACCAACGTTGTGCCCGCGTGGACGGGGCTCCTCGCTAATGCGCTTAACTTGGCTGTTCGAGTGGGGAGTCCAATCCCCGCCCCAATTAGGTAACTTGAACTCACCTGTGGCGTTCGTCCATCGCCGGCTTCTGCGGCATTGACCGCGTAGTTGCACTGGCATCCCTCCTCGCAGCAGAGCCGCACTAGCTCGTGTTCGCCGCAGGTGCAGGGCTCCTCGTCCTCCTCATCGTAGGCACAGTCCTCGCGGATCAGGATAATGTAGTCCGCCTCAAAGAACTCGTTGCGCGTCTCATCGAACACCACACGGTTCTTGCGGGCCGGCGGGGGTCGATTGGGTTTCTTCAAGAGGCCGCGCAGTTGACCGTTGACCTCGCGCATATTCAGGCCGTCTCCGGTTGCCGCTTCCGAAGCAAAGACGGACGGGGTGGTTGGGTTCCTGGCTGTTATTTTGGAACTGTTGCAATTGGCCGTGTTCTGCTGGCTATCCTCGAAGCTGGCTAAACACTCATGGCACTGGCATGTGCTCTGTTTGTCGTTGTCGTTATCGTTATCGCTATTGCTATCGCTATAGCTATCGCTTTTGCTATCGATGTCGATGTGGTATTCCTGTTGCTCGCTCACGAATTCTGCCAGCAGTTCGTCGTAGCACTGAAAGCTTCCAGCCTTCTTATCAACCTGACTTGGGCCGTGTGATTTCAGCCTCCGATGCTGGTTGGGGGTGTTGCTCAGATTCGGAATCTGGTTCTGATTCTGGCTCTGATTCTGGTTCAGGGCAATGTCGACCCACTGCAGTTGGCGGGCTGCCGTTAGGTACTCGCTGAACCGCTGCACATCGAACTCGCTGAGCGGTGTCGCAAAATTGACGCCGGCGGCGGGGGTCTCCTCCTGGCTAATGCCAAAGCGTCCGCCGTCACAGGCCTGGGTCGGCACAAATGCGCTCCGGATGGGTATGTCCGTCCCCGTCTCCACTTGCTCGTCGCTGTCCGTGTCCGTGTCCGTGCCGATTTCAATCACCACTTGGTCGCTGGCAGCTGCCAATGTGAGCGCCCCAATCTGGCCCGCACTCTGGCTCTCTCCGCGCCGGCGCAGTGGCGACTCGGGACGCGTATTCAGCGAATGTTGCTGCTGCTGTTCAGCTGTTTGCCCAACTCTGGTCGCTCTGGTCGCTCTGGTCGCTGGAGTTTGCTCGCTCTCACTTGGCGATTGCTCGACTCGAATACAATTTACCTTTAATTGAATTGCACTTGAGCTTGCGACGGCTGCACCTTCCTTAGTTTCGGCGGCAGTTTCCTTAACTATTTTATTGTGTTGAGCGGGTTGGCTTTGGGGGGTCGTCGCTGTCGTCGCTGTCGTGGCTGTCGTGGCAGTCGGACTGCGGCTGGGGCTGGGGCTGGGGCTGGGGTTGGGGTCTACTCCTCGCTCTGGGGGTAGTTTCTTTGTTATGCCTGTTGTTTTCTGCTGTTGCTGTAATTGTTGTTCGAGTCTCAAGGATGCCTTTACACAATCAATGTTGCTGTTGCTGTTGCTGCTCACGCGTCCCTGAAAATTGTATTGCAAGCGTTTCAGCCGCTGACTGGCTACAAAATCATCACCCAAATCGTTCTCAAAATCAATGAGATCCTGCTCATTGCAGCTTGTTGCTGTTGCTGTTGCTGTTGCTGTTGCCGTTGCCTTGGCTCTGATGCAGCTCTCCTTCGGGCTATTTCCCAAATCTTTAGCAGATACAGGGGGCTCCAACGATTCACAGTCGACGAGCTTCTCGTTTTTCTCGAATGCTGCAAATGCTGCAAGTGTGGCTGATCCCAGATCCAATCCCAGCGATGCTTGGGTCTCCTCCTCTCGGCGCTTGCTCCTGCTGCCAGTCCGTACAGCTACCTCTGCTGCGGGGGGCTCCGATGGCTGCCCTGGGGCGGCCTTGTTGTTTGCGACGGTTTTCACGTAATCCACGTAACCACAAGCAACAACAACGGGGACACTTTGTGGTGGGCGGGGAACAGCAACACCAGCAACATTATCAACACTGCCAGCCAAGGATGAACTGGGGGGGTCTGTCGGGGTATATGGCAATGACAATGGCGCCTGCCACTCCTCTTGCTGCTTCTTCTGCTGCCCGTTCGACTTGGCGTGGCTGTGGCAGCTTACGGCTACGGCTGCGGCTGTTACTGTTACTGCTTCTGCAGCTTCTTTTGTGCTGCTTTGCACATTTTCACAATTATAAAAAAAATCACCTACCACGCAGGCAGACAATGCGTTTTGCCCGACTTTTTCCACAAATTTTTCTGTACGCCGCGCGTCGTCGTCGCATTTGGAGTTGGAGTCGCGGTCGGAGTTGGAGTTGGAGTCGGAGACGGAGTCGCAGACGGAGTCGGAGTCAGAGTCCGCGTCGTGAGCAGAGTTTTTTCCTCCTGTGGACCGCTGCTGGTGCTCTTCCGTTTCCGTCTGTCGCCAGATTTGCTCACAATTTTCACCAGAATTGGACAGTTTGCACAATTTTGAGGATGTGGAAAAATGCTGGTGGTGTTGGTGTTGGTGTTGGTGCTGGCCCTGGTCCTGGTCGTGGTGCTGGTCCTGCTCCTGGTGCTGCTTCTGCTGCTCAGCTGCGACGACTGCCGCTGGTGCTGCTACTACAAGGTTGGCTTTGGAAAGCTCACTGCCAATTGTAGGTATTGAGCAGGCGCTGCACCCGTTGCCACTCTTTCCGTTACTGTCACTGGGTGGTTGTTGGCCAGCGTCTGCGCTCACGCTCACGCTCACGCTCTGGCTCTGGCTCTGGCTCTCACGCTCGACTTGCGCGTACTCACATTTCGTAGCCACTTCCGTTGCTGTTTTGTTGCTGCTGCATAAGCTATTGTTGTTGTTGTTGCTGTTGTTGTTGTTGCTGTTGTTGTTGTCGCCAATGTATACAGCACGCGCACGCGCGTGCGTCAATATGTCACTCGGTACGTCATCCGCTCTCACTGTCGCTGCCTGGCACGCCCCCAGCCCCAGCTCCGGCCCCAGCCACGGTTCCAGCCCCTGCTCCAGCCCCTGCTCCACCAACTGGCCGCTCAGCTGTATCCATGGCCTCTGACGCGCCTCGCATGGTTCGTTGCCAGCAGCATTGTCTCGTGAACTGCGTGCCGTGCATACCGAATGACCATCGTTCGGGCCTAGTCCACCATTAGCCGTGTTGGGCACGACTTCTCCTGTTTCCCCGCCACTTCTGTTATTGTTGCTGCTGTTACAATTTGCGTTTTCATTGTGCTGCTGGCTGGACGCTTTGTTGGCCACATTAACTGTCATTTTGCAGCAAATTGAGGCAATGCCGTCCACCTCCCGCTCCCGCTCCCGTTCCCGTTCACGCTCCCTGTCCCGCTCCCGCTCCAAGCCAGTCGCTAGTGCCAGCGTCAGCATGTCCACAATCAGCATGCTTACCGTTGCCGCTCGATCACATAGTAGGCCATTGGATCAGATTGGAGACTTCGGAGAGAGCCAGGAGATGGGAATTCCCCTTATTGGCAGTTCCCACAACAGGTTGTATCTCCACCAGTTGAGCTCAGTTTTTAAATATTAACCATTTCCTTCATGTAACTTTGCATAAATTTAAATTTATTTTCCGTGTTCAACCTTTTGCAGGCTACACAACACACAACACACAATTCACACGCGCACGCACCCTTGGTAGTAAATATTCGTTAGTATTATCGCGAACAGGTGCGGCAGGGCAGTGAAGCGCATCCTGGGAACAGGACAAGTGCTGCCGCACTGCTCGGGGCTGGCACTGTTCGTTACGCGCCACTGCGGACACACAAAGAGCAAAAGACACCACCGAGCGAAGGGACACAAAGCGAAAACAAAAATAAACAAAAACAAAACCGTCAAAACCGTACAAGTATTCCAGCCATTCGCTGGCTTCCTCTTTCCCAACTTCTTTTTCTAGCGGTAAGGCACGTCCGAGCGCGTTTCGTGGCGGAAGTCGACTGAGCGAGTGTAGACGAAGCCGCGAAACGAAGTTGGGCCGCGGCCGTCTTCGACTCGGTCTTCGTCGCGATCTCGGCTTCGTGCTCCGGCACGGTCGCCGTGGCCGCATGCGCAAAAAACTTGGGCTGCGAGTGCGAGTGAGGCAGCGAGAGACAGACAGCTCGCATGTTCGGTAGCTTGGGCCGGGGGTCGGGGCACAGCCAAAACAGGGAGTGACAATAACGCGAGGGGCCCGATCATTTTACGACCACACCTCGGACAGCACTCTCAGCTGGGCCAAGACGTGCTCGTCGCGCAGCCATAGGAAGTGGAGATTCGGATAATCGTAGCTATAATGAAAGTGATTAGACACATTCGCTCTCTGCATACGAGTGCACAAGTATGTCACTCCCATTAAATGGTCAAGATCTGACATTAACCACAGAATAAGAAGTAAAACACAAATTAGACATACAGTTACGGATGTATTGCATTGCGAACAAATTCCATCCAATTCTTCGTTTTACGCTTTATGGCAACGACACTCCTTTATCCCTGGTTAAGGACGGCTGTGTCTCTTATGCGATTCTTTAGAGAAGAGGCCGGCACTCATTTACTCACATGTTCACGTGTATCGTGAGCGGCAGCGCCCTTTAATATGCACATAAGATAGGGCCTTGCCGACCCCTCCTCCAGAACTTTGAGAGTACTGTACATTGATATTCGATATTGAGACCATTTGTCGAAACATCACAACACAGATGATTCCATTTTTGTTTCTGTTTGTGGACCGTTTTGAAACCTAATTAACGGGGATATCGCTCCGCACTAACTAGATTTCAATAATTAGGTGATTTCATACGTTTTACAACGTTAATCGAAGGCACACGAACTCCGTAGTGCTCGGATTCGGGTTTTAATGATTCGGGATGATTCGAATCTGACTGAAGACAGAATTCGTAATGATCGAAAGCATTAAAAGGGCTGTTTTTTACGAATACTGTGGAATATGTAGCATGCATCTTCTAGATGCCCTGTATTCCGACAGCTCAATGCGTAACTTTTAATAAGTGAAGTATTTAGTAAGCTATACGATCAGATTTACAGTTTAACAAAACAATAAGGTTTTATAAATTTTGCTGATCCAAATCTGATTAGAAAGAAGTCAACAGGGCTCGAGATAGGAAGTGATGTACTCGTGTGTATCTGCAGACATTCCTCTTCGGTAGTGGACTTTTAGGATAAGCAATTCGATTTGAATCAAACTTTTTTTAGACGTGAGTGTATCGTACAGACCTCTACTTACATACTAACCCCATATAAAACAGACTCATTACCCCAGCGACGACTACGGTGCTGGTGATGATGATGACGACGATGATGACAGCCAAGAGCAATGGCTCTCGGCTCTGGCTTGGGACTGGGACTGGTGTTGGGCGTGTGTGGCTTTTTTATTCCAGGCAAAGAAAAACTTATTACCAAGTAGGAACAGATCGCGAGCAAACTGAATGAATGGAAAATTGTGGGAACAATGGGACCCAGAGCGTGAGAAATTGCCACCGCCAACGCGTCCATTTCTGGTGGTGCTTCAGCCATAGAGCAGGTCTGGGATTGTTTAGCACATAATGCCGCCATTAAAGACCGCCGCGGCCTCCAGTCTCCCAAGCTATTCACTTCTCCGAGAAACCCAGGTCCACACCATGTAACATGCATACAAGTACAAACATACATATACATATATGTATGTATACATTCGAGTATTGTCTGCATTCTCAAAAAGTTGCGCGGATCTTACGCCAAATCGCGGTATTTAAGTTGACTAAGTTTCATTTTCAGCCACTGCATATTCCGTTCGCCAATTGTCCCTTCTCTGAAATTCGTAAGCGCCATTGTAAGAATTAAGCGTATGTGGGAAATTTTCCTTGCTCAACCCTCATGCATATCTCTTTACCGAGTTCAAGGCGAGCCGTTTGACGTGCCCGCGGTTCAATGTCTCGCGACTTGCGAGCCTCTGTGCGTGACTCGGCGTTGCAAGCATCATTCCTATCCCAGTCGCTGGTTAATCAGCGGCCAAATCATGGCAATCATGCAACCCAATGGGTAATTATAGTTGAAGGGCCTAAGATGGCTTAAGCATGCCATTCGGCGGCTAATGGCAACGTCATTGGAAATCCACCAACACTGATTGATTGAAGCAAATATCACGCAAAGCTGGGAAAATCTATGATCTAGAACTTAGAGTTATTCTGATTTTATTAGGAATTGCCAACAGGAAATGACAATATTATATGCGTATAGCTACACGATGGGCCATTTCCGAAACATCTCACTTTTGGCGCACTCCAACCCAACTAAGTAAAAATTAAGACCCACATGAAACGAGATCATTAAGCGAATTTCCCCGAAATAGGTGCCATAAAAGCCTTTAAATTAAAAACGTAGCTTTAAGAACTGTCATTACAAGGCAATCGCTTACAACCCGACCGAACCGACTCAAACTGAGCCCTACCTAAGCCCCACCTGGAGCCGAGCGAACACACATACTCGTGTTTATTCCTAGCACTGTTTCTCTTTCTACTTGTATCACATCCACATGACTTTTAATTGTCATGTTAAAGGAGGGAGAGAGAGGGATAGATAGAGGGTATGTGGAAATGAGGGTGGGGGGATAGGGTGTCAATGACATACCAGAAAGAAAGACTAGCCTCGGTGTACCCTTTGGGATCGGACGTTCCTTAAGCAGACATATGATACAGTAAGTCTTATATAGTTACTGCATTTAGCCAAATATAAGGTTAAAGGTTATGTATGTACTTTTTGGGCTCTCAATACTTCCGTCTGTGAGTTGCAAACATCTGGTACAAATAATAGGACCCTCTCCAAGGGTATGAACACAAAGAAAACTCTGACCGATGTGGATCTGCCGAGTGGCTGGCATGTAACTCAGTTTATGACTGCGAAGAGGCGCCCTTCGTTGTAAACCGGAAAAGTCGTCGTGTTACTCCGATGGCCATATCTCTATCATGATCTGAGCCTCAACGCTCGCTGAAGATTTCCTGTTAAGTCGGATAACCAAATTTAAGTTGGACAGAGATAGACACACTCAGATTACGATACAGAAAAAGAAGATAGCGAAAAGAAGTGCGCAGAAGTGGCCCCTTCTGTTCTGCGCATCTACGTCACTAGCGACAATGGACCATTTTGCATTGTGCAAGGTCTTTTTTTGCTTAAAGCCTAAAAATATACATATAGACATACAATTTTGCGCATTTATTATTATTAGACAGCATATCAAATAAAGAAATTTTCGGACGAATTGGTGAACGCCTACCCCATCCGTCCACATTCGATGCAGTTGGCACCGCATAGTTTTCCCGACCTTGCCTGACATTGCGCAGCCTAAATACTATACGTTTTCTCCATAAATAAAACAAAAACATTGTTTTCTTAAAGATAATTGAATCACCTAAGCAAAAGATATTCGTTTTGCTTCAAAAGTTCGCTAAAACTTTTCAGATCGGCCAATCAACCGGCACTCTATTATAATTAATATATAATTATAATTAAAAATATATATATTACATTATTATTAATATCTACATCGCCTTCATCTTCATTGTCAGAATCATTATCTAAAATTGCATTATTATATTTATAAATAGACTCCGACTCTGCCAGTAGATTGATTGATTCTTTGGGAAGGTCCATTTCCTTCTTGGAACCTTTTCGTTCAGCACCGCATAGAACTAGAACTGAACGGGACTGATGAATCCATAGTTCGAAAAAAAGGTGTCAGTTATATGGCTAAGGCGACTATTTTGAATTGAATGAGATCTGCGATCTTTTTTATTCAATTTATTATGTATTTCCGAAGCACTTTCACCCAAAACTCTAATAGGAACTACAGAAGCTGATATTATTTGCGATCCATGAGCGGTATTTTATGAAGCGTGGCTGACATAGGATACCATGGATATTTTTCTGTGTATAGACAGCAGTCTTATCACAAATATGTTGAAATTTATTGGTGAAATCTTGTCTGGCCTGACAGTTCTATTACAATTATGCGAAAACTTTGAAGAATTTCTTAATGAATATACATATACATACGTAACACTAGACAACAAAACACACGAATAAAAGAAGGCTTTAACTCTTTGTAATATGAGTTATAAATTTACGTTTATTATCCATATTATACATTTATTTTCGAATAACAATTTCTGAATAATAATAAGCCGAAGACTGGCATCATATTCCCGCTCTTTCACACATTTCGGGGCTATAATCGACCAGCTACCAGTGCAGGGTTGCCATAGGGCTCAAAAAAAAGTATACTACTATTAGGGGTATCAACTTTCCGAATATTGCGTTATTTTTCCAAAACCCAAAATCAAACATTTTTGGACTTGAGCACGAAAGACAATAAGCTATTATTTTTTAAACCGTTACATTTTATTAAAGTTTATAACATGGCGAATATAAATATTTAAGCTACATATTTTTTTATTTGGAGCTCAAAATTTTATCTTAATTAATATTCTTATTTAAAAATACATACAAGATCTGAAAAAAGTTTTTTTATCATCCATATCGGGGTAAGGACATGCACATTAGAGCCCTGCATGAACTGAAAACTGAATCCATTCGGTGGGATTCGGTAAGTTAGAATCTGCGATTCAGCTTTCTCAAATCTTCGAATCGCTCGCCCCGAAACGGACTGAACGAAGCAGGTCTCGTCATTTTTACTGTGTCAGCTCCGCTCGATCTCACCTTCCATTTGATTTTCTCGTAGAAAGAACGATAAAGCAACAAATAAATTTTCTGGTTTTTTTCTTTGTAAAACTTTGTTTGTGTGTGTTCGTAGACAAGAGGCACGAAGCCAAACGTTTAATTGCTTTACACTAAAAGAAATTTATTTCAGATAGAGCAAAAGAACTTTTAGCGCCAAAATAGACAAATATTCTCGAAATATTTTTTCAGTGTAGAAAAAAAAAAACAGAATGTATTAATTTTTGCGTTATTTCAGAGACCATGCTTGTAATTACTGACTTTAGTCGGCCTCTTTTCGCATTTTTTGTAGTGCCACCATGTAAAAGATCCCCAAACCATAAGCTTCTCTCCGGGCCTACGCCAACGTAATACGTACTTTGGATTCATCAGACCAGATAACACTTTTCCAATCATCCGTGGTGCAATTTGTATGATCCCTTGCGAATTTCAACCTTGCTTTAACATTTTTTTCCGGCAACGCAGGTTTATTTGCTTTGTACCCTATGTTGTGAAGGGCTCTTCTAGCTGTCCAGCGACTTACATTTTTATTTATGGCCATAGAAGCATTCTTTGGTGTTAGCATCTTATTTTTCCTCATTTCCGACATCATAAGTCTAGCGTCTGAGTCCGTTAACTTCTTAGGGCGGCCTTGGACATGGGGTTTGGGGACAGCATTTCGTCTTTTTTGTACTCTGATCACCACCGATTAACTAATGCCAAGCTTTTCAGCAATATTACGTGTTGAACAGCCACTATCAGTAAGGCACACAATATTATTTTCAACTTCTAGAGGTAGTTTTTTCATTTTTAAGCACGCGATAGACACTGTCTATTAGATTTCAGAGATCTGCTTTGATTTGTAAGAAGCACGTCTTAATGTGATGTTTGTATAACAAAATAACAAACCTACAAAAAGAAGAGATTTAACTTTAAATCTGCACGCTTTTTGATGATAAGAAACTTGAGAAAGTGAAAATAGGTGCAAATAACGAAAAGTGCAAAAATCAGTATATGCGAGCTTTTTCCACTCTTTGAAAACTTCTCATTTGCTTTTGTTAATTTTTCCTATTTGCTAAGAATAAAGAGGATTGATACGGTAAAACAGTTCTTTTGCTTTGCTCTATTCGTTTAGCTGTTATGTACTAACTTTTGCTCCCCACTGTAAGTTTGTATGCCAGTATCTCAGTCCGAGTTCTTTAAATAATTCGACTTAAATAAATAAATTTTGCCGACCATTGCCCTACCTGCATCACATCCACATGACTTTTAATTGTCACCTTAAAGGAGGGAGAAAGGGAGAGAGAGCTTCTGTCGAGTGGCTGGCATGTAACTCAATTTATGACTGCGAAGATAGCTTCTATAGCTTAGCTGTTGACTATTCGTACCTCTAAGGGACCGGTATTGTCATGGTATTGAATAGATAGGTCAGTTTTGTACGCTTTTCTTCAGTGATAATCATTAGTTTTGAGTAATTTTACGGAAAACATAGACTTAATAGTTATAACATAATATATACATATGTATATAACATATATTTAAAAGTTTATAATTTTTCCACCTAATGGCCTAATTTCTTAGGATTTTATAATATTTTCCGATGTTTATTTGTATGTGTATCTCACACCAACACCAGCCGTTACACCTCGCTCCCTTGAATGAAAAAGAATGTGAAAAGAATTAAGCGCGTAATGATCCGATTTAATCCAAGCTCAGCAAACTATTAGATATAAATATTCTCTATGGTTTTGCATTTTCTATCACAGATGTTCGTCCTTTGGGGAGACGGTAGTGGGGATGGCATAATTTGGACACAAAATCCATTCAGTCTGATAATCTGGGAGTCATATCTAATAACTAATATATCTCTAAATTGTCTGAGTACCATGCTTAAAAAGTAAAATTGTGTTGCATAGTGTTATCTCTGCGGCTCACCTTTAAAAATGGCATACAAAGCATACATCTTGGCTGCAGTGCGTTTTCGCTTCTATTGCGAGTCTATGCAACGCCAAGGTGCATACTTTTTTGAATTGACACGTCATCGCTTCACAGAAACCTATTTGCGGCGAATATTAGGCCTATGCGATAGTCTTGAATTAAATGCTAGAACTGCGAAATTCCGAAAATCGAATAAATGAAGCTATCAGTCGGCTCCCACAACTTTGTACGGGGCTGGTACTCAGACTGAGTAATAGCACTCATTTCAGATTTTATTGAACATACTATCGGAGGATAAGCTGGAGCCAGAGTGTACGTAGTGTGTATGCATGTGGGTCGCAGCAGCCCTTGCCAAGGCATAGGGCGAAAGAGTGGCAGGTGGTGATGATGCTCGCCGGCTGCTCACGTGGCCGAAATGCGTGACTGACCCACAAAAATACTCCCACTTCCACGCAGGCATTCAAGCGCCCGAGCCCCGCAGAACTTGCAAAATTCGAGCACAAAGTGTTCTCAACGTGCCTTCAAAGCAGCGCCCATCCGAATTCTCACCCAGTGGACCAACCACCCCCAGTGCCTAATCGAAGCCAGATGCGTCGGCATCTTTTCCTGTCTGATTGCGCTGCTGCTTTTTAACCCACTGCCGGTGCCCGAGGGTTACACAGCCACATGCTGTGGAATAGAGGTTCATACAAGCCGATCACCAAATGACAACAATTCAGTTGTGCGGTGAAAAATGTTGGTACCGCATCTTGGAAAATCTCAATGCCAAATTATATACAGTTAGTGAATAATATTGCACCAGTTTAGCGAATGCTAACTGGACGCTACCTAAGGGTTAAGGCGAAACCAAAGCGTTGTTGCACATACATACACACAGATGTATACTGAAGCGATGAATGAATGCCGAACGATAAAAGCCGAGGCTGGCAATGCAGATTCGGGATTGCCGAAGAACGGAATGAATGCATGCATGCCCCAGAGCGAGTACGCTGGCGCCGCAGTGCACGTTTTCCACTCGGGTATCATTCAGTACCCGTTTGAATTTCCAACAAGTAGGTCGAGAAAAGTCGAGAAACGTCCAGGGCAGAACACCTACACTATACACCGCGCATGCTATCCAGATATGCATTTTATGGCACATCTACAATCTTTTTTTATCGGTGCCAGTTCTGAAGCTTAAGCAGTTCACAGTGAAGTAAATATATACATATGCATACATGTATGTAAATTCATACCGATCAGCTCTTGGAAAGTCCGATTGAGCCCAGGGCGAATACAGTGAGCCCCAACGCGAGAGACGGAGACGTCACGTTGTTGTATAAAACAATACCCTTGGCTGAGAGAACTGTTTGCATTATCATGTTTGCAAAATAAAAGCAAAAACGACAACTTACATAAACAAAAGTCGTTGTTTTTCCACTCGTAACGTGTTAAGTGTGTATTATTAAAAGCGATAGGCGACATGGCGAGAGCAAGCGAAATGCCTGTGGCTGGAGTGGCTGAGAGCGCCGAGTGGGAGATGGAAAAACGCCTATCCCAACCGGCTCCAGTTTGGCACGTTGGAAAAACGACATCAAAACAAAATGATATAATGCATTCATGCATATAGATATGTACCTAAATATACTCGTAAACTTATCCTACAACGACGAGTATCTTCTTTTTTTGGCAGTCCTCGCTGAATAAAACCAGTAAGCCTTATTGCGCACTGCGCATACAATGAATGGCAATGAACGAATGAATGGGAATCGACGATCGTCTCATTCATTACCATGGTATGCTGGGACATACGTACTCAGCTGTGACGCACATTCAAAGATGCATATGTATGTACATACATATGTAACTCTCGGCTTCAGCTTACCCTTTGGGACGCTCCAGCTTGCTCCCAAATACTCCCAGATGTCGCCTCACATTTGCTCGACCCGACACGTATGTACATGCGAAAAGCTCATAAGAGAATACCCGTGGACGCTGCAACAACCGGGTGCCACAACCGGATTCCACATTAATATTCCATACATACATGAAGTTTTACGAACAACTTAATTTTTTAGTGACAGCACCCTTAATTATAACAATGTGCGATAGTCTTTTGTACTTAGCACGAGACACAAATTAAGTTGTAGGTCTAGATGAGGAGATCACTTTCTCATAATTGGATATACATATATATTTATAAACACAATATACCACCAAAAACATTTTTAAATACCGCGATTTTATGACTGCGCACTTTCATGATTTTTACACGGCATCTGCAGCGCAAATACCCACAGAAATTTCTCAATTGAAAAAAAAAGTGCACGACCTTGCACACGATTTTTGATTCGCGACGATAGATGGAATATACCTGAAGAAATAGCGACCCAATAATGATGTTTTTTATCATTGTTAATGTTTCCTCTTTTCTTTTGTATGATATGGTTTTACTTATGAAGGTGTCTGTATTACCATGTAGAACGGAGCTTACGTGTCTCACGAACCGTAATATACCCCTGTACTCTTTGTGAGAAAAGCCCGCTAGAAATTCCATACAACGGGGCCCCACATCATTACCTAAAGCAATCATCTTAACTAGCAGTAGACTATGAATCGAACGGGAACGTTGTGAGCAAGATCGCGGCTATAAATTTATACCCAAACCCCAGTCAGCATTCGCTCCCAGTCAGCTCCCCTCCGCACAAAGGGCGCACACTGCACGAGGAAGAGTGTATGAGAGAGAAGAAACATGTAAGCGCTTGGAAGGCGTTGCGAATCCACTGCAATTGCATTTGTTCCTTTTTAGTATAATAATGATGATCCGAATCTGATAGACAAGAGTATGGATACAAAATTTCGTGGCTCCAGATCTTATGGTCTCTGAGAACTAGGCGTTAAACAAGACGGATAGGCAGACAAGGCTCCATCGCCTCGACTACTGATGCTGATCAAGAATATCGATACTTTATGAGGTCGGAAGTGCTTCCTTCTGGGTGTTACAAACATCCACTTTCACCAAAAATCTAATATACTCCTATATCCATTGCAACTGAATTCATTCACGCTTAAGGCCGTTCGTAGTGGAACTGGCAAAGCCGCAATGAAGCTACATCAAGTACCTCTATTGTTTAGTAAACGATGAATATTTTGTTTGGAATTTTTAAAGATCAGATTCGATGATATCATGCAAAACCGATTAAAAACCTAATCCTAACCCCGTATTTTGCCTTCTCTTATATTCTCTAATAGCCGAATTTCCGAACAAATCCTACGAGAGCCACAAAACACAGACACAATGGAAGGCGAGTCAACAGAGTCCACACAAAACACCAAGGTGTCCGATTCGGCCTACTCCAACAGCTGCAGCAACAGTCAGTCGCAGCGCAGGTAAGTGACCTCCAGCGTCTTCCCTCCCCAAAATCTAATTCACGTATCCATCTTCCCTACAGTGGCAGTTCAAAGTCCATGCTAAGCGGTAGCCACTCGTCGGGCAGCAGCGGCTATGGGGGCAAGCCCTCAATACAGACTAGTAGCAGCGACATGGCCATAAAGCGCAACAAGGAGAAGTCGCGCAAGAAGAAGAAGGCCAAATGCACACAAGCTCAAGCGACCATCAGTTCGTCGCTGGAGGGAGCCGAAGAGCAGCCGCACTCCAGCAGCACAGCCTGCGACCAGAAAATCCTGCATGTGCTGGCGACCACACAGCAGCTGGGCGACCAGCCGTCCTCGTTGGACCATAAGCTTGGCGAGCAGCTGGAGGCAAGGCACAATTGCGGGGTCGGCAAGGCGGAGCAGCCCCAGTCCTTTTCGCTACCCTGTCCCCTCTCTGTGTCCACCCTGATGCCGGGCATCGGCGTTTGCCATGGCGGCAACGCACCAGGCGGCAAGTGGGAGAAGACCTTTGAGTCCTGCAAGCTGGACACGGGCCCGGCTAAGACGGAGCGCGTGAAGGAGGACAGCTTCTGCTGTGTGATCTCAATGCACGACGGCATCGTGCTCTATACCACGCCCAGTATCACGGACGTGCTGGGCTTTCCGCGTGATATGTGGCTAGGCCGCTCCTTCATCGACTTTGTGCACACCAAGGACCGGGCTACGTTCGCCAGCCAGATCACCACGGGTATTCCCATTGCAGAGTCGCGCTGCAGCATGCCCAAAGATGCCAGGAGCACTTTCTGCGTGATGCTGCGCCAGTATCGGGGCCTACAGACCAGCGGCTACGGAGTGATCGGCCGGTCCGTGAACTACGAGCCCTTCCGCCTGGGAATGTCATTCCGCGAGGCGCCCGAGGAAGAGCGTTCCGACAACTACATGGTCGCAAATAGCAGCAACATGCTGCTCGTCATTTGTGCTACCCCCATCAAGAGCAGCTACAGAGGTAGGCTGTCAGCCTCTCCTCTCAGTAGTCTCTTTCTTACCGCCCCTCTTCTCTTTCACCACAGTTCCCGAGGAGATCCATTCGCAGAGGAGCCCCAAATTCGCCATCCGCCATACGGCCGCCGGCATCATCTCGCACGTGGACAGCGCGGCGGTGAGTGCTTTGGGCTACCTTCCGCAGGACCTAATGGGCCGATCCATCATGGACCTCTACCACCACGATGACCTCCCCGTCATTAAAGAGATATACGAGTCTGTCATGAAGAAAGGCCAAACGGCCGGCGCCTCCTTCTGCAGCAAGCCCTATCGCTTCCTCATTCAAAACGGCTGCTACATCCTTCTAGAGACGGAGTGGAGCAGTTTCGTGAACCCTTGGTCACGTAAGCTCGAGTTTGTCGTCGGCCATCATCGTGTGTTTCAGGGTGAGTTTCTGTATAGCTTTTATAATGCGCCTCCTAGGAAGTTCCAAGCAGTATTTCATTTCGTTCTTCTGGGCTTCAGATAGCATGGACATTATATTTGTATATTATCCGTTATAAGTCTGCTTTTGATATACAAACAAATATACATAGAAAACCAAATCTATCCCCAGGTTTTTTTAAGCGATTCGACGGCATTTTGTTAGCTTTAGTACAAAAGATGGGGTTCATCTTTCTTATAGGAAAAAAAATAGTAAAGGAAATACCATAAAAATACCGAAAAAGCGAAGTTTCGCTTATTTTAATGGGTTTTCACATCAAGGTCAATGAAGTTATATGCAATTTTGTTAAACTAGCTGAATTTCAATCAATTTAGAAAATAATATCGGCCTGGGTTGACATTTTTTTTAATCCCTAAACTATTCACTAACATGATTAAAGTTATAAAAGAATTAGAGGAATTATAACCTCTTTATTACCAAACCTGACCAAACTCTTTACTGATAATTTTTGTTGCTTCCGTGTGGGTAGGTCCGAAGATATGTAACGTTTTCGAGACGCCGCCCAACTCGGAACCGAAGATCGCGGAGGAGTTGCAGAACAAGAACACACGCATTAAGGAGGAAATCGTGAATTTACTGGCCGAGAAAGTCTCTCGACCCTCGGACACGGTCAAGCAGGAGGTGTCGCGCCGGTGCCAAGCCCTGGCCAGCTTCATGGAGACACTTATGGACGAGGTGTCGCGTGCGGACCTTAAGCTGGAGCTGCCGCACGAGAACGAGCTGACTGTGTCAGAGCGGGACAGCGTCATGTTGGGTGAAATCTCGCCCCACCATGACTACTATGACAGTAAGAGTTCCATTGAGACGCCACCCAGCTACAATCAACTAAACTATAACGAGAACCTGCTGCGTTTTTTTAACAGCAAGCCTGTCACTGCACCCGTGGAAGTCGACCCGCCAAAAGTGGGGTCCTCGGATGTGAGCAGCACCCGCGAGGATGCCCGCAGCACGCTTAGCCCCCTGAACGGCTTCGAGGGCAGTGGCGCCAGTGGCTCCTCAGGCCACTTGACCAGCGGCAGCAATATACACATGAGTAGTGCGACCAACACAAGCAATGCTGGAACGGGCACTGGTACGGTCACGGGAACCGGCACAATAATAGCCACCTCCGGGACCGGCACTGTCACCTGCGCCTCCGGCAACATGGACGCCAACACCTCTGCGGCCTTCAACATTGCCGCCAACACCTCTGCCGCCGACAACTTTGGCGCCGATACCTCTGCCGCTGACACCTCTGGCGCCGACACCTCTGCTGCTGACAACTATGCAGTCGACAACTATGGCCCCGGCAACTTTGGCGCTGAAAACTCTTGCGCCGATAACTCTGGCGCCGAAAACTCATGCGCAGATAACTCTGGCGTCGATAACTCCCGGCCCGATAACTCTGGGGCCGATAACTCTGCGGCCGATAACTTTGGGCCCGACAATTCCGGGGCCGACAATTCCGGCGCCGACAATTCCGGGCCCGACAACACTGGACCCGACAATTCCGGCGCCGAAAACTCTCGGGCCGAAAACTCTCGGGCCGAAAACTCTCGAGCCGATAACTCTAGACCCGACCACCCTAGACCCGACATCTCTGGCGCCAGCAATTCTCGACCCGACAAAACTGGACCCGACAAGTCGGGCGCCGAAAACTCTGCCTCTGGATCGGGATCGGGCACCTCCGGCAACGAAGGTCCCTCCAGTGGTGGGCAGGACACCAGAACCACCGCTGGGACTCCCGATTCCCCGCCCGTCTCACTCACCGAGTCGCTTCTGAACAAGCACAACGACGAGATGGAGAAGTTCATGCTGAAGAAGCATCGAGAGTCACGCGGGGACCGCCGTACCGTCGAAAAGAACAAGAACAAGACGACCAACACAATCGACTCGCTGAAGATACTCGAGTACAGCAGCACTGGTCCCGGCCACGGCACCAAGCGCGGCGGGTCCTACTCTTGGGAGGGCGAGGGTAACAAGCCCAAGCAGCAGCCCACTCTTAACAGTGTGGGCGTGGGAACGGGTGCGCCCGAGGCTCCCATCCCACCTGTCCACCCCACTCACACCACTCACACGGCCATCGCCCAGAGCAGCTTCTCGGCACAGCAAAGTCTCTTCCCCACCTTCTACTATATTCCAGCCACCCCGCTAGCCGCCTCCACGCCTGCACCGGGTGCGCTTAGCCCCACGCCCCGCAACCAAAAGCACCATCACCATGCCCATCAGCATGCCCCGAAGGTCCCAGATCAGGCAAGCACCTCACAGCAGGCGGCGGGACCAGCCGCAATACCTCTCCAGTACGTGGCCGGGGTGATGTATCCGCACCCGTCGCTCTTCTACACGCACCCGGCGGCGGCAGCCGCCACGGCCATGATGTACCAGCCCATGCCCTTTCCCGGAATAGCCAATGCAATGCAGCTTCCGGAGCAGCCTAGCACCTCGCAGTCCAACTACAGCAAGACCGTCTTCTCGGTAAGTTAGCTGGAAACCCATCCTACTAGTCAGCATCTAAATAACTGGTCCGACAGACTCAACAGGTCATAGTGGCGCCGCCGACGATAACAACGACAACGGCGACGACGACGCCCAAAACACAGGGAGCCTTCCACTCGATCACACCCGCCCAGCTGCAACGCCCGTCGTCACAGGACACATCGGTCAAGACGGAGCCCGCCTCGAATGCCACACCGTCACATTCGTCCAACAAAAAGAAGGCCAACTCGCCCATCGCCTCCGGTATAGGCGACTACAACTCCAACCAGGCTTGCTCCAGAAATCGAGCAAACGTGAAGGTAAGATAAGCGAACTTCTCTCTTTTGCTTTTACACAATCTGAAATACAAATATGCACAAAGAAATACACAGACAGCAATGGAAACAGCGACGACATGGACGGCTCTAGCTTCTCGTCCTTCTACTCATCGTTCATCAAGACCACTGATGGCTCCGAAAGTCCGCCCGATAACGACAAAGAGGCCAAACACCGCAAGTTGAAGGTGAGTCAGTGGGGGACTTGATTGGGTACTACCTGGCAATAATCCATATTCTCTGTTAGACCCACCCACTACGTCAACTAAACTGATTTAGTTTTCCTTTCGATTCATCTATACTGCTCCAAACGCACTCAAGCCGTGTGTCTCCTATTGCCCGATTATCCTTGTTCAATAATTTCCACACTTTGTATCAATCGCAGAATATAACCCGGTTGAGCAGCAAGATAATGGAGCACCCGGAAGAGGACCAAACCCAGCACGGAGATGGATAGCAAACACCAAAGCTGCTGCTGACCGACGTACATAACCGGGTACATAATGTGACCGACGTCGACCCGTAGGGCGAACAAAGCAGCATCAGCTAGAGCCCGTAGCGACCAGAGCAATGGATAGGTAATGCAGAAATTTCTCACAAATAAATATTTAGTAAACCTATTCAATTTTCAGTTCCCCTTTATCCAACAAACAAGAACACTTTACTCTTCACTGTGAAGAAGATCACCACATCAAGACGGAATTGAAGTTCATCGGTGTTGTATGAATTAAAAATGTTAAACGTTATTCTAAATTGTTGAATATTTGAAATATGTATGAAATGTCCTTTAGAATAAACACTGCGATGGTAAGCTAAGAAACCACATCATGTTGGTATTTCAACTCTTCAGAACTTCCCTGCTCTGCTGCGACATAATCGTTGGCTTTGCGGTGTCTTAAGTTCAGCTGGATGTCCTGGACTTATTTTTATTATATATTTTAATTTTAATATATAATATAGCTGGCTGACCCAGCAAACGTTCTTCAGCCATTTAATGTCTATGAGCAATTGATTGTACAATATTTTTTGTTTGTCGGCCTTTAGCCAACATAAATAAGCTCGATGGTTTGCCCACGCTCACGTGCTCACACATGCCCCGTATAAGATTATGAATTCAATGTAAAACATGGTGTGCCCAAATCTAAGCCGCAATCTGGGAATGCCGATGAGCAAGCCGTTTCTGATGCGCAACCCATACCATCGACGCATGTTTGAATTTAAACGCATGACAATAGGGACATTATTTGCTCGTAGTCGACTGCAATAGGGGTGAAGAATCGGTTTTTAATGCTCGATATACTTTTTGACGTTGTCTGCCATTTTCTTTGTCTTTCGTAATTGAGTTTCACGCAATTGTGACATGCTCACACGCACATTTTCATGAAGAGAGAGACATGAAGAGAGATGTTTAATATTGCCTAGTGGACTAGCAAGGTCTGTTTTGAGTTTATTTATGTGACAATTCCAATTATATCTGGTCTTAATTGTGAGGCCTAAGATTCTAAGTGTGCTGGTAGATTGGATGATTGTGTCACCGGTGAGGATTGTGGGCTTGCATTTTTTCGACATAGGAGTTGGCATTTCTCTGTAGAGAGGACTGAGCACGAGTGTATGCACCAGTCATCTATTTGGTTAAAGACTGTTCGGATGTTAACTGTGGGACTTTTTGGTTAAGTGATATATCAGTCTCGTTTTCTGGTGCTGTGGGGGTTTAGGTATTATTGGTAGGGGAATTTAGATGGAGTTTGTTCAAGCGGAATATTGGGGAGTTCGTCTGGGTTATAGATAAAATGGATTCCAGGATCGATTTCCGTTTGGCCTCCCTGATTACTATGTTGTTGTGGTTGTTTATGTTCCGTTTGAGTTCGTCTCTTTTGAGGAGTGTAAGTTTATTTTTCCACCAGGGGACGGTACGTGGTGTGGAAAAGGGGATATTTTGTGGGATAGAAAGGTGGGCACATTGTAGTGGTATACCACTATATATTATAGTGAATTATATATTTCCTGTAGAGATCGCAGCCAGCATTTTCGAGTTTAAAGAACGGTTTTGAGGTAAGGCTTGGGGGATATGGGTTTGCTCATTTGGTGGGGTAAGGAGATACGGAGGTTACAGGTTTTGAAAGACTCGTTTTCGAGGACCTTTGAGTACGATTTTCGTCAAAGTCTGTGCTGAGTGGAATTTGGGTATGGGTATGGAAGGTGGAGTTGCGTATGAAACGGGCTATGCCGTAAAATGCATTGGCGAAGTTATTCTTGCAATATAGGGTAAATTTAGAAGGGATTGCAAGTGAGTTGGGGTTAGATGTGGTAGAATAATTAGTTTGCTCAATACTAGAGCTTAGTATTCTTTATTAATATGGTTTGGTATTTAAAGTTCTTTTTCGCTGTTAGTTTAGTTTGTTAGTGAATTATTAGATAATAAAGCTAGGTTTGCATTGAGAGTTTTAGTTTTTTTGATTTTATCCTTAGCCTTGAGGTGTTTGGTGACCAGGTTATGTTTTTCTTTGTCCTTAGAGCGGCTTCCGAGTTTCCGTTCTGATTCTAGGATATTTTTGTGGTGGTTTCGGTAGTCTTAACAGATCCTGTGGTGTCTGTGTCCATATCCATTTCTTCTTGGGAGCTTTGGTCGTGATGTTGGGATGGTGTTTTTACAAAATTTTTATACAGATCCTTAGTTTGTGATTGGTCTTTTTTTTATTCATAGTATATATAGAAAAATAGGAATATAGGAAAATATAGTGCGGATCTATTGGGTTCCCAGCCACCAGGGCATCGAAGGAAACGAAGCGGCGGACGTACTAGCTAAGGAAGGCGTCGAGCTGGAGAATAGGAGAACCGAGAACGTGCCAGTCTCCCTTAGAACGCTGCAATGCGATCTAGAGAAGCAGGCTAGAACACAGACTGATAGCAGGTGGAGCAGTACCACCACCTGCAGAACCTCGAAGATAATGTACAACGAACGCAACGAGAAACATAGCCACTACCTACTGCACCTACCACGACAGGACTGTAGATTGCTAGTGCGAATACTTACAGGTCACTGTCTGGCTGCTGCACATGCAGCTAAGCTAGGCATCACCAACAGAGACAGTTGTAGGAAATGTGATGAACCTGGGGCTATCGAAACCCTGGAACATCTCATCTGCTACTGTCCGGCTCTCGTTCGCTCGTTCATATCCTATCATTATATGTTGATGTGACGTTGGTGTATCGAATGTTAGGATAATGAGTCCGGTTTCATGGAGTACGTCGTGTTTGTGTTTTGCCTTTTTTTAGACCCTTTTGGAGAAGTTAAATATTTTGTGTTCCATTGCTCTTACAACAAAATCGTGGAGTTTGGTGATTTTAAGAAGTCTTGTTGCCTGATCTGTATTTTTTATACAGAATATACCTCCCGGACACAAAAAAGGCATAAAATTGTTTATTATAAAGGGGGAGACGTTGTCGAAAGTTTTGTTATCTGTTCTATTTAATGTGATGTATTGCGGCTTTAAGAGAGAAATTTTTTTACCCACTGTGCGTGGAATTTCTGGTCTTTACAAGGTCCGCTCCCGCAACGGGTCTCTCTCTTTTCGGGTCTCTCAGTAGTGCAGAGCGTTAAATAACACCCGAAAGAGAGTAAGCGAACTACCTTTTATAAGGGCTGGTAAGGGTTTGTAAGGGCTTGCTATAGTATAGAATTTCTTATATTATGTATATTTTAATATAAAATCACTTTCTTTTTTAAGTGTCCACTCTCGGAGCTATATTGGTATACATTTGTAAATCTAAGAATAAATATTAAGATTTCATGGCTTTTTTTCCTGTGTGAATTATTGAGCTTTCACTATCAAAGAACTTTTCATACGGGATGTTGTCCCAGAGGTGCTGAAGGATGGCCCTGAAGGACCGGTCGCAGGCTTCGTTGATCTTGGGCTGAATGTCCGCCGCCAGGGCATCCCACTCATCGTTCAGAACCTTCAGGGTGCTTTCGCGGAGCTCCCTGTTGTCACTGAAGAGGTTGGACAGGTTAAAGTTACCCCTGGACATAAAATGGACAGCGTCATGAGATAGAAAAAATTGGAGGGGCCATGGGCGTTAAGTTACTCACTCCTTGACCTTGGTGACTGTTTTAAAGTCTGTGATATTGAGATATGTGTGTCCATCCCCATCCCCATGCCCTCGCTTTACTGGGTCGGCCACGATACGCAACTTAGCCTGCACCTGGCTCAGCTTGATGACTATATCCCCAGTGCTGACGATGGGTAGAATGAGGATCTTGCCGTTGACATCGTACTTGGCACGGACCTCCAGATCAGGCATGTAGAGCATCAGGACTAGCTTGAGTGGCTTGCTAAAGTCCTTCGTGAAACCCTTCAGGCTCTTGACCACCACCGAATTGGCCAGATTGTACAGCTTGGCATCGGTCATGAGCAAGTTGAACTGCAGCGATGCGGAGTGGCCTCCGCTCTCTACTCGCAGCGTTCCTAGGTCAATGGGCTCCAGGCTAGCCACTCCACGATCGGGTATGCCACTTTTGAAGGCCCGGAAGAAGTTCTGTGCCTGCTCCACGTAGCAGGTCTCATTCCCAAAGTGACAGCGCTCCAGGGGCCCAGCTGTGGGTAAGATCGAGTCAGACTGGCAATGGACAGGATCAGCACTTGTTGAAAAACTCACGGAATTCATCCACCGCCAGGGTCGCGATTATGCCTGCGATGAGAACTAAAACTATAACAAACTGCATTTTTTTCTCCGTCTTCCGTAATCCGTTTTCGTCGAGCGGCAATTGACAAACTTGAGCCAAATGCCGATGCCGGGCCTATTTATGCATCCTCTGGGCCTGCCTGAGAGTCAGCTCAAGCGCGATTCTGGGTACAGCTCGGTTTAATTGCTCGCCGATACCCGTATGGCACTCGCTTAATATTTAGCAGTGCGTAGCAACGAATTTAGTTTTCTTTTTAAGAGAAGATTCAGTCTTTTATCAATTATATCCATTACTATTTGAAAATATCAACAAAAGATATTTGTTTTATCAAGCAGCGAAATCATAGCAAGTCCCTCAATATGTACATACTCGTACATAGTACATAAATATGTAAGTACATATACATATGTGAAAATGAAATTATACTGACGAACGACTTGGTTGCAATGGACCCGCGATAAAACGAGTTTTATCCACTCTCCCATCCGCTGTCTGGACACGCATTGACATTTTTGTATTAGTTCAAATTAGAAATTCACTTGTACTAGTAAAGGCAAATCTAAATGCTGTAGACCCTGGTATTTGCGTAACTTAAATATAAACAAATTCTAAGTGCTGATTGCGTTAGTCGCGAGTGGCGATTAACTAGACGAAACCCTACAGCACCAAATCGAAACCATTTTCATAGCCAGAACTATCAAAGGATTCACTTACAAGCTCCAATAGAATCCAAACAGTTCACTTATAAGGTCTTCATACTGTGGTACAGTTTACCAATGTAATACTTGTATCTTTAATATATGTACTTATATCTTTAATATCCTTAAAACGGCTGTACCATTCCTCATAGACCCATTAATAACGGGACAAAGTCGGTGCAGTTCCGCTTGCAGCTTGGGCTAGCAGTATTATTTCTCCGTTTTATCCACTGATGTAAAATTTTTTTCAGTATGCTACCACAAAATCGAGACTAATGTACACTTTTTCTGACATGCAGGCGTTATATATAATCTAAATAATATTATAATCAATTATATAAAATTCACTATACTTTTCATTGTATACCAATGTTTTTGATAATAAATAAATGTTAAATTGTCTTGTAAAATGTCTTGATTTGATAGGTGTACCTGGAACACAAACGGTTTGCAGATTGTTTTCAGAATCATCGTATGCTTGGCTCCCCGAGAGGTTTTACCATCATCGTTGGGGACACGAATATCACAAATAGTCTCCCAGATATTGTAATACAAGCGAAAAGGCTGACGACAGCGATTCGTATAGAGGGAGGTTAGTAAGGCTTTCTTCGACAAATACGTGTGCAATCCTAGGGAAGGAGATGAGGCAGTATCGATTCAAATAGCTAAAAAATCTAGTTCCGGCTTTGGCGATCACTCAGACAGTGTGTGTAGGTTGACTTTGGCTCAACCAATTGACGGAGCATGTCAAGCTCTAGGTCAGCGGGGTGACTGTTGAATTAAACTCTTGATCTCTTGCCACGTCAGAACGATGACGATGATTCTACTCTAGCTAGTGTAGATTTACTCTATGCAATGTCTACTCGTAGACATTCGAATTGTCGGGAGACAGTGGCTTATGATTTGCGTTGCAAACGGGTCCGATTGATTAATCACTTTTGGATCCGTTTAATCACCCAATTCGGCTCGAAGTGTATCCGTTAAGTGTGTTATCGCCTTGCTCCAAGACGCGGCTAATTAGCGAGTAATGAACACAGTTCTAAGTCGTTTAAAAAGGTAAACAACTTTATTTACATTTATTGAACATGAACCAAGGGGTGCGAGCGGCGAAAAGGTGAGCGGCTTAGGTTGTGCAGCAGGCGACAAATGACTGCCTAGATCTGAGGTGTGTTTGTATCATTGCCAAGATTTTTAAGCGACTGCTCGAACTCAACGGATTCCACCTGGCGCTTCTCCGGATCATGAGGCGGCGGCCCAATCAGTTTTACAACCTCATCGTAGTCCAATGTTTCCTTTTCCAGAAGAGCCTCGGCCAACTGAAACAGGAGAAGAATGGGATAACTCGTCGTGGAAAGCTAGGAGACAGAAAGTATAAGAATTTAGCTGACCTTATCTAGCTTGTCGCGGTGTTTGACGAGTATGCCCTCGCTTATCCGGTAGGCTTCAGTAACGACACTGCGGGCCTCGTTGTCGATCGTGGTTTCCATGGCTCGGGAATAGGGTTTTGCGCCACCGCTGGAGTCCCCACCCTCGGACTCGTCCGCATCTCGGATATAGATGGGTCCTAGGATCTTGCTCATGCCAAACTTCTTGATCTGCGAATAGGCGATCTTTGTGACCTTTTCCAGATCGTTCTGGGCCCCAGTCGTAATGCGATTGAAGACTAAGTTCTCAGCCGCACGTCCGCCCAGGGCCATGCACATCTTGTCGAATAGCTCCTCCTTGCTGTACAGATGCTGCTCGCTGGGCGTGTACTGGGCAAAGCCCAGGGCCAAGCTGGTGCGCGGCACAATGGTAACTTTGAGCAGGATGTCCGAATGAGGCAGCATCCAGCCTACAAGGGCATGACCGGATTCGTGGTAAGCAATAACCTTGCGCTCTGCCAGAGACAACGCATGCGAACGCTTTTCAGTGCCACCTACGGAAGGAAAAGGATATAGGATATAGTCGACTTTGCAAAATTTTAATGGAGCTCTAACGCACCAACTAAACGCTCGACGGCGTACTCCAGGTTCCTTGTGCTGACCTCTGTCTGCGTGTTTCGGGCCGCATGAAGAGCGGCCTCATTGCAGACGTTGGCAATGTCGGCGCCAGAAAAGCCGGGTGTAAGGCGTGCCAGGCGCTGTGACATAGAGCTGGGCGGGGAGTCCAGCTTGACTGTAGACAAATGCTTCTCGAATATCTCCTTGCGCTCCTGCAGCGTGGGCAGGTCGATGAGTATGTGGCGATCAAAGCGGCCAGGTCGCAACAAAGCCTGAACAGAAGGGTTTTAATATTTTGCCCAATAAATCAGCCCAAAGGCCAAAAATCATTCCATGCTTCCCCATGAATCACTCACCTTGTCTAGAATATCGGCCCGATTCGTGCTGGCCAGCATGAGGACACCTTCCTTGGTGGCCATGCCGTCCATTTCGACGAGAAGCTGATTGAGCGTTTGTTCCGACTCCCCAGAGCCACCCTGGCCCATGTTCTCTGTGCCAGACCGCTGGCGTCCGATGGCGTCGATCTCATCTATGTAGATGATACAGGGCGCCCGCATCTTGCCCTCTTTAAAGAGATCTCGCACGCGTGCGGCACCGAGTCCCCCAATCATCTCTATGAATTCAGATCCGTTCATACTGAGAAAAGGCACTTGAGCCTCTGTGGCCACTGCTTTGGCCAGAAGCGTTTTTCCGCAGCCAGGCGGACCCAGGAGCAAGGCTCCGCGTGGCACCTTGGCGCCCAGGCGCTGATACTTTTCCGGCGTCTTCAAATAGTCAACGAACTCCTTAACCTCCTGCTTAGCCTCGCTGAGACCTGCCACGTCTCGGAATAGTACGCCACGTCCGCCGTCAAAGGGATCCACGAGTGTGAACTTGGCACGACCCATTTGATTCTGCAATGCGGGTAGAGATTGGTCAGAGATCTATAATTATGTCTGCTATACAAACGTACAAACGAGTCCATGCTGAGCGGACTCTTGATGCTCTTCATGCGCGTGGCAATGGACATGAATAGAGCACAGATGAGCAGCAGCATAAGGATGCGTCCCGTAGTGTCTGACTGGCGATCGTAAGTGACGGGTACACCATCCTTGATGCCCAGACGCTTCTCCACGTCGCGAAGCTTCTCCTCAAATTTGGTGGCATCGGCCACAGCCATGTGAAATATGGTTGAGGTAACTTTCCTGCCCTTGATAACGGCCCCTTCGTGAAGTATAATTGTTACCATTTCCATGTCGGGCCGTATGATCAGCTCTTTCACCTCGCCCACGGCCAGCATGTGATGCACAAACTCATTCCACGACACGTATCGCGTCGAGCCCTGTCCGCAGATAGAAAATATTATGTAAAAAGGGAAGATGGCAGTGAAAAAGTATAAGAGTGTTACCTCGGGCCTTTCCGACCGGGGGGTGATCAGCAATGAGAAGAATGCCACAAACATGTAGATGGTGAACAACCAGAGCACAGCCTTGGTTAACACTGAACGCATTTTCTCATCGTTCTCATTGCTTTTCTTTTTCCCGTCTTCACCAGGATCGCTGCTCGAACTGCTGCCAGAGGTGGCATCGGCCGATGACTGATCTGTGTTGGATTTGGTGGTGCTGCTGCTACTGTGAGATGTGGGCGCTGCCGACAGTGGTTTCTCCTTGACAGAATCGTCGTCACCGGACGTGGATGACTTAGTTTGTTTGCTGGCATCGCCAGTGTTGCTGCTCTTGCTGTCAGGGGATTTGTCTGATTTACCCATGCTCATGCAGCGCAGATGCATTTTACGCACCTCGTTCGGCGTTAGCTGCAGAGAGCGTGATATCAGGCCCACAACCGCTTTGTACTCCGCCTGCATCTTGAGAACCTGGCAAATAAATTTCGGATTTATTTACCTTTTTTCTCTGTTCCTGTCTTCTTACCTGTCGCCGGCTAAGCGGCAGGAGACGGAGCTCCCGCCTGAAGCCACAATATAGTTCTGTCAAATTTTGTATCTGTGCGAATTGGCGGGATCCGCCTTGCAGCAGACTTCTCACATGCTGCAGTCCCTTCAACATCGTTCCCAGAAGTTTTTCCCCTCTTGTGCACCTCCTGGCACACGAATACGTAACTTGATGTTATTTTCTTGAAATTACATGCAATGACTCGCAGGGTTGCCAGATCGCCGCAAAACGGTGACAGCAATGTCAGCTGTGCTGGTATTTTAATATACAGTTATTAATTCAGGCACTAGTGCCTGTATTGCACTTCACTTTAGGCTAAGGCCAGATGTAAAAACCTTACAAGAAAAGTAGGCAGTGAGAACGAGAGAAATTTATGCTATCGTTTGGATTTTCAGTCGATCTGGTGGTAGCGAAGCTGAGATTGTCGATTGTTAGACTTTGCAGATATATGTAAGTTTGCTAATGGCTGTATAATGGTCGAATTTCATTATTGTTCAATACCGGTATGGTATGAAACACAAACACAACGATAAATTTTTGTTAGTTCTAGTGGTTTGTTGTTGCCTCCAATTCGATAACAATGTCAGTCCATAACATTGGCACAATCGAGATTTTGATAGTTGAGCTTTCAAACAAAAAAAAAAGGTTGCTTTTTATTAAAAAAAATTTGTTTGATAAATCTTGGCCGGTTTAATAAGTAAACAATTAAAAGCGCCTATTTTTTAAATAAAAAATAATAATAATAGTGCTATACAAATATTACTTCGTACTACGTAATAATAATGTCACTGTATTGAGTAGCTAAATTTCTTAAATGTTTTCACTGTTCTTTAAATGGCATTTGATCGCACTGCTCTCAATAATTATTATTTACTGATCCATCGAAAGGACCCATATTGTCGCCAAAGTCCTGCATCTCCTCCTCAATGTTTTCATCGAAATCATCGCCCAAATCCTTAGATTCGGGACAGTTTCGACAGCGACTCTCGTTAACACCGTAGTTAATACATGTCGATCCCACGCACTCACAGCAGCCGTCGTGGAACCATCTAATTTGTTAGATTTCAATTAAATACTGTCTATTCGTTATATGCATTATATTCACCTGGTACTGCTGGCACCGGTGCTCTGACAACTCTTTCGACACTTATTCCAGGAAACGCACTGGTCCAGATATATTACCGTGCAATTAACTGTAACTATATTGTCTCGCTCCTGTATTGCTTCATCCAAATTTTTATCATTTGTTCCTTAAATACAAGAGACTCGGTTAAACACAAAGTAATAATACCAATTGCTTTGAGAATTACATACTTAAATAATAATGGCCATCCTTTTCGAGTTTGGGACCCTTCAAGTACTTGTCAAAATCCACTTGAAACGTGAACACATTCCAATTGTAGCCGAAAGTATCACTGTCATCCGGATTTGTGATCAATACGTTGAACAGCTCCGGCACACCATCGAAATCTTCGACATGAGATTTCTTTGACAGCGAATTGCGCGTGTCATTCGGCTTCGGACAGAGCTCTGTAAATTTAAATACCAATAAAACATACAAATAGAAAATGGGCAAATAGACAACTGCATGCTTTTTAAAAAAAAGATATTCTATCACGTGCTATGAGATTGGTCTTTTCTAACTGACTGGTGCTTGGCAAAGTCGAATGTCATAACACCATTACTAATAGGTTGCTGATCATCTGTTCTCCAGACGCAGCGACCTGCGTCTGCCAATGTAAACGCCTATTCCGGGTCGTTGCGTCTATTTCGATATCGATACCAAACGCGCTGCAGTGTAAAAGGGCTATAAGAGTGGTCGGGAAACTGCTAATCGCTAGCTCAAGCCCGCTATCGATACCTGGTTGGCACATCGCTCACACACACTCGCACATGCACGAACACTACACAGTTGAAGGCAACAAAAACAATGCGAGCCAAAGGCTGTCGCCCGATTGTCATCACCACATATTTTTATCTCGTTAGACCTCTGCCCAACCCCACCCTCAGTGTGGAAGGCCAACGCCAGCCGCATTACTTACCTACACAGCTGCAGCACTCCTCGTAGTACTTCTTCCCCAGACACTTGAGACACTCTTTGCAGCAGGAGCAGTTCTTGAGCTCGCATTTGCAGCTCTGCGTCAGCATGCACTTGGATACGATGGATGCGCAGACGACTTCATTGCACGACTCCACATGGCCATAGAAGCACACGAGTCCCAGCAGCAGAAATGAGCCAACTGTGAGCGAGCGCCAAATATCCATAATGTTAGATGTTGTGGAGGATTTCATATGATTGCACACGGTGGACAAGGAGATGGCAGGGGAAACAGAGAGACACAACAGCAGTGGACGGTAGTTGGGGAGACTTTGACTGATATATTTATACTATATAGTGAATAATAGATGGAAATGCGATCTGTTTTTTTCTGTTTCACACGTATGTACATATGTATGTAAATATATAAATATGTATCTTTATGTATGTATGGACCAGCTGCGCTTGTGTGATTGCAATTACAAAAAATTACAGTTGGGGAAAACACACACAAACACACCGACAAACTATTTGTTAACAACACATGTAATTGCACGGCATCATTCGCTTAAGATACTTTCAGTTTGGATTATTTAAATATGTATTTATATGTTGGATCAGACTCAGTCTACGAATATATTTCATAAATCATTGGACAAGCGCGTAACAACAGCAACAAGAAACGACTCCACAACGTACACTAAGAAGACAATAACTATCGAGCGACAGATCAGATTCGAGAGATCCGCAGCGGCAACGTAACGGCAGAGGCGACAACGAGACAGAGACGTCGGCGTCAGCTAGCTTGTTTTTATTATTGGCGCGACCCGCAACGATACAACTAGATACAAATACGAATACGCGAATTGAGCGCACACACAGAATCAAACCCACCACACACGCAACTCAGACTGGGGCTTAGAAACGTAAACACGTTACGAAGCGTTGATGATGCTGACGCCGGCGCTGCTGGCTTTGATTGTTGACAATTCTGGCTCTGGCTGCCAGCGAGGGGAGGGGGCGGCTCGGAACGGATCGGATCGGGACACAGAGTCAGGCGCACGCGTACGTTAGCTGAATGATCAGCTACCAACAACAATTATCAATACACACACATGTCCATACGTATGCATGTGGATCAAATGACTTAGAGATGAGCAATATTATCCAAAAATTAAACCTGATAAAATTGCTGTTCTTTCATATAAAAGAGACGACCTTACAATTTATTTGTTAGACAATGAAGCTGCAACCCCACTCAAAAATAGAAGACCATCTGTAAATCACAAACTATTGCTGGAAATAAAACATAGGTCCCTCCTGTATTTTTGTCTACGAAATGACACCAGTATGAGAAATTTATCTTAATCAGTTCATACCTATGTTGATCAAATATTTTTATTTGGGTTATTTTTAATTCGAAAAAAAACATAGCTCTCCTCTCTAATACTGAATTGCACTATCGAGTACCGATACTTTAAGACTCCGGTACTCGAACCTCAGCGGTCTGGCAGCGCCATCGGAACAACAATAACAAAAATACAGAACAAACTGAAATATGCAAAATTAGACATTTTAAAAATGTTTATGTTTCGGAACTGTGCCGTTCTCCTGGTGATTGGTTCCATCTGTTGTTTCATATATGGGATCATTAACCTCTATGTAGATGTGGAGCCGAATGCCTGTCGCATGACCTATATGTTTGGGCAGCCGATGTTTTCAGTAAGTTATCAGAATGAGATTAGCACACTCAACACACTATATATTTATTGCTTATACAGCGAGTCCAAATAAAAAACGGCGAGCTGTATCCCAATTACAGACTTTTCTACTACTACGAAGGACTAAGGGACTCGGTGGAACCACATGCAAAGGAGATGACCGGAGCTCCGGTTATTTTTGTGCCAGGCAATGGCGGCTCCTACAAGCAAGTTAGATCGTTGGCCTCCGTCGCCCTTCGCAAGGCTCTGACTAACGATGCCGGCATTCATTTAGACTACTACACCATCGACTACGATGAAGAGCTGTCGGCCCTCTATGGCGGCTACTTGTTTCATCAGCAACGTTATCTTAAGCTCTGCATCCGCACAATCCTGTCCCTCTATAAAGGGCGCAGCGAGGAGCCGTCCATTGTGCTCATCGGGCACTCAATGGGCGGTAAGCTGGCGCACTCGGTTCTCACAGACTTAAGCATAGGACAGCACATAAATACGATTATCAGTATTTCCACGCCCCTTGACCGGCCCGTGCTAAATTTGGATGCTGAGCTGGACGCTTTTTACGCACAGACAGATAGTGCCCTGAGCAGGACTCGAACAGTCACTCTACCAACGACCCGGACCAATGTATGCAACAGCTTGCACCAGAACCCACCAAGTGTCCAAAATATGGCTCTGAAAGAGACATCGGCAAACCTGGACAACGTTTTGCTCATCTCGACGGCTGGTGGGAATCGTGATCTCCTCGTGCGCCCGGGCCTAACAGCCTCCAAGTTCAATGATCTTCACGCCATGGTAAATTTCTATATAATTTCAACTTTGCTTCTATCGCTATCTATTTTGTATTCCTGTTACCTTGCAGACCTCGGCCATACCCCGTGTGAGCCTAAGCTGCGATCATCTATCCGCTGTTTGGTGCTTGCAGTTCATTAAGACCATAAATAGATTCCTCTTCAGCATTGCCCGGGTGCGCGACGATCGGTCAGTGATCTTTGGCACAGACAAACAACGCAACCTGAAGTCGGCTCTGTCTCACTTTGTGGTAGATTCTAATGCTTATAATAACTTATAATTTCTTCATCATTTATCGCGTCTGGTTTTTCAGAAGCGGCCAAGTCGCCCGCAGAGCACTATGAGCTTTTCTGCAGCCAACAATTGGAACGAGGAGCGACGACTAGTAATCAATAAGTACTTCGCCAATGGTCTCAAGACTTCCTACTTTGACCTGATTGGCATAAAGCGCCACAAGCGCTACAAAAAGCTAGCCGTAGAGGCGCTGAATGTGGACGATATCGATTGGTTATTCGGCTGCACTGCCCTGGTCCACAAAGAGACGGGTCAAACTTACTGGTGAGCTGCCCCTCGTCCACCATGCTAAAGACCAGTCCACATGACCTCCTTTCTGGCATTTTAGCGAAAAGGTTACACCGCTCACCCATCTAGTTCAGCGGTTGCCGAACAGAGAGCGAGAGCCGCGAAGCATTGCAGTGCTGGATCTTCACAATTTGCGCAACACCTACTTAGAGTGGACTCATGTGCTGGTACGCCTACCAGCGGGCAGCGGTCACCTTGGCTACAATCTAGACATCTACGACCCTAAAGAGCGGCACGTTGACATCCGCCTTCCGCGCTGGTACTCCTTTTCCAAGCAACTGGCCGTCAATGAAACGCTGCAGGGCACACTCCACTATAGGCTGCGTATCAGCGAGCTCTTCGATCCGTACCAGAGCCTGAGGGTGATTGTTGAGCCCCTACAGTGCCTCAAACCACAGTACCGCGTCACGGCAAGGCTCTGTGTTCCTTGGGCGGCGGGCTTTGAGCGCTTTCAAACGTTGACGTGAGTTGGTGTAGAAATCTATTCTTTCTTGGTCAATATTCGACTGCCTATCCACAGTTCTCCAGACGAAAAGCCTCAGCTTTATGCGAACGTACCCACCCTGCTGCCAAAGCACTACAATACGACCCTGAATCCTGTCATAATGGACTTGTACCTGGACCCCATTTGCCGCTATCGTATAAGGTAAACAAACTTTAAATGATTTAAAGCAGTGTGGATTTATAATTCTCTTTCTCTTTCCCTCTTCCACGGTCTCTCGCTTCTCCTTCTTATTGACGTTTTCTGTCGCACTCTGATTCATTTTCGAACCTAAGCTATGAGTACGGCTATTCCTCAGCCCTGTCCCGACTGGTCTTGGAGTTTTCCAGCTGGCTGCCGGCTCACCTGACATGTGTGCTGCTTATTGTTTTGCGAAAGCAGGTTTCAACCTTCCATGAAGTGGGCAGCTTCAAGAGCCTAAAGCCCTACACCGGCTATCTGCAGTACACATCACTATACGTGGTCACAGGTTGTCCAAAAGAAATGATTCACATATGTCGTCCCAGAATGCAAACAAGTTTTCTGTTTTCTTGCAGCCTGTCGCCTGCTGAAGAAGCTAATACTGAGTAGCCGGGTGCTGCCCACTCCAGAGTCCTTGGACTACAGCATCAACGTGTCGATTGTGATCCACTGCGCAGCGATTGCGTTCTCCTTGGTGGCAGCCCTGGCCACCTGGCTGGCCCTATCGCTCTACGGAAACGCATTCTATCGCTTGGCCTTGCGTCTGACGCGCCAATCACAGCCCAGCTCCAATATACTGATCTCCATAATGACTCATCTGCCCATTACTTACGGCATCCTAACCATTGCGACGGCAATAGGCACCTGCAGTGGTGTGGGTCTGCTGCTGGCCTTTGTTTTCTACTTTCTGATGCTGTCGAATGCCTACAAGGACTACCTGGAGGACTTCGTCTGGCAGAAGGCGGCTAACTTGGTTCGCGGTACGCCGAGTGAACCGGCTGCTACAGGATCTGAAGGAGATGGAGACACGCTGTCGGGCATAGATGATGGCCAGTCAGACGAAAAAAAGCAACAGCAGGAGGAGGAGCAGGAAGAAATGGCAGCGGAAAAAAAGGAAATTGATCCAGAACCCTGTGTTGGCCTTCAAAACTTTCCCTTTCACGTAACCCTATTGTTGATGCTGCTCATGCAGCTGCTGCTCACTGGCCCAAACACATTGGCCTGGGTCCGATCTCGACGGTAAGTGAAACTTCTATCGCTCACATAAGTCGTTGAAGGAATCATTTCTCCCCCTTTTCCTCGGCAGCCATGGCATCGATCTGCCCGACCCGAGCTTGCAGTCCAGCGTCGTTGTCTTGATCTCCCTAAGTTTACTGCTGCAGTTTCGGGCTCCACAGAAATGGTAACTAAAGATTGCCACTTATCGTAGCCAACACCATCTTACACAGCCTCTCCTCTTCCCTGCCTTAGCTCTGGCTATTGGATGATGTCCATTGTCCTGTACGTGCTGTCTGGGATTGTTCTTTTGTACTGTCAGGCAGCCATATACAGACTGAACTTTGTGTTTGCTGGTGCCTTCGCCCTGCTGGCCGCCCACCAAGGTCTCTGGATTCTGTGGCGTCGCCTGAACTGAACTGGTTTTAGCACGTGTCTTAATTTGTTATTTATTTGTTCATTAGTTAATACAGCTATTAAGTTAGAGCAAACAATGGCAATGCCCGAGTCGAAGTGTGCGGTTGAGTCTTACATAAACCCTCAGGCGGCCATTACAATTACAATTAAGTCGCTATTGGTCATAGCGGGAAGTCCAAACTAGTCCAAATAGGCGTTACTCGATTTGCCGAACGCACATTGCTTTCAATAAATTTTTTTACGCCTGCTGCCGACGATTTCTGTTGGAGATATCTGGTATCAGGTATCAGGTGGCAGGCATGTCAATTACCATTTATGTGAAATGTGTGAAAATTACCATAAACACTGACCACACTGTACTGCCATACGCGGTTTTCGATTCAGCCCAAACCAAAAACCTTTATTTTCACCATTTTTGTTTTCCATTTGGACTTGGCATTTCCCAGTCGGTGCTAAAAAGCAAGCTCCTTATATCCGTGCCCTCCGGATATGTGCAAATGAATGTTAAATTCAACCAAAGACTAGTCTATATATAGGTACAAATATATCTTTTATCCTTTTTTACCCTCAAATCCCTTTAATATCATTTATGTGAAGGACGTTTTGGATGTATATATATAATATGGGAATTGTAATTAAATTTAAACATACTTAATGTAGAAAATACTACGGGTGCACACCTACTGCTTGACAATGTTTTCCGACGAGTAGGAATGCAGACATTTGCAGTGGTATTGGAGGCATCGGTCCACCGAACCTGATCGCCCCATATTAGATATACTACATATATTTACTATAGCTCGTAACATACCCGTAGTTTTCAAAAATAAATAAACTCCCATTACTTATCCAATTGCTTGTTGGACAGTGTTGGGGGCTTTACTGCGACGTAAAAATTTCCACAAATTTATTGAATTCATGTCGGTTTAGCTCTGCGCCCCGATTTCAGATCGTAGCTGAAAAAGGTCGGACCTCCATCCATCCCAATTTAGCCGGACCACTTCCATCCAGACTCAGCTTCATCTGTCTTAATGTCTCATTCGGCAGAGTGTTGAATGCGATTTGGAAAACAGGATCAGACAACATGTCTGTCATCGCCCGCGGATTGGCGAGTTATGGCACAGCAGGGCGTGGCAAAGTCATGCTGACACCCGCGGCGGCTGCCATAAGCGCCCGATTTGGCACGATTGCTGCTTGTGGATGGGGTTTCGTTTTAGTTGCACGTCCAGTAGTCAAACACGATAAGTGGTTAATGCTGTACGGATCAAAAAATGCGAGCATAATAATCACATTCGAAAATTAAGTAGATAAACGCATCATCAGTTTGGTAATTGTTTAATTAAAGCTTTTTTGATCTTATCAATCAATTAAAAAGATTTACAATATCTTATGACTTTAGTTTATTAATTAGGCTAGACTTTGCTATCTGACTAACAGCTAGGACAGATATAAGAGATATGTATATGTTTATAGGGGAAGTGCGATGGTTATGGGCACGTTCTAGGTTTGGGTACCATCTGAAGCTGGACAACAAGCAGACGCCACTGACCTAAGTATTGTGAATCGAGTTCCTTGACAGGCGCAGCATTTTGATAACGAAACAAATATCTGCATTTGATTATGTATATATTTATAGCTTTCGAATGGAGATACATTGGTGGGAAAAAGGTGTGTGTTTTGATTTCAGTGTTGTAATTGTATGTGCTTTATCGCCGTGTTTACCCAAAATTGATGCATCACATAATTTGTCGAACTCTTGGAAAAATGGCTGTCATTCCCGGTTATGAGCACCGCCATTATACCTGTTGTGGTCACTCTGGCTATACCCGATACTCCAACACTGTAGGAAAGTGCAAGTGGATCGGTGTAACACCCAAAAGGAAGCGTTTTCCATCCCATAAACTGTATATATTCTTGATCAGCACCAATAGCCCAGTCAATATGGCCATGTCTGTCTGTCCGTTTTGCTTGACGCCTACTTCTCAGAGACTTTTAAGATACAAGGAAGAAATTCATAGATAATTACCATATCTAGGAGATTGCCCAATCTGGAATCACATCGAATTATTTTTATAGGCACAAGGAACAAATAAAACTGCATTCCCTCTCTTTCACACACTCTTCCTGCAGTGTGCGCCCTCTGGCGGAACGCAGCCATACTGGACTGCGTATCGGCCACAAATGTAGAGCCGCGGCCCTAGCCGCGTTCCCGCGCGATTTACTTACCGCCGGTTTTGGTTGAGAAACTATGTGATATTGTTGTTTATGTTTTACGTGATTTTAGCCAAGTCAACACCGGAACAATCGTTGTTGCCAGACATTGAGTGTTGCTTAGCGGACAAGAAACCTGCCAAAGGGACTGCTAAAGCATATGGCATTCCTAGGAGACACCATTTCGGATGGTGTTTTGTTTGAATTCGTCCGTAATTGCAGCCAACGTACACATCAAACATTTTAGTTTTATTGTTTTCAACGCTTTCTTTTGGCTCGATAAAAGGATCTTCTGTTTCTGCCAAGAAAAAGCATGGACGGCGGGAAACACTAGCGAAACTAAGCGCACCAAGGAAATTCCATTGAAACCATCAGCTATATACACTATTTTATAAGAAATTATAATTAAGCGTCGGAATCGGTATCGTCTTTTATCATCCCTGTTCAGAAAAGGGTCCGAGCAAGCAGGTGCCCGCCCCTGTCATGAGAGATTGAAAAACATAGAGAGAAAGAGAGGAAAAACCATCACCTCTAGTAATATCCTGCACTCCGTTTATCATATTTCCAACTAATGACCTATTTGATCAGAATTTTTTAAATAATTTATATATTTTCGTTTTTCTGCTATTGCCACGGCAATACCAGCCGCTTTATTTCGATCCCCTCCGACAGAGGAAACACACTGCACGAGGAAGAGTGTGTGTGAGATTGATGAGAGGGAGAGCAAGCACGTGGAAGGGCTGGGGTAGCGTAGCCACTGCAAATGGATTTGTAGATTCTCGCTATAGAGATATGTAGAAGGGGGCTGGGCAAAATTTCGAAATACACTTGTAACAGTGTATTCTCACAGGAGCAAGGGTACAAAATTGTCTTCCTCTAGCTCTTATAGTCGGCGGGTATAAATTCCGTGACTTTATGAATATCCACACGAACATAGACTTCTTTGACTTCTATAAATTTGGTCCAACGTTTCTCCCATTTTTGTATCCCTATAAAAAAAAGGGTTTTGTCGAGATCCTAAAAATAGACACTTCTTTGGAAGGTAACTTCATCGTTGGAATCAAATCTCTCTCCGCGGAGCCACTTCTTCAGGTTTGGAAACGAGGAATAATGAGCACACAGGAATTCGCAGTAGAAATTAAAAAAACTTCACACAATTACAATTTATAAGTTAAAATATTTATTATTAAAACCAAATATAAAAAAAATGTTTGTTAAAAGAACATGGCATTAAAGATACAAGTAGATGCTGATGATCTGTACATGGACATAGATTAACGTAGCCTATATATGTAATTGTATAGGTATAATATGTATAGGTATGAGTGTGTATATTTGTACAGTTTGAGCTTAGATAAAATGGGAAGGACGAGTACCAAAAGATGTATGCACTAAAGAAGTGGCGACTACTGCCAGTAGCCAGGAACGAGCTGTACTGGTCCCGGAACATGGGCCAGATACCCGGGCGATGGCATCACATCGACCCTGTAAAACGGAGGAGGAGAGTTTTGAGAGAAAGTTAGCAGCAGTGTCAAAGGGATGTACATACCGACTTGGCTCCGACTGCGAAGGAGCGGCCCGATAGTAGCGCGGTCTGGGCGCCACATAGTTTCCTGAGGCGAAGCTGCGGGGATTGGCAACGGGAAAGCGAATAGAGGCGGCTTTTGAGGGCCGACCTCCGACCCTTGCACGGGCCCGCGAACGGGAGACTGTGGCAGTGCGTGCTGTGGCAGCTGCTGCTCCGGCTGCAGCGCCACCATCAGTGCTTGCTGCAGCTGCAGCTACACCCCCACCCAGTCCCAGTCCTAGACCTGACAAACCACCGATTCCGCCCAGACCGAGGCCTACAGATCCTGCGCCAGGCACTGGAGTCTGCCACATGGCGGCTAGCTGAATGGGTACCAGGGCTGGCAGCGAGACGGTAACCGGCACACCGGGAGGAGGTCCGGCTGGTGCCTCTGGGGCTGGTGCTGGGGCCTCCGGTTCTGGTTCTGGCTCCTCCTCTTCCTCGGGAGGGGGGGCGGTGGTCACCTCAGGCTCCGGCTCATCCTCGGGCTCAGGGGGTGGAGACGGAGTCGGCTTGGGCTCGACATCTTTCCAGGCCGCCAGTAGAGCCAGAAGCTCGTCCTTGGTTACGTGCGGGCTCGATGAGGGTGGCAGGTGGCTGAACCCGAAGCTGGGACTGGGACCGGCCCAGCCGCCACCGCTACTCCAACCGATGGGTGGACCGGGTGGGCCAAAGAGGGAGCGCTGTTGCCGCTGCGGGTGCACCGGTCCGCCGGGATAACGTATTGGCTGGATGATCTGGCCACGGATCTGGCTGAGGGAGAGCAGGACCAGTGCTAGGCAGTGGGAAATCTTGTGGGCCTGCATTGCTTAAGATCAGCTTGAGTGCGCGATGTTATCTGTACATCCATTGGCGACCGAAGCCTTTTATATGAGCCAGGCCGCTCCAGGCCATGCCGTGTCTGGGCAGACCAGGCCAGTCTGGGCCTGATCGAGTCGCGAATTGGGTTAACAATTGTCAGCCCCAGACTGGACTGGCCTGGCCTGGAACGGGCCGGAAGCGTCGGCTCGCGCGGCAATCGGCATTGGCATTTGGTCAACTGGTTCAAATCGTTATTTACGCATTTCAGTGGGCCTAGGAAGCTTGCACCATTTATGGCTCCCATTGCATCACACCGAAGACTAAGTAAGTAGCTGCGAATGAAAATGAAAACGAAAATGAAATGGACATGGAAAAAGTAGACACAGAAAGAAAGGAAAACTGGTTCGCGAGCACGCAGCTACACAACTGTGTAGCACAGTGTTTGCGCCTGGTCGATGGCTCAGTTGATGCCGCGTGCAGGCCAGCTCCCCGACTTTTTGCCCTCCCGAAACTGTGAGTGCCAGCTCGTAGGTAGCCAGCGTAGTCTCCGCCACCGTCCTCTCAGCGTGTATCACTATCAGATGCGGCTCCAACTAATGTTCGCCTGTCATCGATCATGACCGCATGCTCACCGTCAGCAGTAGTTTCCTGGTGAAGTTGAGTCCCATCAGGGCCACCTAGTCGCTGGCCAGTTCGCGGTACACCTCCGAGTGGTAGGCCGAGACTGCCACCAGGAGAAACAGACGCAGTGGCATTCAGTGGCCGTGGAGCTGCGGCTGAACAGGAATGCGAGCGAGAGCCAGACGGCATGAGCGTTTGAGGACATCGTCCTAACAGCGACCTGATGAGCTCCACTAAGGAGTACCACTCCTGCACACATGAGAAGGTCCAGCATACCTCGGGCATGGGTTACGCTAAATCGAAGGGCTTCTGCGAGTTGTGGAAGATGTCTATCAGAGAATATCAGAGATAATCACCCAACAAAAATACCTCTATGGCTAAACGACGTATGAAAGAGTTAAGGGATACAAAAGCAGATCCATAATTCATGGATTCCATGATTTCAAATAAAAGCGGAATGATTTTAATCATGTGTTATAGTCGTGGATGGTCTGCTGAAAGCAATGGAAAATGGAGGGCAAAACAAAATAGAAGCCAAATTTAGTATTAAGACAATATATTTATACATATTTATGTATATTGTATACATTATTATAAATACATATTTTAATAATGGTTCAATTAGTAAATAATTTATATTTTAATAATAATTCATTTATTAATTAAGCCAATAGAAGCGTTGACAGGGACCGCCATTGTGTTTCAACCATTTACGCCTGCGCCTAGAACATCGATATGTTTTGCACACTTGCGCCCTCGCAAGAAACATCGATACCCGCATGAGAATATATCGCAGGGTCGTCGGCTAGGGCTGGAACGATATATCCAAACCTAGCTTTTCCACTGCAATGCTCCGACCACTACAACGACATCGACAACGAATGCAAAAACAAACAGCAGCAACCCCAGCTCAGCTTCGTCACTCGCCTCTGCACTCGCACCAGCACTCGACCTAGTGGCGGCAGAGTTCTTTCTCGGCATTGTTTTTGTTAGTGTTGTTGTCCATTGCCAAAGAAAATACAAACTCGAACGTGATCGGAGATCTCTTGCGCAGAATCTTGCGCCGTCACAGCCACAGCCGCAGCCTCAGCTCGGTGTGTCACTGCCAACGTCAGAGCCAGTGAAGGCTTTGATAACCATTAAACGAAACATTGTGTACTCTAATCGCGACTTGCCAACAAGTTCTAATACGTGTTATTATTGCCAATCTTGGTGTTTTTTTTGGTTGGCCGAGTGCTGTGCATCGAGCAAAATGCAATTACAAAAATAATATTTAAAATCGCTTAACAAAGAAAAAAGTACCATTAACACGATCGGGTAAGCCAAGGCAGGAATCATACCAACAATTTAAGGCAATTGTGCAGGGTATTGTTGTTGCAGTAGGTACACAAACACACACAAACACACACACACATGCATACATACAGATTCATAGGCACATGAATGGAAGTACCATAACGAAATGATAAAGAAACGGCTGTTCCGTCCCGTCTCCCTTGTTTGCCTGCCTGACTGTCCGATGCAACGGCATTCGGAATTCAATTCCCACCCTATGTCGAACAGCTTCGCACACACACACACACGCACACGCACACACAGTCGTACTCACAAATTTTCTTCGCCACCGTCCTATCCTCCCGGCTTGCCTTTTGTTTTTATTTATGTTCGCAGATTTAGTTGATTCTGTTGCGCTGATTTCGATTAAATTTTAAATCTCCACTCTCCGGACAAAAGCCGCTGCACAGATTCCAAGCGAACGAATCATCATCATACCCCGCCCCCCCTCTCCGCCACCACTGTTGCAGAGTCAGAAACAGCTTTTTCACTGGCTATCAAGAAATTTACATTTTTGAGCTTCGATTAGTCAGCAGCAACGGGCAGATACTACATACATAGGTATATTTTCGGTGCAATGACATCAAAGAACATAGGAATACTGGAGGACAAAACACCATCTAGAAAAACGATCAGAGTAGAATAAGACCGTCTCAAATCCTGATTAAGCCAGTATTTCTAAAAAAGACACATACATATGTATGTAAATTCATTCTGCCATTATCTACTATTTACATACATATAGAGATCTAGAGACTATTGTTGTCTTTAACGTAGATCAATTAAAAGTGTCTTTCGCAGTTGTAAAAATACGGAAAATCAAAAGTCATTACCAGTTACTAACGTTTTATCTAAGCCATATGTATCACGTATTCAATTCAAATATTTACTTTTTTTATTAACGACATTATTACCAAATATAAGATCCAGTTATTGGAGAAAACGGCAAAAAAAAACTTAATATGAGATGAAGATTGATGGCAATACTGCCACAACGATAATTTTGTTTGAATTGCTTTGAGAAAAACCACACTAAATATGTACATTGGAATTTATATACTCTTTTAGAGATCAGATGTTCCATATATTGAACATCGCCATCATTTTGGCACGCAATTATGAAATTACCAATGTGTTCAATCTCTACCCAAATTGTACACAACTCTTATGACTAGGGTCAAAGGCATAGCCAACATATGACCGATCTAACTTCAACGTTCTTTGATTAGGGGTAAATCTGGCTGCAATAATTATCAGATCGTGATGAATTTTAGTCTATGAATCTCGATCTATTCCATATGTCTTTTTTTACCTTAAAACATAACAGCCAGAAGAAACGTTTCCGACCTCATAAAATATATGTATTCTTAAGCAGCATCAATAGTCGAGTCGCTATAGCCATATCCGTTTAACGCCTGCAAGGACTAGGGAACTAAGGACTCTGTTTTCTAGTATACCCCTCCTACGCATTGATTATAATGGGTACACAAACTCTAGATATAGCCTTAAATAAGCTTAAATGGTACCACTGGCATATATTTATACTTATGTACATATATTGTGTGCACATGAAAATTGTTTGATCGATAAGTTTTTGGGGTTCCGGTTCTTGTCTTGGTATTCTGAGGAATTTCGACTTGTGGGAATTCAAGGCTGATAAGACTGTTTGGGGTGCAACTCCAAACATACAACATACATGCATACATACATACATATGTACATATGTATGTTGTTACATATGTTTTAAGCTCCTATTTGCTTAGCTGTGTGTGCACAATGCGTTTCGGTGGGGAGTAATCCGCTCGGCCCGAGTGGGGGAGCGTTATCTCTGATATCTGTGCCATCATCATTGCCAACTGGCTGGGGGGAGGAGGGGGCTTCGCTGTGTGTTGTGTACACTCGCGCAGCCCTGGGAACGGGATGAGATGGAGTGGGCCCGGGATTGGATGCGTGTACAGATTTCCATTTGCGGGCTCCCCCTGTCCGAAAACGGAGAGAACTGAAAACAAACACACATGTTGATCATGCATGAAAGAAACCGATTCGTTTAGCCCTCACCCCAGCTGCCTTTCTGGCGGTGGTGGTGGTGGTGCTGCTGCTGCTGGTGTCGGTGGCGGTGGTGCTGCAGCGTTCGGAGAACGTTCCATGCACCGGAAACATACATATTTAAATGCGTAACATGGCGCATTTTAATTTAACCGATCCAAATCCAAATCCAAATAACAAGAAATAATCATAAATGAAATTGTGTATGTGCAAAGCAATTTAAGCCGCTCGTTGAATTTATGCTTGCGCGGCAGAAAACCCCTCGTGGTGCTCAAACCCCGGGCTAATTGAGATTTCCATTGATTCATTGTTTTCCGTTGTACCCACACACACACACTACACACACACATCTGTATATTGTTTGACGCGTTGTCAAGTTCGTGCAAGTTCTTCTGTTCTGTTGACTTTCCAAAGAGCGCAAAACTGGGAACAGAACCCACTTCATACCATATTAGGTGCGTTGAAAACTCTGTGCCTGTGTCTGTGTCTGTGTCTGTGTGTGTGTTGTGTGGGTGTCTGTGCGTGTGTGTGCGGTGGAGGGGAGCTGCAACTTGCAAGAATGCCTCCAGTGCGGGCGCCGCTTCTGCGCCACTTATCAACTCGAAAAGAAAAGAAAATTAAAATTGAATTGGTCGTAAAAAATACATTAAAATTGCCGCTGATAACTCCATGCCGGTCCGCAAAGATAACCATTACAAATCCCGACAGTAGGCATTGGAGTACAGAAGAACACTTGATTCTTGCACATTGTTAAGAGTCACAGCACATGTGCACTCACTCAGCTTTTGGTTCAGTTTTCGACGATTCGACGTTTCGAAAGAAGCTTTCAAGCTTTGTATGTATGTAGCTAGTACTTCAAATCATACCATCGATTGTGATCAAAAATATATGGACATACATACATATATGTACAGACATACATACCTACAGACTCGGTACATCTTTACCACTAAGATAAAATCTACGGTTGAACGAAGGAAGAACGAAGCTACTTCGGCGAGCCGAAGTCTATACTCTCTCACCTCCGATCTGAGCGGACACCTATTGCAAAACGATACTCTTATTTTGGCAGACATTCTTTTTAAAAGCTGTTGTACATATGTAGGGGTATATACATATAGGGTTACGCCCAGAAGGAAGCGTTTCCGAACCCATAAAGTATATGTATGTATATATTCTTGATCGGCATCAATAGCCGACTATGAGCACCTAGATCTCAGAGGCTATAAGAGCTAGAGAAACTATGTTTCGTATCCACACTCCTGTTAGATCCCACTGTTATAAGTTTTTCCCCCTTAGAAGCTGCTGTTCAATTTAAATATTTTATATCCTCTGCAAATGGTTTCCTTCAAGAAGTTTAAGCTCGCAATAAGTGCCCGATAAGCTACGTAGACCCCTAATCAGTTGGGATTTCCAGTACAGAAATACAAATCTGGGTATAGGAGTCATTATAAAAACCAGCTGGAGGGGCCTCAGTCGAAAATTTGATGAGCGCTTTAGTGAATTTTTCAGAACTTTCAAAAGTCAAGGGCACCGGCTCTACATGCAAACACGGTACTCAGTCAGTATACGTATCAGCCTTTGATATGTAACCTATAAAATATATCTTATATTATCCGTAAGCGCCAGAATTGGTGTCGGAGCCGATGAGTGTCGCAGGCTCTTTCTCTCTCTCTCTCTCTATCTATCTTTTGTGTCGCTGTTCGTAGAAGGGATGAATGGATTTGTTGCATAATGCTGGAAGCGGGATCTCTCCGGGATTTCCATGAACTTTGCTTGCACTTGTCATGAGAGATGGAAAAAACACAGAGAGAACGAGGGGGAACGTTGTGAGTTGCTGCGGACACCGCAACTCTACAGTTATACCCGATACTAAGTCAGTACGGCTCTCCTCCGGCAGACGCCGCTAATATTAAACGACACGACAAAGAGTGTGTGCGAGAGAGACAGAAAATCAGTCTGAGCGTGACGTCACGCGCTGCGTAGCCACTGCAAATTGATTTCTTGCTTTTGGTTACAAAAATGATCCGATCTGATCCAGATACAGCAATCTGATAGATATGGTCATTATCTATGATTCTGCGTTTTTAGTTTTCTCAAATCTGCAATATTGTGGATGCAACAGATTTTCGTCCATTGTTGGGGCAGAAGGGGGTGGGGCGAAATTCTGAGATATACGTTTTATAGTAAGATCTAACAGAAGTGCGGATACCAAATTTGGTTACTGTATCGTTAATAGTCTCTGAGATTTGTGGATGCCCCAGATTTTCGTCCTTTGCGGGGGCGGAAGGGGGTGTGGCGAAGTTTTGAAATATTTTTGTAGCAGTGACATATCACAGAAGTCTGGATCCAAAACATCGTTGTCATAGTCTTTGAGCACAAGGCGCTGAAGGGGACGGACAGACGGACGGACAGACAGACATGGCTCAATCGACTCGGCTATTGATGCTGATCAAGAATATATATACTTTATGGGGTCGGAAAAGATTCCTTCTGGACGTTACACACATCCACTTTTACCACAAATCTATTATACCCCAATATTCATTTTGAGTATCGGGTATAATAATCTTGAATTTATTGCAAACATATGTTTTCAGTGGACAGTGGTGTCCTTTATCCAGTGCTGACTTACAGCTTTCATCTCATAATCTACATAATTATAGATTTATACTCTTTGGTTTTTGAAATTTGAAAGACCTAGACTGCTAGACTGCTTTGTCTTTCTGACGAGGAAGTTCAGATGGGACATATCGCAGGCCATGCAGATTGTAATCATTCGAAAACCGGATTGATCATTACTACACTCATATATTACCAGTCCAGTTGAAATCTTATAACAAATTCAGAGCGCATAAATCAAATGTCGCGACTGAAAACCAACACGAGAGAAGCATTCGGAGTTCGCAGACTTCCTCGCTTATCCATGAGATCAAGTTTGTCTGAGCCAATCGCTTCCGCAGGATTTTGGCACATCGCTTCAGACCTAGAAACATGTCTTTTGGGCACTTTCACTTACATACCGGACATTATACGGGTGCTCGATCAATTCACGTGCGTGTAGGGCGGAGTCATATCTTCGGAACAGTGGTCAAAGGGGGCTCTAAGCCAGACCTGCTGGCGCCTTTAAAGTCTACAAAGTGCTGCCACCGATCCTGATAAGGAATGCATACATTTACCTTCCTTCCGCCGGTCTGCGTGCCGCAAAATCAATACCCCTCTGCTTGTTCAAAGAAGATCACTTGTTGGCACACATATGTACATAGAGCTAAGTGTTTGTTAAGGGTAATTCAATCATAATTGGATGTACCCATTTATCTAATCTGTAGCTTTAAATAACTCTTTCCTCCGTCTCTATATTCCAGCATGGACATGGACATGAACGTGGACCTGGGTGCCCCGGCATCCCAGTCGATATACCCGCATTCGGCAACAATGTTTGCCGCCATCAGTGCCTGCGTCTTCACGACCATCGGCGTGCTAGGTGAGTGAATGAAGTGTGTACCTTCGTCTGGCATCTGCTAACCTGCTTAACTACTTCTGCACCAGGAAACCTAATCACTCTGCTGGCTCTGCTCAAGAGCCCGACGATACGGGAGCATGCGACGACAGCTTTTGTCATATCCCTGAGCATATCAGACCTGCTATTCTGCTCCTTCAGCATGCCCCTGACAGCAGTTCGGTTCTTCCAGGAGGTGAGTCCGACCCCGTACACACAGTGGCCATTCAACAATCAGTAACGCGTTTCCACCACAGAGCTGGACCTTCGGCACCACCTTGTGCAAGATATTCCCCGTCATCTTCTACGGCAACGTGGCCGTCTCACTTCTCAGCATGGTGGGAATCACCCTCAATAGGTAGGAGCTGGCGGCTAAGCCGCTCTGCGAAGGCTCTTGACTAATCCACACCCTGGTGTAATCCCCTTGCAGGTACATACTCATCGCTTGCCATAGCCGATACTCCCAGATCTACAAGCCTAGGCTCATAACGCTGCAGTTGGTTTTTGTCTGGGCCGTGTCTTTTCTGCTTCTGGTGAGTACAAAATGGACAGCGATTAAGTGTCGGAAATATCAAATTGAATATTACAGCTGCCACCCATTCTGGGGATCTGGGGGGAAATGGGACTGGATGAGGCGACGTTCTCCTGCACAATACTCAAGAAGGAGGGCAAGTCGATCAAGAAGACGCTCTTCCTTATTGGTTTCCTGCTGCCCTGCCTGGTCATCATAATCTCCTACTCCTGCATTTACATTACTGTGCTGCACCAGAAGAGGAAAATCCGGAGCCACGACAACTTCCAGATTGGCGCCAAAGCGGCGGGCAAGGGGGAGTCTGGGGGCTCGTACGTGACGACAACGTGCACGAGAAAGGTGCGCGAGGACAACCGACTCACTGTAATGATGGTGACGATCTTCCTGTGCTTCCTCATCTGCTTTCTGCCACTGATGCTGGCCAATGTGGTGGACGATGAGCGGAAAACCTCCTATCCCTGGCTGCACATAATAGCCTCAGTCATGGCGTGGGCCTCGAGCGTCATCAATCCGATCATTTACGCGGCTAGCAATCGAAACTACAGGCAAGTGGCATGGTCACCCTTTCCCCCCGTCCCCCTCCCCAACCGATAATATATGTATATCCTTGCTCTTGCAGAGTGGCCTACTACAAGATATTTGCGCTTCTCAAGTTCTGGGGCGAGCCCCTGTCGCCGATGCCAAGCAGGAACTATCACCAAAGCAAAAACTCAAAGGAACTCTCGGGCGTCATCCGCAGCACTCCGCTCTTTCACGCTGTTCAAAAGAACAGTACTAACCAAATGTGCCAAACATATTCAGTATGATTGAGTCGATGTCGAGCCTCTTCCTTTGCATTAGAGCTGTTCATCATACCAATTACCTACCAATTACTTCCTAATTTATGTATGTACATATACGTGTATTAAACCGCGTATGAAGTCGGAAGCAACGGAAATAAATATAACTTTAGATCAATTTAGAATGCCAGGTCTACGTTTGATTAAACTGAATTTATGTGGGGGAACTGGAAACCCTATAGAGGATTGGTTACGGCTCGAACCAAAGCCTAAATTCTACTTTACGTAAAGATTATTTACGACAGCTGGTTGAGCGTTATGAAGCCATTAGGAATCGAACCACAAAATCATTCATAAGTTGAGGCACACGCGTTTTTCACACTTCAATTTGGGACGCTCCCAGCATGGCAAACAAAAAGTTGTAATCACATTAAAAAAATTGTTTATTTTTCGTTTTCTTCTATTTGCTGGATAACTCTTAACGTCCTCAAGAAATGCAACAGAACTAATTGTTGCAATATTTATGCCTTGACGGCATATTTGCGCTGAGGGAAGATGGAACGCTTGCGAATTTCCTTCAGCGTCTTGCGGTTGGCATCGCGAGGCGACAGAGCCTTGCGGATGGCGCGAGTCTTCTTGCGGCGCAGATCCAGGGGCTTGTACTTCTTGTTCTTGAAGACCTTGCGCAGGTTCTCCTTCTGCTTCTGGTGCATGACAATGTAGACGCGAGCGATCGCCTTGCGCACCACACGGCTGCAAAACAAACAAGTCGGTAAGTCTTGAGGCAAGGGAGCTGGGCAAAACACTACTTACATCTTGGAGAGCTTGGAAGGCGCTCCTCCGGTGACCTTAGCCACACGCAGATTGAGGAGCTCATTCTTGAGCTCATCCAATTGCTTGGTGAGCTCCTTCTTGTCCTTGGTTCTCAGCTCGGAGCACTTGACCTTTACCTGAGTGAGGCAAAAAATCATCGAATTATTAGTTATTCAGAAAGCACTAAAACAAATATTATTCTCATCACAAATTAGGTATTGCTGTCTTTGATTTTCACACATTTTTTTTATGTATTATGCACGGATGTCTGTTATTTTCATAGATTATTTTTCACACAAAATCGGCACCAACCATTTTTCTCGCTGGTCACGTCAAAAAAGAAAGAAGAAACGATAACTGGTTGACGTCAAACCGATTTCGGAACCACGCAATGAACCAGCGCGCTGGTTCAAATTCACTGTCATCGAACTAAAGTCGCTTTGGTTCATTTTGCTCTGGATGCATGGAAACTCTTATAACTAGGTGGCATATTTGCACTAAATTTTTTACGATTATTTAAAAGAAATCTGAGTATTTCGTTCAGATATATATTGAATATTCTTCGACAAAAAGAATATCGATGCAAAGAATCGGTTCATTCTGAGCTGCAATTTAGACTTATCGAACTCATTGCAGCGTCGAGCCATGTAAACAACTCGCAACCTTGCTCGCCAAAGATTCGCTGTATATTTAGATCCGCAATAGTTCTACAAATAAATAAGAGCCAATGAGTTCTTTAAAAAAGCACAACAGACACATTAATTGATAACAATGGCTGATAGGGCTATCAAGCTGTTAGTCATCGGAGAAAGTGGTGTAGGCAAATCCAGGTATGTTATATACATATGTATATATATATCAGTGCCTTAGACCTGCTGCGTATATTCCATATACGAACGCCCTTCCATTGTATATATACATATATTTACGCACCAGATATAAGCTAGAAGTTTCACTGTTTGCATCATGTTTTTCTAATAGCTTAATACGGCGCTTTGTCGAGAACAAATTCGACGAGAATCATGACGTCACAATTGGCATGGACTTTAAAAGCAAGGTGATGAATGTCGACGGAATTGACTACAAAGTAGCACTCTGGGACACTGCGGGAGCCGAAAGGTTTCGCAGTCTGACACCGAGCTTTTATCGGAAGGCTCTTGGCGCCATCCTGGTCTACGATATCACGAACCGCGATTCCCTGGTCAAACTTGAGGCCTGGCTGGCCGAGCTGGACAGCTACAGCGATAATCCCAACATAGCCATAATCGTCGTGGGAAATAAAATCGACCAGGAGCGTGTTGTCGATCGCGAGGAGGGGCGCAAGTTTGCCCGAAAGCATCGTGCACTCTTCATCGAGACCTCGGCCAAATGCGACCAGTTCGTTAGTGATGTGTTCAAGGACGTTGTTGAGAAGGTAACTGATTACATGGTGAAGTTTGGTATATGTATGTTCAGAAATAATCCATTTTTCTCTTGCAGATTGTATCCTCGGAGTATTTTGGCAACGGATATGGCTCCGATGGCATGGATATTGGAGGCAATGACGTTCACGAGAAACCTGCCTCGACGTGTAATTGTTGACGTTCGTGTATTTCAACCAGATGTTATGTGTGCTTTGTCAAATTTTTAGCGTGTATTTTCTTATTTGTTTCAATATCATTAGCATAAAGTCAAACTAACCCTTCAATTTGTTTCGCCTATAAAGCCCATGCTCGTGCATTCAAGCTATTTTGTCTCTAAGGATCGCAAACACTAATAGATTCGAAGAATAACTCCAACTGTCAATACTTATTGGAAAATGTAGGACGGCTCGAAGTTCTTTAATCTACCTAAATCAAAACATTTGTTTACCAATGAGCTCAGCGAGTGACGCTTATTAATAGCTTAGTAATCGGTTCATACATTCAGATTCACATACATAGAAGGCAGGGAATGCACAGTAGGGCTTATCTATATCTCATTCTAAAGGTAATAACCAGCTGTAACGTGAGTTGCGTATATTCATATCCAATATTAGGATTTATGTAACTTGTACACTATATATTCCTGCACTCCGTTTATCCTCCTTCCACCTAATGATAAATATTCCTGTTTTTACCGCAAATCGTACTGTAATTTGCTTTCCCTCTCTCTCTCTTCCCAACGAGATACCATCCAGTCGTTATAGGGGCGCCACTTGACGAGAGAGAGTGATAGCGAGCGCGTGGCAGGGGATTCACCTTGTCTTCGATCTGATCCAAAGGAAACATTCTGTCAGATGTTATATCATATTTTCTTCCCCGTCATTAACGAAACCCAAAAATATATTAAGCTGATTATCCTTTCATTTTTTGTTTTTATTTAAATGACATTTCTGTTTTCTTTCAAGTCAAAATGTTCTTTTGTGAACTACATACTTTCCGAAAAAATAGCGTACAGAGTAAATTGACTTTGATGTCACTAGTGAAAATTAGGAAGGATGTAGAATAGCAACACAAGTCCAATCGGCACGACAGTTTATGGTAGTTTCTAAAATTATAATGAAGGTGCATTGTAATATATGTATGTATACTAGTACGATATCCCCTTTTCCATCTAAGCGGAAAAAGCCTTAACAGTCACGCTGACTGAAATGTTCATGGGTTTGCGACATTGTGGTTTTCGTTTGGAGCTGGTTTTGCTTCTGTTCTTGGTGTCTGTTTGTTTTGTTTTACTCTTCGAGTAAGAGTGTATTTACATTTATCGGCGATTCGATGTGGCAATTACCGCTATCGCTAACAAGGTGGATTGAGAAGTCGTTGAGGATGCGCTATTGCTTAAGAAAGAAGGAGGACGCTTATAAAACAAAGCTCGACATTTGGCCGCAACAATTCCCGGAGCATGCCCTTTATATACATTTTGTAGTCGTATAGGTTCCGTAAGTATAACTTAAGATCTATCAACGTATATCGTTCGTCTCTCGTACAGCACAGATCTGGTCGCGATCCGGTTGCCTCCTCTACTTGCCCGAAATGCCGCTCTTTTTGGCATCCAGTTCGTAAATGAGCAGTCGCCACATTTTCACTACAAATACCTCAGCTTCCTCATCCAGTACCTGCAGGAGCACCAGCACCATCAGTGAGCAAAGTGAGTGAAAGAGCAGCAGAGAAATTAAGTTTGGATTAGTTTTCAGTTAAAGTTAAGCGGCTCAACGGACAGCTTACCATTTGCACATCGTCCAGGATGCTCTGGGGCTGGCTGCCGGCCAAAACTTTGGAACATATAAAGTCCACTAAAGTCGGCTCCGGCTCACCAATATACTCAATGATTTTCTTATTTATCCATGGACGTATTTTTCGTTCCATTAGACCGCTATCGATCTCGTTGCGGTCAAGTTTATAATTAAATAGTTCCTCCTTTTGCGTGGGTATCCTGTCAATAATGCTTTTTATATGGCGCCGTTTTTCATCATACACCTTTGCACCATTCTCATCCTTTTTGGTGTTTGTCGCGGCAGCATCTGCGCTGTTGGTCGCAGATGCAGCTGCATCATTCTTACCGTGTTTGCTACTGTGATGTTTGCCGCCCGATTGGCTGCTGGCGTTTGCGCTGTTGTTGCTTTTTCCGCCGCTCCCACTCCCGGACGACGCTGATCCGGACCCAGAGCCCCCGCCAGCTTGGGCTATCTTCTGGCTAACAGCAGCGGCAGCAGCTGTGGCCGCAGACACGGCAGAGCTCTGGCGTTCCGCAGCAGTCATACTGCTGCTGTTCCCACCGCTGCCAGCCTGCTGATCTTGCTCATTGCTCATGTCGTCGTAATCTTTGTGTGGGATGGAATTAAATGTTAGGCAATGGTTCATGTGATTGTGCAATGGTCCCACTGTCTTACCTAGAGGAACCAGCTTGCGCTTCTTGGGGTTGATGTTCTCGTCGTTGTCGTCGTCGTTGACGAAGACTCCTGTGGCCTCGATCTTCTTCTTCTTGAGGTTGTTGCCCAGAGTGAGCGAGATGAGCGGCATGGTGATGGGGGGAGTGGCCGAATGGACCATGACCGAATCGTTCCCAGCCGCCAGGTCATTCATGGCACTCTGAGAAGGCGTGTGGATGTCGGCCACAGAGTCCCTGGACTCGCTATTCTGCCGGCTTAAACTGTTTTGACGCGACGGCGACTTTTTGTTGTTGTTCTTGGCATAGGCACTGGCATTTGAGGCAGTGTCGGCTATTGAACCATGATCATCGTTTGATATGGAATCATCGTTGTGTTCAGCCAGGTCTGGATCGTAGGCCACCATTTCCTTGCGCCGTTTCTCCGCCGGTATCAGGGATGGGTCCTGGTTGTCAGCCGTCGCGGCCCCTGCAGCCGATTGCTTAGCCAGGCGATCGCGCTGGCCAGCTACTGGCTCTTGGTTGACGGTTACAAGAATGCGCGGTTCGTACAGCTTCTCGATTTCGCGGCGGGCCTTCTCGTATTCCAGCGAAGGATTCTCGAACTCACCGCTGAAGATTTTGGTCTTCAGTTCGGCTAGTTCGTCCGCCTCCTTTTCCCGGTCCTTAGAATCTGCATCCGCTTCGCGTACACGCTCTGCCAGACGCTGCTGGAGCTCCCGACCTTTATAGTACAGCGAGTCGTCGCGTTCATCGTCGTAATCTTCGACGAACTCTTTCAGGCGCTTGGCATCGCTTTCCCGCTCGTCATGACGCATCACCTCCTTCAGGCGGTACTGTAGAAAGAAACGAATGGAATCAAATGAAATAGTGCATGACGTGTGTAAGGATGAACTCTCCTACCTTCTCGTTCTCCTTGCATTTGCGCTTCTCGCGCATCTCCCAGTTGGAGAGGCGCTGCTGGTAGGCGACTTCCTTTTCGCGGGCTTTCTTCTCTGCCTTTTTGCGCTCGCGCGTCTCCTCCTCCATTTCCTTCTCGCGCCGCAGGTCGCGAACTGGCTTGAGGATCTTCTCCTCGCGCTCGCGCTCTCTGTCCCGCTCTCGTTCTCTTTCACGCTCTCGCATCTCATTGCGCTCTCGTTCCCTCTCTCGCTCCCGGAGCTCGACACGCTCCCTCTCGCGCTCCCGCTCACGTTCACGCTCGCGCTCACGCTCCTTCTCACGGAGTTCACGCGCCTCCCTCTCCCTATCACGCTCCCTCTCACGTTCGCGCTCGTGATCCTTGGAACGGGATTTGGACCGGCGACGTCGGCCCTCCTTCGTTTCGGGCCGTCGCTCCTTCTGTGTCATATCGATGGTCACGGGCTCCTTGCGGCTGCTGCTACTGCGCGCCGAGACGGAGACGGAAGCGGAGCCAGTGGCAGGGGCAGGGGCAGTGGGGGCCGAACCGGTTCCAGTCGAGGCAGGTGCTGTAACATCCTTTTCAACGATCTCGACAACGTCGTCAACTTCGGAGGCACTGGCCTTTCTAGTGGAAGATTTGCGCTCGCTGTCCCGCTGCTGCTTCTTCCGCTCCCTGTCGCGCTCCTTCTCCTTGCTGGCGGCCAGCTTCTCCTTTTCCTTCTCTTTCTCCAGCTCCTTGCGATGCTCATCGGCTTCCGCACGTTTGCGAAACTTGCCGATCTCGCTGCTAATCAGATTGCGTTTCTCTTCCTCCAGTGCATTTTCGTTTAGGACCTTGATCTTGATGTCATCCTCCCGACGCGTCTTCTTGTTGCGGTTACTACTCCCATAGAGATCACCGCGAGTACTCCCATCGAAGCCTTCGAACTCGTGCTTGTGCTCTTCGAGCAGATCTTGCATCTGGTTGACGGCACGTTCGTCTTCAGTCTTTTCGTCCACAGCATTCGCTCCCTCACCGTTCTTGCATTCTTTCTCCTTGTAGTCTTCGATGAGTACTTTATTCTTCGCATCCACCTTGGCCACCAGCTTCTTCCCATCGATTTCCATCTCGCTGAGCAAGCGAACGGCCCGCATCGCCGCAATAGGGCCACTGAAATAATGCAAAGTTGCGTGTTAGAAGAGTATCAGGTATCACGTACCAATCACCAATGACAGACAAACGAGATAGAAGTGAACCTTAAAGTGTTCCCATTAGGGCGAAAACGTTCACTGCTACCTTGGGTTCGTCGAATCACTGCGTAAACCTACTCGAACTCGCAAAATCCGAATGTGGAGACGCGCTTCCAGTTGATGACCATGCCGCAGGTGGCGAGGATCCGTTTGAGCAGAGCCTCAGGGACCCGTTCGCTTATGTTGCCCACGAACACGGTTATGATTGGTCCACGGAACTGAGGTTGTGGCTCCGGCGGGCGGTGATACACTGTCGGCTGAGAGCTGATTGTGGCTGAGTTGCGAAAGCTGCGCGGCGGATTGCCCATGGACTGCATCATCTGCAAACATAGATGGAACCGACCATATTAGTGCTGTTGGCCGACATAGTCGATGGAATTGCAGGTTTATCTTACGTGTGGTGGCGGAATTGACGCATTCATGTAGGGCGGCATTGGAGGACGCGGGGGGTAGGACATTTTGCCGACTTTTCTTTGCTTTCGCCTTTTCTATATATTTTCCAAATGTTGGCGTGCGTGCAAATATAAGCCGACAGAATACACACACACAGTTAAATGCAACCACACACAAGCACACCACAGCGATACGCGCAAACGCCACACAGGAGAATGTGTGTTGTTATGTCGGTAAGCTTTACTCCACTGTATAGCCGAAAGTGATGGCAAATTTAATCGACCATTGACTTTCAACTAAGTTTATTATGAGTGCGAAATTTTTCGTACACATACAAAACTACACGTTAAATTTATTTAATTGTCTTCTTTTTACAACTCTGCGGCCGCTGCTGTAGAGATGGCAAAATTTCATCAAGCTGCTATCGAAACGGATAGCGATATCAGGTACAGACAGTGCACGATTGCCACACTTGGTGATTTTTTTTTGCGGTTAGGGAAGGTACATTTTGGTTAGTGCTCGTGCCCAGCAAAAAAATAATCATTTTCCTTTCTAGTATTAATCGGTATTTTATACGATTCGATAACAACACCGTACTCACATCAGCAAATATTTCCATTGACCGAATCAGGGATGATATTCGTATGGAAACGATAAAAAATATGCTATATTTTGTTCGATGGAAATTATTGCTCAGATCAGCAAAATATAAAACCGATAAATACTTGAAATTCAACCGATACATACTGGAAATGCAAAGATGGTATTTGCTGGGCACGAGCGGAATATTTTTATATCCTATCTTTCGTCGACATGCTGGCATAAAAAAATGGAGGGAAGCAAGAAAATGTGTCAGTCGGCTAGAAAAATGAAATAATGAAGACAAATTTAATCTCATTAAGCAGTAAAATGAAAGCCGAATATATGGATTTTATAATTTATTAGCAGTCATTTCATTAATTTATAAGCAGTTAAAGAACATGTTGATTTCATTTCTGTTTCACAAGAACCGATTTATCCAATATTGCTAGGCCTTTACCGTGCATCGTTATCTTCCAGTGGCACAGCGCCCACAAACAATACATTCTGGCATAATGTCATACAAATTTGAATTTTCAACTGATTTTATTGGTAAACAAATACATAAAAGTGAGCGTGTGCACCTGATCATTCTCTGTCCCGAGCGTATATACATATGGCTTTCAATCAATGGAACATTTTGTAGATCTGAGTACTAGGCTTTAAGGTTTTTATTGCTGGTCTCACTCTCTCTGCAATTGAAGTGTAGTGAAATGCGATGCATTATCGATAGATCAGTGTTATGTAATTTGCATAATATTCTATAGGATATATAAACAAAACAAAACAATGCGAGTAAATAACTTACTTAGATTTCGCAGCACTTCTCTGCAGAGGTGCAGCATCAAGCAGCAATATGTGCCACAGCACAAGCCGGCGCTGGACGATGATATAAAGCGGCTGGAGGATTTTTTGCTCTCAAAACCAAATGTAGTTGTGTTGACCGGTGCAGGAATCTCAACGGAATCAGGTGACTTATATTGATCAAACATAATTAACTCTAGCTGTACGCAGAACAATCATGAAACCCTTGTTGCTTTCACCAGGTATACCCGACTACCGTTCGGAGGGTGTCGGCCTGTACGCCCGCACCAACCACAAGCCCATTCAGCACATGGAGTTTTTAAAATCGTCCAACGTACGCAAACGGTACTGGGCACGCAACTTTGTGGGCTGGCCGAGCTTCTCCGGTAAACAGGCAAACGCAACACACCATGCTCTGTCTCGTTTCGAACGCGAAATGCGCATTCAGTCGGTGGTCACCCAGAATGTCGATCGCCTTCACACCAAGGCTGGCACCAAAAACGTGGTAGAACTGCATGGCAGTGGTTACGTGATAAAGTGCCTGTCCTGCGAGTATCGCACTGATCGCCACGAGTTTCAGCACATATTGGCCTCCCTTAATTCCACCTTCAATAATGTGCTGGAAATGACCCGGCCCGATGGTGATGTGGAGATTCCACTCGATTATATAGAAAACTTCAAAATACCTGACTGTCCGCAGTGCGGTGGCGATCTCAAGCCAGATATTGTCTTCTTCGGGGACTGCGTGCCCAGGCAGCGCCTCGATAAGATCGCTGAAATGGTCTACAATAGCGACGGCCTGTTAGTGCTTGGTTCTAGTCTGCTCGTTTTTTCCGGCTACCGCATCGTTCTGCAGACCAAGGACCTCAAGTTGCCGGTGGCGATTGTAAACATTGGAGATACGCGGGCCGACCACTTGGCTGACATCAAAATTTCGGCCAAATGCGGCGATGTGATACCTAAACTGTTTGACTACCGCACGAGCGGCTCGGCCAATAGCAATAGCTAATATTTGTTCTAACCGACGCCACACTAAGCGGAGAAGGGTTTGTTGATGACAGGGACACTGTGCTGTAGTATCACAACTTTGTATGTCTTTATTTACCCCGATAAATTACAATAACTTTGTGTGTTGAGGATCGACTTTGACAATAACGGCGAGATCTGTGTCTCAGTAACAAACGCCCTCTTCGGTCATTAGCAGGTTCTACAGCGCCTCAGGAGATCGTTCCCTTTCTAGGATGCAGGATATTCCTGTGCTGAGTTATTCTGCGGCTTATACACATCGAACTCGTAGAAGGTAAACGAAGGTGAAGAATAGATCCCTCTCGGACAGGACTAGAAAATATTCCTGATCAGCCTGGGAATTCGGAATCGTCAATGATTGCTTCCTTTAAGGTTTTTTAGTTTGGCGATTGGGATTTTTCCCTCCGCTGCAGGGGGATCAAGGTCCTAAATGTTGAGATGATTTCGCCCCTGAAGTCAACGAGCTCGAAACTACACGACAGTCAAAGTTTTCACCATAGAGTCACTCATCTTGCAGGAAAAAACGGCTCAGTTGTTTTTGTTGTAGGGGCGCCAAGGCAAGGACACTGCTTCTGGTTTCTGCTAGATGCGTCGTTGTTCGGGAAGAAGATCGATGAAATCCGGTCGGCAAGGCCTTGCCGTTAGCATAGAGAACTGCATGCTTTGCAAAGCCGCAAAGGCTATTGTGCCAATAAATCTGTGCCACCGGGTCAGTTTCATATATGTCAAGTCATTTTTTCCCTTGTTAAACTTTAAACAATTAACAATACACATGTTTAATCGCCGAAAAAGTAGAGCGGTGGGAATTTCAAAGATGTGAAAAACCGATTCACACCCGAGTCAATCCACCATCACAAAGGTTTGTTCTGAGCTCAGATCAGCCATTGCAACGTTGGTTTGACCAAGATAGCATATAAGTGTGAAAACTAAACTTGTTTGTAAATACATAAATATGCATGCATTGTTTTTGTGTATTCATTAAATCTTTTACTGGTCTCCTTTAGAAATAATGGAAATTTGATCTGAAATTTAAAAATTTTTGAATGCGATTTTACGCGCCAATTATTTGTTTTGCTTCTTTTCATTGTGAATGTCAATTATTTCGGGTTGCATTTAAAAACTATCGGCTAAGTATCGTATAAAAACGTGCGGACTAAATCATCTCAGGAGGATGGAAACGGATTTTTGGACAGTAAAACCTTACGGATCATCACAAAATAGCTTGTGTGAATAGAGTATTGTAGTATTGTATCAACTATATCTACTCTTTTTGCCGTTTAAATATCGATATGTCGCGCAAGAAAAGCAAAAAATATCAGCTGTGTTTTCCAACACTTGTCACAAAAGGCCGAAACTAACACAACATATTTAAAGTTTATGTTAATTAAAAATTGAAACAATGGCATACGACTTAAAAAAGGAGTCAGATGTAAAAGAGTACATCGAAAAGCTGGGCATCGAGTATCGATTTGGCTGTTATTCAGAGAAGAAACCGGAAGGTAAACACATGCAAACAGCAATAACAACTCTGCTATAACCTATGTTTTTGTGCTTACCTATTTTAATTACAAAACAAATCGTGACCTGAGATAACACTTTCATATGTATATGCGTGAAATATATTCGCAGCTTGCCACCTGCTGGGAGACTATCTTGAGGGCATCAAGAAGGACTTTGAAAAAGCGTCAAAGGTATACAAATCGACTTGTGACGATTATGGTTACGCAAAGTCCTGTTATAAGTTTGGCAACTATAGCATTTTGGGAAAGGGAAAAAGCGGCAGCAAGGGTGAGCCCCGAGTGGCGTACCAGTACTACGAGAAGGGATGCAACTTAAACGATTCCGATGCCTGCCTCCACTCTGGCCTGTTGCTTGTCTCGCGCTCCATGCCCAAAGAGATTGACAGAAATGTGCCCAAGGTGAGTTGAGTACGATCTGAAGATTTTGTCTGACCACCTCTTACTAAATATGCAGGGTCTGGAGTTCCTCACGAAGAGCTGCGACATGAACAATGCAAACGCCTGCTTTTATTTGTCCGGGATGCACATCTCTGGCATTCAAAAAAGGACAGAGTCAGGTGCCGTGGCTACCGGCAATGGACCCACGCCCGCCAAAACGCTTAAGGACTCCGACTACATTTTGCTCAAAGACATGAAGAAGGCATTTCAGTTTGCCCACAAGGCGTGCGAGTTGCGCAACGTGTACGCGTGTGCCAACCTAAGCCAGATGTATGCTCGAGGCGACGGTATCGAGAAAAACGAGAAAGAGGCTGAGAAGTACAAGAAGCTAGCTCTGGAGTTACAGGAGGAGATGAAGAAGAAGCAAGAAACGCTCGGCTTTCAGCAGGGCGTCGGCATGCCAAACTGATTCAACACTATATCCATTTCTACACGTGTTTCGTACTGCAGTAAAATCGAGCACCCAACTGTCTTCTCAGCAATTAGCAATTACTTCTGTTTCTTCCCCCACTTAGTTCAATGTATCGTTTGCATGTGTGTTGTTTAGTTCCCTGCCTTACTTTCCTCTTCAATCTGACCATTGTGGTTCTACGAACTAGCAAGTGTGTTTTTAGTTTCAGTGTAAATAGGGGGCATGTGCGTTTTTGGCATGTGCACGGGAAAGAGCGCGCGGCGGACGACGAAAACAAGATCGGCGCTGCGCAATCGAAGACAAGAAAATATTAATTCCTAGACTTAATTGTTACTGTTACCAAGAATGACAAAAAAAGAAAAAAAATCTTACATAATTATGTTGATACCCTTATTTTAAATACAAACAAGTCCAGCCAGGACCATAGACCAAACTTCGAGGCAAAACTGCTGTTTCCGTGTTTGTACATATTCTATCTGCTCCCGTAGAGATAGACACAATCAAAAAGACAACAAAGCACTGGTGATTTATGGAACGCATGGTCAATTATCTTTATTTGCGATCGCCATTTGCCGTGACTGTTACGCGTGTTCAATTTAAAATCTATTTGAATGTATATGTGAACACAGTGCGTCACAAAACTGTAGCACAGATCAAAGCCCAAGGTGTCGCGACAGATGTCCGTTATCCGTTAATGAAATATAAGTCTTTAGTTTTGTTTATCTTAATTGAGTAATTTAAAAATATCTATTGATCTCTAGCAGGAAAGTGAGACCAGTCAAAGAATTAATGCTATTTTAAGTGCACTTCGCAAACGTCATAAGAAATGCATGTCCTTTATAAATCCCTTTTCCTCTATGAAAACTTACATAAACATTATCTGTATGTAAGTCGATATTAGGAGTTATGGATGCAAAATTGGTTGCTTTAGTTGTTATAGTCTCTGAGATCTAGACGCTCTGTCTAGTCTCTGAGATCTAGACGCTCATCTGGACGGAGGGACAGTCGGACGACGCGGCCATTGATGCTGATCAATATATATGCTTCATGGGGTCGGAAGCGCTTCCTTCTGGGCGTTACACATACATATCCACTTCCATCGCAAATCTAATAATCTAATATGCCCCTTTACTTTTTGATTATCAGGTATAAAAGCTTAAGTCGGTCCCCAAACTTTTTTAAACCAGTACAGAATTTTATGTCGCTGTCATAATGATTGCTGTTGTTGTATAGCCTTAGCTTATAAGAATTCTGATCTGCAGTAGGTATTTTTTTTAATTTGGGAGCAGTCCGACCATCACACTAAAAAAGAACTCATATCAGGGAGATTTGATGCGATCAGCACTCGGTCGCTCACAGCTCCTTCCACAATCGGGTACGAGTCTGGGACGCAAACACCTTTTTTTGCCAGCGGTCTGCTTTTGTGGGCTGTCGTCGGTAAACGAAGAATAAATCTCGGCCCATTGGGATCAGTAGATGTTGAAAAAAGTACAGAGGCAATAAACGCTGACCCTGAGGATATGATTTATTGACCAGGACGATAAGCTGGGTTTCTCATCTTTCGGTTTTAATTAAAACTATATTTAATGGCGAATTGGACAAGATTTGGACTGGGGCTAGCCATGGTAGTGCGATGTTCGAAACCAATAAGGTAGAAATATTTATATTTCTACGGACAAATTCACCCTTACATTTTTGAGAAGCACTGCCTTTTTGTGTACGTTTGTAACCTTAGAGTGGTTGACAATCGTCTGATCTACTTTCTATTTTAATAGATTGAAGCTTAATTAATAACGCTTTTGTTCAATTAGTGGCTGCTTAGTTATAAGCGTCCGCCAACATCCTCAACACGCTCGGCCTGGCTGTTCGTGGGCTTATTCATATTTCGCGGCAACGGTAACGGCAACACCGACAGTGGAACCTGTCACGCAAACTTAACAAAGTTTGAAAGACAAATATATTACGACCAGTAATCTGTTTGGAGAGCCCTTCTCATATGCCGCAGTCCTGATAAGGTGTCATGGGAAAAGCTGATGTGGCGATGGGCAATCTTGATGTGGATAGCCCGTGGAAAAGTTGCCAATCGATGCGAAGTGGACGGTGCCAAGCGATGGCACGAGTTTGCGAATAACTCCAATTAGTTGATCGCTCTAGCATGACCCGACCTTTGGCTATTGGATGCCATGAAAGAGCTGAACGTAAATACAACCTACTCTGACAAAAAATAAAAAATAAAAAGCTTACGAACAATGCATTTTAGAATCCCACCCCCCACAAACACACATCAAAAGCCTTATACACATCAGAATACCATGCAATCTGTTCTTGAATGAATGTTTGTATTAGTCTAAAGTTAGTCAAACGGTATTACAGTTGCCCATGCCTATAAACATTGGGCTGTACATATGTATTTACGTACATATGTATGTATTTAGGTACATACATACGCACAGATGTACATATATACTACACAACGATTGCTTTATAGAAAAAATCGACCGGGAACGCTGTGAGCCGTCGCAAAGACCGCGGCTCTACTTTTATATCTGGCACTCAGTCAGTATATATTTTATAAATTGTCTGGTATCGTTGTCCTTTTTTTCTTTTCTCACACCAACACCAGCCGATTGATTTCGCTCCGCTCCGCCAGAGCGCGCACACTGCACGATGAAAAAAGTGTGTGAGGGAGATAGAGGATGAGTTATCGCTTGAATGGGGGTTGTAGTGGTTCCTTCTTGCTATAATAATGATCCGATCTGAGCCAGATTCGGCTAGATATGGCAATTTTCTAAGATTCTGCGATTCCACGATTCCTACGATAGCTCTTATAGTCTCTGAGATCTAGACGGTCATATGAACGGACGGACAGTCGGACAGACATGGCTATATTGACTCGTCTATGCTAATCAAGAATATATGTATATGTTTTTTTGGATTGGAAATGCATCCTTCTGGGTGTTACACACATGCACTTTCACCACAAATCGAATATACCCCTATACTCTTCGAGTACCAGGTATAATCAGGCTTGGCGAAAAATGTACGCTCGGCTTGGACTAAAGCGCTCCAAACACCGATTCAAAATCAGTTTAACGTCAACGTCGGCGGCATCAAGACAATACACACAATAATATAAGCCAAGCCAGATTCAAACTACAATAAATCTGGGAAAAGAATACAAACAAACTAAGGCAGAGTCAATTTGGACACTAAATAAGTGGATATTTGTGGATAGTGCCCACTCCCAAGGCGCATAAGAACGAGTCGAGATTGATGCTAACGAGTATCAACACGCGAGTGCGCGCCAATTACGGAAACGGGCAACGGAACGAAGAGAGTCCAAACGAAACGAGAAGCTTCGAAACGGGATCTGTGATTGGAGATCCGCCATTTGCGTATTTTTGTTGTTGTGCGCTAACAAGTGAGAGTGTCAAGAGCAATAACACGCGAAATAGAAAGATCAAAGAGAGAAGGCAAGCAAGCGTCTGCTTTATTTCTAAATTTTCTTTCCATTGCCTTTTTTTGTGCCTTTTGCCTTTAAAGCAGCGATGACCAAGCCGAAGCAGATCGTCTGCCCACAGTCACGAGCCGAACGGCGAGCCGATGTGGTGGGCAGAGCGTAAGCAAGAGAGAAAACCGTGAATCTTTTTGCCGTCTGTCTTTGGGCTACACTGGCAGACATTTTCTCGCAAGTTGAGATTTGAAATGCACGATTGAAGAAAATCAATCGAGCATGTGCCCACATTTTCCTGCCACTGCAAACCCATCCTTGTTTTTAGTTTTGGACCTTGGCACCGATATTCAAGAAGGTTTTCTTCACCCATTACAATTTCGATTACATCTGAACAAGATATTTAAGATTAGCCATATTCATACGGATGTAAATATGTACATACATAGACACGTGAGCTGTCAAATAGAGGGCCCGTTAAAGCGAGGGCGCTTGCAAGGACCTCGTGCCGAAGTAGAAATGTAATTCTCTCGTCGTTGCCTTTCTTGACTTTCTCGCTCTTGTGGTCATCGCTGCTTTGCAACTCGCAATTTCGTATCATATTTGTATTGTTATCGACATTGCCCCCTACAGATCGTCCGATTATCGGATAAAGCGAAATGCATTAAGCGAGACAGAAATCTTCCAGAGTTGTGAACGTGTCCGCGTGCGTTTCTGCGCCTGTGTCCGTCAGCGTCCGTGAGTGGGCAAAGTACGCTCCAAGCCGCGCCTTCGGTCTTAAATTTCCTGCTTCGCCGCCCTCCGCTCCCCATCGTGACTGTGATGTGGATTAGTGCTTTTGGATCATCAACAACAATTGAGATACGTACATACACACATAGGTCTCGCTCGCACTGTTCGTCGCTCGTCGCTAGGCCGAGCTGAGTGTGTGCTGTGCCAAAGGCAAAAGGCGGAATCCAACTATGTAAAGAAAACAAAAGTATAGAAAGGAAAGCAAAGGAAAGAAAGGGAAGTGACGGAAAGGAAAGCAAAGAAAAGAGAACAGAAGAGAAGAGAAGAAACGAAACGAAACGAAACGAATAGAGAAAATCAACACCATTGAAGTGGGAAGTGACAGAGATTGAGATTGAGATTGCGCTTCACATAACGGCGCATCGCAGTTTACGAGTGTCCATCACCACTACAACACCGTGCAGCAATGGAAGACTATTGGGGTCTTAGCAGCACTACGGGTACATACTAATTAGCCAGCTCTCTAAGCCTCACTATACTAAGCCTCTGGCCTCTAATCAGAGGCAGAGCCCTGCTGCCGAAGAAAACCTACATATCACAATTACCTGCAAGTGTCATAAATTAATTAGCAAATTTATTGAGCCTTATACATAACTACTACTACACTGCATACATCCATAACTATTGTGGCTAAAAAAAGTCATCCTAAAATCATTTACCGCTGATTATGCATATGGGAAGATCTTGTATTTTTTCTTTCTGTTTTAATGTTTTTTTGTGTTGGGGCACCAGCAGTGGCAAAGAAAGAACATTTTCAAAAATCACTTCAGTTCAGACGGAATGGAATAATTTTTAATGCAATGCAATTAAGTGTGTGGCGTCGTGTCTGTGTCTCTCTTTGTGTGCCTGAATTAGTGACGTCATATGCAAATACATATGTGCACATGTGCATGTATGTACATACACGAACATATACTGGAAGCCAAAGATCTACATAGCTAAGCTATCGTCGTCGTCACCTTCGGTTTTTTCTGCACATTGCGCGGACCTCTGCCTTGATCCCACCAGCACACACATGCATGCGTCTGAACATGTGTGCCTGGTGGTTTGTATGTGTGTGTGTGTGTGTGTGTGTGCATGTGTGTGTGCGCGCGGGGATCTCTTTGTGTGTGTATGTCGTTGTATGTCGTTGGTCGCGTAAACTAAGGCATATGGATCAATTGTCTAAATTGGCTCATTAAGTGAATCTTAATGACATTTACTATGAACAGCCACAGCCACAGCGACATCAACAGCAACAGCAGCAGCAATAGCAAAAAAAAACTAAATTTTCCCTGCCTGGGCTGTTGTGTTTTTTAATAGTTTTTATCTCTATTTGTTGAGCTCCTGGGGGGATACTTATGCACTTCTTTAAATGACTTCATATACACTTTGTCCGCAGCACTCGGCATTGCTAAAGGTTACTTTGTTCTGGTAGACAGTACCATAAAACAAAATAAAATAGTGCGGAAGCTTAAAAACAGGAGGTAGTTTTCATTATTCAATATACTGCAACTAAATTGAAACAAGTTCAAAAAAAATTCACAAATTTCAAGGAAAATTCGTGAAAACCGGAACGTAAAATTAAATTAATTTAAATTTAGAATTTTGCTTAGTATTTTTATTGTTCATCATGGCAGAAATCATGCGAAACCCATTGTGACAGTTTTTATTAATTTATCCATTGAAAGCCAGTCTGAAAGTCTGAAGGTAGTAGAGAAAGATTCCTATACATTGATTAAGGGGTAGCTGAAACCGTAGAGTCGCCGTAGAGCCGTCCCACGACGAAACCAAATTGCATACCAAAGCAAAGCACACAAAACAACAAAAAAAAAGCCAAACAAAAATTGTAATCGAAAAGGCCAACCGCAATCGAATAAGTCTTTGTGGGCTAGCATTGAAGCGTAAAGCCAAAACAAATTGTCGAGCAAAAAACGCTCACATTTGTGCGACAAACGAATGTCAAAACAAAAATAATTAAGCAGGATAAAGCGTAAATAAACAAATTAAATATTTTACCTTTTTCCCAATGCAGCATTGGATCATTAGCTCCTTCTTTTTCTGCTCGGGTGCAGGTGAACCTGCAGCCAGTCACAGGGATGGTATCAAGTAAGCCTTAATATCTAAAAATGGGAATCACTCACACAAAAACCGAACACACAGATACAGACACAGACACAGACACTTGTGTGGCTCTGTTTAGTTGAGTTGTGCCGAGCTCCCACTGAATGTTTCCTTAAACGGTACACAAAAGTCATATTAAAAGGCATTGTCGTGTTGATTCTTCCTTACTTATGTACTAAAATGAACTTACATATGGGCATTCACATACGACACAAATAAGGCACACAATTTGTGTGGTCACTCCCTCTGTGTGGGAAGCGAGAAGTGGTGATATTTTTCTATAAAACAATTCTGACGACGGGGCGTATACGTAATACACATTTATGCAGCCGCAGTCGAGTTCTATCTAACATGGTTCTGTTAAACCGTTTCTCCCCATGGAGCTCTGTTAATCAGCTAAAGCATATTTTTGGTCATCACACTGATCCTCGAATTACTTCCTTCATATATTTCTAATTCCCAAATCGGAGTTCGTTTCGTTTGTGCAAAAAATGCCTGATAATTGTAGTTAAATTCACCATTCTGTTTCGAAAGCGACCTCATTGAACTACGAACAAAATTTAACATTTATCATAGTTCTTTTAAGCGATAATGTTGATTTATCTTTTCACAACTGATCCAGCTTAAAACATTTATTTATCCCATAAATGGATATCACATTCAATGTTATAAATCAATATATTTAGGGAACATGTCTGCAAACTGAATTCGTATACAATCCTGGTGCGACATATTACAATTTTTACGCCCGGTTCTGTTATCTCAAATCTAGAAACCTTGTAGCATCCGCAATTTGGAAGGTACAAGAAAACCCTGCCAGATTCCTGATCGTTGCAATAAAATCGATCTTTTTATATCCAAGAGTTAAGAGAACAGAGTCTTGAACAGAATCAATAGTCCAGTCGATACAGCCATGTCCGTCCGGCCGTCCGCCTAGCCGTCCGTCTATCCGTCTTATTTAACGTCTAGTTCTCAGAGACTATACGAGCTAGATCAGCCAAATTTTGTATTCATACTGATATTAGATATCATACTGAATCATGTTTGCTTAACATTTTTGACCGTCCCCACAAAAAGCGAAAATCCGTAGCATCCATAAGAATGACAATATCTACCAGACTGACAAAACTCTTTCAGATCGAATCATTATTATAGAATGAAAAATGAGAATGAAAAATTCACGAACACGTTTCACGCCTCCCCAGTCACCCACTCTTCCTCGTGCAGTGTTCGCCCCCTGGCGGGAAGATTTAGATGTAGTGGAATAACAGATAAAATATTGGAAAATTCCGATCAAATAGGTCATTAGGTGGAAAGATGATTGACGGAGTTCAAGATTTAACATTAGAACATAACTAGACTTCGTGGTTCCTCTCTTTCTGCTCTCTCATGACAAGTGTGAGCACAATTGAGACAGATTAGCCCCTCCGCATCAACCAAAAAATTATTTCGTTCCACCCAGAACAGCGCCGCCAAAAAACTAAAAGTTAGAGAGAGATACAGATACAGAGCGAGCATGCGGAAGTTTTGGGCTCTGAAAATTTCTTTAAAACTAGATGCATATTTTTGGCATACTCAAGCTTGTATCTGAAACACCATCAAGGACAATTTGTCTGAGAAATATTAATTATTCAAAGGCAAAATTAGTAAGCTTCTTTTAAGGTATCGTTTATAAGAATCTGTGAATAAACGGCTGAGCGATGCCGTTTGAACAGAGCTTAGCCCACCAAAATAGCTCTCGTTCATTATTATTATCTTTTCAGAATTGCAAAATTCTTCAAAATTTGATTTATCCTACTCAAGTTGTATGGAAAAACAGAACGCACTGCCCCCCTATCGCTCTTCCGTCCATCGCTATCTCTCTTGCTGTGAGATGGTCTTTCACATTTTTTCTGAGCCTTACGAAAATTCAGTAAATCACACCATGTAGATTTCGGGTTAATTAACATTTGTTCTTGTTTTCCGATCTTGCTCATCGGACTTATGCATGTACAGAAATATACAGAAAATAATGTCGAGTGCAAGATAATTTCAAATTTGACGCCCTAATCTGCACAGAAAGAGGCGGATAAATAAATAAATATACAAACCTGTATTTTCGGAATAGTCTTTCCTAAAAGTCTGCTTCAAACACGATATTAAATATGAATATACGTAGATATATAGTGCACAATGCTTAGCTCTAGAGTTCAAAAACTCACTTTCCATGCATTCGATACAGTTGTTACTATTTATACGTCCCTTATTCAATTAAAGTGAACTTAATTTACTGTGATTGAATGTTTTGCTGATTGTTTGTTATCCACGATAAATTGATTACACTATGCAACAGCCAAAAAAAAAACCCTGGCAACAAATCAACTTTTCCTGATAGACTTTGGGATCCAGAAACGTTTAATGAAATACAGTATTTTTTTACGGTTACGGTTTGTTTTACTTTATAACATTCTTTACATAACCTTATTATGTTAAACCTATTTTTAAATACCGGGTATATAAACTTCGCAGCTATAAGGTATTTTGACATTTCCTAAGTTTTTGGAGCCAACATTAAAAAGATAAATATTTAAAACTAGTCGTAATGGGGGGAATAAAGGAAGCGTAGCTCTAAAAAAAATATTAAAAAACCATATCCATGAAAAACCTATAAGTCACATCATAATATTTTCGAGGCCCCCATCTATCAAAGAAACGTGGGTTTATTTCCAGGAACAAGAACTCGATTTTGTTGCATAGTGTTATCATTAACAGCTTCACCCGACACCCTGTCTCTCTCTCTCTCTCCCTTTCTCTGCCCCTGAACCCATAATCATTTTAGTTGTGAGAGCTGTAAATGTTTATTAAGTATTATTGCATTATGCGGGTTGATGGTTACAAAATGCATTTGTCTCAATTGACCCAAGACTCCGACTCCGACTACAACTACGTCTTTGTCTCCTTGTGTCCTCCCGCCCTCTCCCTCGCCTCTCGCCCCATGTATGTGTGTTTTTATCTTCCTATCCAACTCCGACTGACCGTGCTCATCGATTCGATCCGAGTCTGACTCGAGCCCCCCCCTCGCCGGCATTTTGAAGCGTGAAGGGCCAATGGAAGTTTATGGGGCTTGTGTAAATGGCATGATTCAAATACATGGAGGGTGTACCATAGATAGAGCCATGTCTAAGATTATTGCTAATTGCCTATCGAAATTTACCCGTAAGCATTTTGACTCCAAGTAGAAGATAATAAATCAAGCTTCTTGATATTAAAGAAAAGAAGGAAGAAGGAAAAGTATTCTATTTTTGGAAAATGCACCTTTTATTCTGCATTCTTTAGCTTTTCAGAATTGGGAAGTTCTTTGAAACTAGGCGTAGCAACCTCAGGTTATGTGGAAAAATAGAATATTCCCTCTGAAAAATTTGTTATAATTTAAAGGTAAACTATAATTCATTAAAATATGGAGGTCCCAAGTGGTTATGAATCCATCCATCCCTTTCAATATTTCTGAAACATACAAAATTCGTTATATTATAAATTAAGTATCATATACTCAAGAAGTATCAGATACACTGGGATGATATTGATTGTTCTGCAGGTTTCAAATAATCCCATCGAACATACATATTGTAGAAGTGCTTGATGTAAAAAAACGTTTAGGTTTGCAACAAAAATTTCTAATTTGGGCCTAAAACAGCACAGTCAAACGGAAAAGTGTCCCGACCACCCTGCACATTCCCATCCTCCCGAGATAAGTCCCTGACGGACAACAATATGCTATATGGATACTTACGAGTGTGCGTGTATGCCATAGAGCCTACCTTGGTGTTATTTCAATGAGACATTCGTAGGCCTAAAACGATCAAAAGACTCAATTGGTTTGAGCGAAAAGTCATCGATTAAACGATCTCCAATCGCTTCCTAAAGCGGACAGTAAAAAGTAATGTTTAGCTTTGACCGGGGGCTTCAGCTCAGCTCAGCTCATTAAACCGTGAATTAATCGGTAATCTATTGCGTTAGAGGTAAATCATACCCGTATACTCGTACCAAATTGATTATTCGAAAACAATTCGCTTCATTGGATGAGCCACACAATGGTATTTCATATGCTTGACTGATTGCTCGGGTCCAGCTTCCTAATTAGTGAATATGTATGTATACATATCTGGACCCACCGTCGTCTCTAGGTCTATGACTCTATCAACATACAATATGCCGCGCCATCGATTGTTGTTATTTCTTCTGTGTCTGTGGCTGTGCCAGGCTTATGCTGTTGTTTTTGGTCAGCTTTTATTGTTTTAATTTATCCGAGCAAGTCGGCTTTGCTTCTTGTTCTCGGCACGGGCTCGTACTGGAGACCGAGTGGCTCTGGGACCGGGGATCGTCTCAGGTGGCGCTGATCAGGGCTGCTTCGGCACTGTTTCCAGTGGCCTTGGTCGCACTTTCGGCTCCAGCCTGAGGCTTCGTTTTGTTGTTTTGCAATTCAATTTGATAACATCAAAGGCGCACGTATTCCGTTGCTTCCGTTGCAAAGTAGACTCTGTCGATGATCGCTGACCGTTGGGCAGCAAATTCGGTGGCAGGTCGCATATTTGATCGATGATCAAGTACACTGCGCTACATCGGAGATCGAGACATGGGCAGAGCAATGGGGGGTATGCGGGGTATGCGGGGCAAATGTTTCGTCTCCGCTTTCGGCTTCTGCTTCAGCTTCAGCTCCAGCTACTGTATCTGTATCTCACACTGTTGCTGTTTCGGTTTCGATTTCGGTTCCAGCTTCTGCTTCTGCTTCTGCTTGTCGACTCCTCGGCTGGGGCCCAGCCTCTGAGAGTGGGACTCTGGCCCGGCCAGTCTTGTGGTCGTTCTTGCAGCACTGCTGGTTCAGTTCATTACCGGCGCTTGACTCTGACACAAAAAGAAAAGCGCATAACGGGAGCGACGCATTTGGGAATTTCGGAGCATCTTCCCCCCAGTTGATTGTTCTCTATTAATTTATTAAGTTATACTCGTGGTTTTTGTTTTTTTTTCTGTGAACTGTTGCTGCTGCGCGGCGACCAACAACAACATGAAATGTACGCATCACAAATACGACCTGCTCAGATTATTTTGCACAACGGATCATAGTCATAGTCTTACTTGGTCACCGACTAACCGAACTAACCGAAACTCGCCCTCAAAACTCGAACTCGCTCGAAGTGGAAAACGCACGGTTAAAAATAATTAAAAACCAAATTCGAATTATCGAATAGTTTTCTTTGATCGTTGGTCACTATCTGGCATATCATCCACTATCCCACGCTGCAGTAGAAGTTATAATATATGAGCAAATGGGCGTCAATGGAGGGCCTACACATGGGCATACACATATACATCCGTATACTTATATAATTCAATTAAAATTTGAGTATTTCAGTGGCTTAACTAGGCACAAGAATGAACGAGTTTGATAGCTTGTGCCTCATTGCCACTCGAGACCCAAAAGTAGGCAATGCAAACACAAAATAACACTTGCGGCTAACGACTAACTAACGACTAACTAACGAATTACTAACCCATGCGCATGCTCGACGTTTACATATGTTTATGGATTGATTTGGACAAGCGTGCTTCCCGCATCGTTGCAGATATAAATTGCACTCAGCCCGCCATTGATGACTTCCCCAGAGACCTGTTCTCGGAGGCGCAAAGACAGTCCGGTGCTGTTGTACTTCATGTTATAGCCAGTTTATATTTATTTGTAGCCTTAGCAGTAGTGTGTGATGAGTACTTTGTTCCAGCAGTTGAGAAAATATGTGCAGGTGAGTGCCGACGGGCCGAACGCAGTGCAGTCCATTCCCACTCAGGCCTTGACCCGATCCACAACCGAATTCGATCTAGCCCTCAACATGTCCAACGATGTGGCGGGGGCCACGTTCATGGCCGCGGCCACTTCCGCCCCGGAGCTGTTCGTCAACGTGATAGGCACCTTCATCACAGAGGGCGACATCGGAGTGGGCACCATCGTGGGATCGGCAGTCTTCAACATCCTAGCCGTGGCCGCCTGCTGCGGCATCGGAGCCGGCATGGCAAGTATACCCCACAACGTATTCCCTATTGGTCTAGTCCAAGTGATCGCTTTGTTTACAGACCATACCGCTGGACTGGTGGCCGCTGACACGGGACAGCATCGCCTACGGCGTTACCGTCGCCATCCTCATCTGTGTGATGCACGACGAGCGGGTCGAGTGGTACGAGGCCCTCATTCTTGTGTCCCTCTACGCCGTCTACCTGGCGGTCATGTATTTCGACAAAACGTTCCAAAGGTGTGCCAAAGGTGGGTACCCACACTTACCTTTTACCGTCATAATACACTCTGTTATTCTGTTCCAAGATACATACATATGTACAATTATAGAGGGAGCTAGGGAGATTTTAATGGGACGGGACAGAGGAAGAACTCAGTTATTTGATCGTTTACTGGTCCTGCCGGAGTGGCTCGGTTATTGGCGTAGTTCGGAACGGAACACGGACAATGAATCGCTCTTTGGGAGCTCTTTGAGAGTATTATTCAGTCTGTCGTAGTTACCAAGGATCGGCCATATAAGAATTGGTCTTAATGCGTCGTGTACACCTTTAAGAAAAACGCTGTAAGCCGTAACGAACCCGTTCAAAAGGTAGAAAGACTTGTCTGATAATGAAGATGTCCACATGACTCAGTAAAACTTCAATATCTTCTATATGCATATGTATATGTATGCATTATGTCAACAATACACATAAGAGAACGAGTATGTACAGATATGTAGATGGTTGAGCAGATCTTACCCGTGACATACGAGTGCTAGTGTTTTATGTGTGGGTGATTACTGAACTTCAACAAGGATATAAATATGGATCTAGACATAGTAATATATTTATTGTGGCGGGTTAGTTAGAAGAGTGCATTTAGTTGGTCGAGGCTTGAAATTCCATCGGAAAGACCGAAATCCGCGGTACTACAGCGACCACTGGGGACGACACTGAGTAGGTGAATCTTCGGTGACCAGCCCAGCCCCAGCCCTAGACCATTCCACCCAATGAAGCAATGCCTGATTGAGAAACAAAGACATACCTACCTACAAACAAGTACAAACCTCTAACACACAGGTGGCGTAAAGCAGGCGCGCACGCGCAGCCGGTCCTCCAACTGCAGCATCCACACAAAGAACAGCAATGAGAAGGAACCAGGTACACCATAGATCTACCACACTACCCAGCACCCTCTCGACACCTTTTCCATCCCACCCTAAGCTTGAGATAATGGCCCCATCTAATAGCTGATTCCACCTCTCGCAGACCTCGTGGAGAACCGCATCTGCCAGAATATGGCCAGCATCCAGCTGAACGGGGGCTTGAACAATGACCAGGCCAAGACCTCAACGGCAACCATAGCCACTACCACAACCACAACAACAACATCGATCACAACAGCACCTGCAGTCGCAGCCACCACAGGCGGCAGCAGCGGCAGCGGTGGAGGAGGTGTCTCCCAAGGCGGGGTCATAGCCGACATGTCACCCCTGGATAATGCCGAGGCCGAAGCCCAGCCAGTGGTTGCTCCCCCCGAGCAGGAGGGCTACTCCCTGCTGACGTACCCGAAAGACAAGAGCTGCTTTGCTCAGTTCACCTGGCTCATCATTTGGCCCATACATCTGCTCTTCCGAGTCGCCATTCCCGACTGCAAGAAGGCCAAGAACAACAAGATCTTCCCATTGACCTTCATCATGTGCATTGTATGGATTGGATCCCTTTCCTACGTGGTGGCGTGGATGATTACCATTATTGGTAAGCTTTGCAAATACACTTTAATTCCTCTAATATTGCCCGACTTTCACAAACATAACCAATCCTTTCTTGACTCCTAGCATCCACCCATATACTGATTTCATAAATTCGATCCAAGCAGTTTCCAGTTTCCAAATACTTTCAATTTTAAACAACATCTAATAGACCTTCTCCAAATTGTTCAACAACATTTTTCTAGTCTCTTTCTGACAGTGTGCTCTTGTTTTAATACGGGTATGCATCACTAAATTTGTTTCTAATGATGTACAGATTGTTGAATAATACTATTCCGAACTTTATGCTATATTTTGTAATCTTTAAAGATTTGAATGATTTGAAGAATTCCTTCCTTCCTTACTTTATCCAAAATTGGCCAATTTCGTTGGTAGAATCTGAGTAAATTTGTATATTTTTTCTATTTGCTTCCACAGGCGACACACTTAAGATACCTGATTCGGTGATGGGGATTACGTTCCTAGCAGCGGGCACCAGCGTGCCAGAGGCCGTGTCCAGTGTGATTGTTGCCAAACGCGGTGAGTTTTCAACTGTTTGGGTTGAGGTGTAGAACGTACAATCATTAATAGGGTTGTGAATTGCCTTACAGGTCATGGATCAATGGGTATTTGCAACTCGATTGGATCGAACACATTCGATATTCTTCTGTGCCTGGGCGTGCCTTGGCTGATCAAGGCGGTTTTCTTTCCCATTCAGCCGGGCCAGAACTATGTGGCCATCAACTCGGCCGGACTGGAGTATTCGGCGATCACACTTCTGTCCACACTATTTCTCCTCTATTTGACATTCTCCACGAATAAATTCAAGCTGGACAAGAAGGTGGGCACCGCGTGCCTAGTCATGTATCTGGTCTTTATGGTCTTTGCCTCACTCATCGAACTAAATGTGTTCTTCCGCGTCAATCTACCCACCTGCGGACGGTCATGATCTTGCACAGCTGGATGAATGGATGGATGGAATGGAATGGAATGGAAGCATGGATGAATGGATGGATGGATACCCTTTACCGGATACTGATGCTGATTGTAGTTCTGGCCCTGCTTCAGGCTCAGGTTCTGAACTATCAGAATCTAGCTCTGATTCAAATTCCGATTCAGATCCTGGGAGCTGGCTGGAATCAACTATGAGTGCAGTCGTTTAATTAATTAATATGTATTTTCTGTTCTATTCTATCTACCTTGATAGTTGAGTTACGTTATACGTTATACGTTATGCTGTTATTGTAATAATACTTTTTTTTTTATTATTATTATTATTAAAGTAGACTCTTTCACGACATTCGGTCGCAGTCGCAGTCCCAGTTGCAGCGCAGTCGCAGTCGCAGGGATCAAGTGAGCAAAAAGGCAATGAAAAACAAATGAAAAACAAAAAGACAAGAGATGAAAGAAACCCAACCAAAAAAACCCAACAAATTCAATAATGTATTTTTATGATTAATATATGAGATTTAACAAAGAAACTATAACATTTGGACTTCTCTCTAGAATATACCCATAAATATGTACATATACGTACCCATTAAGGCACAAGCGCATAAAATTGTACATATATTTTGTATAGTCCGGTGTCTGCATGTCCTCCTGCCTGGTTTTGGTTTTTATTAATTACAGAGGTTACAGAGGCTGGTGCATGGTGACATTATACAAGGTGGTCCGCTTTCGCTACGCGCTCTCTCTTCGGGTCTTATTTTGTGTCTTCTTTCCTCTCCCATCAAGCATGGGAGCGCTTTCAGCGGTGGGAAGCTGTGTCGCTGACATAGTGGTTGCACGGATAAGAAATGAGGAACGGAATAAAACATTACAATAAAATTACAATATTTGTGGGTATAGAATGTCATTTGGTTGCCCATACTTTGTTGCTTTTCCGTTGCCGTTGCCGAACTTCTACAATAATCATCTCCCTCTACGCCTGTGGAGGCTTAGTCCCACTGGCTCGGATGCCCGTTCTCCCACATTGGATATCAATCCTTCTCTGTAGCTGTACCCGGTTGAAGTAGTCGGTTTCTTCTTTGTAGCAGCGAATGAAGTCATTTGCAATAAGTTGATTCGATACTGATGTTTCGCTATTCACAAACAACGAACAAGAAATTCGGTTTCTCGTTCTTCTTCAGTGGATTGATTCACAATGTTTCGATGTCCAACTGAACTGCGGCCTAGGCGGTAAGATTAGGAGATTTCTGGGTTTGACAGCCCTGGAAGGGCCTACTTAAATCGGAATTTACTTAAATTCCCACTGTCGCGTTTCCGATTTAATATATGTATATAGCCTATAACCACTCTGGGACTGAAAAGCTCAGGACATTTCGAGTTTTTATATGAGCTACAGACCATATATACCTACACGGATATACAATATCCTATTTTGTGTTCTGTAAAGCAGCCATAGCTGTAGCATTCAGCTTGCTCTCCGAGGGAGGCATTTGAGTGAAATATCAAATGCTGCTGTGATTTTATGTAATTTGAATAAGAAACTCAAGGAACTTCCAGGTTCAAAAGTTCCTAATCAGAGAAGGCTTTGAGAAAAAATTTGGCTGGTTCGGGTAGATTGTAGGTTGTTTTCTCAGTCAGTTGTGATCCGGCTTGTGTGAAGTACATTTGGTTTTTGTATTAAAATTCTTTTCGTCGTGTTTATCTGTTTGAAGTATAGTTTATATAATAATTTTCGGTTTCCGTGTGCAATATGTTTTTCGGTGGAGACGCTGACTTTCAGCGGTTACTCAGGGAGAGCGGCTTTGGTATGCGGTGGTGCGATCTCGATAGATATTTACTGATTTTCGTTGTGTCCATAGACCGCAGCGATCTCCGCGGTGAAGCTGAGCTAAATTGCACTCTTCCCGCCATTCTGGACTTCCCCAACATGATGCGAAAGAAGAGCATCGCTGTGGCGCTGGCGTGTTTCCTCATAAGCATGTATCTGTTCATCCTTCTGGCAATTGTGTGTGATGATTATCTCGTGCCATCTATGGAGCGACTGTGTTACAGTAAGATCATTAGAGTTTTCTCTTGTCCTCTGACTATTGAATCAGCTTGCAGAGACTGGGAAAATGCCCTCCGCAGATTCCTAAAAGCAGAGTGTGGCCTGAACCATCGCACAGCTTGGCTTCCTAGTCTTTAATCTGGTTCAATAGTCAGTCGTGTACTCGTCGACTCATCACAATTTCACACATATTTTAATTGATAGCTCTTCGCATGACCTACGATGTGGCTGGCGCCACTTTCCTGGCAGCGGCCACCTCAGCCCCAGAGCTCTTCGTCGCCTTCATCGGCACATTCATCACGGAGGGCGACATTGGGGTGGGCACCATTGTGGGATCTTCGGTGTTCAATGTGCTGGGTATTGCTACCGTCTGCGGAATTTTTACTGGCGTGGTACGTATTGCTCAGCTCGGAATGGTCGTGCGCTTCGGCAGACCTTCATCCATGTCCCTGTTCTTCCCTGTATTTCGCTTGTAGACGGCCAAGCTGGACTGGTGGCCTATTTCGAGGGATTCAATGTGGTACTTGGCCTCCATAACCCTACTTGGAATTGTGCTCATTGACTCGAAGGTGATGTGGTACGAGGCGACCATCATGCTCATCTTGTATTTTATTTACCTGACGACCCTCGTCTTCGATCGCAGGTTGCAACGCTTGTGTCGATGTAAGTAGATTAATCAGAATCCGCAATGCCGCGGAGAGCCCTTGATCTTTGAATGACTACCCTTTTTGTTATCTGATTTGCAGCGCTGGACGGCGAGCGGGAGCTGATGGACGAGGATCCAATGTTGCGGGAGGAGGACCCTTTCAAGACATTTCGCGAGCATTTGTGCAGCAAGCCAGAGAAGGGATCGCCCTGCATTGAAGTTACCTGGTGGGCGATCAAGTACCCGGCCATTTTTATACTGGCCATTACCACGCCTAGTGTGCGGACCATATTCTTTTTCACTATGCTCATTGCCGTGCTATGGATCAGCGGGATATCGTATCTGCTCTCCTGGTTCCTAACCGTGGTCGGCTATAACATTGGCATACCAGACTCGATCATGGGCCTGACCGTCCTGGCCGTAGGCACCAGTGTGCCCGAGGTGGTGTCTTCCTATATCGTGACCAGGAAGGGTAAGAGAATAGTCTGTACTCTTCCACCTGGCATCCCTCTAATATCCATCCTTAATCCTCGATCCCATCCCTCCCATCACCATCCCTTGGACGACTCTAGGGTACGGCTCTATGGCCATGTGCAATGCGATTGGCTCGAACACATTCGACATATTCATCTGCCTGGGACTGCCCTGGTTGCTCAAAAATCTCATTAAAGGCCAGCCCATTCTGATCAATTCCACCGGCCTCACGATCACAGCGGCCATGCTCGTCGCTACTGTTGTCCTCCTGTACGCGTGCTTCCTGTTGACCAAGTTTACATTGGGCAAGCCTGTGGGCTGGATGAGCCTCATCACGTATATCCTGTTCCTCGTCTGCGCAATTGCCATCGAGATCACCCAGAACAAGTTGAACCACTGCGACATCGAAGACAATGCCTACACAAATTATCTGCACCAAAATCTGTGATCTCCTTCAGATCGTTTCGCACCAAAAAATTCTCAAAGTAATTCTGAAAATCTGTGGTGGAACAATCTTCTATTTGTTTTCAATAAATAAAATCATCAGTATGCTAGAATAAAGTCAGAAAGCCATAATGTATTATATTAGGCCGGTCTGTCCATCATCGATAGCCGCCACTCGAAACACTTATCAGCGTGCCGTTTGCTTCTCCTGGCCTGGTCGTAAGTACAAAACATTTACCAGATAAACATCGTAATTATATTCGAGCCAGCTGCGCTCCCTGCACGACTATTGGCGGAAGATGATCTAGAGGCAAAATTTGGTCGGGGCGAATGCTCGTCTATCTTCTGTCCCCGCAACTGATCGAAATGTCCCTCAAAGAGCAGGGAAAAGCTAATTGATTTGGTTGCTGTGAGCGCACTTTGGCCGTATCGATAGAGGGGGAATGGGATTGGTGTCAAAGCAGCCGAGACATATGTACACCTAAGTATGTATGTAGCTAGATCTGTTCCAGTTGATCGTGTGCTCGCCAATAACCAATCACCAATCACCATCGATGACGTCAATCAACGGTGCTATGACATCAAGGAACCATACTATCGAATGAAGATACTTGAATTTCACTTTGAGGTTGATAATTCACGCTTTGTATACTTCCATATATATAACTTATACGTTCCTGTAATTTATAGTTACCATTCACACGACTTTTTTTTATTTTCTTCGAGCAGGCACACGTGTCTGAATTCTTAGGCAAGATACCAAAGATCAGTGGCATAGATCGGCACGCGTACATCGCATACGTAGCCAGGAGATGCACTATTGCTGTACGATCACTGCCGCAATTGATACCCGTAGACATATTTCACTCGAGCCATCACTGCCCATCCCACCCGGCCCCAATCAAACATCAGACTCAAGGGTTCCCATTGCCTGATGACTCAGAAATATTTCCTCGTGCCCACGTACATATGGCAACCAATCGAGAGCGAACTCTACTTCTATGCGAATGTGAATGCACTCGAGAAGTGGGCTGTTCATCTGTATGGTCTCTGACGGCTGCGAGTTCAGAGCGTGATCTTTAGTCCCCGAATTGGAGGTGCGTCCAAAGCAAATCCAAAGCCATAGCCAAAGCCAAAGCTAAACTAAGCGCTGACGGGAGCACAGATTAGATTAAATCAATTTCGAGGAATATTAAGGGGTATTGGCTTATGAAACCCTTCAGCCTATCCCCAGCATTCCCGTCCAAATCGGTTTCATTATCGGATCGTACAGCACCAGTGGCAACTATCGGAAACGGATGTGGGGCCACCACTGGATCTGAAGTGAGCCCAAATCTTGATCAAACTCTCACTTACGATGTCCAAAGTTGGATTGAGTTGGTTTTAGATCGCCTGATAGCCGTGTCCACTTAGCACTTGAGTTTCCTCGCTACTTACTCGTATCTCTGTGCATATGGATGTGGCCTGAAGTATTGTTATTTTTTGCCAAAAAGGAGAAATCAAATAAGCGGGAATGATTATTTTATTTATATTTATAATATTTATTTATTTTTGCAATACTTGGGCGGGTATCGGTATATTTTTTGATTTGCTGACGGGCAATATTCGGTTCACGTGAGATCGGGGGCTTAGTGTGTGTTTCCTCTCGTACAGATACTCGTTCTTCATGATCCTTCCTCGTGGCTCTGTTGCTGATGCAATGACCGAAATTCGTTATTCGTTAGTTGCTCCGGGCAGCTCTGAGCTCTGTGCCTCCGGACTGAATCTTCATCGACGTAAGTTGCCACCCATGGAAGCTTCAACAACAGAGCAACAGGAGTCGCCCAAACGGACATAGGAAGAGGATCCCCATCCCAGCTCGATGCCCATCCAAGCTGAAATCGATGAAAACGACCCCCGCAGGCACTCAGATAAAGAGGGTCGTGCTGAGGCCATCGGAGAGCAAGCCGCGAAAGGTCACGACAACAGGAGCAAGGCACGCCAACGAATAGACTCAAAAATGGCCATCCTGTGGTCTCTGCTGACAACGGATCAACTATCCACGATACAGAGGTCCGATTGGTATGAGACTGTGGCCAAGAAAGCTGGGTCTACTAGGCCCCTGTTTTACGGCTGCAGTTTCAGGCCGGGATGGTTGAACTCTAGCCAGCGGAGATGTTCCAATGGTAAAATGGCCAGAGGTAAGTAGTAGTTCTTAAGTTCATAAAGCTTATTTGGAAAGGAGCAAACCCAAAGGTTTTCCCAGAGGCGGAGATACCCATGCCTTAAATCTATATCGGTTACTTCCCAACTGTAGAAAGGGATATAAGGACCGATAGGTCTTCTCGAAGGCCAGAACAGAGGGTAGCTGACTGGCGCGTCTTCTACAGGGCACAGAGGGAAATAGGGCGATTGGTCCAACAATTGCACTAGACCCATGTTAAGAACTAATTAAGAACGATTAGAAGGTGCTCCATCTCCATCTCTCCATTTGGTGTTCCATCAATATTGTAAGTCACACGGAGAGGATTCACAGCTATTGCGGGTGGTGATATGATGGTAACCATATGGTAGCACAAGTAGTACTTTGGGTCTGCATTCTGGGTCTGGTTTTTCTCCACTCTGCTCACACCCGAGGAGCCATAGCTTGTCCATTTGAAGCCTAAATTTAGGGATCGGCTTTTGTGTTACGTGTATAGAATATGGTTTTTTAGTTAGCCCCCGGAGAACGAGGTGACCTTAGGCCTGAAGCTAAGGACGAGCAGAAGATTGCTCCGAAACCAGCTACAGGGGAGCAACCAACGTGATCCAGGATCTTCGCGTGCCGACCAACCGGCTGCGTGGAACACTCCTGTGTCGAGTGCTGCTGCTCCAGCGGCGGCTACCCTAGGTTGATGCGGTGCCACGGGGACAAAGAGGACCAAGCAAGGAACCATGACCACAGAGCCAGAGTAGCCGAGTAGCACGTCGGACGAAGGACGAAGAAGCCACAGGGAAAGGGTATCCGCCGATATGCGGCATTCTTTGGCAGAATCTGCAGATGACAACTTTTCCTCAGACGTTATGTAGAACATACATCATGTAAAAGCAGCACTTGAGGTGCGTAGGAGGAGATTTGCTCCATCTCCACTGATCAGTTCAACTCTAATCCAGTTCAGAGCTGAAAGCCTGGTGGTCATTTGGCCAACAGTCCCAGCTGCATAAGTATAACTATAACTATAGCCATAAAAAAACATAACTTCCCGCCATTAAGTCCAAATGATAAACATTGTGAGCATTAAGCGGTCAAAATTGTCAACCCACCGGCAGCACCTGTATCTTGTTTATGGTGCAGTCCGTCTGCCACGGGGGAATTATCTCTGAGTAATTGACACACCTACATATGTATGTATATACTGTAGTGATATCAGTAAATCTTGGAATTAATGCCAGCACTACGCCATTGTTCCGCCCATGACGTATGAATGGGCCACAGACTGCGTCATGATCACAAAGTAAAAAAGTACAGGAATCGCAGTCAAAATCAAATTCAGGGGCCTGCTGATTTGATTGGCCGGTAATCGGTGGCCCCGATATGATAAACGCACAGAAATAACTGCGATCCCGCGAACACTATCTTTTTTACAAGTTATTATAAATATAATTTAAAAGCTATTATTTACAATCCTTTGTGGGAACCGTCCTCTATAAGCCGTGGTATTATAACTAAGATTGAGGCATGTACATATGTACATATCATATCATATGAAGTCTGTATGTATACATTAGGAAAGAGCAATTTCATCCGACGTTGATTATTTTTTGGTGACGTACTTGAAATCTTATATGACTGTCTAGCGTTATATGGACATAGTTACATGTTTATATCAACAATACATTTAATGTTTCCCAGCAATTTGTTCAAAAATGTCTAAAAGAAATCGTATTATGTCCCAAAAAATTGACCGATAGTTCCTATGGTAGAAGCACTGATAGGTTCGAGTGGTGAATCTCTAAATACACTGGAAAGTCGATCGTCGTTCTTACCCACTAATAATGAACGGTTTATGGGTGAGCAACTGCTTCGAAGTGTACTTTAATGGAACTGTGAAGCGAAGTCGGTCACGCACTCTCCATTAGACGACAACTATCTCTTGCCAGCACACAGAAACCACCGCAGTCTGTCTACGCCTGAAAACTACCCAAGCATCTTCAGAATGAGAGATCATTGCGAGCCTGGATATCTGTTCCTTTCCTAGCTGTTCCTTTTAGAAGCTCGAAAAGTATACTTAAAAGGTATGAAAAGAATGCGAACTGAAATAAAAAATTGACCCAACTCCGAAAAGTCTGTCGCTTTGTTTTCTACTCTCACACCAACATCAGCCCATCACCATGATCAGCCAGAGGGCACACACTGCACGACGAAGAGTGTGTGAGAGAGAGGGAGAGAGAATAGGCAATCGCGTCGAAGGCGTTGCGTAGCCACTGTTTGTTCCAGCTCCAGCTCCAGCACTCGGCTTTCTCGTATTTTCGAAATTGTGGATGCCACTGATTTTCGTCTTTTGTGGGGGCTGGAAGAAATTTTGAAATACACTTGTAATAGTGGAACAAAAAAATTTGGTTGCTCCAGCTCCTATAGTCGCTGAGAACTAGGCGTCAAATAAGATGGACAGACGAACGAACAGAGAGACATAGCTTTATCGACTTGGCTATTGATGCTGATCAAGAATATATCAACTTATGGGATCGTGAATGCTTTCTTCTGGATGTTACACACATCCACTTTCACCAGAAATCGAATATACCCCTGTACCCTTCGAGTACCGTTGGTATGAAATGTTTTATCATAAAAACGTTTGTTTAATCGATCATTCCCATGGCAGCTATAGCTGCTGCGATATAGGGCTCAGATCCAGCCTACTTCGACAACCGACCAGCCTGCTCCTTTAACCAGTCGTGACACTTTTCTATCCGTTCGATATATCGCCATCACTGTGGCAAGGGGCGGGGCGCACACCGAAAGAGGAAGATGTTAAGGCGAGAGCAGGGCAGAACAGTCATCCATGAAAATTCTGGTTAAAGCAATGATACGATCTTATCTTAGTTCAGCAATCTGGTAGATAATAGATCTCTGCGTTTTCGGTTTTATTGTATCTTCAAAATTGTTCAAAACTCAGATTATCGCCTTTTGAGGGAGTAGTACGGGGCGTGGAACAATTTCAAAACACACCTGCTTCAGTGCGATATCACAGGAGTCTGAAATTTGGTTGATCTAGCTCTTATAGTATCTGACAATCAGTGATGCCTTTTCCGGATTGATCTGTCCTTTTAACCCCTATCCGGAAATCGATCCTGTTTTAGGCTCGATTTGTCAGCTTTTAGCCATTTTTAGCCTTTGATTAAATTCGTGCTCAGGCCAATCAAATTTAGATAAATAGAATTTCGAGCTTTAAATGCAATTCTTTGCTTCACGTAAATCCATGCTCCCCTACAATTACATTACATGAAAATTTGTAGTTTCATTAGATGTGCCATATTTATAGACTACCAGAAGAGAAATGAGAGAAATATAAGAGGATAAATAAACAAAAAAAAAGTTTTCCGGCTTTTCTGCCCTGTTCACATATTTTGATCCTTTCATACTTTTTTTTGTTTTTGTGTGGTTTGTCCTGTTTTAGTTAAGAGATGTTGGCGTGACTTCTGACAACTAGGAGTTCCCATATCCCATTACGTATGCCTTGCAGTTAATTACCAAAAGAGGCTCATCGTTGGTTCAGCGATACATAATGTCTTGTCCTGTCTTAGAGAAGCCTCGTAGTTTAATAAATAAAATCAGTTTCAATGTTGTTATTACTTCGAAGGTCTTACAGCGCCTTTCAATGGGAAACAGATCATATGCAGTGTCTGATTATAAAACGACAAAGAAACAAAGAGTTTTAACAGGAGAACTACGATCTACGAGTGTGTGGTCTTTGAGTGCTCCTTGATAATAAAACCTGATAGATGAGACTCGAGGTAACCATTATCATCTGTTGGGAGCCCCACTGCACTATGGGACCAATAACTACTTTTTGTGGAAAAAATTTGCCCTCCAGAATATCATTGCCATCAACAAGCATAATCCGTCCCTTGCCTTTCCATTTCCTCTTAAAAAAACCTCTTAAATAACCCTAAACCAAAAAAATCGCATAAGAGAAATGGGGTGTTGAAGAAGACCTTGGCAGACCTTGTACTGAATGCTTTGAATGATGAAACTATTGCCCCAAATACTAAAGAATATTTAATTGAAATGGATCTTGATTGTGTTGGTCTAGACTTTGATGGATGTGGTGCCATACCAGACTCTAGAAATTCTGCCAGCTCTGCCAGGTATCCCAGCTACTGTGGGATGGTTACTCAGGCCAAGAACTACTACTGACTCATGCCTGAACGGTAATTAAAATCTTCTTCATTGAATACAGTAGTACTTATCATTTAAGTACCACTACAATTCAAGCGAAGAGAGGAAGACCAGCAATATATTCCTTTTGGAAAAATCATGCAGTGATAGAGGTATAAAGTGCTCTAGTATGGTTTCTTTGGTGTCGAATCGGTGGCAACCCAGCTTAAGAGATACAGGCCCCTTTGGGAAATCCTGGGTAAGCCCTTGGTCGAGGTACTTCTGCTATTAAATTAGTTTGCTTTTCAAGAAAATCATCCCAGACCATCCCACTGCCTGCTTGCCACACCATTCGTTTTAGGCGCTAATTTTTATAGCGTTCTCCGACTTTCCGGCTATCATTCGACATAGTTTCCCCACCAACCTCGTTTATCTTAGAGCCATTAAAAACATAACGTTTCTCCAATCATTTACAGTTCAAGTTTCGTTGAGTTTGCACCATTGGCCCCTATTCTGGAGCATTTTTAGTCTCAAAAGGGGGAGTTTTGCTGGTCGACGATCGCTAGACCTCCCTCCTAAAGACGCCACCCCAAAGTTTTGCTGTCAACATCCACCTGTCTACCGGCTGAATAAACTCCCTTGTAATATCAAGCGATAAAGAACACGATCCTACTTTGATGTTCCTTTGGGATGGTCCTTTTCATAGTTCCCGAGGCGGGTGCTCGCCTTTAAGCGCGTTTTTCGAAATTCTTATAAAATTGTTTTAAGAAGACTTAATTTTTCCAAGTTTTGTGCCAAAAGTGCCAAAAATCATGCTACTTGACTGCTTTTGTTTCAACTTCTGTCCATAACAGTTAAGGAACGTTTTCCGACTGACTTTTTAGATTTGGAAAGCGCACAATCGGCTTGAATTGAGTTACCATCAGTGGCCACATCCTTCGAAATCCGCTACCGTATGCATATTACTTTTGGTGTGCTCCCCACCTGCACAATATTGGTGTTTTGTATTCATTTGATCGATTCCCGGATCAAAAGGATCAATGCCATGAATGCCATTAGACGTAAGACATCTGCAGCTGTTTTCATTGTGTTCTAGAACTCTTGGGAGTAATTCCTTTCCAATTTGTCGAAAAAAAGTTGTAAAAGCTTTTACCTATGTATATATTTTAGGAACCCCTTTGGACAGAATATTGAATTTCAGAAAGAGCGGTCTACAGTGGAATTTAATATGACGTGCACTTGAAGAAGAATCGAATGATCTACAACATGCATTAAATATTGTGGCTGGAATCATTTAGGTCTGACTCATTTTAAACAAAATATAAAGACCACTCTGATGGGGCTGCACTTAATTGCACTTAAATTCCTTAATCTTATACTTTCTAAACACTTGAACAGCTAACATAAGCTGATAAGCTAACTGTGGGCTCTGTTGCATTTTTTGTTGTGTGCGATCAATGCTTTTCTGACATATGTATGGCGGCTACTTTAAGGTCTTTTACAAAATGGCTTTTGGCCACGAAAAGTGGTTTTTGGGCCCATCGTGCACTGTATGAAAGCTGACATACTGACTTTTAACACATGCGTACATACATAAGTGTGTGTGAATGCGTGTGTATGTACATACATATAAGGAAACCGATATTCAATATGTCATTGAACACTATCATACGGACATCAATCGAATACATCCATATGTACGGGTACTTGCGTAGCTCGGTTAGTGACTACTGCCAATAGATTGATAAAATGTCAGGCAATTGTTTTTTTTTTTTTTGCTTCCTTATCAATTAATGACTCCACGCACAGATGGAAAGGGAAGGCGTACCCACACACACACACACGTCCATTACACACACACACGGAGGTACCTATTTGGGCAGAAACTTGAGCCGAAAAGCTCGACTGTCGGATACCGATACCCGTCAAAAGTACTGCCCAAGAATGGAAGATGTATAAGTAAAGACCCGCAACTCCTCCCAGACTGCCATAGATAATAATAATACTAATGTATGTGCATATCTTCAGAATGTATGTATTTTCAGAAGTACAATGTATAGTAGCGATCGCATCTGAAAGTGTAGATCGGCAGAGCTCAGGTATAGCCCAGTACGCTTCGATTCGGGCAGAGCATGAGCAATGCTAAGGACGATGCCCAGAATGGTGCGGGAATCCCCCTAGCCGAATCGCGCTGCTGCTGTATCTATCTAAGAATCTTGAGAATCCCCTTTCCCAAACACCCTTTCTTTCTGTACCCTACACATGCACGCGAGTCGCAGTTAAAAGAAGAAAAAAAGCACACATGAATCAGGGTAGGGAAAACGGGCAGAATTAAGCACGAAGCAGTGTGGAGGCGAAATAAAACATATAATAAAACCGACAACGTGAAGTGACTGACTTGAGGTGACTAGACTTACTAGAGAAGATATCTTTATAAAACCGTCAATACGAAGCGACGCTGGCGCTGGCGCTGTCGCTGTCGCTGGCGTTGGCGCAGTCGCTAGCCGGTTGCCAGTCGACGCTGCCACTGCCACTGCTGTGTCCGCCGGCGCTGGCGTCGACGTCGCAGTTTATTATTAAGACGGGCGCGCGCTGGTCGCTCTTAATTAGTTGTGCGATATAATTCCAGCCAAGCGGTTTGCTGGAGGAACCACCGGGAAGCGTACAATCGAATCGAAATAGCCGGAATTCGAAGTCCGCACGTTGCGCATACGCCGTGTATGCCAAGCCAATCGAGTGTCAGCACAAATCCGAGAGCAAGCTTCAAATAAATGCAAACAAAATTCAAACAAATTCGAGATCGCCTCCCGCCTACGATTTTTTTTCCCGTTTCGTTTGTTTTTTGAATTTGGCTTCAAGATCTGCTGTTAGCTTTAATAATGGTGAAAAACTTCGGCCTTTTGCTGGGCCTGTTCGTCTTACTATTTGGCAGCCACGCAACGAGTACCCACGCAACAGGTGAGTCGACAAACTGTAAACAGCTCAATTCAGGGACATTCAGGGCATCCATCCAGGATGCCGACCTCCAAGCGTTTCCACGCGCTGTCCTATAGGAAAATATAGTTTTTTGCTAGTTTCTACTGGTTTCAAATGTTTGTTTCCTTATTAGCTTTTGTGTCGACATGTGTCCAGGGTTGACATAGTTTTCCGGCCCATTATCTAAATGTTTTGTCACTACAGATTGCAGATTACAGATTACAGACATCGGACAGATCAATGGATCGATCGAATCGATCAATCAAATGTCTCTTATCCACTGCTCTAGGGTGGGGGCGGGGACTAGCATAGGGACGTACTGCTGGAGGCTTTTCAACAATTGCAACTTTAATGGACTCATCGTAGTCGAGGACTCCAGTGCCAGTGGCCGGCATGTGGCGTGGCCCTTATCTAAGGCGTGCTCCCAGCAGCGATGATTTATGCGAATTTATTGGGCCATCGCAACTTTCGATTTATGATGGCTTTACGATACACTCAGAATGGGATTTAGATTCGGAAATATACATTCATCTATTTATATGGCTGATGCCATTAACAAATCATGGCAATCCACTATCTTAATACATATGTACTCTCGCCTGCCGCCTGCCACCTGCCGCCTGCCACCTGCCGCCTGCCACCTGCCACCTACTGGCTGCTGATATTTGAATCGCACTTGGCTCATTATCTCCGAAAGCCGACATTCCTCCATGTCCCTTGATTGCGGCCCGTGGATTTGGATCGACTCGAGGTAGCACAATCATTTATTTCAATTATCAGTTGGACAGATCCATGCCGTGATCTGCAGATTCGAACACAAGTACAGACTTCTTCTAGATACGGCTCGTTTTGATAACACATGTCCATGCCTCCCCGTTATAAGCCACCTCTTCGATATATGATTGATTTTTGCGGCTCGGACACGTCTTATCACGTCTGATACCAATTAAAGACATTAAAATACTTAAAGCACTATAAGCTTAAATTTAACTACCACAGAAATGTCTAGTCATGATGAATGCATTTTCACTAGCCGATCATCGCACGCTCTCCCCTATTTTTTGTCAAACACAAAGCGATTCAGAGATTCACGGGGCATGTTTGGGCATGTTTGACCGTCGCTCGGCAGTCGGTGAACGAAAGCGGCGGCATGGGATTCCCGGATTCCTTGGAAACGCAAATCCCAGACCCTCAACCATGCCTAGAGGCAGACCCGCACTCTACCCCAAGCCCAGATCTATAAATACGCTGCCCATATACGATTAATATGCTCATTTGGCGTTCGGTATTTCCGAAATGGGATTTTCGCTGGAATAATGAAAAGGAATTTGTTCGATTCGCGCTGACGGATCCATTAACATTTTGGGCTATGGCTCTTCCCAATCATCCGGCACGGGGGATCTTTTCGCCTATCGTCTATCATCAAAACTGCTGCAGTCCAAAGTGCCAAGCGATCCCCCGCTCGGCGGTGGTTGCATTCATTCTCCCACTGCCCCCACGACGCTTCGCCTCCACATTCCACAGACCCGACTTGCCACCAATGCTACCAATGCTACCTCTGCCAATGGTGTTGGTCTTGGGGGCGCCTGCCACTTCGAGTTTGAGCATTATTATCCATGTATTTATTTTTGTTTCGCTTTGTATTGTCTTGTTTGGGCTTGTTTGGTCGGTGCAAGCAAGCAAATCCAACTCGACGGCACCATGCAACACGGTTTCCACAAGCTCAAGACCCAACCCAAGCGTTCCAACAGTTCCTCTGTTAAGTGTTGTCCAATATTCTTTCATTATTTTCGGGGTTCGATCTGCTTATAGTCTTATAATCCATGTACTTACTTCATTATAAAACATTATTCCTCTCGTCATTCTGTTTTCATGTCCTCGCTTCCCATGTGCATAACAGAAGTCATCTCTTGGTAAGTCGGAACGCATCGATATTTCATTAAATACATAACATTACTTACATAACATTCCTTTAATCGATTATCATCTGTTTTTTCAAAACTAGTTAGTTAGTTAGTTTTCAAAACTAATCTCCGTTCCCCGAAATATTCGTAATTATTCATGATGCATATATGGATGTATTTCGGTCTCAGGTGCTTATATAGTATAGCTGTCTGTATTTTAATTTTTTTTAAAACGAACTTAAACGATTTATTGATTTTTGTTAATTTACTTTTTGTCGAAAGTGAACTGAATTGTAGTTCGTAAGATAGTTTATTACATTGTACATATATAGGGAAAACAATGGAGCTCATTCGTAATCACATATGTATATATGTGAGAGTGTTTAATTTATTAGCCATCGTTTCATTTACTAGCCTACATTGTTGCCATTTCCAATGAGTTGAGCTAGCCAATAACAAAATTTACTCATTTTGTCGTCAGTTCATTAAATAATTAATTAACAGTTTACATTCCCATATGCACATTCCTTAGCCCAACATTATGTTGGCCAGTGCAAGTACGGCCTGGCCATAACCAGAACCAATGCCCAGCCGAGAGTCGAGAGCCGACGACAGTCGTGAACCAGTGAATAGTATTTAGTGAACAATTATCCAGATACTTTGGAGCCAGTTGGATGCCAATTGCGAGGCTTTCAACGAGCTTCGCAAACTCTTGGACCTGCCCTCGCCTCGCAAATGAAACGAAGAAAAAACGAAGCAATTATTGATTACAAAGTGAGCGGGGCATGGAGCGAGGCCAGGGGCAGGAGCATTGGAAAATTCGTCGAGGGGCGGACCGAAGGGCGGTGGGTGGTGGTGATGGCGTTTACCTAATTGCTGCCCAAAGCCAGCCAAAAAGTAATCGAATTTCCACTATTTCCGCAACTGGAATGGGGAAGGGAAGGCCCTCAAGAATGGCTCTACTCCGACCTGTGCTGGGGCTGGGGCTGAGGTTGGGGCTGGAGTGTTCCCAGCTTGTGTGTTTGGGTTTTTCAATGCATCTCATAATCACTCTGCCGGACAGCTGGCAACAAGTTCAATAAACTTGTTTGTCGGCAAGTCAAGCTCAATTCGGTTCGGTTCGGTCGCTGTTTTTGAGCTTCGCCTGGCTTAGAATGGAGCGACACGTCTCAGTTCGGTTCGGGCCTGAGCTTCAGTTGGGGCTGCATACCTGTGGAGCCAAATGCATTTCGTTTGCACAGCCAGCGCGACTCCAAGTAAGATCTGGCAGCGGAGCTAACCAGTCCCATGGGATGGTTGCTTCTTCTTTTGTGGCCGTGTGTGTGCGAGTGTGTGCGAGTGAGCGCGAGTGTGAAGCATATGCTCACACACATTTATGTACTACGCGCCCATATATGCCTATATGCCTATATGCATGTACATTTGAACGATGACATGGACGAACCCATCGATATCGATCGCTGCAGCCCAATGTTTACTCGCCTCGATTGTCTTTTGCTTGCCGCGTTTCAATTTCCAGATGGCAGTGTTCTTCTTTATTTTTTCTGTGCTCAGTGCATCTAATTATTCAATTATGACTGATTGTGCAGCCCTTGTTGTAGATCGCTGTTGTTGCTGTTGCTGTTGTCGCTGGTGGCTCTGGTGGTGCAGGTGCAGGTGCAGTGCTGATGCATTCTGGCACGCAATTCTCCACAGATAAACACAAACAAAGCATAAACGGGGGGAATCCGCCGAGCGTATCCGCACGTGATGAAGAAATTTCGAATCTCTGCAATCAGGTCAAGAGGTTAGTGACGTCACAATCTGGTTGCCTACCGCCCAGGCCCAGGCCCCACAGCCGCCGGGGACTTGGTTAACAATATGGAAACGAAAAGAAACGAATCGTAAAAGCCAATAGTAATTAATGGGCTGCTTTATGGGAGGGTGTAAACGGGAGAGTGCTGATAACCGTTAACTGTCCCCCACACACACAGAGAGAAACCTCAGACAAGGTCCCAGAAACAGACCCCCTCCAGCCCCCGCCCAGCAGTGCACCAGCGTCGCTTAATTTCTTGGTAAATCTGACTAGATAAAATAATCACCGTGTCCCCGTGCCAATGAAAGAGATTATAAAGAGACACGGCCAGCACGGTACCGAACCTTAGAATACCCTTTCAGAGCGGTTTTCAATGGTTTCCTATGCCAATGTATTGCTGGACTATCATCGGATCAAAAACTATGGGATCAAGCTATGGCTATGGCCAATGGCTCTATCGATTCCAATGTCAGTGCTAATCAAGAGTATGTGTACATATGTATGTGTGCATGCATGTATGTGGGCGGAGATTGTGGGCTTCGTGCTTTGCCTAAATCGTACGACTCTCTTCAAGGGTATAGCCGTACTTACACGAAGCAAAATCAAAACAAACATGTGAAAAACGACCGAGACGCCTCCATGACTGTCCCATTTATTTTGGACCGTCGATTCAACGGCCGCTTCCCGCCAAGCGACGCCAAAATGCACAATACGTATGGCAATAACAATGCTGTAAAACTCCAATCGAAATGCCAATCACAACCAATATTGCCCCTGGCGACGACTGGTGGGGGCAGCGATGCGGACGGGGGCGGGGGCGGGGGCGGGGGCGTGGGCGGGCGTGGTGGTATCTTAGCTGGAAGACGCTATTATAAAGGGTTATCTGACCAAGAATTCGAGTATGAATGGAATATTTCTGTTTTTCTTGGGGTTTTTGGTTATACTATTTCGTGGGAATAAGGAATTATGTATAATGAAACCATAATAGTACAGAGCATTATACTTTGGAAATGCGTGACGAATGAAAGCAATAGTACAAGATGACTGCCAGTATTTATGTACAAATGTAGCTCCATTGAGTGCCATATCATCCAAGAAGAAGGAGACTAAGAGTGTAGGGATACATGCACTAGAGATCTGCATGGCTCCATTCAAAACATAAGTCCAAGAGAACGCATTCGAATTGAATTTATTTGAGTTAATGCTGCCTAAATTTCACAGTCCATATAAGCAAAGACTATACTACAAGGACCAGATAATTGTATAGAGTTTTTTGGTCCAAGCTAGTCACACACCTAAGCTAGTTTCACACCAAAAATAAATAAGCTACAAGGCTTAGATTTATTTATTTACACCTCAAAGTTTTATTGGTTCTATTTAAATTGGCAATAAATTAAGAAAATCGTAAACTTCGAAATCCTATCCAACCCTCCCTTTCGCTTCAATAAAATAGATATTTATTACTTTTTGAAATTATATGTAATTTAAGCAGGATACAATTTAAAAAAAAATTCCACTGAGCACGAGACAAAAATTGCTACTTTGTGACTGCGCACTTTCAAAGCAATTGATGGCCTTTCATAGGAATTTTAGAGGTGTCGATACAATGGCTGAACCTGAAGATATATCGAACGAAAGTTGAAGTTTGCTAAAATGTTATGTTTCTTAATTTTGTATATGGTATGGTCTTATTGTAAGACTTTAAGTCTTAAGTGGTATTATTTCCCAACAAAAACAGCTACTAATCATTAAAATTGTTCAAGTAATGCCGCAAGTACGAGGGTACAAGTCATCAAAATTGTCCAAAGAATGCATTTTTGAAGGAATTTTTTTAGTAAATCAACCCCCTTTTAAATTACCATAAGCAATACATGATTTGACACTTTGGTATTGGATTAATGTGGCAAAATAAGAAAGATGGGGTTGGTTGATTTACTGCAAAATTTACTATCATACTACCATACCATCACATCCGTTATCATAGCATTTAGCTCTACAGCACCTTCTTAAAAGATGTCCCCTTTGCTTGTCTAATTTGTTTAAAATTTCTCCTGCCAAACCTTCGGCAGTGTTTTGTTTTCTTTCAATGAAATCAACAAACCTCTCTTTAAAAGAGCAAGTTCCATCCTCGACCATTTTAACTTACCTTTTAATGTGTCATCTGTTCTACATGGCAAAACACAAAAACAGCTACAGAAATCTCTCTCCCACGCACTCTTCCTCGTGCAGTGTGCGCGCTCTGGCGGAGCGAGATAAAACGGCTGGTGTTGGTGGGATAATATAAAGAGACAGATTTGAATACAAAATTGTAAGAAAAATGGAAATGGATAAAGTCTTATACATACAAGTCCCTCAAACGGTTCGACCGGCCGATTCCTTGCCCGGTACCATTCGCGGTGACTTCTGCATCCGATGCTGTCGAGTCTGCAGAAAAGGAGATCACCTTTTGGCTCAACGAGAAGGAGCTGGTCACCTGGGCTCTAGCTGCCAAGGACTGGATCTACGAATAAAATGGCAGTCATGTGTAGAATCAGATCTTAATCTGCATTTGTCTCTCCCTTAAGTTACACAGTACATAGATTCTTCAAAAGAAATCAAGTTCCATTATTCTTACATAAAATTAATTAGTCCCTTTTGCGAACAGCGATACCGAACGTCACATAAACATAAATATGTACTGACTGAGTGAACTTGAATTGAAAGTGTCAATTAATTTTGAGTGGAGTTTGCGAAATACGTACCTCTTTTGAAGGGTGCCCCCTAGCTCCTTAAGAAAGAGCTCTTATTTGGTCACATTATATTGATAGTCGGTTTAAGTTCGGGTTTTTCTGACGACTTGGATTGCGCTTTTGTCAGTCAGACGTTGGATAGTTGGTTTTTTTTCTATTATTTTCTTGCTTAATCTTATCGTGTTGAGTATTTTCCATTAGCTTGGAAGAATCAGGGCCGATGTGCATATCAGAGTGGCTGACTAAACGATTAATTCTGTTTTTGGGCTGTTCTTTTTTTTGCAGCCGGCAATGAGAGCAACTTTCTGGAGGCATCCCTGAGATACTTTGATGAGCAGCTGCTCTACGACATACTGCCACGTGCCTCGTGCCCGGGCGACGATGAGACCTCACCGATGGATGAGTTTTCTGACCTCTTTACAGGTAAGTTTTCGATGTGGACAGTCGCACTGTCGGACTGTCGGCACAATTCAAAGTCTGTAGATAACCACGATCAAGTATTATCCGAAGCTATAATTTCCCTCGGGCATTATCGGTCTCTCGGGGCACCCAATCCAAATCATAGAGCGGAATGTGCATTAAAACTACTTTGGATAGACTTGAACTTGTCAGTGTGGGGCGTCCGGTGTCCAGACTCTTCGGCCTTTCTTGCTTCACACTCCATATTATCAGCAGGCTCCCCCGATAACGGACGATTCAATGGGAATCAAATCAGGCAAGCCATGAACTTCTGTTTATACTCGTACCCTCTACGTGAGTGTATACTATACGTAGTAGTTGCACTCAAAGCGTACCAGACGGGCACATAAGACTCTGTCTATTCGTGCGGAACACTCTGGGTAGGCGCTCTTATCGCGCACAAGCTTGAACTGTTCCAAGCACTACAGAATACTTACAACTTAGATTCAGATAGCTCTTCTGGTGAATGTAAGGTGTCTAGATTTTAGTAAGAACAGCGATTAGATTTCTAATGTTTCTGCCTGTAAATATCTACTAATACCTATTCGGAGGTATGTCTTTTGGAAATGACACTGATAGATGCCGTTCTTCCGGTATGGTATATGTAGTTCTGTTTGTGGGAAACCGGTTCTCCACGAATGGCTCGAAAGCAACGAAAGTGTTGCCTACTTGTGGGGCATTCCCTCGCATACATGAATGCATGTACGTTTATAACTTTCTTCGGTCTTGCAGTGGAACAGCTTCGACAGGGCTGGGTGGTGCTTCATGTCTTTGCTGCGGTATACTTCTTTATACTGCTGGCCATAATATGCAACGACTACTTCCTGCCCACGGTGGAGTGCATCTGCGAGGACCTGCACCTGTCCAAGGACGTGGCGGCGGCCACCTTTATGGCCACGGCCACATCGATGCCCGAGTTCTTCACCAACACTATCAGCACCCTGATCCTGGAGTCGGACATGGGTCTGGGTACGATCATTGGCTCGCTCATGTTCAACACCCTGGGCGTGGCGGGCCTGGCGGCGCTGTCCATTGACAAGGTATGTACTCCTCTCAATGTTTTCACAGAAAACACTTGCACGTCTACACAATTCAAAATCGAAATTCAATCTTTTGATTGGCAGCCGGTTCAGCTGGACTGGTGGCCAATAGCGAGGGACTGCTTCATCTACATATTCAACACGATAATCCTGCTGGTACTGGCCTGGGGCGGCAGCATTAGCTTCGTCGAGTCCTGCATCATGATGGGCTTCCTAGTGCTCTACTATCTGATCACCTTCAACAACAACAAGTTCATGCCAGCCATTCGCGTATTCATCGAGGATCGCATGAACTGCTGCTTCTCCACGCGTTACGGTGAGTCCACTTAGTCCTATGTTCCTGAACCTGCCCCATTCTGATCCTGGATGCCTTGTAGATCTAACGGAACCTCCGGAGAACAGCGCCAAGGCACAGCTTCCGCTGAAGAAGGATCCCCTGACGGGCGATGGCCTATTCGTGGTAAACTTGCCAGAGAACACCTCGTCGATGTCCTCCACCGCCAATCTGACTCACTCCAAGCATTGTAAGCACTATCCCCCGCTCCATGCCAACTGTTTCTCATCATCCCTTTATCACTTTATCACTTTATCACAGGGAACGGCGATGACAGCGATGAAGACGATATGCCAAAAAGCATCTACGCCTATCCTCACGACGCCTCGCGCTTCATGAAGAGCTGGTGGATCTTCGTTTTCCCGATTAAGTTCACCCTCTCATGGCTGATCCCGCATCCGATGAAGCACCGCCGCCTCTACCCACTGTCCTTCATCATGTGCATCCTCTGCATCGGGGGCAATGCCTACCTGATTGTCTGGATGCTGACGGCTTTCGGAGTGGCCATCCATGTGCCAACAATAGTAATGGGTCTCACTTTCCTGGCTGCCGGCTCCACCATGCCCGAGGCCGTCTCCAGTCTGATATCCCTGAGGAACGGTAAGCGGAACGAGCCTTGATTCCGGTCCCAGTTCGAATACTGATCTGACTTTATGCACTGTCGTTAACAGGTGAAAGCGGAATCGGAGTCTCGAACTCGCTGGGCGCCAACTCGCTGGCTATCCTGCTTTCTCTTGGCGTGCCCTGGTTCATCAAGAACTGCCTAAACTATGGAAGTGGGGAGCCGCAACAGGTCGGCACCCAGGGCATCGAGTACAATATCCTGATACTAATCATTTCAACGGTGGCCCTCTTCATAATACTCAGCTTCAGTGGCTACCGCTTGACCAAGCGGGTGGGCATCGCTCTCTTCACCGTCTACGGAGTGTTTATCGTTCTTCAGATTCTGATTGAGATGAATGTGTTCTTCCCCAGGGACTGCAGCAGCTAGTGGCGGTAGGGTAGGGCGTCTGTGGCACGTGCTCCTGGTGCTGGCATCAGCAGTGATTTTTTTTTTTTGTTCCGAGTTCGTTGATTTCTTGTTTTCTGTTACATGCATTAATTTTTGCTTAAGACTGTCTTTAGGGTTAAAAAACGAGTGCAGCAGGAGAGCTTCAACAGAAAGAAATGAAAAGGAATAAGCTCTGCAATTTTCTATTTATTCGCCAGTGTATATATGTATGTATTTATGTAAATATGTTTTTGTGTGTAGTCCCATAGTTGTAGGCAAATAACGACGACGATTCACAAATGTTTCAACTGTTACCAAAGCCCCAAACGAGATACTAGGAATTAAGCGAAGTGAAGGGAAACCCTCGAAACCAATCAAACCAAATGTTATAGCCACATACAAATCTAGATGGTCTTTTGACCAAGTGCCCCACGATATTTCCAGTCTGCAGCTCGACGATTCTCCATTCGGACCAGGGCTGCTCCCCGGAGCCGCTCTTTCATACTTCTGTTGATATTGCGTTGATGTGTGTGTTTATACACTAGTAACTATTGTTAGCGTTACCCAACGCCCTTGATAGCACTGTTATTAATTTATAAATAAATTCTAAGAACAATTTTACAAAACATGACTTTCATTTCAAATATGCGTATTGGGTTGGGGTTTGGGTTGCTGTTGCTGAATAAAAAGGAAATAAAACAACAGCTTTGATAGGTTTTCGTATTCGTTTCTTGTTAGAGGGATCTAGGGATTTACAGCCCCCCCTCGTGGTAGAGGGACGTTGGAATTTTCTAACAGTTACATCACAAATCACAAATAAATAAGTATATAAATGAGATCAAATATTTTGCGGTTTACAAAGATAGGCCATACTTATGTGTACATAAACACAAATACGAATTCGAATGCATGTACATATATACATGGAAATACAGTGGAAATAAACGCGATTTCGGGGAAATATTTAATGCTAGATATTTTGTAAGGTTTCCGGGTGTGGTGTTCATATAATCCATCTTAAAGATATTTATATATTTATTTATATAGGTGTTTCCCGCTAGAAGGGGCTTCTATGTTCTTCCTTCAGCGAAACAAAATGGTAATTTATTTTAAGAATTTTGTTGCTTTCCACTTTGGGTTGGCAAATGTCTTGGAGATTTGGGGTTGGGCTAAGCGAACGTGGTCACAATATATGCTTGTTTGTTGTATAATACACAAATACTTAGAACTAGATACTTGGATTTCATATACACACATATGTATATTAATTTGGTATTTCCACAAATGCAACACATGTACATATACACATATACACATATATATATATATAGATATCAAGGAAGTTTTAGAAACTTGCCACATATGTAACATTTGCCAATCTTCCCTACCATAGGCAGGGCATGCAAGGTGGTTTGCATGCCGTCTGCCTTTCCTTGTCTTGTCCTGTTTTTTTAAACAAATCAGTCTGAGCAATTACAATTCAAATGTGCTTGCGAATGCGAACCGGCAGCTTAAAGCTGCTTCCTAACAACCTGTCGAACCAATTGGCACAAATTACAATCAATATTCACAGGCATTATTCCTATAACGACGACGGTGATGCACTGATCATTGTGCATACAAAGAACTGATTAGGTAACAGAACGCTAAGCTAATAAGCAGCATCTCCCAGCCTCAGGTCTGCGAAATCGTGAATGCCAACTTTAGGCTGGCCACTAGGTGCAGCAATGGTGTCCGTTCTTAACGTAATAATTGTGCATGGCTACAGTGCCGTTCTTGCTATAGCTGCCGTTGCTTCCGTTGTACATGCTGCTGGTCAGGCCGGCATCGGCGCCGGTATTGCCTTTTGCACCGAGGCCGCTTTTGGCTCCAGTGCTATACGGTGAAGGGAATGGTGCTGCATTGGCAGCATTGTTGTCGTCGGTGCTGGTGGCCGCATCAAAAGCTTTTATTGGATTCTGTATGATTTTACATGTGAACTGGCGATGAGGTCCCGGCTCCTGTTGAAGTAAGAAAACTTTAGATGGTAGACTTGGGTTTATTTCGGATTAATCACTTACCTTTGGCTGAATGGGAAAGCAGCACCAGAGTATGAAAGCTATGAATGCTACTAATGTACCCACAAGCAATATGAAGTCCTCAATGGTCTACACATGGACAAAATCAATGTACGATTTCAGTCTCACGTACATATGCACATGCACACATACAGCCGTACGAATGTGTGCATGCTTTAATGTAGGTCTTACTTACCGGCTCTTCGCCTAGTAGCACATGATTAATTAAATAAACAAAATCATCGAATGGTGTCATTGTGAAGCGGAGTAAATCAGTTTTCACTTTGTTTGGGTTTGGGTGCGACGTTCGGCCGACAGTAACAGCGACTGCTTCTGCGGCTAATTCTGTTTGAACTTACAAATGGCGTAACGCGACAGAACACAACATGCTTTCAGACTATATACTAACTAAGATCATAATCACCATAATTAGATATTATTTTTCCTAATTTCTAAATCGTAGTTATTCTAGTCTGCTACCCAAAGCATTGAGATGAACATGGCGCGATGTTGTACTTTTGTACTGTATCGATTAGTATCGATTAAACGTATCGTGCATCTTCAAATTGACTGGACAGACCTAGAGATGTAACTCACATTCGCTCTAGCCGATTTGAACGGATATCGATCAGCCAAACAGCTGTTGAAGTAGCCGATATGCCATCCCTAACCTATTTCAAAGCCATTTAGTTTGTGTTTTTTGTTAATATTCGTGACTTTAATAAACAATAGCAATGGGCAAGAGACGCGGTACGCCCGGCGACCAAAAAGAAAATTCCGGGAGTAGCGACGAGGACCAAAAAATGGACGAAAAGAATGCGCCTAACCTCAAGAAAAGCAAGCAAAGGGAATCACGGTACAGTTCGAGTTCATCTTCCAGCAGCAGGAGTAGCAGCAACAACGACTTATCGAACTCCTCGGCGGGCAAAAAGCAGAAGCGCAGTAAAAAAAAGAATCGCAACACAGAAGGCGCTGAAGAAATACAGGAAAAGCGGACCAGAAATTTAGAAAAGCAGTCTGAGGAAACCAGCCAGAAGGTGCAAGAGCAACGCTCGAAGTGGGACAGTCCCGACCGTGGCAACGGTGGCCAACGTCACAATTCCCATAGAAACACAAAACAACGCAGACACAGTCGTAGCTACTCGCGAGAACGGGAAAGGGAGCGCGAGACAGAAAAAGAACGCCACCGAGACAGCGACCGGGACAATCCTACACGCCGCGATCGCAGTCGCCGGGAACAAAGACAGCGTTCACCTGTGCAACGACAACGAGCACGCAGCAATGAACGGAAGGAGCGACCGCGGCGTTCCCCCGAAAGGCGTCCAGAGCGGCAAGTACAGATTTAACATCCACCGAGGCGCCCCTTGACTAATTTCGCATTTCTTTCCAGGCGCAGTCGTAGCCGCAGTCCCCGCGATCGACCAAACAGAGACGGACGCGACTTTGGGCGTCGCAAACAACAGCGCCGCGACAATCGTAGCAGAGGAGACGACGAACACTTCGAGTGGGGCAGGAAGGGCGATGACAAGGCGCCGCCGGATGAAGAGCCTGTCGAAAAGGAGAAGCCCAACTTCGGGCTAAGCGGAGCCCTCACCGAGGACACTAACAAAGTTAATGGAGTTGTTGTCAAATACTCGGAGCCGGTCGAGGCTCGCAAGCCGAAGCGTCGCTGGCGCCTGTACCCGTTCAAGGGCGAAACAGCACTGCCTACTCTACACATACATCGCCAAAGCTGTTTCCTCGTGGGCCGCGACCGCAAGGTGGTCGACCTGGCGGTAGATCATCCAAGCTGCTCCAAGCAGCATGCCGCCCTGCAATACCGGCTCGTGCCCTTTGAGCGCGAGGACGGCAGCCAGGGAAAGCGTGTGCGTCTCTACCTCATCGACCTGGAATCGGCCAACGGAACGTTCCTGAACAACAAGAAAGTCGATGGCCGCAAGTACTACGAACTGATGGAGAAGGATGTCATCAAGTTTGGCTTTAGCTCCCGCGAGTACGTTCTGCTTCACGAAAATAGCAAAGAGGACCAGGAGGATGATGACGTGCATATCAAGGAAGAGCGTGTGGATGTACCAGCCGAGGAAGTAAATGCCTAGAGCAGCCAGTGCGCAGCCGGGCTCCTGTCTCGCCTTTGCAATCGTCGGGGGGCGGGGCAGTAACACGGCATGTGTTTCATTTGACCCTTTCTTTATGTACAATTTTTATTTACCGCACCTTGGCTGAGATCAGTATACATTTACATAACATGGTTTTGCGTGCCCACTGCCAACATACTCGTAAATAAAATTCCAAACAAAAATTCTCTTAACTTTACCTACCCAAAATAACGAAATGGAAATCGTCCAATCAGAAGCGACACCAACAAGAGGAGGTCAATGAGAGAAATTCCAGCACCAGCAAAAACTCAACTTCACGACTCGAAGCATCTACTCGCTCCAACGTCAGCTTTCAATGTGTATTTGTATCCGAAACGGGCAACAGCATGCGGTGGCAGCTCTCAATTTTGCTGCTGGCTGCTGGCTTGTCGGTAGGCGCTGCTTATCGTCTGCGTCGTCAGGTAATTGCACCCACCTGGCTTAGGGATCCTTTTGTTCTGCCCGCCTTGAATGCCTCCAAGGTGGTAGTAACGCCGCAAAATCTGAGGGAAACGGCTGCCATACGCACAACAATACAAAAGGCCGTCGCAGAGGACACCTATGTGGTAGCTGCCAGCCCACCGCCGGTAAGTAGAGACCATTGCTAAGACTTAGAGTTGGAAAAAACTATTGAAGAAACCTTTCCGATTGACAATTATCAAGTGTTTAATCAATCTTTTCTATACCTGTTACTCTTAAAGTTAGGTACTATGTGGAAATGAATTTAACAATTTTCGATTTCTGTGAATATCTGGAAGTCGAAAGCTGTAAGTTCGCAAGCAATCGCTTTTGTGTGCATGTGGTACATACATATGTTTGGTGCCAAATTCAAATTCAAAAGGCCACATATGCATGTATAGCGATTGGCTATAGTGATGATCGGAATAATAGTACAGATAGAATATAATGGCTCATAACTAGAGAAAACATGTTACAAAATCGAATGATGGATATACATATTTAGCCTTACTTCTTAGGAATATTTGCATAAGAAAGAGCGATCGTTGAAACTAAAACTATTAAGTGTCATGGTTAAGCAACGCACCGTGATTGGAGAACTTTGTAGTCTATATATTAACATACTCTCTTCTCCTCCTCAGGAGCTTCAGACGCCAGTAGGCAGCATATGGCCAATGCCAGTGCCATTTGCACCAACACCGTTGTCCCAGCCATGGAATCTAGCGCTGCCAATTTGGGGCATATTTAGCCTCTGGCCCACAATGGGCTAGGCCTTTCGACAGAACTTTAATTTACTACTCGAATGATAATAACAATATTTAAAGTTAAGTACTACGTGGAAATCGAAAACTGTATACCTAGTATTTCCGGCACGCAAGAAAGCAAGCACTCATTGATCGAAGATATGCGGAAGCCTGAGCAACTTCGAGCTGCGCCTCTTGAGAAACTGAAAGGATTGGGATTGAGATCATCAATGTTTAGGATTGGTTGTTGATCAAAATGCAAGCACTAACTGGAATTTGTTATGGTTTATGTATGGTTTTATTGTGGTTTTCAATCGAGTCAAATCAAAGGAATAGCATCGGATGTATTAGAATGTCGTACGAAATTACTACAGTTCGAACAGTTCTTGAAACTACGTTGTCTTTTGTGTGCCGTAAGACGTTTTCAATTCTGTCTAAAACCGTTTTGGCTGTACAAAAAATCTTATTATGTTAAGTAATTACTATCCATTCAGGTTTAGCTCTATATGCAAGCTACCGTTAACAAAAAATTGCTCTAAAATATATGTATATACTATAGTGTGTCTTTATGTGTGGGTATGGGACCGCAAATCAATGTTAATTACATATAACATTTATCTTGGGGAGAAACAATTATTGTGTTGAATTTCGTGTTCTATAACTAGACCATGTATGTATGTATACCATATAGTAGCTACACATACACATATATATTATTCCTATACGCAATATATCATTTAAAAACATTTCCTCGACATGTTTCTTTATAAATTTTGTTCCCTTTGTAATGAAAAACAAATTCTAGCTAGATCTCAATGACTCATACACGAAAAAGAGAATTTTTATAAAAATGCCATGGTCAAGTAGAATGACCATTTATTTTGGGTATACATATTTGAATATTTGTGCACTCTTCTAAGCAGAAGATTTCTAGTTTAAATATCTATTGAAATGATGACGAGTGGGGAGGGGAGGCCAATACAAGCCAATTTCCCAAGGAATGCACAAAGGACCCACATACACATGTACACATGTATCTATCTGTATCATACTGCCATCATATGTACGTATATATTGTACTGCCTTTCCTGTTGGCAACTGGAAAAAGGATGGTCCGTTTCGAACAATGAATGTTAGGCTTTGGCATCTCCATCTCCTACATCAGAAACATATAGTCGGAGACACAAGCAGACAGACAGACGGTCGGACAGAACGAACATACATACATACACACATACATACTCATGTACATACATATGTAGTCAGATCAGCTTGCTAAATACACAAGAATGCACTGAATGACGACTGGCACTGGCGGGCACAAAAAAACAATGCGAGCTTAATACAATAAAGTTTTGTTTTTGTTTTCGTTTTCGTTTACGTTTTAGACATATGTATATGCATATTATATATGTATGTAAGAATGTTGCGATAGTATTTCAAGTTCAGCTTGGGTTCACATTTAGTTTAGCTTAAGGGGTCGTAGAGCTGCCGCAACAGTTTATACATATAAGGCGTCTTCTCAGAGAGTGAATTAGGTGATGCAGCACTTGGGTGCTTGTCTCAGACCGCGGAGGGCAATGTCTTTGTTGCTTTCTTGTTGTTTTTTTCCGTCCGAGCGCGATCCGAGAAAAGAACTCTGCTACTAGGTCAGAGGTGCACTACATACAGAACTAGCACAACAGGTGGCTAGTCTTGTGGTTGCTTTGATCTTGGGCATGGCGCAGTAACGGAATAACGGTATAACAGAATAACGATATAACGGTATAACGATGACAATGAAAACTGTACAAAAAGCAGTTAATAATACACAACTTTTGCATACGCATGTTACATGGGATAATAAATAAGTACGCGGGGCTCAATTTCCTATTCAAGTTCAACTCAAGCAGCAAGGTACGACATTTAGCTTGGCTGGGCACTGTCCTGGACGATTCCGACTTTCGTCCTTGTTCGGTCTATTACTTCTGCGGCTACTTCGGTAGATGTTTCTGTCCATGGCCCATAAGATGTGTGCGAAATGTGCGTGCATACATGGGTACAAGTATGTACACATGGATGTCTGTCTTATCTAACCTCGTCGATGTCCTCGCCCTCTGAGGAGCTGCGGATCGTGTTGTACTGGGAGTTGCGGCTGCGCAACATGCGCAGGAAGCTGCCCACGGCGAAGATGGTGCGGCGATGTCGGTGGAAAATACCCTGATATAAGGCGTCACGTAGCGTTTTCCGGTCCTCCACGTCCACCGATGACGTCAATGATGTTTGATGTTGCACACGTGCTGCGAATACATAAAAATTAATCCGACTAATAAATGATAAGGGAAGTTCGTTGATGACGTGGGCATTCAATATAGGAGTATTAATCTTCCGGCACTGTAATCTCTGGCGTAAGTAAAAAAAACTATATTCAAATTAATAAAACAGAACTAAAAGAGGATCTTGACCCAGTTTCATTCGACTCGATGGATGAATTCCTTATAAGAATGTCTCCCATTGCATAACCGATTCGGATCAAGAATAATCTTCAATGGAAGTTCTCTAACGCTCCTAATATCAACCCAAATGTTAGCCCACACTAATTTATGTACATTAAGCTCAATTTTGAAGCAGGGTGTGGGACGTGTACATTGTTTGTGTGTGTATATTGTATATTATGTATGAATACTAACCCGCTATGGGTGACTTGGGCGACTTAAGCGAGTACTCGTCCAGACTCTTGCCGCCCAGATCAAGCTTTAACACCTTCTTGGTGAGCTGCTGGCCGGCCGGCTCCGTGTTAGCTATCTTCTCGATCTTGATGTCCACATTGCGCTGGCTAACGGCGCTTTTTGTGGGAGCTGTCGGCAATGCGGGATCAGCCGGCTCTACCGCTTTGGTAGAATCGCCGACAGAATCGCTGCTCTTTCCCTTGCCAGCATCGGTCATTTTGTCGCTCGTGTTAGAGGTGACAGGCGTGTTGTTGTTGGCCTCTGCCTCCTGAACAGTCGTTGGAGCGGTCTTATCAGTATTATTGTTATTGGAGGCCGATGCTTGTGTACCGCTACAGCTGGGTGCCGCTAATTCTGCAGATTCAACGCTGCTGCCGCTGCTGCTCTTTTCAAAGACGTCGACGGCAACAACAGCAACAACCATTGTTCGAGCGCGAGCTTCGGCCAAGACGCAGTTACGCTTCCCAAATCCGTTTGCTGCTTGTTGTTGATTGTTTGTCGTTTGCATATAAACTATTTCCGCTGACGTACGCGCTGTGCGGTTTGGCTTTGTGTGGTACAATCGTCTCGTCTCGCCCTCGCCCTCGCTCCGTTTGATTTTAATGAGTTTGTGTGGATTGTTTGCCCGGCCCACCTTTTTTCTATTGTTAGTTAAGTATCGTATCTGTTTAGCTTGTTTCCAATTTAATGCAATCGAGTATTTGTGTCTAGTTTGCTCTGGCTATGTTGGTGGTCTGGCTTCGTTGGGTATCTGCAATTGATTGGTTTGCGGCAATATCAAAACTCGCGCTGTACAGCGCCACCTGATGGGTGCAGTCGGTAAGCGTGATTTGCGGCAGGTGCGGAGTATCGATACTATCGCTCAAGCTGAGATGGCTCAGGTTATCGATGATCTCGTATAGTTTCAGCTGATCGAACGTCGTTGCCGATAGCTCCGCTGTACTCCCCTGCTTGTTGATCTTCGAATGATGCTGCTGGACATACAAATCACACATAATCCTGGACGCCGGCCCTACTGCATTTGTTATTTCCGACCTGTGATCACCGGCTCCCGCTTCGCCAGCCTGCGACTCGTCTGCCGCTTGTTTTAAGGGCCTTATATGCACGCTGATGGGATCTGCCGGACAACTTTTCCCTCGCTTCTTCGAGCTACTGGCTGCCTTGCGCCGCAATCCCTTCAGTAGCGTGACCAATCTGGCGTTCAACTTCTGATCCGCCGCTTGTCGCTCCCCCGAACGGTCTACTGGGTCCAAAGATGACGGCGTTTGCAACTGCGACGTGCGCCTTATTGCATTACGCTGGCCAATCGATTCCAAGTACTTGATGTTGGCGTGCAACCCTCGCTCGTAATATCCGCTGGCCAGTTGCAAATACGTGTAGTAGTCGACTCTCTCTCTGTGGGGTTGTCGTTGTAGGTTTTCCACCTGGTTATTAGAAATATTTAGATTATAATTGACATGGCTGCCTTCTCGGTCGCTGCTTCTGCTTCTGCCAGTGCCCTTGCTGTTGCCGTTGCCGTTGCCGTGGCTGTCTTCGTCGTCTTCCCCGCTGACGTTGTCATCATTGCGGTTCGATGTCTTGCGCCGACGTCGCTGCCCACTGCTGCTGATCCATAGGGCGCGCTGTCAGGCCAACTGGCATTGGACAAGCTTCTTTAGCTGGTCGACGCTTTGGGAACTCTTTATTCGGCGCACTGCGTCGTTGTAGGTCTCATCGGGCGGCTCACCTGAGCAAATTGTTAGCCGTCCACGGGCTGCATACGTATCGTCGAATCTGTAATTAGTGGAAGCACCACAACAAAAATAGATGAACAAATTTAGATATGTAGAAAGGGCAACCAAACAAAGCATTAATTACAATGGCAAAAGCAAACACGTACGACAAACAAGCCAGCAAACAACCACGTCCCGAGCCCATGCTCGCTCGGAACCGCGACGCGTAATATAATTAAAGACGAATGTGCGGGTATGCCCCCAGCAACTTCATTGTCTTGAGAACTTCAGGAGAGCCCTGTGTGCCCCTTAGACAAGATATCTCTCTCTCTCTTTACCAAACTCACCCCCAAATAGTAGTCAGGCAGGCAGTTATTGCGATCAGTGTCCACAGAATCCCCAGATATAAGGCATTCAATTGCTCTCCTATATAATAAAGTTAAATCCCGTACAATTTAGAAAACTTGCACGTCATCTGTTGGAAGCCCTGGCAAGGCTGCGTAACTGTAGCTGTGACGATGCGGCAGAAATTCCACATGAAACACAAAAGCTATCAACCAGATATCCGCCATACTCAGCCCGCAAGCTTAAGCTCTACGCTCCCCGCTCCGTACCCCTGTCAGGCCAACCTATATTTATGGCCGCAACTGTCAAACAGATATCCAACCTACACCACCCTACCATACACACACACATACACATACACACACCCATACCCATGCACATGCACACAAAGCACCCACAAAACATGGATGCAATCAAATTACGGCGGGAGGTACCTTGGAAAGTACTGCACAGGGGTGGGCCACACATCGCGCAGCTGCGCAAACGTTGGTGCTAATGAGGAGGACATTCTAGATGCCTCCGCTGCCAGTCCCAGTCGGCGACGCCTCCTTTGGTGGCGGTGGCGGTGGGCCAGCGGATGCTTCTGATGGAGATTGAGGTGCTGCTGTATCTGGTAGTCGCGGTAGTGGTTGGCGATCTCATGACGGTAGCGCTCCGTGCGAAAGCACTTCGTATTGAAGACGCGTCGCATGGTCAGCCGGGGCGGGTACTTGTTGCCGGTGCGAAGCGGAACACCCACGACAGCCATGGCACAAGATGTCCCCTGAGCTGTCGCCATGGACATGGCTGAGAGGCTGCGAGGCTGCGAGATACCGCGAAATTGACAGCTCTGCAGACAGGGCCCAACGACAGGGACAGGGACAACGAGACAAAGGAATAAGTTAACCCGTGCCGCAAATCGAACTGGCCCGCCGGAGCCAACAAAGCGAACTACGGGAATTGACATTGATGAGTCTGCCATTGTTATTAGGAGCGACTGAGCGGGAAGCGAAGGAGGAGATGAAGGGAATGGAGGGGTTGGTTAGGTTCGGCCCGGTTTGGGTGCTTTAAATTATGTACATTTATTGAACAAGAACCATTCTGTTAGCAACAACGTTTGCGGTTATTTGTTATCACGTCAGGTCGCGATTTGTTGCCGTTTGTTTGACATCGAAGTAAAATGGAATAAAATGATGAGCGAGGACGCGACTCCAGCCCAATGCCCAATGCCCAATGCCCCAGCGCCACCCACTCAAACCCAAGCCCAGCCCCAACACAACCCTATCTCACCCGAACCCACCGAATCAGAATCAGAATCATTTAAGTTAAGTGGGTATGGGTGTGGGTGAGGGTGGTTCTCAATAAAAAAATTAGTACGAGTAGTGTTCATGTCGTTAACTATTGTAACTGGTACATTTTCGGAGGAGCCCCTGCCTCCCGCTAGCCGGCTCCACCCGGCTCCACCCGACCCATTTGCATATTTCGGCTCACGATAAGTAACAATAAAATACGTCAAGAACAATGTAAAGAAACGATAGAATAATAATGGGACTTGGGGCAAGCAGGGACCCTGCAACACCATAATTTCAATCTTGATACATACCCACGAGTATGTACATGCTTATGTGCACACAAACACACACACACACTTGTACATTAACATTGTTAACATTGTTACTGTTCTTTTATGAATGAAAGTACAGGCTGAAATGTTGACGAGAATCTATAACTTAGTATAATTATCGAAAGCGACTGACTACCTTCCCACTATTGTTCACCTTTTCATACGAGTACATACCATTGGGAACATTATTAATGTTTTCTATCGATGGCGTATCCAGGACAAGTGAAACCTTATACGGTTCGAGGAACTATAATAACTGAAATAATAGTGGCATTCCACCCGGTCAGAACCGTTCTTTCGCTGTGCAAATTGGCCATAAGCGAGCACAGGCGAGTCATTCGATACGGATGAAACGCCAGGAGGGATTCGTGTCTTTTTCCTATAAAATACGCACAAGGGAAACTTCGGAAAATTAAATAATAGACGAAAACTTCTAAAAGTGAAGTCAAGCAAATTGTTGGCTATTAGATGTCTGCAATTATGGGAAAACGCCGAATTATCCGATATACTACGATTTTAGGTCGTTCGTCGACCCCCAGATGTAGGGCTGTTATATCATTGTGATCCTTTCCCTTAAAATTTGGGAACGTTGTCTTATGGATGTTATAGATTATAGATGTTATAGATGTCTCGACGGCTAATCGTTTTTTTAACATCGTATCGAGCATTATATGTAAGTCTGACCCAATTCTGGTGGACTCCCAACTGTACTGGGAGATAGTCCTGATAGTCTACTAGGTAATGTTATCGCATTCATGAGTCTGTCCGTGTATCTTACAAATTATTTCCGATTTAAGGTGGTGACGGGGCAAGCACTTAAAACAACCCTGACCTGGGTATACTTCCTAAAAGTATGCACTTAAAGTGGTTGAAAGAGACACGCCCAGGGGCGCTTCCTACTCGCTGTAGTGGTCAGATCCTCATAACTTTATAACTAATGATTAATAATACCCGGTCCTCAAAGAGTAAAGGGGCGTGTTAGATTCTTGTACATATATAACAGCCAGAAGGAAGTGTTTTCGATCCCATAACAGTTCCATTATGTTCATATATAAAATACTTGAATTTAAGTCAATATAACTGGGATACCCTCCTTGTAGAGCATGCTCCTGGTGCTGTATTGCCTGATTATGTCTGTATTATGTGACGCAAAATGCACTAAAACTTCAAGCGATCGTTCCTACCGCAGCTATGTACAGCTTTGTACCTAAATCTAGGATCGCAAAGGCTCTTTCTTAGCTTTGCGAAAATCTGGGCACATTGAATACACTCAGCAAGGGTATGCAAGCGGGTGGGGTTAAGTTCTATAAGGTTGCACCTATGTACTGTATGCACTTATGTACATACATGTGCACATATTTCACAGTAATTTTCTCTATATGTGTGGGAGCATAGAGAATACGCAATACAAATTATTGGCGTACGAGTAATTCCACAGAAACATGCGCAAGCTCCAATGAACCCAACTGCGCCCAAATGTAGGCAACGTTGCCCCTGCGGGCAGGAGGGGGAAAGCAGGAACGGCACCGTCCTCTCCTCCCGCCAGGCTCGGGCCACTTGTACATACATACACACATATAAACGTACATATGTGCGTAGAAGGATATACACAATTAAGAACAAAAGCAAAAGTTGTCGGCAGTGTGGTCTGATAATGTGCCTTTTCCAATGAGTGACATGCATTTGCCGGCGTTAATAAATACAAGTATACATACTCGTACATGTGTATGCAAGTGGGTGTAACGGGAGCACGTAGTCAGCAGAAGGCTCCGCTTTGACATAAAAGCGAGCCACTGCTGTGTGACACACTTATTCTCCCTTATCACACACACACACACACACACACACACACACTCAACCCATGCATACGCGCAATGTCAAACATAAACAAACAGCGCAAGGAACGAAGAGATCCCGCATGGTTGTCGTGGTGTAGGCCTGGCCAATGGTGTCGGTCAATAGAAAGACAGGAAGCAGAAATGATAACGCCGTCAGAATATAAGCATCGGCAGCAAACAACAAAAAGGGCACCCACATCTGCAAGACCACCATCGTCCTCATATCATCGTCAGCGGCCGCACTTGCAACGGCGCCATGCCAGCGAACAAATAATTCAAATGTGTTACGAGTAACAAATCAAACAAAAAAGAGCACAATAAACCGTATTGATTGCTTACCAAGAAAGTGAATGTACCGCTATCGCTTCGTAGTCGTCGTACCCACAACAGCTGGTCGGTCCCACTCCTGTTGTGCCAGTCGCTGTGGCTTAGTATGTTCGTGTGTAAATGCGAGCGGAGCTCGTACTTTTCCTATTTATCACTTAATTTTTCCGCTATGGGCGATCCTAGTTTCCATACACACGCACAGTTCGTCTTAAATTCAATACAAAATAATAATTCCAAACGTTCTTATTGAATGCTTATGCTGATAAATGCGTTTCGTTTTGTTTGATTGCCACGCTTGATTGTTTCGTTTGGGTTCTTTGCCTGAGGCTGACGGCTGTCGTTATGTTTGCTTTGCTTCTGGAAGGGCCAGTGCTGCCACCTGTTCCGATAATATCGATGAATGGTCATCGATGGTCATCATTCTTTTTATACAATTAAATTTATTTGAATTTACATTTGTGTATTCAATTTTGAATATGTTTTTATTGCTCAGATCGAATCTCGGACTGAATATGGAAATCGAAACTTACAACAAAAGGTATCAAGTACCCCTAACCGATAGCAACAGGGATGCAATTTGTATATCAACTCGGTTAGCGTATCGAAGCCGCATTGCTAAATTATTTATTAATTTGGAGTTTTCAAAGTAGGTTTTTTGTACGTGTACGTGTTGTCTGTTGCAGTCAAGAGACTTGCAACAGCTTCCTTAAGAACGAAAAATAGGCAAAATGGCGCAATCAAAGGCCTTAGGCCAACCGCCGGCATCTAGTCGAGCGGCAACAACAAGTCAAAACACAATGACGTCTGCACGGGACCTCATCAAAATTGACATAGTATGTGATATTTTAAATTTAAATTGTTTTATTCGGCTAATGGTTCCTCTTACCAACAGGAATGGGGCATGGAGCGACTGGTGCGGGCCCAGCAGGTCGTCGAACTGCGTCCGTACAACATTGAGTCCTGGTCGGTGATGTTGCGTGAGGCCCATTCCCGGCCCATCCACGAGGTGCGCAGCCTTTACGAGTCACTGGTGAGCGTCTTTCCCACTACTGCCCGCTACTGGAAGCTCTACATTGAGATGGAGATGCGGAGTCGCTACTACGAGCGGGTAGAGAAGTTATTCCAGCGGTGTTTAGTCAAAATACTCAATATTGATCTTTGGAAGTTGTATCTGACGTACGTGAAAGATACCAAGTCTGGTCTCAGCACACACAAGTAAGTGGGAAGAGCCAATTCACCAACATCAATAACATAAATTATGCAAAATAGAGAGAAGATGGCACAAGCTTATGACTTTGCACTGGAGAAGATTGGCATGGACTTGCACTCGTTCAGTATATGGCAGGACTACATTTATTTTCTGCGCGGAGTCGAGGCGGTGGGCAATTACGCGGAGAACCAAAAAATCACCGCTGTGCGCCGTGTCTATCAGAAGGCGGTTGTTACGCCCATCGTGGGCATTGAGCATCTGTGGAAGGACTACATATCCTTCGAGCAAAACATCAATCCCATCATATCCGAGAAGATGAGCCTGGAGCGTTCCAAGTAAATCCCATTTGCGCCATTTGTTCTTTAAGCCAATTCACATTCCTTACTCTCTTTTTCGTGCGACCCACCAGGGATTACATGAATGCACGCCGCGTGGCCAAGGAACTAGAGTATCATACGAAGGGTCTTAACCGAAATTTGCCCGCAGTGCCACCCACACTCACTAAAGAGGAGGTCAAACAAGTGGAGCTGTGGAAACGCTTCATCACCTACGAGAAATCGAATCCACTTCGAACCGAGGACACTGCCCTGGTCACCCGTCGCGTCATGTTCGCCACTGAGCAGTGTCTGCTGGTGCTTACTCACCATCCGGCCGTGTGGCACCAGGCATCACAGTTCCTGGACACCAGCGCACGCGTCCTCAGCGAGAAAGGCGTGCGTAGTAGTCTCATCAGCCTGATCTGTAGTGAAGCAAATAGAATAGACTCGATTCGGCACTTTACTTGCCAAATCAAAATCCAAAGCAAATCACGTCTATTGTTGCAGTTACTCTGAAGTGTCGCCCCTTAGGTAATGTGGCACGCACTGGTGCTGGTGCTGGTGCTGGTACTGGTACAATGCAGTCGCTTGCCACGTTGCCCTTGGTTCTGGTCGCACGCGTTTTACTTGCCTACTCATTTACAAGTACCAAGTACATATACTAATCCATTGTATATTCTCTTGCAGGATGTACAGGCAGCAAAGATATTCGCTGACGAATGCGCCAACATCCTTGAGCGATCGATCAACGGCGTCCTTAATCGTAACGCGCTGCTTTACTTTGCCTACGCTGATTTCGAGGAGGGACGTCTCAAGTACGAGAAAGTTCACTCCATGTACAACAAGCTGATCATGCACCCAGACATCGACCCCACTCTGGTAGGAGAACTAGGATTCAAAGCAAGATCTGAGCAAATAGATGACCTCTATTTTTATCGTTCCAGGTATATGTGCAGTACATGCAGTTCGCCCGTCGCGCTGAGGGCATTAAATCTGCGCGAGGCATCTTCAAGAAGGCGCGCGAGGATGTCCGCTGTCGCTATCACATTTTCGTTGCCGCTGCGCTTATGGAGTACTACTGCTCAAAGGACAAGGAGATTGCATTCCGAATATTCGAGCTGGGTCTGAAACGCTTCGGGGGCAGTCCCGACTACGTCATGTGCTACATCGACTACCTCTCGCATCTCAACGAGGACAACAACACCCGTGTCCTCTTCGAGCGCGTGCTCAGCTCGGGCGGTCTGTCGCCACACAAGAGTGTGGAGGTTTGGAACCGTTTCCTCGAGTTCGAGGCGAACATCGGAGATCTGTCCAGCATCGTCAAGGTGGAACGTCGTCGCAGCGCAGTCTTTGAGAATGTACGTTTCCGCAACATTTTTTCCAACTGATCTCGAAAGAATCCTTTCTTGTGCAGCTTAAAGAATACGAGGGAAAGGAAACCGCCCAGCTGGTGGACCGATATAAGTTCCTCGACCTGTTCCCCTGCACCCCCACCGAGCTAAAGTCCATAGGATATGCTGAGGTGAGTTACTTTTAAGTCTTTTATATTATACTTTTATATTTTCGCTGTTTTTCAACAACAACAGATTGGAGGGATCATCCTTAATAAGGTTGGTGGAGTTCAGAACCAGAATAATGGCGACGCCGAGGGGGATAGCGAGGCGACCGCCCCGCTGCCGCGTCCCGATTTCAGGCAGATGATACCCTACAAGCCCCGTCCGTGCGCCCATCCTGGTTCCCATCCGCTAGCAGGCGGTGTGTTTCCCCAACCGCCGGCTTTGGCCTCACTCTGTGCAGGCCTGCCGCCGCCCAATTCCTTCCGCGGCCCCTTCGTCAGCGTCGAGCTTCTCTTCGATATATTCATGCGCCTCAATCTGCCCGACTGTAAGTGTTATTTGTCCTTATCAATTTGGCTAAGAACTAAGGGGTTACCGTTTGCATCTTCCCAGCGGCTCCATTACCCAATGGCGACAATGAACTGTCGCCCAAAATCTTCGATTTGGCAAAATCGGTGCACTGGATTGTGGACACCAGCACGTACACGGGGGTGCAGCACAGCGTGACGGCGATACCACCACGTCGCCGTCGCCTGTTGCCAGGTGGCGATGACAGCGACGATGACTTACACCCTTCTGCCCCTCCCGCACACGACATTTACCGCCTACGCCAATTGAAGCGTTTCGCCAAATCCAACTAAGAACTGAAGCCCATGCTGCTGGTCCTACACAGTTCCAACCATTTTTTTAACTACAGCATTTACAACAAATACAAAAGCAAATCAAGAAAAATATTTATATTAATATTGGAAACTTATGCATCATTTATTGTTCCTTGGAAAATGATTATTACACCATTTTATTGTAGAAAGTGAACGAATTTCTGCATAAGAGGCGTCGCAGCGGGAAGATTGAACTGTTGAAATGGAAGGAAAGTAGCGTGGATTGACAAATAGACAATTAGTACCTACCCTCTTTTAGGCTTGAATGATTCTCTTATCAACCAACTGGAAAGTTCGTCACGCTCCTAATATGTGAAAAACACCCAACAAGAGGCGCAGCCTGTTTCTAAATTTATTCGAAATCGGTTCAGAGCATGTCTAAACGGAACGCAATCTTTATTTTTTCTTTTAATTTATTTTCTGAATATCGATTTGATTTTAAAATGTTACAAAAAGTGAACAAGACACACTCTAATTTTAAGATTTTGGGGAAACAGAAGCTTCGGCTTGCCAAAGTCATGAGAATCTCCCTTTCTACCCTTAGTTCCACGTAGCAGAAAGACCCTTTTACTTACAAATGTATATACAAATAATGTATTAGTATATATACAAAATGAATATGGATATTTGGACAATCAATTTACTTAATTAACGATAAGCGAGTACGAATTAATTTATAATTTTGTGCATGAGAAATCGAACTAAACTAGACACAGGAAAGGTCTAATAAACCAACAGGATTCTAGTCATCAGTGATGTGGTAAAAATCGAAATTTCATTAACTAAGCATGGATGACAATAATCTGGAAGAATGGACGGCCAAGTCGGCGGCGTAGGAGGGATCCTGGTCCCTAATTAAGCCTCGGCCTGCACATCAGTGGGAACACAGCGTCGGCGGTGCTTGTACAGGCCGGCGTACTGCGCAAAGCGGCGACCGCAGTTGGCGCAGGAATAGCGCTTCTCGCTGCGGTGGAGGTTGAGGTGGGAGTAGTAAGCGCTGCCTACGACAAAGGCCCGCGAACAGTGGGGGCAGACCTTGTCGCGTATGTTTAGGTGGGCGCGAATGTGCCGGTCGCGCTCGTGGGCAGTGTAGAACGCCTTGTCGCAGCGGTTGCAGGGGAAGTCGCGTTGGTTGCGGTGCCGCTTCACGTGCTGATTGAGCTTGCTGGCGTTGACGAAGCCCCGGGCGCAGTGCTCGCACACGTAGGGCAGCTCCTTGCTGTGTGTGCGCTGGTGAACGCGTAGGGCCGTCGAGTTGAAGAACTTCTTGGGACACTCCGAGCAGATGTGAGTGCGCTGGCCGAGATGCCGCCTCAGGTGCGCCAGTAGACTGTTGCGCAGCGAGAACTTTAGGCCGCAAATATGGCAGATGTTGGCTAGGTCATTGGGGCTGTCCTTGTCCTTTCGACATCTGCGTCGCCTCACGAATCCATATTCGCCGTTCAGGACCTTCTCCTGATCCAGGTGAACGTTGCGCTCGTGCTGCAAGAAGTCTGTGCGCCGCTTGAATGTGGCCGTGCAGCGGGGGCAAACGAAAGGTGATACGTGGAGCTCGAGGAAGCGAAGTTGCTCGTAGTACTCGTATTCGGGAGTCCAGGGTTCGGACTTCTTGATGGCCGCTATCCGCGCTTCCTTGCACTGCCGATACTGGCAGCGGAATTCGATCAGCCGGCCCTTGAGTCGCTCCACGGTAATCTGCAGGTTGCACTCCTCCTGCAGGCGTGTGCAGAGAGATTCCAGCTGCCGCTGACGCTGCCGCCGCTTCGTGTAGTCCGGGTGGTCGGTGCACCAGAGCTGGGCATAGCTCTGGTATACGGTGATGATCTTGAGGGTGCTGTCCCGCTGGTTAAGCGTTTTCTGTATTTCACAGCTGATGGGAAGCACGTCGTCCAGAAAGCGGAATTCTTCGTAGAAGCTCCAGCTAGTGGTCTCCTTCTGATCCCTCTGTCGCTCCCGGCGGTAATACTTCGTGTAGTCCGTGATCTTTCGGTGCAACATCTGCCAGCTGAATTTCTGGCCCTTGCCTGTGCACTCGCTCGTGTTTAGCTCGTCCGTGACTCTCTGCCAAGCCAGGCGGCGATGTTTGCGGATATGGTAGTCCAGATGGTTGGGATCCCACAGGCACACGTTCGCTCGGTACAGCTTGATCAGCTTTAGTGTCTGCTGCCGGCTGAGGCGGACGGGCGAGCTCTCTCTTGGTTCCAACTCTGATGGCACCACGGACGAAGCTTCCAGTTCCGTGGTGGAACAGGCTTCGGACAAAGTGGTCAGAGAGGTGTCCTGATCGCGGCCGGGGGCAGAAGCTGCTGTACCCTCCACGATGGGTTGCTCTAGTGTAGGCTCATCCGCCTCCTGGACATTCGCCAGAAGTTCCGTCACCTGCGGGATATTTTCCAGCTTTTGGAGATCTTCATTCGTCTCCACTTGAGGAGTACCTGGAGCCTGCTGGAGGATTGCACTCGGGTGAAGGTCCTCTACAGGGAGATTCTCCACCTGCCGAAAGTTCTGTTCCTGCTGATGTGGGTACTCGACGTCCTGAAGAAAGTCTACTTCCTGTTCCTCCTTCTGCACAGGTTCCGACTGCTCCCCCCGCAGGGCCCCCGCCGCATCCTCCCCATCTTCAGCTTCTTTCTCTGGGCCAACATCCATTTCCATCTGTATATTGCAGTTGCTTTGCACGTGCGCCTGATGACTCGCTAAATTCTCAAAGATCTTGCCGCAGACAGCGCACACATATGGATCAATGTGTTTATGGAGGAACTCCATCTCCTCGTAGTGCTCGAAGCCGGCGACGAAATCCGCCTGCTTGCCCTCCACCACGCAGTGCAGATAGCGTATCTTCTCCATACGATATCGTTTCCGCAGAGACTGCAACCGCCGCTTAATGACCAGCGACGACAGATTAATGCCAGACAGGCGCAAAGCCAGTTGAAGGTCGCGGAGCGCCTCGTGGCGCCCCCTCACAGTGTCCGCGCATCGCTGTCGCTTGTGGGCATTGTGCCAGAAGATCGGGTAATGCTCATACAGCTCGATCAACTTGCGGTTCTCGCGAACGAAGTGCTGCTGGCGTTTCAGCAGCGCCTGCTGCTCGCAGAGGAAGCCCAACTGGTCGTAGTGGACGAACTTGACGGAGTCGTCGAGCTCACCGTCAGCCTCGAGGCGCTCGCGCTGTTTGATGAAGCGCTGGCATAGCGTGGAGACTCGTATGCGGACGTCGGTGACAGTGAAGCGGCGGCCGCAGTGCACGCTCCAGGTGTCCGTGATACGGCGCCAGGACTTACGGCACAGTTCCGTATCGTGGAATTGCGCGTGCGACTGGTTCCAGAGACGTGGCTCCGCGCGGTACAGTTCGATAAGCTGGTTGACGTGCTGTGTGGTCAGCCGCTGGCCCTCCGGCACAGGCGCGGGGTTCTGTGTATGTGAAGGTAATACTCGTATCAGATTGTATTATGGTCGCATCATGCAAACTCTACTCACCTCAAGGGCGAACTTTACTTGCTCACTGACAACGGTCGGTTCTGGTGCTGCCTCTGCCTCTACCTCTGCCCCAACCTCTACCTCTGTCTCTGCCTCTGCCACTGGCTGATCCATGGCGTTCAGCTGCTGGACCAGCTGATGCTTTAACTCATTGTCCGCTTCGCTGGTGCGCTGTTCTGCCAGCACCTCCTGCATCAGCTCATCTACGGCTGCTGCAGGTGCAGCTGAATCTGCATATGAAGAAGCCTCGTCATCGGCGGAAGCGTCTGCCGCCTCGGCCTCCCAGTCGGAGTGCCAAACCTCCATATGTGCGGTGAACTCGCTAAGCGTGCAAAGCGGCCGCTCCTCGCAGAGGGCGCACTCGATGGCATACAGCTCCCCAGCACAGTTCCAGGTGTAGACAGTGCCACATTTCTGACGCATTCTCCAGCGCTCAGATCCGTCTTCTCTTTTTTAACTTGACCTCTGCGTAGGTTTCACTTTTTAATCTGTGTCGTGGAACCTCTCTGTTCCGCGGGCCTCCGCGAGCATCCGAAACAGTAACGGTAAGTGTAATCCCTAAATGTCTTCGACTCTGACTGGGACAGCGACTGCGCAGCGTCTTTCTCGGCTCTCTCACGTTGTGAAAATTGTAAAGCCACATTCGGGCCAACAAACTCGCTCTTGGCTGGCTTAAACATGGCACATAAACACGCACGGACACACACATACTTACGGCCACACCAACACCGGTTCCAGCCTCGGAATCTCGTTCAAGCCGTTCTTTGTCGGCCAGCTGCTTCATCTTTGGTCTTTGCTATCCCCTGCTTATACTGCTGCTTCGTTGCTTTATCGTGTCCCCTGTGCCCTGTCCCCTGTCCACCACTGTATTGAATGGGTGTGAGTCTGTGTGCGCGCGTGTGCATGTGGGCGCGTAACAGGTAGAGCTCTCAATGCTTTCGACTCAACTCACGATGCCGTAAAATGTAATGACGACTTTTGTGGGACCTGGGTTTCTGCTTATTCATTGTGATGAAAACCTATAAAGAAATGTACTTAAACCGCGATCTGAATCGCACTTAATCATGAAGCGTACATCGAGCTATCAATCGAAGTAGATTTTAATGTGTACTGCCATCGGCGTATTCAGTAAATCCATTTAATTCGCTTTTAAAATCACATTTCGGTGCCGTGTTTCAAAATTGCTGATAAGCCGTGGAAATTCTAGATACTTAAAAACATTGGTTACTATTTCCATACTCAGCCTCCACCAGCCTTATGTTTTTAATATTTAAAACCGGCCAAAAAGAGCTAGGACTACAGCACTGATCGTGCTAGCCACAGCTGCCTTCACCGATTAAATGTTGGCGCTATCACGTACTTCTTTGCTTTTCGAAACAGCTATAACGTACTCAGCTTTGCTTAAAGCTTAGCCAGTGTTGCCAAATCAACTTTTTTCCCATCAGATCTCGATAAAAGAGTCAGAGGATTCATACATAAACCTACATATGTCATATGATTTATGTAACCTATACCATATATTTAGACTCTGGTAGGACTGTCAACTCAGACCCCGAAGCACTAGCTGTGTTTTAATGATAAATTTTGCGCTTCCACGTAATGGCCTATTTGATTCGAATTTTATATGTTTCTCTCTTCCCGCTCTCGCCCTTCTCAAAACAACACCAGCCGTTATATCTCTCGCCCTTCCGTCAGAAGGCGCACACTGCACGAAGAAGAATGTTTGAGAGAGAGAGAGAGAAATATATTGAGTAAGCGCGTGGAAGTGGTATCGCAAATGCAAATTAATTGATGACATGATCATTCTCTATGAATGATTGTGGATGCCACAGATTTTCGTTCTTTGTGGGAGCGGAAGGGGCGGGCGAAATTTTAAAATACAATTGTCTCTGAGATCTAGGCTCTTATCAGGACGGCCAGACAGACAGACATGGCTATATCGACTTTAGGGGTCGGAAACACTTCTTTCTGGGTGTTACCCAAAATAAATGTATACCTATATTTTTAAAGTATCGGGTTTACAAATTAACGATTAAATAATGCTTAACAAAATAGTAACATAATTTTTTCAATTTTATACAATTTAACCTGTAAAAAAAAAGTCAAATATACACACATAAAATTAATTTTTTCGATTTGTTGTTGGAGTTGTGGTCTTTTGAAAATTTTACTAAAAAATATTGACACTAATCTAACTATCTAACTAACAAAAATCATGATACCCGAAGAACCTGGGAGCGTACGCAGAAAGTTCGTTTGCGATATGTTCGTTCTGTAACTGGTACATCTATATACTGTATGGTTAGTGGTACCAGTCTTTAAAATTTTCCAAAGAATTCCATGGGGATGCATTTTTTTAGTAAATCAACCCCATTTTTATTACAATAATACATTACTATTTTTATATTTTGGGATTGGATTGTAAATGTACAAAAATAGGATTATTTCCACAATATTATCGGTTATTTCTTGGAAATCGTCTATGGACGAAATGCCGAACAAAACTAGTTCCGATATTTTGTATACAACGAAACATCCAGAAGAGATGCAAGATACATTTAAAGCTAAAACAAGCCAAATTTATTTTCAAAATATGCGAAACAGCGTACATAAGGTAATAGAAAATTTGATAAGCTATTCCACTTTTAAAAATTTCATATCTAGCCTGAAATATTCTAAACTCTCCGCACTAACTTTTACATCTATACACTGTGTGGTTAATGCTCATCGGCTGTTTTTCTAGTATTAATCGGTATTTTATTTTTCTGATCTTAATAGTTCTCGGCAAACAGCGCACAGAAAAAAAATGCCAATCATCCTAGTTTTGCTCGCTAAGACTATTTTTGGATCTGATTACTATGCTATTGTCTTAATACTGGCTTATGAAAATATATTTACTCCGAATACCATATCGAAAAACTGTGACAATACATGAATTCGGCTTGTGAATTGTAGCAGCCGGAAAAGGTGATTTAAAAATATCTGCGATAAGTTAACGTATCTGTTAATATCGTCCATCCCTATTGGAAACCTGTGACAGTAATGAGCAGGGCTACAGCTCAACCTGGAGCATATAAACAAACAACAACGCAATGGGTTTTCCGCGCATTCTCAGCAAGAATAACAAGATCTACACCAAACTGGGGGAGTTCTGTCTCTCTGGCGATAGCTTCTGGATAGTCTGCCACACATGCCAGGAGGAACTACAGACACAGGATCAGTTCTGGAAGCACATACAGGATGAACATAATTTTCTCCATGGCGTTGCCAAGGTAAGCCTGATGGTTGAACACCCTTCAGGCGTCTCTTACTGATTTAATAAATCTCGACCCACTTTAGGAACACAGTCGAACATCCAGCTACTGCTTGACGGATGTGGAGGCGGCAGCAGCCACTTCTGGCGCGACGACGTCCCAGGGCGCAGGTAGTGTAACTTCAGTGACAGTTCCCTTGGCCCTCTACCACTGCTCTACCAAGTACTCAGAGGATGACCAACGCGAAATGGACATTCACGAAGCCCAGCAACAGCAACACCAACAGCAACAGCAACACCAGCAGCAACAACAACTTCAACAACAGCAGCAGCGCGATGTCGCTAAGGAGCTGGCCGAGTTGCATGCGAATGCTGTAGCGGTGGCTTCTGCTGCCGCTGCCGCTGCCAATGAAAGCAGTACTCGGAGCAGCAGCGGCATAGACATTAAGATTGAGCCTCCATGCCTTACCCTGCCACCGGAGATGCAAGCAGCAGCGGCCGCTTCCAATGCCACCATCTACCACTTGCCACAGCTGGGGCCAGCGGCGGTACCACCGCCCCCGCCTACGACGGGCTTCGTCAGCGCCAACGTTAGCACATCTACTACAGTCAGCACCACCCCGCCAAATGTGACTGGCAGTCATTCGGTCATGCAGCAGCAGGCGGGGGTACTGACGGGAAGTGGTCTCTCCACGCTCAGCATGTCAGTGGGCCCCTCAACAGCTATGGCAGCGGCGCTGCTTTCCACCCAAGAGCTGCCCAAGGACTCAAACAGTACCACGGCCAGCGCCGGGAGCGCTGTCTCCTCGGACGACGGGGAGCGTTGGTACATCTGCGACTACGAGACGTGCGGCCTGAAGTTTAAGTACAAGTCGCGCATGGAGCTGCACCGTGTAGTGCATAGCAAAGAGCGGCGCTTCAATTGCGAGCTATGCAGTGCCTCCTTTAAGCAATCATGCAACTTGTCCACGCACCGAAAGAAAAAGCACGCGCTCCGGGGTATCAAGAGCGAGATCCTTCCGCAGCGGTTCTAGACGTCATACATGCTTTTCCACTCCATAGGCTACCTCTCTCCCTGCACACACTTGTTTAAAGCCCTGCAAGTCCTTGCAGGATCAATCTGACTAGATGCTAGTTTCTCCCTCCCCCTTATTAGTCTAAGTTTGTATGCTAAACTACACTTAAAAACCATAATATATATACATATATTTAATTAAGGCTTAGGTCCCTGGTCACCGTTTAGCCAATGTACATGTAGTGTTAATGTTCTGCGAGGTTATGTTAACCCCCCGATGATTCGGCAGTGTGCATTAGCGGTTAATTACGATCTAGATACCTAGATACTATACATACATATATGCAGTCTTTTATATAGTGGCTAAGATATTGCAGTTACAGTTACAGGTTAGTATCTAAGCCCCAAGTTACAAATAGATAATGCCACAAAACAGCAATTTCGTTTCGAGGCCGTTAGTCAGTTGTTTCAAGTGTTGCTGTGGCTAATATGACGTCATAATAGACGGATACTCAGCAAATGCGGTGTATGTGCGTCCAGTCAACTAGTCAGCAATAACATATAAGCGAAATGCAATACCAACGAAATCAAAAGAAAAAAATACATAAAACACTTTCAAATCTGTTTAAAACGATGCTGTATAACATCTGGGGAGAACGGCAATATGAACGCGCTTCTTTTATTGCCGAACCTTTGTAGGACCTTGCAGAGGTCCTATACAGAGATACATATATGTATATGGCATATAGAAATATCTCCGCCCATGCATTTTTATAGCGGGGACATTCGCTAACTTGGAGATTGGTCGTTTTTGAGTTTACTGCTGTTTTAAGAGCTTTCCGCGCTGTTTAAAGGACAAATAATTGTATCAGATCCATGAATGAATTTTCTATATTTTCCTCTGTATGGTTCACCGTTGAATGGTGAATGTCAATGGAAATGTCACAAATTTAATGTTAAAGTGACTGAAATTTTTGCCAAATCATTGAACTTAGAAGTTCTAAGATAGAACCAAAAAAAAAAAGAAACTACAATTGTATCCCAATATTAAAAAATAGTGAATAGTCGCTACAAGATTAGAAGCATCGTTCAATGGCTTAAAGCAGCTGCGACCCTAGAAAATCCGAAACGTACATTTGTCATCCGTGGATTTTGGAATTGATCTGCTCGTTCAATTGAGTTTATATTGAATTTTTTTAAGTTTCTTTTTGTTTGTATTCATGTGATGAGATTTCGAATTAATCCGTTTTTTACCAGTGCCTTGGTGCAAATTATTGAAGAGTTTGTTGTCCTTATAGACTGGCAAGTCTTGAATGCTGAAACTATAGCCGCAAATATTAAAAAATATTTAATATAAATGAATATTGATTCTTACAAGTGTGTTGGACTAGATTTCGATGGATGTGGTGCAATGCCAGGTATTGAAGTTTATCGTCTTTCTATGAGAAAACGAACTTTGGTGCTTAAAAATGGTTTTAAAAATACATTTTATCCAAGATGATGAATGATTTGAAATTTCGTTGCGAAAACTTTTGTGGCATTTAGCTCGCTTTAAAATATCCATACGCTCGATTACTTTTTTTCGGACTATCCATAATTTGAATCACAACGATCGTATATTTTTATAATTTTCATCGATTTTTAAATGTGTGGGATCACTATACTGTATGGTTAGTGGTGGGATCCAACGCGAACACGAGGAACACGAGGTGATCATGGAAATGCTTATTGATGGTTGTCATTCTAATGGCCAAGGATGCCTCAATCTCACGGTATGTGACATGACGATTTGTGTCCTAATAAGGCTATAGTACATAAGCTGTTGAAAGCTGCTCACCTTTTTCGGCGACTCTGACTCCACATTTACGAACAAGATTTTCTCCGTTGTTAGTTTTTAATTCATAGTTTTATTGTTCGATGTTTTTATGCACGAAGTTGAAGGGAGGGGTCGTGAGCTCGGAGTAGGGTGTCAACTGTAAATAAGGCAATGCGAAACGATAATGCGATCGACGACAACTCTAACTGGCATGAGATGCTCTGCGCGTTCGACCAGTCCATGTGGACTGAGACAACAAAAGGTCGAAGGTCGAACAGAAATGGCTACAAATTTTCTGAAAAGCCTATATTTTCACTTTGCAATTCTTCAAGTTTGCAAGCTAGTTATTAAATTCTGCTGTCATAAAGCTAGCTGACTTCGAATGGTTTACGTTTATTCAAAAGATTCGAAACATCTAAAAGTCCTGAAAGATGGTTTTCCCATTTAAACCGGGGTGAACAGGTGTACGTGAGCGGCAGTGCAGCAGCAGATCACTTTCCGCTGCACATGAGATAGGGCCGTGCTGCCGGCCGCGGCGGTTTAGACTCGAGAAAACTCATCAATGTGCAAAGTCCAGAGAAGAGGACTTAGTACATGTCCTTGTAGGCATCCTCTTCTGGCTAAAACAGAGGTCATTGTTCTCCTAAGTCTACAGATATGATTCTGGTTTTTAGCATGTCTAAAACCCCTCTGATTGATTGATGGTGATTTTTTCTGTTATAGATTACTTTATATTTTCCTGATCAGGACACACTTCACGAAAAAAGACTAGCCGGGGGGCGGCCTATCATAGAGGGGCGGATCGGGCTAGAATGGGCGTCGCTCGTCGTGCATACGAAACGGCTGCGTGGACTCGGGGCGGGGTGGCGTCGGTGCCTCGACTGATTGGAGTGAACTAACGCAATAGGGTGTTTTACTTTGATAATTTGACACTTTATTGTACTTATTAGTAGTTTAAATGAACTTATTTTACTTCGTCGCCGATGTCTTCTCGTGAGTTCCAGGTACTGCGTCTATACTCCGGACCGGGTCTCTGCGTGAGTTGCTCTTTGGTTCTCGTCGCCGTCTTTTTATAGGCCCGTATTGCTGGGTCGGCGGGTTTGACAAATGCACTTGCGCGTCGGGGCGCACTTTTCCGTTCTTGGTGATCGTCGCAGATTTTCGCGGCGTCGACTTTCCTCCGTCGATGAACCCGGAAGACCGCACTCGGCCGATGGCTTGGCTTGGAGTGGCGGAAGTTCGCGTGACCTGATGTCTTTGGTACCCGTTCTGGAGTTGGCGCGTGTTGATCGGTGGTTGATTGCGGAGGGGGGCGTTGGTTGCGGGGTGTGGTGCGATGCTCTCATTATAAGTCGGGGGACGGATTGTATCGAAACCTTTTAGGTTCGTTACAACACAATAATGCTGGCACAATCTTCATATGTCCTAGTGCTTCATACTCTTCCATGAAGTCCACATAACTCTTCCAAGTTTCTGTTGAGCTTCGTCGATCCAACGCTAGGAATCTCTTTGTTGCGGTTTCCAACGACTCCCCCAGGGCTGAAGGGTGTTCGGAAAATGGGAGCTTAACAATAAAACGGCCGTCTGAAGCTGTCTCAAGATTTTCTATATGAATGAATGAGCTTCGCACCGTGCTTCCACTGGAGTGCGTGGGTCCCAGTTCCCGCCACAATCCATCCCAGTTTTGTATTTTGTAGCACCGGGCCTCCTATCCTTAGCTCCTGTTGAACTGGGAGCAGCAACGAATAGTAATGCTCGGCTCCGATTAGCATGTCGATTTTCCCTGGCTTATGGAAGTTGGGATCTGCCAGTGAGAGCTGGCTTGGTACGTTTAAGCTCTCTGAATCGAGTGCCTGAGCTGGTTGATCAGCTATTGTCTGTGGTAATACGAAAGCTTCAATTCTTAGCGTAAAACCATTGTGAAGCGATTTCATGAGCACATTTACTCGTGCCCTGCTGGTCTTTGATTGACCTCCAATTCCTTCGATCCGTAATGTTGTGTCTTTTAGTTTGAGTGACAACATTGATGCCATTCGTTCAGAGATCAAGTTTATCTGTGATCCCGAATCTAGCAGTGCTCTGAAATTAGCAACCTGCCCGTTGTTGGCTTCTACTGCCACCTTGCTGTGGCCAGAAGATTGTAGCTATTGTTACTTGCTGCACCAACCGTCGGAGCTGCGCCTAATGCTGTTTCCAAATGTAGCATCGTGTTGTGCTTCTTGTCACACTTGAAGCAGTTTCGACCGGGGCATGCGTTTGTTTTGTGATTTGTTCTAAAACAATTAACGCACATTTTTTTTTTTTGTACCCAATTTAGTCGTTCTGATGGAGATTTGGAGCGAAATTCTTCGCATCCGTAGAGCCAATGGCTTGCTTTCTCTCCCTGTGTTTGCTGATGCACATGTCGTGCCTTTTGGCTCTCTCCTTGATGCTGGTGGCTTCTTACTGGTTCCTAGAACCCGAATTCTTTGCTCCAAGAACTGAAGCATCGTATCCAGCGCCTGAATGTCCTTTGAGCTTCCCAATGATTGCTCATACAAGGCCTTATTTGTTACATCCAGTTTGTTTCTGATAATGGCAATCAATATCGGATCCCATGTAGATATATTGATGCCCAATCCCTTTAGTGATGCAAGGGATTCTATGGTTGTTATATACAACTCTTTTAATGACTTGGGATCGTCATTAATTGTTTAGTGATTGAGGAAGCGGTTCAGTACCGTGTTTGAAACATCTCTGGGATTGTTGTATGCGTCAACTAGTATTTCCCAAGCGGCTTCATAATTTTCTTCCTTTAGATCGATAAGTCGAATCAATCTTTCTGCCTCGCCGGTAACGGTGGTTTTAAGATACCACATCTTTTTCACCGTAGGCATGTTGGTCTCATGCACCATGCATGAGAAAGATTGAAGAACTGGGTCCATTTTTATAGATCCCCATCAAACTTTGGGATGCTGATGCGTGGAAGCTGCACGTTATCCGTGTTTGGTGTGGCTGATTTTGCCAATGCTCTTTGGACCTTACTTTCCAGTGTTAGGTAGGATTCCATGTCATATCCTCCTTCCACTGGTTCCTCGTATTCCTCATGAATTGTGAAGTGGACTTCCTGCGCTTGAGTCCATAGTGATTTTATCAAATCACTTGATGTGCGTCCTTCCGCCTCTGAAAGTTGTTTCAGATTGCGTTTAACGGACTCTACTATGGCCTTTTTTCTTTAGGAACGATTTGACGTTTCCCACGAGTACTAGACGTCTGTGATAGCTTATCAATGCATTCGGTAAAAATCGAAAAGTATTGCTTTGTCTTGACGTCTCCGCGTTGTCGTCGATTTCCATGCGTTCGTCGGCGTTAGGGTCCTCGTTAGGGGTCGTGGCCCCATGGCGGCTGGTGTCCTCGTCGAGACTGTCCTCTTCGTCTGTGTTGAGGGGTCCGCGGAGATCGGGGGTCGCGTCGCGGGGCCTAGCGTAGTCGTTGAATCTATCGCCCATGGGGGAAAACGAAGGGGTCGAGATCCGAGTGCCGCGTGGTGGGGTGCCTCTCCGTGCTTGTTGATACGAGGGCAGCTCTGACGGCCTTCCTTGCAAGGTGATGCTGCCTGGCGGGCAGTGGCGGGAGTATGGCGGCGGGGGGTCGTATCTCCGGGACCCCCGACTTCGACGACTGGGAGCAGATGAAATTCAAGCAGACCCAACTGGTAGACGCCAGCAACGGGCAGATCGAGATTAACACGAAGATTCAGGCCCGCCTAAACGAGATGACCCGACTGATGAATCATATTGTGAAATCGGACGACGGAGAGGACAGCCTGCTGGCGGAGAGCATGGTAGCCCGAAACCGAATCGTGATCACCGACTTAGAGAACCTCATCCTGGGGCTGACACTAGCCAAAATCAAGATGGTGAGCCCGACCCTCCTCGCCGGCACCGACATCCGAGAGCTGAACGAGCAGCACTTCGCTAACATAAGCCTGGTGGAACTCCTGGAAGTCTCCAACGTCACCGCCTTCCAGAACGCCGACCTACTACGGTTTCTGATAAGGTTCCCCCAGCCCAAACTCATCTGCAAGAAGTGTCTCATATTCCCGGTCCAACACGGGAACAAAATCTTGGATTTCAGCGACGAAGGAGCAGTGGCCGAGTGCGGGACCCGGGTGCTCAACATCGGCAGCTGCGAACCCAGCGTCGCCGCAACGTTTTGCAAGGAGCGACGAGTAACTACCTGTGCGCAACAACTAGTAGCGGGATCCACTGCACACTGCGCCACGCTACCCGGACACCTGGACCCAGTAACAACAGTCGACCACGGCACGATCATCGTAAACGACGCCAACGTGACCGTCATCGACGACGCAGGAGCCACCCACGACATCGCGGGGACATACCTCATCTCGTACTCCAGCCGAGTCGCACTGAACGGCACCTGGTACATCAACCACTTGGGCGAGTCCAAAAGGAAAGCAGTAGTATCAGCTATGGCCCGAGTCAACGTGACGGACCACCACGAGAGGCTCAGCTTACCGTTCCTACGTGAACTAAGCCTGAAGAATCTCAACCACATCGACTTCACCTGCAGTGAAGAGTATGTCATCCTACATACTCACACTTGTCACCGTCATTCCCCTCTGCGTCGTCAACGGAATATTATCCCGCCGCCTCAACGCAAAGGCGCCGGTACAGCAAAAGGTAAAGAGAACGGCCAACAACCAACAATCGCACCGCCCCGCGCTCCACCAATCACGATGACGCCGCCCGCAGACAACACGACGACACCGGCCAAGCCAGGGGCCAGACTATATCAATCCCCCCCTCCGGCGAAGCAACCAGCGAACACCGCCGCCGGACCGCGAACAACGATCAACGAGGTCTAACCCGTCGCCAACCCCCAGAAGACGACCCCAGCAATGAAACCACGGAACACGAACCCAACCGAGGCGAAGAAGAGAGAGAAGAAAAGAAAACGCACCCATCAGCAAACGGACCCGGGAGCGCCGTCGAAACGCCCCGAGGATCCAATTACGCCACGAAACCGCTGACGAAGATCCCCACCCAAAATACACCACTAAAAACTCCGCCGACGCGACAAAAGCCATCTCCGCACCATCAGCTTAAATCCTCGATAAATAGCGCCACCTCCGATCCTAAGGCCACCAAAAGAAAACTAGCCACCGCAATGAACGCCGCACCTGAAGACTACATCGAGACGAGTGAAATCGTCGACCTCACAGGGGACACCGACTCGGAGAGGTCCGACATCTATACAGACACGGAGAGCGAGACGTCTTATGACAGCAGCACGGACAGCGGATACGAGTCCGCCACAGACTCAGAAGACGGGGAGACACCCGAAACTCGGAGGTACGACCCACCGCCGCCATACTCCCGCCAATGCCCGCCGGGCAGCATCCCTCTGCAAGGAGGGCCGTCAGAGCTGCCCTCGTATCAACAGTCACAAAGAGGCACCCTACCACGCGCCCCGTGGACCCCGGCCCTCTCGTACTCCCGCATGGGCTGTAGATTCGACGACTATTCTAGGCCCAGCGACGCCATCCCCGATTTCCACGGGGGCATCACCACCGACGAAGGGGACAGTTCCGACGAGGACACCAGCCGCCCCAGAACCGCCACTCCTAACGAAGAGCCTGGCGCCGACGAACCAATGGAAACCGACGACGGCGCAGAGACGACACTACGGCACACCCCGACGCCAGAAGTGCCCGAGCTATTCACTGCCGAGGACGTCACGCGTTGGACGGTGGCCCCACTAGATTGGGTAACAAACACCGCCAACCGGACCCTACCAACACCGTTGGTCCAAAAAATACTGCGGCGACTAGAGCCGCGGGGTCGGACCCCATTCGACAGCTGGTGGTTCGACGCCCATTTAAGCCCGATCCGCCCCTCTACGATAGGCCACCCCCCGACGCCGCCCTTACGGTTCCATCCAATTTCTACAAATTTCTTGTGGATTGACCCCTGGACGGGACTGAGCTTACCTCAGCCTGAAATAGGTCCATCACAACACCAACATCTATTTTTACAGACTCGGCACTTTCGTACCTTTTGTTACCCATAAATAAGAATTAATTTGATCAATAATGTCAGAATCAGAAACAGTACCACAACTGCCTGTCACTCATCTTCCATCGTAATCATCAGAGGCTGTCGGAGACGTAGGATACCCACTCCGCAGTCCAACTGGTTCAAGTTCTAGTTGCGACGACCAAACTGTAGATGTACCAAGTTGTACCGTATGCAACCCAGCTTCCTGCACACACACACACACACACACACACACATTAACATTTGGTGACCACGACCTTGGTCATCCTTTCAAACTGTCAGACAAGCTACAGTGAAAGGATTCGATCTGGACATCAGATTGAAGCAGTCAACAAGACATCTTCAGTAAAAATTTGGCATCAGGCCATACACTTACGGTAGCATCGCCTACCAATAAGTATCACTTTGGCAAATCCGCCAACAAATATACAGCTACAGAATTCGATTACCACCAAGGTAATCAATTTTGGTTGTTCGTGCGTTCCATAGATTGGAAACAGCACAAATCCCTCCATCCAATATATCACTTTTCTGACCGACAACTTTTGCGATTCGGAGCGTATCCAGCTGAAAAGCAAATAAAACACTCCCAACGGATCAAAAGTAATAAGTACAAACAGATAGAATGGATACACAAATGGAGGCAGAAGCTGCCGCTACAATGGAAATGGATGTGCAGCAAGAGATTGGTGAGGAAATATCGAGGTGCATTCGGAACTTTAAAAAAGATTCCCAAGAACGAAAGCAAAAGGCCTCTTTCAAGCCAAAATATCGTCACTCGAAAAGGCGTGGAATCGCTTCAACAAAAACGACTCCAAACTTCGCGATACAGACAATACGGATGAATACGTAAAATTCCGCGAAGACTTACTTACAACATGTAAGCAATACATTACGATTTTTACGATGCATGGATAAGCTACCACAGACGTCTAGTGCTCGTGGGGAACGTCAAATCGTCTTTAAAGAAAGGCATGAGAATCCTCCGGTAGGTCCCAAAGAAAGCGATCTGATCCAGCAGTCCTCGAAGGATTACAGCAAATTGCTTTCACTATGTCGCCTAAAAAAGGCCATAGTAGAGTCCGTAAAACGCAATCTGAAACAACTTTCAGAGGCGGAAGGACGCACATCAAGTGATTTGATAAAATCACTATGGACTCAAGCGCAGGAAGTCCACTTCACAATTCATGAGGAATACGAGGACCCAGTGGAAGGAGGATATGACATGCATGACACACAATCCTACCTAACACTGGAAAGTAAGGTCCAAAGAGCATTGGCAAAATCAACCACACCAAACACGGATAACGTGAAGCTTCCACGCATCAGCATCCCAAAGTTTGATGGGGATCTATTAAAATGGACCCAGTTCTTCGATCTGTTCTCATGCATGGCGCATGAGACCAACATGCCTACGGTGAAAAAGATGTGGTATCTTAAAACCACCGTTACCGGCGAGGCAGAAAGATTGATTCGACTTATCGATCTAAAGGAAGAAAATTATGAAGCCGCTTGGGAAATACTAGTTGACGCATACAACAATCCCAGAGATGTTTCAAACACGGTACTGAACCGCTTCCTCAATCACCAAACAATTAATGACGATCCCAAGTCATTAAAAGAGTTGTATATAACAACCATAGAATCCCTTGCATCACTAAAGGGATTGGGCATCAATATATCTACATGGGATCCGATATTGATTGCCATTATCAGAAACAAACTGGATGTAACAAATAAGGCCTTGTATGAGCAATCATTGGGAAGCTCAAAGGACATTCAGGCGCTGGATACGATGCTTCAGTTCTTGGAGCAAAGAATTCGGGTTCTAGGAACCAGTAAGAAGCCACCAGCATCAAGGAGAGAGCCAAAAGGCACGACATGTGCATCAGCAAACACAGGGAGAGAAAGCAAGCCATTGGCTCTACGGATGCAAAGAATTTCGCTCCAAATCTCCATCAGAACGACTAAATTGGGTACAAACAAAAAAAATGTGCGTTAATTGTTTTAGAACAAATCACAAAACAAACGCATGCCCTGGTCGAAACTGCTTCAAGTGTGACAAGAAGCACAACACGATGCTACATTTGGAAACAGCATTAGGCGCAGCTCCGACGGTTGGTGCAGCAAGTAACAATAGCTACAATCTTCTGGCCACAGCAAAGGTGGCAGTAGAAGCCAACAACGGGCAGGTTGCTAATTTCAGAGTACTGCTAGATTCGGGATCACAGATAAACTTGATCTCTGAACGAATGGCATCAATGTTGTCACTCAAACTAAAAGACACAACATTACGGATCGAAGGAATTGGAGGTCAATCAAAGACCAGCAGGGCACGAGTAAATGTGCTCATGAAATCGCTTCACAATGGTTTTACGCTAAGAATTGAAGCTTTCGTATTACCACAGACAATAGCTGATCAACCAGCTCAGGCACTCGATTCAGAGAGCTTAAACGTACCAAGCCAGCTCTCACTGGCAGATCCCAACTTCCATAAGCCAGGGAAAATCGACATGCTAATCGGAGCCGAGCATTACTATTCGTTGCTGCTCCCAGTTCAACAGCAGCTAAGGATAGGAGGCCCGTTGCTACAAAATACAAAACTGGGATGGATTGTGGCGGGAACTGGGACCCACGCACTCCAGTGGAAGCACGGTGCGAAGCTCATTCATTCATATAGAAAATCTTGAGACAGCTTCAGACGGCCGTTTTATTGTTAAGCTCCCATTTTCCGAACACCCTTCAGCCCTGGGGGAGTCGTTGGAAACCGCAACAAAGAGATTCCTAGCGTTGGGTCGACGAAGCTCAACAGCTCCAATAGCGTCAGGTGTCATCGGCCATCGGGATCGCAGCAAGCAGATTGGCGTCAACGTCAACGTCTTCCAGAACGCCGACCTACTACGGTTCCTAATAAGGTTCCCCCAGCCCAAACTCATCTGCAAGAAATTGCTCATATTCCCGGTCCAACGAGAAAACAAAATCTTGGACTTCAGCGACGGAGAAGTGGTGGCCGAATGCGAGAATCGAGTACTCAACGTCGGGAGCTGCGAACCCAGCGTCGCCGCAACGTTTTGCAAGGAGCGACGAATAACTACCTGCGCGCAACAACTAGTAGCGGGATCCACTGCACACTGCGCCACGCTACCCGGACATCTGGACCCGATAACAATAGTCGACCACGGCACGATCATCATAAACGACGCCATCGTGACCGTCATCGACGACGCGGGGGCCACCCACGACATCGAGGGGACATACCTCATCTCGTACTCCAGCCGAGTCGCACTGAACGGCAGCTGGTACATCACCCACTTGGGCGATTCCAAGAGGAACCAATCACGATGACGCCGCCCGCAGACAACACGACGACGCCGGCCAAGCCAGGGGCCAGACTATATCAATCCCCCCCTCCGGCGAAGCAACCAGCGAACACCGCCGCCGGACCGCGAACAACGATCAACGAGGTCTAAGAGACTGTCCGGCGCCAACCCCCAGAAGACGACCCCAGCAATGAAACCACGAAACACGAACCCAACCGAGGCGAAGAAGAGAGAGAAGAAAAGAAAACGCACCCATCAGCAAACGGACCCGGGAGCGCCGTCGAAACGCCCCGAGGATCCAATTACGCCACGAAACCGCTGACGAAGATCCCCACCCAAAATACACCACTAAAAACTCCGCCGACGCGACAAAAGCCATCTCCGCACCATCAGCTTAAATCCTCGTTAAATAGCGCCACCTCCGATCCTAAGGCCACGAAAAAAAAACTAGCCACCGCAATGAACGCCGCACCTGAAGACCACATCGGGACGAACGAAATCGTCGCCCTCACGGGGGACACCGACTCGGAGAGGTCCGACGTCTACACGGACACGGAGAGCGAAACGTCGTCCGGAAACAGCACGGACGGCGGAGAAGAGTGTAACGAACCCAAAAGGGTTCGCTACAACGCCTCTCCCAACGCACAATACAACATAAAACATGCTAATAAATTGCAGCACCTCGCCCAACGTAAATTGAAGGCATGCATTATTTACTACACGAACACCCCCCTCCACACATAACCACCGATTGACACGCGCCGTCTTCATAACGCTGACCAAACACACCAGGTCACGCGGACTTCCCCCACTCCAGACCAAGCAACCGGCCAGGCGCAGTCTTCCGGGTTCATCGACTACAAAAAGATGACACCGCGGAAGCCTACGACAAGCACCCAACGGCAAACCCGCCAGCTCGCCAAAAACGCGAAGAGACAGAACCAGGTCAACCCACGATCGCCAAAACGGCGAAGTGCACCCCGACGCGGAAGTGCACTTTTGAACCCGCTGACACAGCAGAATTGGCGTATAAATAGACGCCAACCGAAACCAAAAAGAAAACTTACGCAGAACCCGGCCCAGAACATCGACGTTGTATTCATCTAAGAGTTTAAGAAAGTGCCAAAAGTATTTATAATAAAGTATCCAATTATCCCAATAATATCCACCGCGTAAGTCATTTCAACGTAGCCGAGGCACCGACTCCACCCCACTCCACGTCCACATACACCATTCGATACACAACGCTAGCAACGCCCGCCCAAGCCCCGATCCATCTACTCTACGATAAGCCACCCCCGACGTCTCCCTCGAAGTTCCATCAATTTCTACAAATTTCTTGTGGATTGACCACTGGACGTGACTGAGCTTACCTCAGACCGAAATAGGTCCATCACAGTTGACATCAGTCCCCAGTTGGCATCAGTGACTTAAGTATGAATATGTATTCCCTCAGATCTTAAAAAATTCCTTGAGGTCATTCCTTTGGAGAGAAAGATTCCGGTTCCACCAGAGTGGCTTGGACCTCTTCTTTGTTCTCGAGGGTTTGCACTATTTATGCTAGGCGTCCAATAACGCATTGGATAGGGTCTCTAGGGACTTCTCTATATCCTCCGCGGATTTCACTGAGCCCGAATTCGCGAGCTTCGAAGTAACTGTCTTTTTAAACTTTTCCCAGTATGTATTCCGGGGGTTTCTATAGACTGTTGTCTTCCAAGAGTGATTGAATTCGCACTTAAACTGAATGTTCTTATGATCTGAGAAGGATGGTATTTTAAGGAATCTCCAGCCAGATACCCGAGTACTATTTCCCGTTGCAAGTGTTAGGTCTAGCACGTTGGATGAGGTGGGACCTACAAAGTACGCTAGTGTGCTCCTCCCCAACGTTTGCTATTCCTAAATACGTCGATAGTATAAAGTCTAAGAGTAACTTACCACTGGCATTTATGTTGGGGCTTTCCCGCACATTGTGGTCAGCATTGGCGTCTTGCTTGCTTTTATGCAAGTTGAGCTGCAGCACACTCAGCATCATAGGTGGCTGGCTCAGTTGCACATGACGGGTTGACATCGAGCGTCAGGTCACCGTCCTCCTCCTCTTCCTCGGAGTCTTCGAGCCCAAGACCCTGGGTGGCCACCACGATGGACTCGAGGCCCAGGTCCTTCTCCACCTCGCCTGCCAGTAGGGAGTGCGCATTTTTGGGGTGGCGCTTTTTGAGGCGCAGGTATACACTGCCCATACCCCACGCCATCTTCCCGAACCTGGGGTACAGCAGATCCTCTGCCTCCTTGTTGATCTGAAGGATCACACATTGGCCCCCCTCGCTGGGTAGTGGGCTACAAATGTAGAGGATCCTCCAGTCCGCCGTTGGCACGTCTGCGTTTTGACACTGAAGGAGCTTCAGCGCACGGTCCCCTTGGATTTTGATTGGGAAGAGTACCTTCGCCTTCGGTTTGGACGGGACTAGCTCCCTGTCCACGACCTCCAGCTTGGCCCCCTCCCACATCGCATCCAGTTGGCAGACCGTGCGCGTCAGCCACCTTAGGGTTGGGACGTCCTTGCACTTCAGTATTTTTACCCCATTGAGCCACCCAGCACCATCGAAAGTGGGCATTGGGTCCGCGGGGTCTTCCTCCATCCGCGCAAACAGTGCGTTGACAAGACGCGCATGCACCAGTTTCCACTGTGCCGCTGTCATCCTGCCGTTCTCATCGCTGCGGTCAATGAGTGCCACGATCAAATGTCGTTTGGTCACGTCACTGACCTTCGCTTTGAGCTGTGGTGTTGGCTTCTTGGCCGCTTTCGGCGGAGGGGCTGCACTCTTGGTGCCGCGTTGACGCTTGCTCGCTGGAGTGTCCTTGATGGCACTCTCAGTCGAGCGTTGCCTCTTGGTGGCCATCATCTCCTCCACCATATTGGGAAATTCGCCGTTCGACGCCCTCATCTGTGGCATTTGGGCGTAGTGTAGCCGGCCCTCCTCTACTCGCTGCTCGGCCCAGGCTAGCTTGACTTTCTCCTCCTGAGAGATGTCAGCCTTTCCCTGCAGCCGGCTTTTGATGTTGAGGGCCGCTTTGTATTGCGCTTTGGCCTTCATCCCCTCTTTGGAACGCTTCGGCCCTTCCCTACGCAGGGAGCTGGTGCCTGGTTCCGGCGAGCGGAGAAGGCTCTCTCCTCCGTCCTGCTTAATGAGAGCACGCTCTCTAGATCCGTGTCTGTGTCGACTACGGCATCTGTGCGGCTCACTTTGCAGGCGGAGTGAGTTTTTGTTGTTGTTGTGGCAGTAGCTTTACAACTGACCTGGCCTGCTCCCGCCAAGTCCGAGGTGTGACCGCTGGCGACACGCAGAGAGGATTGCTCTTCCCCGTGCCCGCCGGTGGTAGCAGTCACGCTTCCCACCGACGTTTGGGTTGACATCCCAACCCGAGTTTTCTCGTCCGTCTGCTCCATTATTGGCCCAAAGGTCCATTCAGGTTGATATTTTTCGGGGGGACCACCCCCTAGCGTTTTATGCCTGCCCGCCAGGCACCTCTAGCCATGGCTCTGGTTCAGTTCCCCCAACTTTGGATTGGGAAAACACTGGACCATTGCCTTAGCTAAACACTTCATTGCCTCGGACAGAGCAAGCGGCAGTGCATTACCCTCGTCCGGGATAATGGAGTGTCCATTGCCCAGCCGGCACCCTCGTGGAGGGTTCAGCTAGAGGATTTTCGCCGGCCGTTTTATGGTTAGGTTTTATTAAGTACTTCCTGCCCTATAAAAGTAATAATTAGTTTATTTGTTACATTTACCTAATCTATATTAAGTAATAAGATAAACCTTTTGCCACTCGGCGGATAATTATAAAACTGACTTATGATACTCAAGCTTCCCTCCCTGGTCGTTCGCCAGGCCCGTCTTTCATCTTTACAACCCTATCCTGGACTCGGTGATTGCCCTGATCGTTCGTATAAAACGGGCTTCTCCCTGTCTTTTAGAATGGTCGGATCCATTCTGTCCGCCCTGTGTGTAAGTCATTGGGGTTTTGTAAGTGCAATGGACATTAGTCCGAATATGTGAAGTTGAGGCGGTTGATAATTTCCTCAATGTTCGAGACTGTGTTAAACGATGCTAAAAGCGAGTCGGCAGGGCCCCTAATCCTATCTCTGATTGTACCTTTCGTATAGCGCATGGGAAGCCCAGGAGACCTCGTGGAAATCTGGTAGTGGTTTTACCGCATCCAGAGCTACACCACTCACGGACGCCTCATCCATGGTGACCGGCACGTAGGCCTTTGTCTCGGTTGCCGGAATTTTCAACTGTGCAGCGTCCATTGATTCGACTTTTTCTCCCGAGCCACGTTCAATATCTAAACCAAGCTCATCGAAAAATTCTACTAAATCGTCATATGCGGATTCTTATTTCCGATCGCCCCTTTATATACTTTTGTCTTTGTCGTAGATATTTTTTTTCTGGCCAGCCGTGGCAGCCGCTTGTAGCCGTTGGCGTCAAATTCAAATTCCCCCAAGCACATATTTGTGATGTTGTGATTTGTTATTGTATAGCAGGGTATGATGTTTCTTAGTTGCGTTTATCACAAAGTTTCGTGGACGTAACAATTTTATATTCGTTTCCCTAGTTCCTTTTTTCCGTATTTTTTATATTTTGTATCTGCGTATTCTTTGTAGGTGATGTTTGAACAAAATTTCCACTTACATGTTCTTCTTTTTTAATGGCCTCCTCCACTTGGTATTTCCCCAATTTAATCTTCGTATTTTCTAATGATTTTCCTCCAGTTGGCCGTCCCATATTTTTGTTCTCCGTTGGTGAAACTGATTTTGTATTTTACTTTCTGCCTTACGATTTTTTTGGAGCAACTTTTGCACGCACTTCCCACTGTATTTTGTGGAGTCTTTAGAGGTATGGACCCACCGATCTATTTGTGCATCTGCTGCGAGGCCCAATTTATTTAGTCACTTTGTGATTGGCGTTAATGCTCTCAATCACTTTCGCCTTCACTTTCGTTTGGTTTGCCGAACTTTTTTTTATATTTGTTCTTTGGGTTTATAAGACTCTCAATTCCTTTTTTTTATTTGTTTCTTGACCGAATTGTTTTTTTTTGCTTTACTTGAGAGGGCGTTGCACTCAATACTTTTTAAATTTGTTTTTAAATTCTTTTTTTTTCTCCGAATTTTACTACGAATTACTTTACGAATTAATTGCTTTAATTTGTATTAATAATAAATAATAATATTAATTAATAATTAATATATATTAATATTAATAACACTTTATTTGTTCTTATGACCTTATAGAGAGTGCAGGGCAAGTACGAGAATATGTTGCTGCCACTCGGCGGATCAATATAAAACTAATTTATGAAACTCAAACTTCCCGACCGCGAGCCCTCCCCGGTCGTTCGCCAGGCCCGTCGCTGCTCCTCATAAACGCTGACATTGCGCCTCGTGTCTGGTGTCCGATGCAATGCAGGCTGGCACCGAGGTGCCGCGACGGTCAGCGAATCTGCCTACTCAACAGACTTGTAGAAAGTCGCTCCGCTCAGTGGCCAATTTCGTTGGAATTTGTCAACTTACAGGTACTATGCAATACTTTGTAGCCCAGTATATTGCCAAAGGTTTTTTGTTTCAATTTTACTCTGCCTTGTTTCATTAAACCACGCCTTAGAAATCGTAAATTGCTGGATCGTTGGTAATTCGTTATTTTAATTGATTGAGGGCTACCAATTTTTTTTGTATATATTATAAAATGCCTAACCTAACCTCTATATTATTTAATTTACCATTAAAACTGCCTTATCGAACGAAAAACAACTTTGAAGTTTTGTCCTTCCAATAATATTTATTTAATTAATATATCTTTATATGTACATATGTCGGAAATATCCCAGAGCATCCAGTCGGGGCCGGTAATGGAATAGCCATATGAATGGCAGGAATATAACTGTAGGACTAATAAATAAAACGCGTATTTCATTAAAGATTATTTTTAATATGGTTTATTTAGTAATATTTTGTTTATTTTTAAATATGCAGACACATTAAAATGTTGAATATATCCCAATCTGATTATTATCGGTATTTTGCTTTGAAGAGCAAAGCATGGCAAGGACTCCTTGGTGAGGACTTCCTTTTGAGATTTTTGTGCTTGGGTTTCGGTTAAATATGCCCATATGTATATAGTATATGCTGTATATGTGTTTGCTTCAACGTTTACAACGAATTTTTATTCATATTTTGTATACTTACATACTCGTAGTTTGGTGTTGATTTCTGTCTCTTTACTTTCCAATATGTTCATTTGACCTATTTATAGTTTTCTTTTTCCTTGTGGTAATATTTTGATGTTTTACTTTGATCTTCTTATGAGTTAAAATTGTCCAACATTGTTTCCTGGGCTACTTTGGTGTCTGGTGTTTGATTTCGTTTTAAAGCATATTTTTTTTAATGTATGTACTATATATATTTTGCTTCAACGTTTACAACGAATTTGTAATCATAATTACATATATTTAATTCATTTTTTTGAACTATGCTTCTTTTTCTTGTTTTGGTTTCCTTTACTGTTTCTATTTGATGTTTTAACTTTTGTCTTCTTACGATTTAAAGCTACATAAACTTGTGGTTTCTTCACGTCTTTTGTGGGCTTGCTTACCTCTCATTCGGGGCTTTCTTCCTCGTCCAACCATCAAAAATATATACATATATACATATGTACATATATATGTATGTATATATGTATTTATAGGTTAATATTCGCATGCAATGGAGCTATGAAAAGTAATTTCTATATATGCATGCTACATATAAATATTTCTTTTGGTTATTCGTTCCTCCAATCCAATGGAGTCTCACAGGGAATTGTGCAGTATTCCGCCATATACTAAATACATACATATATAGGCACAGGCATATATACTATATATTTATGTTAATATTACATTCTGTATATGGTAGCTTATAACATTTGTATTATGCAAATTTGTAACAAAAACGTAACCTCAACTTTTTCTTTGTGCAGTGATTTGTGATTTGGTATTCCCCGTATATGGGGCTCCCCTGCCCTCTGAGGCCACGAAGTGGGGTTCCTCTTGCATGCATTGTTTCGTAAGAAGAGAGGAGGGGGCTGTGGCTGTGGCGGAAGTCGGAAGTCGGGGGTCCAACCCCACCATATTGGTTACAATTAATATTTAAGTATGTATAGTTAATAAGTCACTACAGCGATTCGTCTTCGTCACCGACTACAAGTTTTGGTGTCTTGGATTGCTATTGGTAGTAAAGTTTGATGTCTTGTTTTGCTTCGATGTTGATTATTGACATTCAACATCGGCTTTTGGGCAATACATTATAACTGTATACATACACATATTATAAATACATAACTACATATATTTAAATGTAGATTAACTTTAAAGCGTTTCTTAACTCTTGGTTTTATTGCTCCTCCACCACTTCCTTGTTGTTGATTTTGATTTTGGTTTTCTCTTATCGATCGTAAAATATCGTTGTTATTCTTGTTGCATCTTGGTGTTGCTTATGTTGATTGGCTTTTGGTGCTTCTGTTTGTGCTTTGGCATTTCCCTTCCCGTCCAACCAGCCGGAACTGGATCCGGATCCGGATCCGGCTCCATTTCCATATTCTTGTCTATCACTACGGCGTACAAATTTAACGGAAAAAGTTTCGCTGGGCAGAGGTTGAAGCGTTGCTTCTGTAGGGTTTCGGTAATTGGGTAACTCAGGGTCGAATCAAATCATACCTGAACCATGACTCGCATTCAGATCCAACTTCTTACGGGCCACTAAGTCGCCGCGAGAGCCGAAGCCAAGCTTCGACTCCTCCAATTCGAATAATCGTAGTATAGGCTAACTAAGTATATGTATCTACATACAATGTAATGATCACACTCACACACCCAAGTGTGCGCATGCACCCGCTGGACCTGGGCGTGCTCCCAGACTATACTCTAGTACTCTAGAAAAGACGGTGAGTGGGTGACGGAGGTAGGCCTAGGCTGATGTGAAGGTCTGGGGCAGTTCCGGGGTTAGAAAAGTTAAGATTATAAGGTTAACATTGGGTGGCTGAACACGTTAATGCTTATTGTTAGATCGTATTTGATCTTTCTGTGCTGGCTGATTCCTCCTGTAATATTGCTTTGGCTCCTCGTTAACGGCTTAGTCTAGACACGTGGGTGAGGCAAGCTTGGGAGATCCAATGTGCATACATACTCGTACGTATGTACGTATGTACAGTGCTGGTCTATTGCTTCGGTACGTTTCGTTTGGATTCGAGTGGTTCCTCTTTTTTGATACGTTTGACGAGTTTTATTGGTGTTATGTTCATTTTAAGGCTTCCGTGGTGTGTACTTATAGTCCAGAACTGCTAAAGTTTCATGAACTGCGGCCACAGGCCAGGGTACAGGGGGGCAAACAAAAATTGGGTGGAGTGGAGGTATAGGCATTCCTTATATAGGAAACATTAAGCAAAATTAACCATGCGCATCAAGAACTGAAAAGTACAAATTTCAGAAATGATAGATAAATAAATAATATTCGTTTATCGCATATAAAATGTTTTATTTTATGTATGTATGCATAAATACAAATATAATTTTGGTTTCTTTTTAGTTGTTTTTTTTTTTGCGTTTTTTTCTGTTTTGTTTCGTTTGTTGTATTTTTTATTTATTTTTGTTGTTGTATTGTTTGCAAGATCAAGATGAATAACAATTTAAAGCACTTACAAAAGCATAAGATAAGGTAAAATAAGGTAAACTAAAGAATATACATACATATGTTAATTATTGTATTTTACTTATATTGAGGTTCCTACTCAACTATCCATATCTAATCGATTTGTGGCTGCTTTCAAGGGTGTGGGCTCATCTTTCCTATATATAGGGGCTTTTATATTCTCGTTGATTTTCAGTTTCTGATCTCTCTTGATCTTCGATTTCTGTTTCAGAAACGGGGCAGCTCTCAAGGTACACACGTTGTACATATATTGAGTTTGATTCTGTTTCAACCTTCTATACTTTCTCTTGAAATAAGACCTACATATAGAACTGAGTACTTGAACGCAGAAAAAAAAAACAGAAACAGAGAGAGAGATATGTATAGAGAGACAAAAAAAAGAGTGCTTTTGAGAGAGATAGAGAGAGAGATAGGGGGGAAAGGTAGAGAGACAGCGACAAATACACAACTAGAGTTGAATTGCAGAAGTGTCGGCAAACACGATTGATCCATTTAAAATGTAACACCATTCTTAAACGTTATAAATTATTATCGAATACGTATACAACACATATAGAGATATCGTAGAAAAATATGCAGTGGCCTACAGCTCACACATACATACACTCAACAAGCGCTTTACGCAAAACATTAACAAAACATTGTGGGCATGCATGGCTGACTGCAATTTCGAAATTGTCAAACAATTGGTATCTAAAAGCTGCTGTTTACTTCTCGTTCTGCATTTTTGAAGAGGTTGAAAAACGATCTCAGTACCGGTTTTTGCTAAAACGTTAGTGAATTCAAAATTTTCTTCTAGGAAGTTTCTATGCAAAGTATATTATTATATAATATATGTTTTGCACTTTTGCATATAATCGGTAACTGATATCAACTGTAAAATGCGTTAAAGAGGCATCTTTTGATTTCGAATACGCTCTAAGGTTGGTTATTCGGTTTGAAACACATCTTCGGCACGTACATACATATTTGTGTGCATATGTACATCCTACACATTAAGGTGCTGCCCAGCTGCATCTATGCGAAACAATTGTAGAATATGCCAGGAGGACAGCAGCTGGTGGGTGTACAGATGTGGTTGTAAGGCGATTATAGGGCGGATAAAGTACATACATATGCACATCGAGATATCAAGCTGTGCAAAGGCTATGCAAAGTAAACGTAGGGACGAACATGCTCTCTTATTTGTAGTCATCTGTTGATGTCTGTCCTCGCCATTACTGAAGTCCCAATCAACGGTTTTCTTTTCGTTTCTCCTGCTTTCCTATATAACTATCCTTAATCTCTTTCGTTTCCTTTTGATTTACTTGCAAGTCCAAAACTTGATTCCCTGTCTCCTTACTCTTCTCCTTTGTTGGTATACTTCGCGATCCTCTCTTCGTACATCGGAACTGCTGCAGCTACGCTCATGTTACTTCTCTTCTTGTTCCTCTTAAACAGCTACTACATATATGTACATAAAGATGCCTGCGCAGGGCGGGGAGTTTTTTGCAGTTGTGTGCAGGAAAGGAATCTTTTGAATTAGAGTGGGGGGAGGGGAGTCCATTTTAAATGTAAAGCGAGACAATTAAATAAAAGTACATACATACATATACAACTAAGAATTACACACAAATTAAAAAATATATTTATAAAGCTACAACTATTACAAAAAAAAATCAACACACACACACACACATACAATAGTAACACGATTAAAAGGGAAGGGGGCGGGGGCCGGGGTGGCAGGGCGACTTTCTGTGCGCATCTTGGGGGACTGGTGCGGGGGGAGGAGCGCGGACGCGGACGCGATCAGGGGTCTTCGATTGGCGACGTTCTCGGCTGTCTATTGCGATAGAATTAACGATGTCCCGGGCACGAGGATTCAGAAATTCATTTGTCATGTTTTTCGCGGCGGGGGCGTCGGTGGCGCCGGCCCGGTCAGCGACGCGGACGCTGGCGCTGAATGAGACTGAGACGCAGCGGTATAGGATGACGCATGGTTCGGCTGGCGTAGGCCGATCATGTCTTTGGGAATGTTTTTGTATTTTGCTGAAAGATGATGGGACTGGTGAGCAACTTGAGTATACCGGGGCGGGGCCGGGGCCGGGGTCGGACCGGCTGCGACTGCTTACCTGATCCCGCTGGAGCCACCGATTGCTCGTCGCGCTGGTGTTGCTGCTGCTTCAGCGAGTCGCTGTAAAAGTGCGACTTACGCATGTTGCCGTGCCCCAGTCCCAGGCCCATGCCGATGCCACTTAGCAGCCCGTTCAAGTTGCCATTGCTGCTGTTGCCGCTGCTGCAGATGCTGCTGTTCCCACTGCTCCCACTGCTGCCGCTGCCGCTGCCACTGCCACTGCCACTGCTGCTGTTGTTGTTGTTGTTGTGGTGGGTGACCGATCCCGGCAGCGGGGGCTGCTGCTTGGAGCCATGTTTGTTCCCGGCCATTGCCGCGCCCATCCCCATCGCCATGCCCAGTGGCTCCCCTGTCGCCATCAAAACAGCTCCTCCTCCAACTCCAGGCGTCGTTGGTGCTTTGCTTGGCACTAAGCTTATTGTAGAAATTGCTGGTGGTAATGGAGATCTTTGTGAATCGTTGCCAATCTCGCCCGTGTACCTGGATAAACGAGCCGCAAGATTCGCTTTAGTAAATGTCCCTGGACTCCTGGGCTCCTTCAATGGACACTCACTTGATGTTGGTGTACTCTCGGCCGACCTGCAGGCTCTGCTCCTCGGCCCGCTTGCGTGCGATCAGCGTCTGGATGTAGTGCTGGACCGCGTAGTAGACGAACTTGTACTGGGCCTCCGTCTGGACCAGGCCCGAACGCTGCGACCGCACCATTTGAATGGTGCGCTGGATGTCTATTTCTGTGTCCAGTCCTGTGCATAGACGGATGGGAACGGAATTAGTTATACGCCGGCTGAAGGGGAGTCTATGTCTATGGCTCACCATTACGCACGATCTGGTCCAGGATCATGTCGATCACGATGAAGGTGCCCGTGCGTCCGATGCCCGCCGAGCAGTGCACACAGATGGGACCCTGCCGAAGGGACAGAGAGAGAGAGAGAGAGAGATATGGTAGTGACTCTTCCCAGATAGTTGTATCTTAGACTTACCGGCTTTTCTCCGGCCTGAGCCAGATTGCTCTGCTTCGTATTGACGTCCTGCAGAAAGTTGAGAACACAGCCGGGATCCGCGGGCACACCGTGGTCGGGCCAGACCTGGAAGTGGTAGTGGTAGATGCGCCGCTGTGGCTGCTCCCGCCAGGAGACGAGGAACTCGCGCAGCGTGTAGTCGCTGGTGGAGTTCTCCGAGACGCACTGAATGCGCGCGGAGCCGAACTGCTCGCACTTGCCCTCGTCCGGCCAATAGCGGGCGCACTTTTCCTTGCCGCGCTCGTACTCCTTGGTGGTCATTACAATGACGCGCGTGTTCTCCTGCCACACCATGTTCCAGAAGTCCGTCACCGTGTTCACCTGCTGCGTCAGCAGGCACCCCTGTGTGGCGATGTACGTCTTGAACATCTCCCGCTCGCGCTCCCTCTCCCTTTCCCGCTCCGCGATCGTCATGGACCCGTAGGTCGTATCCCCGACGTGCTTCTGTTTCAGCAACCCAACCAGGCACCCGGCATTGGCACCAGTCACGCTGGTGGGGGTCCCCGGAACCGGACTGCCGTTCATGCCGCAGCTCCCCCCGATTCCGTTGGCGGAGAGGGGCGAGGACTCGTTGCGCTTGTGCTTGCTGAGGGAGTCCGACTTGCGGGTGCACGTGGCGCAATTGCTGTACGGCAGCGTGGCGGACTTGACCGCGCACTGGACGCAGGTCTTGTTCAGCAGCTGGCAGTTGGGGCAGCTGCGCTGCGTCTGCGCCGCAGTGCAGGCCGGGCACGAAGGGACCGAGCTGTTGAGGCTCTCCGACGAGCTGCTCATGTTGTACAGGTCCCCGTCAGTGGGTAGTCGGATGTAGTTGGCATTGATGTACTCCGCCCCAGCCACGCTGTGCTCGACGTCCAGTAGCTTCACCCGCGTGTGATCATCTGTGGGATGGGCAGAAAGGGGCTTTTAATTATTCCCCAGAGGGGCTTTGGGCATGCTCCACTTACATGGCAATATGTTGCGGTAGCGGTTCTTCAGACGGTTCTCCGTTTTGTAGCCCTCGTTCCGGGAGAAAGTGTCCCGACTGTCCTGCTGCAGCGACTCAAACTCCTCCCAGAAGCCGCCCTGCGTGTGGAGATACATTTATATTTCACCTCTTATCCTCAGCTGCAAACCAGGACTCACCTTGACCAGCTGCTCCACGCGGGCATTGATCCCGGCTGCCGTGATGCGGGTGGCGTTAAAGGGCTGCCGCAGGTGCACCACTGTTCCGCACGTCTCCACCATTGGATTACGCTTGTAGTGATCGATCAGTTCCGAGAGTGTGGCAAAAGATTCCCCTCCGCCCACGTCGTACTTCTTGTCCTGGAAAAGGGTATGAAGCAGCGAATGTAGTGGAATGTCATGACACTATTAACTAACAACTAATATGAACCCAAACGTGACTGCAATGTCGAATAGAAGGAATGGCAAAAACTGCTGAACATATGAAACGGCCAGTTTGTCATGTAAATGGCATAATTGCAACAGAGACAGAGACCGAAACAGAGACCGAGACAATAGCCGCAATTGGGGTTTAGGTGATTTACACGGCAGCTTGAACTGCTTGCGCACGGCCACGAGGTGCTGTTGGAGCCACTGCGGCTTCCTCGGCTTTAGTTTTGCAGCACTGGGTGACAGGTCACGCATATACCGCATATACCGCATATACCCCATATACCGCATCTACCGCACAAACCGCAATCCCGAGCATTGAAAAGTTCGAGAAAAGCTGCAGCGTAGAACAAGCTGAGAGCTTTTGTGGTGGCCACAAATGACACACCGATGTTTGGCCATAGATATCGGTTGACACCAGCCGATACTCAGAGCGAAACCCACCGACAGACACACATACGTATACAGTGGAATATCTCTGGGCGGACAGCCCCTCGATGGACATAGAACATAGCCATGGACAGCTAGAAACTAGAACAGCAAAGAGCGCTCTCCGTATATCTGGAGATGCGGAATGTGTTTTCGTGTATGACGTCATAAGCCTCGTGCATACGGCCACATGCAGCCGTATGCAAATCGCAAGGTCGTTGGGGAACTTTATGACCTCTCGTTCTGGCTTGTTTTGTGTTTCCATCGATTTGCATTCGACATTGTTGGACTCTTCTTGAGGATATATGAAATATATTTAATATACATATGTATGTATGTATGTACATACCTGCCATCGAATCATGACATGCGTTACTTTGTCGTCCGTTCGAACGGAGAGAACGAAATCACCAGGTTTGCTTTGAGATTCACGGACAAGAAAAGAACCATTCTTGCCCCGCTCCAATATCAATTTTTCCGCTTCCTTGCCAGAAAGATTGCCATGAAACCATCTGAAACGACAAACAAGCAACAAATTCAAGGATTATAATCGGTATCGGTATCAGTATCAGAATCAGTATCATTTGTGGAACAGGAGCTGCAGGGTTAGATGCGCGTGCTCTACCTAGTAATGTCGTATCCGCCGCTGCACCGACTCGATTGAACCACTAACTGACTGAGCGACTAAACGACTGAGCGACTGACTGTTTGACTGCTTGACTGCTTGACTGCGTGACTGAGTGCCTGAGTGCCTGACAAGCGACTACGTGCGCGCTCGAATAGCACTTACAAACTATACACTCTCGCCTTTATAAGAAGCGTGCAAAAGCGGAAAATACTAGCACCTCCAATAACAGCAGAAACTATTGCTATGTACGTAGTAGGAACCAGGCAGCGCAAATACAAATCGAATATAAGCAAATACATACAATACCTATATGTACATAGATACATTGGTACGTCTACTCGTATGCCGACACAAACATACACTGACCGAAACCGACTGGCACAAGCCAGCAGCAGCCCGAAGAAAACAGTCAAATGCAAGGCAGCAATACCAGAAAGGCAATCTTCGGGCACTGAAGTGGTGGATACCCTTCCAAATCGATCAATCCCCTGGCTATTCTTAGCGATCGATCCCATCTTTGCGGTTCCACACTTCTAATGTCTGCAGTTCTGACCAAGGTTTCAGGCCGATAAGTCTATTTTAAAGCAAATTGATTCGAATGCTCAAGAATGGGTATGTTTTTCTTGGCATTTGGTTCCATCTTTGAGGTGAACGCATCCGTGCAGAAAGAAACATTCTACCCTTTGCAAGGGTATTATAACCACATTAAAAGTGGCAGTAACACGGATACACTATTTGGAAAAGTGCAAGTTGAATCGTTTCTAGTTGGGTCTTGGACTTACATATAAGTCGACCCGCTCTGGCCTGGTCTGGCTTGTGCTTATAGACAGACATGGACGTAGAAAGCCACATGGGTATGGACAGAGGGGGTCCGATGGCATGGGGTGAATTTGTGATTGAGCTCTCGCTGTGAACGTAACACAGAAAACAAAAGCTGAATGATGCCACAGTTGCCACTGAGCAAAACAGCCAATCTAACGGAATTAAAGCCATAACGTCTGATGTACTAAAGATATATTTTTGAATTTGAATTGAATCCAGGTAAATTCTAAAAGTTACAGTCCACGAAAGTCTAACAGGAGTTGCTTGACTGAGATGACAAGATTACACCCCGATATTTTACTACAACAAATACGATACGACCTTTAAAAGCTCACAGCTGACGGAGAATGGAACAAATATTTTTAAAAAATTATCGATAGCCTTAATAATGTTTTAGATGCAATAAAAGTAATTAAAGGTTTTTATGTTTCAAAATTATTGTTTTGCCCAGTGTAAGTCGAGGGCCTAAAGAACTGTTCGTTGAACTGCTTTACATGTTCAAGCAGTGGACGCAGTTTATTGGAAATAATGGTACCAATGGTACCCTATTGGGAGGCCAAGCTTGAGGGAAGATTAGAATATTTATAGGATTATTAATGAATGAAACAGGGATGTAGCATGGTTTGTTGTATTGATTTCCCGTTCATTTCGGATATTGTTTCAGAGAGTTAACTACATGCTTTACTTATGATTCTCTCTATGTTTTTCCCATCTCCCATGACAAGTGCGATGAGATCAGCCTTAACGAATAACGCAATTCGTCTCATATCAGCAGCGATATCAAGAGACAGAGAGAGAGGGAGAGAGAGAGAGAGTATGCGGCTCCGACAGCAATTCTGGAGCTTACTGTATAAGTTACATACATATATACTGACGAGTACCGTGTATAAAAGGAGAGCTGCGGCCCTTGCCGCGGCTCACAAACGTTCCCGCTCGTTGTATGCATTCGGGCATCACTACATTGTGCGTTTTCGAAGAATAAATCTCCGAGCAATAGGAGCGATGGCAGCAAGGACGTGCCCACCGCTGCTCCAGTTGATTGTTGCGGTTTTGTTTTGGCTTTGCCTTTTAGCACTTTACATAAATAGCACTGGCTCAAAAAACTTGCTTTGAATTTCATAATCGACCATGTGCTATGCTTACGCTCTTAGCTGTCTTAGCTGGGCTCTCGAGTTCGTCGCCTCTAAGCCACAGTCGTGCAAAAAAACAAACAAACAACCAGAGGGGGAGGCGGATAGCTACAGATATTAACGGATGTACAGACATCCATCGACTGTCCTTAAGCCGGTTCCGATTCGGGGTCAGAGATACAATAAAATATGTCATCGAGTGAGCAAGGGAGACAACTGCTCATGTATTATGTATGCGGCAGCATAGAAGTGCTCGGCTCAGCTTTGCCGATATACATACATATGCCGATAAGTATGTACATACATACATATGTACCTCCCCCAGCCCACTAGTTATATTAAATGCTTTTGCTTGCTAAATCAATTCATCTTCCGTGTGTGTCTGTGAGTGTTAGTTTGTGTCTGTGAGTGTGTGTGTTGTTCTCTGTACTATTAATAGAAATTCATGTAGAAACAATTAACATTACATTAGAGCGTATCATACACTGCCGTGCATTTCAATGCTGCTTTTCTATCTCGCCTCCCCATCTCGCCCTGTATTGTCAGCCTGTTACAGATTCAAGGTGGCCTCCAACAGCAAACACACGCCCGGTCTGGTCCGCTCCGATCCGGTCGGATCTTGAGAGCCGAGTTTGAATGATACAAATGAAAAGTCGTTTATTTTTAGCAAAACGGAAGTTTCCATGCACTGCTTGCAAAATCGACTCTGGCATGGTCGAAACATGCACCGCTACTGATCCGACCGAGTGCTGTTTGGTAATACTACCTATGAAAGCTTCTATCAGAGAAGCCAGTCTGCTTGGTCAATGGTCAAGATGATGTCCTGCTTCAAGATTATAAAGTAGTTCATTGGACAGCATCCATGGGGCCAAAGGTAATGTATTTAAATTTTCGTTCTTGCCAAACGCATATCGCGATTGTTTATGAACTGCGCATTCTTCTAGATTAGCACATTTCTTGGGCCGAAAGCGCGCTTGAGCTAGGGAAGCTTTCAGTTTTCGATCTCAGCTTTTTGGGCTGGGCGCGCACACTGCCAGCTGAGTTGAGAAATGATCTGTTAGCTCCATGTCCGTCTCTTCTCTGAGCTTAAAAGCTGTCGCAAGGAAATGATGCAGAGTTTTCTTTGATGACTTTGCAAATCATTTTTCGCCATAAAATTTCTGCCGACAAAAAAAGCTTTCAGAGTTCTCGGCCAAGCTGTCACCCGTGACGTGTGTTTGTTTTTTGTCGGAGCTTTTCGAAAAGGACTCGCCTCCGATCAATGGCCCGGCGGGCTCTTATTTGATCTGATCCGTTCCGCCCATATTTCTGTAGATCTTTACTTTTAGCATTGTGACGATAACACACACAAAAAATATTTACGGCCCTCAACTCGATTTAAATCGGACCGACTGATTGGCGAGTGAGTAAATGACAGCCGACAAAAATATCCAGATGCATATGATGTGCATATACGAGCATCTTCAAGTACGTCAGTGAATTTCACAACTTTTTGGTTCACTTACAGTTACACTTACAGTGACAGAAGTAACGACCACAGTATTTACAAACGAAGGAAGCTGCGGCCCATTCATGAAAGCGCCGCCTAAGGTCAACAAACAGATTTCATGTATTTATATATACATATAAATAAATAAATACATATGCAAAACATATGTATGCATACATTGTGAATCTTAGTATGAATATTGTGCTTATTATATAATTTCATGACTTTTGTCACAGGTTTGTTTCTTTTTTGTGTGCCAACGCACCTCGAAAGGCGTCAGAGAAACGGGTTGCTGGGAGGGGAACAAAAGAGTGAAGTCGGGCCGAAGCCGGCTCGCCTTCATTTAATCAGCTCTGACTGTGACACTGACTCAAAGGGGCGCGCGCACACTGTATAGAAAACTGTTCTAAATGCTCCGAGCGTACTAGTGTGCGCGCGCCTTTAGGCTGGAAGTTAGCCCATGTTTGCCCATGACTACCCCTGCACTCTAGCCAACCCAACCGCTAACTCGCAAGCAGTTCATGGAGTGGAAACATAGCTGTACATAGCTGCTGTTGCAGTCAGCGAACTTCTTGTTCTCGCTTAGCTGCTTCTCGGAGAAGTTGGGGCTTTTACCTCGGTAAACCCTCTTCGTCCAGGCCATTTCCATGTCAGCCAAGCTCTTTGACCGAGCTCTTCGAATTAATTTGCACAATTAAACTGCATATATTGTGCAATGGAAAAAGGCAAGATGCCTCACAAATCATCTCGAAGGCAAAGCAGAGAAATAACGTGAAAACAAAGGACAAAAGCAAACCAGTCGATACGTAGTCGGAAAGAGTTAGGATGAGAATGGGATGATGGAGAGTTGGAGACGTGATACGAAGGGAATGAACTTAACTACGACTATCGGAACGAGGATCAAGAATAGCTATCGATTAAATGATGGATGGCAGAAGAATACAGCAATATAAGCCAAGATAGAATAATAGGATAGAAACTGGGTAACGATAGAGTTTGATGAGATGGGAAAGGAGTTCGGAATAAGGTACACTGTGCATAATTATCGTTTGCCAGAGAACCCCGGAAAAACAAAACAAGTTAAGAACCCAATCAATATCGTATGCCGATATAGAAAGTTGAATTCATTTGGTCATAAACCAAACCCAAACTCAGCTCCGAAAAATAGGAGAATTTACGGGTACACAAGGTGCATATGTATATATAAATTTGCACAGACATATATGGGTAAATTCCCGGGAAATTTGCGATTTTACCAATCTTAGATAACCCGCACAAAAACAGAGACCGAGACAGAGCCCGGGACTAAAGTAAAGTTAAGAAGCGGAATGGAATCTGGGACGGATGACTGACACAGGCCAAACATTTGGACGGCTGCAGATAAGAGAAGAATCTCTCCAACAGAGCACCCTCGATCGCTCTGAAATAGGGCAGTACCCCATACTATTAGCCCTAATCTCTCTGGTTCCATTTTGGACCCAATTTATCCAAACAATCCAATGCGAAACTCTAAATAAAATAACTTGGAATTTAATACGTGAGTGCGGGAGTCCAGATAGCACAAAAAGTGGTCACATTCAATATATGTAAGAAGAGACATGGCTCTGTCTCTGTCTCTATCTCTATCTCTATCTCTATCTCTGACTCTGTCACTTATTCCCCTTCCCTCTCCACGGGGAGCACTCGTTCATAATTATTAAATTGCAAATTGACGACTTTTTTCCTCTCCACGATCCATGTTGTTTTTGTTGTTGAATTCTGTGCGTAAATATTTACTCAATTTGCGTGGCAATTTTGAGCACAGCACATGACAATTTGCGTTGTGATGTTTATGTGGTTTTTGTTGTTGTTTTTCGTTTTTTTGGCGTGGCTTCAACTGTATGTGATAGGCCACCTTATTAGGGCTAATGCTAATGAGGGGAGGTTGCCCAAAGAGTCTCGACTCGTTTGGTACTCCGCTCACACATCCACAGATGATTGGGATGGGGGAATGTCGCGTTTGCTTTTCTGTTTCTGTTTTCTTGATCGTTAATGCTTTAGTTAAATATACTCCAACTTTGCCTGCCATACTCATTCATTCCTTTGCCTTATTCGTGTAAATTATCTTGACGGCCGTCTCTGGTTCTATCCCAACTCTCTCATGAGCTGCTATACCTCTCTTTTACTACAATTCCATTTCATTCGATTCTATCAGTAAATGACCTAAACGCCTAGTATCCTTTATCTGCTTTGCTCCTTTACTTGAACTCAATTACCATTGCGAATGCTTTTACACATTTCGACCCTCAGCGAACTGCTTAGGCTTACACTCATTCATTCCTTGAACCTGCTTGAACTGCTTTGAATAGACAAAGAGCGTATCTTAATATCAAAACTAACCCACATAAGCACATAAGTGGTAAGTGGTATCTGAAAATTCGTATCACCCAGCTCCGTCCCACCCCCACTTTGGGAATCATTAAAATTCACTTTCGCACGCGCCTCAAATAAGTTAATCGCGTTTCACAGGCCATTTCTCCGCACTTACGTGTATCCATAAAGCTGGACGCGCATGTGGGCCAGCAGCACTAAGGTGCTGGTGGAGCAGGTGCCGCTGCCGAGGACCGCTGGAAACTGGGGAGGTGCGCTCGACCAGGAGGTGGGTGTGGCGGGATAGGAGGCCACCAAATTTGGTGGGGTCAGTCGGTGCAGGGACTCGGTGGATGTGGAAGCGGAGGGCGCCGATGACGCCTGGGCCGAGACCGGACGCCGTCTGTTTAGCTGGTGGTGGTTGTTGGTATTGCCCCTGATGATCAGAGCCAGCTCATCGTGGCTCATGCACTCGCGACTCCCCATTGTAGTGCTTGCTGTGGTTGTTGCTGTTGTGGCTGGTGCTGTGGCTGTTGCTGTTGCTGTTGCTGTTGCAGGTGCAGGTGCAGGTGGTGTGGTTGCCTTAGACATTCGGCATTTGCCCGATTTGGACTTGGGTCTGTCTCTGACCCTCTCCCTGTGCCTATCTCCGTCTCCGCATCCTCCGGCACTTCCGTAATGCGCCTGAATGGCCCGCTCGTACTCAAAGTTTCGTTTTTTATTGTATACGTTGTTGTTTTTGTTATTAATATAGTTATTATTAAAACTATTATTATTATTATTATTATTATTATTATTATTATGGCTGTAGACTTGTTTCTCTTGTAATTTTTGGTTGACAACATTTCCCAGTGAGCTGGACAGCTTTTCCAGGCATTTGTTGAACAGCATCTTGCCGTGTCTTTGGCGCCTGAGCACTTTCCCTACACAAACTAAAAAAATGTACACAGGAAAAAAACGATATTGTAATATTCGAACAGGCACTGAAAATTTCCACTGTGGAATAACGCGTCGACTGTTGTTGTTTCTGCTGTTGTTGGGGGTTTTTTAAATGACTATTTTTATTTCTTTTTTTTATGTAACTAGTTGCACACCGATGTAAAACTAGAATTCTTGTTCTTGTTCATGTTTGTTTTTTATTTGTTTTCGGTTTGTTTAGCTTTTTTACTATTTATATTAGTCAGTTTGATAAAGGGGAAAAATGCATGTATGTACTCGAATGGAGTTTGCTTTTGTTTATTGCACAATTTTCTTCAAAGCCAATAACAATTTCTTCTGATACGAATCGACTTTGCTCGTTGCTTGAGTGGCCAGTGCTGTGGAGGTGGATGCGGATGTGGGAGCCGCTGGTGTTGCTCTGTGGGCCTCGTCCAGACGAGTTTGTGCCGCCATCAAATGTTCGAGGACAAATGTGGCCGAAGGCATAATTCGCGGCAGGAAATACACTTTACTGGGATTGCAAAACTTAGCCGCTCCACTAAACTGCTTGGACTGCTTGACCGATCTTTACACAACGAACACGATTTGTACAGTACTTTACGCTTGCTGCCGATGCTGTCGGCTTCTTGCTTGTTGTGCGTGTGCTAAACCGTTGAACCGCAACTCGAGAATGAAGCTCCAGCTGCTGGGTCTAAAGCTTTTTGCCTCGTTCTTGACGTTGTCTCTGCTGCGTTGCTCTGACACCTCGCTCTCCGTCGCTGCGTCGCTGCGTCGCTGCGTCGCTCTTTGTATCTGGCTCTTGTCTCTCCTCGCACACTCTGCTGTTGGAGATCGCTTGAATTGAGTTGGTGAGTGTTCTAACCGCTCGCACTCGCACTCGGGCTTGGGTATGAATGAATCTTCCCTGGCTGTGTCCAGCGCTTTTGTTTTAAATCACCGCAGCGCGGGCTAACCCTTCCTCATCCACACTTCCTCCGCCCCATGCCGCTGATCGTTGCCCTGTCGTTGTTAGGGGTTGTTGTTTATTGGGTTTTTTTTTTCAATGTGCAAAACAAAATACGTTCCAAAAGTCAAAGTGTTTGGCTGTGGTGTGGGTGTGAGTGCGGGTGTGGGTGTGGAGACCTGCTTGTTCCTGCTTATCGCACTGCTTGCGTGCACTGCAGCATTTGTCAGGCTATTTGAAAGGCTAACTAAACTGCTTGCTTGTGGAAAGTTGTCTAGAAAGTGTGAGTGCACGGCCTGCACTTTAACTGTCCAGCCACCTTGTGCTCGATGCTTATGAGTGATGACTGTAACTGTCTTGTTACACACTCCCGATGAATCACCCTCCCCGCAATCAGAATCCGAATCAGATTCTGAATATATGTACATACATACATATGTATGTATGTATATGTACATATATGCTTCGAAAGGCAAGCAGAGAATTAATTCGAATCTAAAAATGGTAATTTCTTGATGTGTGTTGGCTTGTAAGACGAAGCTTTAAGCACAGTACATTGCCTGCCAGCGGAAATGAAATTGAAACCGAACAACACAATTCTGACGGCCATTTAGGCAAGAAAGGAGCAGGGGAGGGGCTGAGGTGGCGAGCGAAAGAGATGGCACTAGTGCTGGCCTAGCTCTCTTACAGCACAGACGTCAGAGGAGCGGACGTGCCACGCATTTTTTTCACCATCAAAATTGGACGACGTGCGACTGCCCCATCGATCCGAAGTGCGATCTTAGATACACCTCCACACGTCTAACCCCCCTCTGCCCACAATCTACCTGCGGGTGGAATGAGCTTTTATGACGAAGTTTAACTATTTTTTTGTTTACCATTTTGCATCGTTTCGTCATCGGTTTTTCGCTGGAAGTGAAACAGAAACAGAAATACACACGAAAATTATGAAACCTGGAGAATTTAAGGTAGACCTGAGGTAATTTGAAGACGCCGAGCACGTGCTCCTCAGCTGCCCCCTCTCTTCGCACTACTCGCGATGAGAGAAGGACTCGATCATCGAAATGATGGATTCCATTACCAATAAAATATTGGGACTATCGACACTTTTTTTAAAAATCTTTTATCGATATTGGACCAGCTATGAGAATCCGGTCACTTTTAATCCCTGAAACGATACTACTTTTGGCTAAGGAATACGGTTATTATACATTCGCACAGTTACGTTTACTTTCCATATATACTTGATTATTATCTGATTGGAAATAGTTGATTTAAACGTGTTTAATCATTCCTTTCCTTCTTAGCACGAAATTAAAATTTAAGTGAAAAACAGCTCGCATTGCACTACACTTTAAGTTGTGTCAAGTCCCTATGAAAAAACCATGCATTGCACTGTGTCCTCCTGATGGATTCCACTTATACTATGTCTTCATGTCTATGCCTATATATTTATCTATGCTTTATTGCACCCTATTTTTCATGCAGTCAACAAAGCGACCGCGCCTTCGTAAATTATCTTCTAAGCATTGACTAGAACTGATTTCTTATCTAGCGTAAAGCAGTTAACGTGGCTCTTAACCATTTTTTGCTTTGTTCTGACTATGCCACTCGAATATTCGTTAATTGATCCCTTCCGGGGGGTTTTTCTTCTGACGAGAGAGTCTCGTTCGCTCATCGTCATATTCCGACGTTCATCATCCTATTTCAAACTAGCAAAGATCATCTTCATCATCACACATTTCATAAACACATTTTTGTTATCGTTTTCCGATATGAAAATATCAAATTTATCTGGCATACCTATCTAGAAAAATATCATTTTGAGTACCTAACACCATACCTAGTACCCGATACTCGAAGAGAATAGGGGTAAATCGAGTTCGTGTAGAGGGTAGAAGGGTTTCCTACTCAGAATATACATGATAGGGAGAGAGAAAGATATTCAACGGACGGAAATAGCTAGAATATTGGTGATTGGGTGGAATGGGGAGCGATCGGAGTGCAGGAATTATCATTAGAACATGAATAGCGTTCGCGATCGCTCTCTCGTGGCACCGAGTTGTACATATATTCGTCAGACTATGAACTGGGGCGACCTTTAACAGGTATTTAGATACTTTATCGATATTTGCACTCCGAAATTTACGATACAGTCTCACACGCCCATTCATCATCGCGAATTGTTCACATTCTGTTTAACCACATATCCCTCGGGATTTACGATAACTGTAACATATGTATTTAAATACACATATACTCAGTGATCTGTTGGGGCATACGTGTGTCTTGCACGTAGCACTTTCCAAACCAGATCAGCCCATAAATCGGCCGGGGATTCACGGCTATTTTTATTATTTTAGCCTTTAAGCCAAGTAGATCAGATCTGTAGTCAAATTAGATCTGTTACAAATTCCAACTAGTTATGAAAGTAAGAGGGAAATGTATTTACTGTGGGATTGTGTGACCCTGGAGGAGGACGATGAACCTAGAAAGAGCCGCATATATTGGATAATTCCATACTTGCTGGAGAAAATTCAATGTTTATTATTGCATATTTTCTAGTCCTCCCAAAATATTTCTATATTTCGCTATTGCCCAGCAAAATACTGTCGGCCTTTCCTGTGTTATTCCGTATTTCATTTCTCTGATCCCTCATTTGGGGCTTTTTTGTGCTTCTTATTCTTTGACGGTTATTTAAGCGAGGGATTTACCTGAATAAATAATTGCCTGAAAGTCGCATTTGCGGTTGCCGCCCAGTCGCAGACGTTCGTGATGCGAGCTTTAAATTGTCATGCTCTGGGCAGTTAAGGATACTAAATATAACGATTGAACATTAAGACCCACGTACATACGTACATATGTGCATACATATGTACATACGTATGACACGTACAGACCTATGGATGCGTACGAGTGCATACTATGAAGATTCAGTATGTCCAAAGTTCAGTTCGAGTCGAAAAAAGAAGGAATAAAAACTGCAGAAATTCCTCAGGAAAGATTGTAGATAATTGGAGAAATGTCAGACTAGACCCATGAAAGCTCAAAGATCAGTGAGCGATTCGAGACTACGAAATACCAATCCCAACTCAAGTGTCACTGATTTCTGTTCACCCGATCCCTTTAATGTAATAGAGACTCGCTCAGTTTATCCACTAGACTCGGTTTACTCTCTTCGAAATGGCAAAAATTCCTTTAAATGTTTATTTTTATAGGAAGGGACTACGATATACATATACGTATGTATACCTTTTGTGTATTTTTTCAGTTGGATTAGACTAAACATTTCAGGAATAATTGTTCTCTAAGTGTAGTTCAATTAAAAACTTTAAAGTCATTCAAAGTCAACGAATCAATGGGACTAAAATTGTACAACAAAATATACCCGTTGTATTTTCGCAGCGTAACTACCCGTCACGATCCACACTCAGCGAATTGTATGTTTTATAAGTATAGTTTTAGTTTAGTTTCGTTTCGAAAACACTTCAGTTTGATTGGGAGTGGGATTCTGGTACGGGGGAAGCACGGCGAAGTACAGTTTTCATTAAGTCGAGTCGGGTTGAGTAATTACCCAAGTGGCGTCTGTATAATCAGTGTCTAGTCGTAGGGTGACAGCTTGATCGGACGGATCATAGCTCACGGGGATATGTCGTGGAGACGAGACCTCTCCGTCTTATGTTGGAGGTATGTAGCTGATGGAATTCCTCAGGGGTCTGTCCAATCGAGAGCGGACAGTGTGTGGGAGTGTATACATATATGTACATATATTTTCACAATAAATTTTATTTATGTATATTTCTATAGAGTATTTATTTTAGCTGTAGCTGCTTCTCGGCGTGCTGCTGCCTTAGATATAAATATACATAGATACAAAAAAAAAAAAACGAGGGGGAAGTTGAGCTGAGATCGAGATACACGTCTAAGAGCCACAGCTCAACGTGCACGGCATAATTTGTCGGCCATTTGTAGGCTTGTCTTAATGGTGAAAATTGAAATCATTTAACATTTCAGGCACTTCAAAATCGGATAGATAGATGGGAACTGCGATGCGGTGCGGTGCGATGCGATGCGGTAATGGGGGCTGTGGGTTGCAGTGATGGAGTAGGTGAGGCACTATTCAAAACGCCAGAATACAGCTTGAGAATATAATTGATGATCGTCAGATTTGTTTTTCCGAGGAAGCTCAGACCGAGCAACTGCTCGGGTCGGCAAAGCAGTCGAAGAAAGCCGGCGAAACTAAAGCAAACGAGCAATTATCATCTTTAATTGCCACAATTAAATGAGCAAGTAAATAAACAGAAATTGTAGTAGCTGCAGCAGCAGCTGCTAGAAGCTGCATCTCATCGAATGATTTTCCATTCGCTTTCCAATCGGAATTCTAATTCGACCAAAGGTCAAGATCAATGCCTGTTGGGGGCACCTAAATGCGAATGAATGCGAATGGGGATTGGATTGGATTGTGGATTGTGGATTGTGGATTGCCCCAGCGAAATTGAAAGAGAGAAGGTCGCACATCGAGAAAGTGGCTCATGTCGGGGATCCACTTTCATTCAGAACGGTCCAAGGCAAGCCATTCTAATTTTTTGTTCGTCCAGCATGGTTACAACTGATTTATTTATCAAAAGGCAATTATATTGTATTGATTATCTTCAAACATAATCGTGCGAACAAAATACCGATCCCGCTTACACCTTATAAAGAATGCTACCCGTAAATATGTCCACATGTATGTATGTACTACATAGAATTTACTATCAAGTTTTAGTTGTGGTTCTTCCGACCCACGTTGGCTACCAATTATGTTCGCAATAACATCCCAATCGAATTTCATTCGATGTCATCCAATACCCTCCCTCCCTTGACGTCAATCGACGTTTTAAGAGAGCAAATCAAAATTATATATTTCCGGACTTAAGTATTACTGGACAAAACCTTCTGCAGCTATAAATAAACGAGCTCAGGTCGCAGCGCCTTAAAAATAACTAAGCCAGACGGGCCGACCCAGAAAACGTCACAAAGGGGCTTGTGGGGCGCTGGCTGATGGAACTGTTAACGTCATGAACAGTACATGACGGGGAGCAAAAATGAGTACCTGTTTGTGGGTCTTGTATTTGGGAGGGCACAGAATGAAATTCAAGGAATGAAATGATACGAAACTCCTTCACTATCACTTTTGTAGAGTTTTATCTATACTTGTCGTATCCTCAAAAACACCTAGATTTATCACGTTCATTGACTTGACTTACTTTGTGCGGAAAGTAAGTGGTTTGAGAGCTTTACAGGTTTTTATTTGGTGCATCCCAAGTTTCATCCTGGAGATCTTTGAAAGTTCTTTCCTGAAGTCCCTATCTGTGCTATTAAGCCTCCTCCTCAGTATGCCTTCGCCAGAGGGCACACATTGCACGATAAAGAGTGTGTGAGAGAGAGACAGAAAATGAGTAAGCGCTTTGAAGGCGTTGCGAAGCCAATGCAGTTTCATCGGTTCCTTGTGGCTATAATAATAATCCGATCTGGTCGATCGCTATGATTCTGAGTTGTTAGTTTTCCCGTATTTTCAAACTTTTGCATGCCACAGATTTTCGTTCTTTGTGGGGGCGGAAACATTTGATATTACAGTGTGATATTACATAAGAGTCTGGATACAAAATTTGGCTGCTCTAGTTCTTGACTCTGAGATCTGGGAGTTCACGACGGACGGACAGACATGGCTATATCAGCTCGGCTATTGATGCTGATCTAAAAAGTATATAATTTATGAGGTCGGAAACGCTTCCTTTTGGGTGTTACACCCATCCACTTTCTTTTTAAGTATGGGGTTTAAAGAAAGCCAACAATACAAAATGGAGAATCTCATTCTAAACAATTGGCATGATAATATTGCGAACTTGCGGGGATTCCGAACGTATTTCCAGATCCAACTGAAGCTCTAGCATTTGTACGCAATGTTTTAAGCGAGTCGAAATATAGTCTATATATGTATGTATGTATACTTTTGTATGTATACTTTTATTATAGCCAATAAAATCGAGAATTTATTCTTTTCAACTTGTTCTCGTGTTCTTTTCCAGAACTTAGCATGGTCCTATAAGAAATCATTTCCTACCGTTTCCTAAATGTTGCATTTCATAACTCTGAATGAGAAGGAAAATAGCCTCCAACGGCAGCCACACAGATTTTAAAGCATTAGCAAATGCACGAATTGGTCATAGTAATATATGCATATAGCTTGGAGCGGGTACTCCCCGGTGGCCGGGTTTGATCAAGGCAATTCGAGTTCTGCCTGAGAAGGGTGGTGGAGAGGAGCCCCAACCAAATATAGACTGCCCGAGGAGGCGGTCCGTAGACATATGCATGTACATATGTATGTGCAATGTACAGAGTGAACGGGCGTGGACATCAGCAAACGAGGTGGCTGACCGTTAGTATGCTTGAAATGCAGCTCACGAAAAAAACGGAATGGAATGAGATTGAATGAAATTAAAGGGTTTGAAACGAAACGAGACAAACGATGACAGTCAAAATAAGATATCCACTTAGAGAGGGAGGGGACTAAGAGACACGTATAAAATATGGATGGACTTAGAAGGAGAAGGAGCTGGAGATTGAGTTGGACAACAGGCAAAAATATGTACAATAAATAGAGATCCAATATAAAAATAGCAATAGCAATGACAGGTAACAGCAATAAGGAAATGAACAATGCATAGCACAGTGATCCAAATGGCCCATATTTTGGAAGAAAACCAATTTATTTTCTTGTGATATTATTTTCTAGTAGAAATTATTTTAGCCGATAAAAACGGGGCCACAGCTTAGCGTTCTATTCGTTTTCCAGGAGGCTGGCTAGCCTGTTACGGCCGCTCTTTAAGAATGCATCCCAGACACCACAATTCCGTCGCGATATCCGTCGCAAGTACGGGGCCTTCCACTGTGAAGGGCACACCTAGGATGCCTTCTGCTCGTCCGCGGGCTTCTACGAATCTGACGCATGTGGTCAGGCCGTTCTCTGCTATTCCACAGTTGGTGCATAGCGCTTCCTCCTCGTGGCCAAAGTAATGTGGCTACTCCTTGATGCACTCATGTCCGCTAAGAACCTGCGTAAATCCGAACGTAAGTTCCCATGCCGCCGGATTGCTGGCATGTTTCAATGTTGGGTATTAGTTAGTGGGTCCAACGGCCAGATACCATACTATCCCATCTCTACTTAGGGGTTTTTTAGAGATTTATTCCTCGCCCTGACCCTAGCCGTTCTAACGTCTGCCTGTGTGATGGCGACTTTCCTCTCCTTGTGGCTTTCACTGGCTTCCATCGTTGCGAGCTCGACGGGTGGTTTGCGGCTATCATGATGGCCCCTGTAGAGACTGTGCGGAAATAACCCGCAGAGCTCCATGTCTGAAGTCTGACTCCATTCTCTTGGTGTAACCTTTGACGATCGTATCCTGAGCCCATCCTGAGTATCGGCGCTGCGTATAGGATGGAAGACTTTGCAACGTTGAAAAGAAGTTTCCTGCTCGTTGACTTTGGGCCTCTATGGTTTAGCATCATTCTAGACACTGTCATAACGATGCAGGTGCTCTCTAAATAAAAGCCGGGTGTCAAGCATGACTCCCATGTACCTAATTGCTAGTGTTGACACAATGGAGACTCCTCCTACGGTTATCCTCGCCGTCTCCACATGTTTCCTGCTATCGCTTCAATTTCGTGTTCGGCAAGTTCGAGCCCAACCAGACTTAGCCAGGCCTCGTTGAAGATAATCGCACAATCTCGGCTCCTGTTGGAAGTCCAGGCGCAGGATTCCATCATCCCCGTGGGTATGTCCAGAGTTTCTTCCTTGTAGTGCCCCCTCGAGGGTTGGAACCAGCGATTTTAGGAACCAGCAGGACACGGCCCCTGGCATTCGTTGTGGTGGACATCCATTCCGTAGCCCAGGCGCTGAAATCTCCTGATATTGGCGACGCACAGTGGGGCCTTCGGTCCAAAAATAACTTCTAAACGAAATCAGATATTTTCATGAAAACTTTAGTCAGCTCACGAACACGGCGCTACAATTTCTAGAAGCTTTAGAATAACAACATTTTGAATATATTTTTTGATCGATAGATACAGTTTAATGGTCAAGTTCGCTAACTAAAATAATGTTTTCATCTCCTACGCGTTGGTTAAGTGTTTTCCTGAGGCTCAAAAGCAGATCATCTTTGCTGTCTTGCTTTTGCTCAGTCTTGCGTCTCCATTCACCGATCTTCGGTAGCTTTCGGCGAAGTCTGCGTATCTGCCTCTCTATAGCCGGGTCTCCTGGCTGTTGAGATCGGCTGCCGTCTTCTGCAGGTTGCCAATCTGGAATCAGCTGTTTCTCGTACACTGGCGTATGTGCCTCTGACTAGTGAACAGTTTCGAGAGGACCTATTTGGCTTACCGCGTCCGCCAGGGGCTTCGAACTTTGGACTGCTTAGCGTTTCAGATATTTGGTGCGCTAAAGAAGAGGCTTTCGATTTAGGTGGTGATCTTATCTTTCTACCTCCATGCCTCTTGCTTTTTTAAAGTCGGTCGATAGGAGGCGGATCCCACGCTGGCTGCCGCCCTTTCTCGGTCCCTAGGGCTCCTCCGGGAAACCGCCTAGGCGGAGGTGTGAGCCCCTGGTATATGAGCGTCCCGAGAGTGGGTCTGCCCCTACGTGCTGGCAATAGTAATAGTAATGGTAAGCGACGTTTTTTCGACTTTTTAATGCCTGAAATCCTTGAAATAACCCCCATAAAATCATTACAGCACATAAAACATAAATTACAATGGAAGTTCTGTGTCAAATGGATCGTACATCTGGTAAGCATAAACCAAAGAATAACGAAAGATCAACGATTAACGCATTCATTGTACCTTCTCCCCTTACATAGTTTACATTTAATTTTATAATGTTTATTGTTTATTATCTCTCGTCTCTTTTGTTTTGAGATACTTGTTTGTGATTACAGTTGAAGATTTACTTACTTTTAACTTTAAGTGAAGTTCATTTTCTACTCTTAACATAAATAACTTGACTTGCATCCCGAACAAATCAGAAGAGTACTCATTGATTTCGTCTCTGAAATATTGTTCTTTATTTAAGTGTTTGCAAAATTTGCAGGAAAAAATTTAAATGTGGAACAAGGCTTGGGAAAAATAATAGTAGTGAAATTGGGTGTTTTTTTTTTTTTTTGCTGAAACGATTGAACAATGGCTCTACGCATTTTTGAAGAACCGCCGCGTTTTACAGTTTTGAAAGTATATTTTGTAGAAAATTCAGATAACCACGGTAATCTATCATACTAACGGCATCCACGACCAAAAAGAAAAAAGTCTTGGACTCGTCTAACAACAAAATATTCCTCAAGTCAATTTAAGTTTTGCCAGGAAAAGTACCACCCTGGACAACCCTGGTTTTTTAACCATTAAATTATAATCTCTCGAATTCTTCGAACGTCTTAAAACCTGGTCTCCAAATTACAAATTTTTTCAAATCCGCAGCAGGAGCAAAATGTTTTTTGCTTGCCTCTTGTAGGGGATTTCTGATCATTGTAGCTGAACAGCCAACGAAAATATGCAATCTGGATAATATTAAGGTATCAAATGTAAAGTTTTATAGAAACTTCGACTTTATTTATTAAAAGAGTATCAAATTTGCATTTGAAAGCATAATATTTCCCAGACGGTAAGCTGAAGCTAAAACGTTTAATAGGCCGATTAATAACAAAATTCATTATCTTTTCCATAATTGCAAAGTTCATCAAAAATTTGTTGTATGTAAAAACAAAATTTAACCAAACAAACCCTATCCATAAAAAAACCTTCCTAGTCTATAAATTTTAGAGCCCCTAGTCTATCAGAAATATATGGTTTCGATTCGATTTCGTTCCACAGAGTAATTAAAGTAGCTTAAAACATACATATTTCCAATTTAATATTGCCGCAAGTTGTTCGTCTCAATTTTGAAGAAAAAAACTCTATCCTGAGCAATGTTTTGTGGGGTCCCCAAGATCGTTTCGTAAAAAGAGTCGATTTGATTTCAAATTGAATTCAGAAAGCCGCACACACCTGCGATAAATTCGACAAGTTCCTGAGCAGCAGCCAGAAAACCCATTAGCAAACGTGCATCAACAACAGTCCATGGACAGCATTGCATTAACAGTTATTAACTGTTAAGTGCAATGCGCACTTATGTATGTGTGTGCACATAACAGCGGGCGCATCAGCAGACAGCGAGTCGTCTGCCATACATGTGTGGACATGTGTGTGTGTGTGCGTCTTTTCGTTCATAAACAACATAGTAAATAATTCGTCAAGTGTTTATTTACTCCGGAATACAACTACGACTACGAGTACGAGTATCGTATCCGATTTCACAGATCGAAGACGCGTGACACAATCAAAGTATAATTGAAATTTCTCACAGAACAGCTGTTCGCTGTCAGATTAGGACGGGCCCTAGAAAAAGAGGCGTAAGCAAATCAAAAAGAAATCACTTGAAAGGGATGGATGGTCACGGCCCTGCACAAATCATCGATATCAATTATGAAAAGCCGGGGGAGAGGCTTTCCCATTTGCATTTGAATACATATTTCATTTAGGCGTTAGTCGGAATATATATGTAGATATGTACATAAATCATTTTGCATTTAAATATTTTGAATAAATTGTTGAGCATCTGCCTTGCGCGGACGCACATCAAGGAACCATTAGAGTTGGCCCAGGACTCACAGTATTTTTGTCATAGGCACTGTATTGGGTGCAGGGGCAACATCTGCACATTGCTTCGGTGATCAAAAAACACACAGATGTAGCTCCAAAGCCCATACCATACCATTTAAGGGAACGTATGTAACTGGGACTCACCTTTCCGTGGTGGGCTCTGCACATATCAGCGGCTGCTTCAGCTCAATGGCCTGGCCATTCTTCTCCTTCAACTCCCCATTCTCCATATAATATTGTACCAGTTCCGGCAGTGTGGCAAACTTTTCACCTGCAAGGTCGGGGAAGGTTAGAAAATTCCTCTGATAGCACTTGGAGGATACCACTTACCGCCATAGAGATCAAAGAAGTCGCCATTGTTTTGGATTTTGATGTGTGTAACCTCATTGCCACGGCGAACGGAGAGCGTGAAGGCGCCTGGATTCGAGGAGGAGAGACGTGCAAGAAACGAGCCATCAAAACCTTCTTCCTGTAGCAATTTCTCAGCTTCGATGCCAGATATCGTTGGGTGGAACCATCTGCGCGGGCAAACAAAGGATCAGCAGGGTGAAAGAGTCAGTCGTTTGTTTATTTACTGCTGATCGTTCATATCCTGAATAATATTGTATCTACATACATACATATGTACATGCTATTCCATCAAACCTCATTCTCATTCCCTTCCCCAATCTCGCTACATGGGCGATTTGATTCGATTCAGTACCCCAACCCGTGTCGGACCCACGCCAGCCCCAGCAACAGCTGTAAGAGTAACAGTTCATTGGGATGCCCCTGCTTCTTTCCCATTGCTGATGATGGGGCGGGAGGCAATTCTCTTGCACTTTGTTGCACTTTTTATCTCAAAAATGTTGTTTCTGCTTCTTTTTGCCTTTTGTATATACTTATACATATGTAAATAGCCCAGTTGGGAGCGTGTGCCGTGTGTGCGTTCCAGTGTGCGTGTGAACGAATGTGTTGGGCCCTGGGCGGTGGAGACGGCGAGTGTAACGTGTGTACATATGCCATGCACACTCGCCTGTGTATGCGTGAGGGCGTGCGGGTGTGTGTGTAAGTACATGGTCGTATTTCTTATTGGATTTACCTTCGCGATGACATTTTCTTATTGAATGCGCACTTAAAAAATAAATTAATGGTACACCAAAGGAAAAAAAATGAAACTTATGTCTATATGATTTGTTTAAACTTATTTTACGGTTGGATTTGGATACAAAAAAAAAACTATGGATAGGCTAGGCTAGTCGTAGTGATGGAAACTATCGACAGCCTTGCCTATCGATAGCTATCGGCCATAGAGCGCAAAATTTTTTGCCATTAGCACCATTTGCGCCAAACAGCACTCGGAACGCCAATAACAGCACAAAATGCAATGTACAGAGTTGAAGGTTACTAAAAACGACAGGCACTAACCAGCAAAGTAAAAAAATTTACCCTCAATGCGTGTAACAGCGCATTATGAAACTATTGACTATTGAATCGCACAATGATGCCCTCTAAGAAACGGATTTTTATTTTGACCATAGGCCAAAGCATGGTACTCAGAACAGCCAAATTTACCATCGAATCAGGGATGATATTCATTTGTAAACGATAAAAATGCATGCCTGTATTTCAATCGACGGAAACCTTTGCAGCAGGCGTTTTGCTGACGAGTACTACGATCAGCAAATAAATAGCCGATTAATACTGGAAAGGCAACGATACATACTGAAAAAGCAAAAAGTGTGTATTCTGGGCACGGTCAGAATGTAGAAATATTCAATCTTTCGTCAACAGAAAGAAAAGCAGGCACAAAAAAAAATGGAGAGAAGCAAGCGAGAAAGTGCCAGCCGGCTAAATTCAAAAAGACAAATTTAATCTCGTTAACTCAGTCAAATGAAAGTCGATTATATGGATTATAGGACTTACTAACTCTATACCCGGTAGTCATTTGATTGTTTAATAATTAGATGAAAAGCACGTTTGCATTTCTACTCCGCAAGAATAGATATTATGTATCCAACAGCGCCCACAAATAGTACATTCCGGCTTGCTGTCATTCAAAATTTGAATTTTTAACTGACTTTATTTGTATACAAACACTTAACAGTGTAACATCGAGCAAAATATATGGTATTATCAATGGATGGAAATGGAAAATATAATTCCTAATAAGGCCCATAATTGTTGCTTGGTGCTAAGATTAATGTTGCCAATTTTTCGTTTTCAAGATCTGAAGTGGCGAGAAGTGGCGTAACGGCGATTTCAGTGAAAATTGGGGCAATATTTACAGTACTAAGCCGTTAGACGAGACAGGGCCATTTTTCTATGATTTCTTTAAGTAATTGAAGGTGGAAGAGTCTTTGTGGAAGAACTTTTATCATAAATCATCATTCTTTTAGAAGATACTCATAAGGGAAAGACCGAAAAAATAACGTTTGATGCTTTTAATAGGTCTTAAAATCAAAGTAAATTAAGTTATATTAAGCTTTCACCTTACCGAACTGAGTACCAGGTAGAATAGTAATTTTTGAAATTTGTTTGCTCGTTTTGATTTTCGCATGCGGAGCAACATTGGCGACCCAAGAAGAAGAGCCATATTCCATGTGCAATTTAGTAAATATCCATTCGTTTGCTTTTTGTTTTTTCTTTTATTATTATAAAGCGTGACAACATATGTACGTATGTATTGTTCACATATACATAGGTTTATATAGAATCTTAAACATTTATGTAGTTTCTCTGTGTGTTTGTCATTTTTGTATATATCTATATATATAGGCATTTATGCATATTGTTTACTAACAAAGGTACCTAAGATTTGCATTAGATGTGATGTATTGAATTATTCCCCTCTCCGAGAACAATGAACGATGCTCAATAGCGACTGGCGTCCTCTACCGAAGACTGTGGACAAGCTCCGGCGAGCCCCAATGGGGATTCTGTCACCGTTTTATTTTATCTTTGGTTTTTTTTACTCTTCGTGAAATGTAATACATGATATAAATGTTGTTCTTGTTGGACTTGACGATGCCACCTTTATATAATTGTATTTTTTATTTATTCATATATTTTTTTTTTTTTTGGATTCTTTGTTTTGTGTGAAAGTAGCTTAATAATTAAAGAAGAAAAAATAGGCCTCGTAATAAAAATAACAGTACTATGAGCCAGACTGACTTTTTAACTACATTTTTGTTTCTTTTGTTTTTATTTGTAGTTTTTATTTATTTATTTATTAGTTGTATTTATGCTTGCTTGGTAAAAGTAAATAACACAGCGTTTCCTATGCAAATTAAAATTATATTAATCCCTTTCATATCTTTTGTTTGGAACAAAACAAAACGCGTTTTATGGCCATGAGCAAAAAAAAAAAAAAAAACAAAAACGCTTAAATAATGTATATAAAAACATAAATTGATGCGAAAACAATCTCTTGAGCCTAAATCCCGTCTCAAACGATGCAAATTTGACGCTAAGGTTTATATAATTTCACGACGAACACATGTGGAATCGGCGGCATATGGAAAGGTCCCTGTCCAGCTAGAGGTCTGCGGCCATACACAACTTACAATCTATACATATAAGTTACATATGGTACAAGCTAGGCTAGGGATTTGCTGCCGGACAACGAGAGTCCCGCTTGGATCGATCAATACAACGAGAATCAATATGAACTAAGCAATAAGTTTATAAGTATATACATCCTCTGTGCAATCTCTGCAATCTCTGCAATCTCTGCGATCTCTGTGATCTGTGCAATCTGTGCAATAGAGATAGTTTGCCACTCCCCTCCTTAGACATAAAGATACATTTGTGTATATTTGTAAATATATTAAGCTTAGTTGGAATCTGCTCTCTAACAATATGACTCGATTTAGTGTAAATATTACTGGCTGTAGAGGATTCCAAGCGGATTCAATTCGAGAGAAGTGAGAATAGTCGCCGTGGCGAGGACTGGCCAATTATGTCTAGCACACTTTCCGCAAATATTTAATTCGATATTTACGTCTATATATGTATGGATGTGTTACATGTGTTACATATTTGTTACATATTTGATCTATATATGGAAATCTCATCGGCTATCTTCTAAGCATTTTCATTGGCTGAGAAAGTGTTTGCAGAAACGGATAGCAATTAAAATAATCGTTTAGAATAAAATCTAATCGTTAAATTATAATATTTATATGCACGTATGTATGTATATAGATTTACGGTATAGTTGTATAAACACAGACAGAGAGATAAAGCGATAGATTGGGTTCCTTAGCAGTTGCATCGCTTATGTGGGGCAGAGAACCTTCAGTATGTAGTCCGTGAGAAGAGCCGGCACCGTGGGGCTGTCTTCATTTATGGCCTTGAGTACTGCGGGAGGGAGAATCATTAAAGGGATGCTGCAACGATTACTGTGCTCTCTTGAACTTACTCTTAATCAGGACCTGCAGGGACTGATTGTTGGGCGTACCATTCTCCAGGTGATACGGAATAACAGTGGTCAAGTATTTGGGCTCGGGACCTGTAGACGTCAATCAATGTTATTAGCAAGACAGAATAATATACATATATATATAAGCGGCACGAATTGAATAAGTGAGAGTGAGGGCTTTGTTTTCTGCGTGCAAATTTTGACAGCAATCAGTGTGAATCTGTAAAGAATATCCCGAGTACGCTCACAAAAATTCGAGTAATTCGTCTGTCTTTCAGTTCATTTTGTGCACCCCTTCATTCTAACTCATACAACTCAATGCCGGAGGTCTGTGAAACGCAGCTCAACTCAATTCGAATGCATTCTATTGGATTTACATACGTCTCGAATGGAGCCATGCAGATATCTAGTATTTAACAATAGTTTTTTACCAGTTATCTCGTAGACGAGCAAGCTCTAGACGTAACAAACTCTAAAGCTAACATGGGAACGATGGTTCTGAAGTTTTCCAAAGCTTTGCCCCTCTTAATACTACTTAAAGGCCACAACAATGAGTTGTGTATGGGGCTGTGTATGGGGTACATATCCCTACACTGCACAAGTGGCAGGACAAAAAGGTGTCCGTAACGTACCCTGGAACTTGCCACGCTTCTTCTCAACGTGGTATTGTCGACGCTTGTTTTGCACGGCCAGCAGCAGGGAGATGAATGAGTTCTTTAGCTCCTTCTCGTACTCGAGCTCATCGCGCAGCGCCAGCTCGTTGATCAGGGTCTCGCTCAGTTCCTGGATCAGCACCTCCATCTCCATGTACAGCTCGTTCAACTGTGTTGTGCTGAGATATTGCAGCTCTTTTGGACATTTTTGGAAATTCATATACATTAGTTTCAAGCAAATTGACTTCGATTTGTGTGCCTACTTTCTGCGTACAGGGGCGCCCCAAGCACTTCGCGAGCCTTCTCTATGACCTCCGACTCGCAGGTGTCGGGCTCATCCAAGGGACTCTCCGCCTCGTCCATGATGTCGTCAATCTCCTTGATGACCTCCTCGACCGTCTTGATGGGCTGATCGTCGATGTCCCCGTTCAGGCCGTTCAGGATCAGCGCGTGCATGTCCAAGTCGTTAGCCACCGCCTCGTCCTCGCTGGCCAGATCGTTAAACTCGTCGCCGCCTGGAGTGTGTGGATACGAGTGCTGGTGTTTCTGGAGCTGATGCTGATTGCGCTGATGCTGCTGCTGCTGCTGCTTTGTGTGGTTTTGGCCCAGGTTGAGTGTGGGCATGTGCATCTGACGGGTATACGACTTGGACCAGTCGATGGGCAGAATGTTTCCAAAGTTTCCAGTGATGGTCCACCACATTCTGAAGAGAACAGAATAAACTTGGAGTTAGGTTTCGTTTAAGGTAAGCAAAAGGCAGTCGAAACGTTTCGAGTCCTCGCAAAAAGGACAGATTGATTTGTTCTTATCTATAAAATAATACCGAAGCACTGCTCAAGATGCAGCTGAAGCATTCTGATAGGTACATAGTATTCATGGCATTGGGAAGGCGTGGAAGACGCGAGAAACCAAAAGCCCAAGGCAAGACAACAAAAATTAAAAATGGACAAGATGAGATATGTACGAAACAAGCAGAGCGCATAAATTGTTCGTGACAACACGCAGGGTACAACCGTGGTGCTGGCTAGGGGTAAGGCCTGGCTGTGGCAAGGGGAGTGTATCCACAAAAATAGGGTGTTTCCAGTGTGTTTACTAAAAATTCTGATAATTACAGACTACAAAGTATGCAAAGTACGGAACAAAGTATCCCGCTCACTCCGCTAGGTGGCGTGAAAGTGAAGGGCTTCTCCAGGCCGTCAGTATGTAGGGATGGACCTTATGGGGTGGCAAACGACACCTTCACGAACCTAATAACCCCTATACATTTTTCGAGTACCGAGTATAATAAATTTACATATATTTCTAGCGATGAGATGGCTCTTGCTCGTTAAGTGCCGCGGACGGCATATACATTTATCGCACACACATGCATGTACATACATATGTGTGGACGAGTACATTTTTCAATGATCGTGCATATTAATATACGAGTATAGATACATGCCATATATTTTCTGGTGTGGGCAACAGTTTTGGAGTGAACAAAAAACTACAGACTCTGCGAGTCTGCGAGCGAACGAAACTAATCTAAGTCGGAAACGCCAAGTGGAACACTTTTATGAAGTAACATTGACACATCAAAAATGCTGCTGCTGATGACATTCCCCCCCGAATTTGGGTCACATACACAGATACACACACACACAGCCAAATACTCAGATGCCGAGCGCTACTCACTTCTAAAAATGAGATGATAATGTTAGTATTTCGTTCTTGGAACATTTGTGTGTTAGTCTGTGTGCGTGTGTATACTGACAGTATTTTATTTTGAACATCTTAAAGTGGAACGTGACATGCGCATATTTGCTGATCGAAACTTCGATCTGCTGCCCAAAGACTTACTTCTCCTCTCTGTTAAGATTCTTTGAGCATTGAGGAGCGACTTGTCCGGAGCAAGCTTTCAGTGCATTGGGGGAAAGCCGTTGTTATCGTAGGGGAGAGCCCACCTGGACACTAGATGGACTGAAGGCCATAACAATGCTTCCAGAGGTCTCTAGAAGTGCCCATCCACAATCCCAAGTTCCTAAGTTCCTTCTACCGTGATCAAGTCTATCAAGCGGCAGCTTTCATAGCTAATTTTTCTGTTTGGATTCCACAGCTGGCTTTCCACTGCAACAGACATCATCTCCATCTCACAATCTCTCCATCTGAATCGCCTTCATCGCCTTGGGCAATTAACACAAGCACATTAATAATAAAATATTCCCCTTCATCTCCAATAAAGATGAAATGTTCCGGCTGACCGAGCATTTATCGCAAGCGAACACACAACGAACCCCCAACAAGTATCTTGGAGTCTTGGAGTCTTGGGGTCTTGGACTCTTGGAGTCTGATAAATATGATACTGTAAAGAGAGGGATAATGATAACTCTCGTGTCTTTAACCGGTCGCTTTGCCTTCCGGATCTGCATAAGGGGTGGCGTTTCATGCTGGGAATAATCCAAAGCCTACAAAACATGAGCTGGAACGGAAAATTGGGGACGAAATTCTCTATGTCTGCCTTGGATTGGGAATACTCTATTAACGGTCTGGAACTTTGTGGGCAGCGCCTAGGCCCGCGGCTCTACTGTCATACCCGATACTCAGTCCTTATATACGACTACAGTCCGTACATCACTGACTTTCGTCAGCTAAAACCGAATACTTTGTCCTTATTAACACGGTTTGGCATACTCTCTACCATATGGACCCGACGTACTGTCCCGGACCTAGGGCACTAGGAGGGTGAACTCATCGGAAAAGCTAACTTTTATCTCAGCAGGACATGAGTGCTTTAGATCCTACTTATCCAGTTTTAGTGGGAGACAGATCCGTTCTGCACACACTGTGCACGGGCCATAGAAGATTTCCTGCTGATCGGGAAGAGCTTAAGGGAGGCTTATACCAATGTATACCGTATACCTTTCGAGTATCGCTACATTGTGGCGTTTCTTCTGCTGTTTCGGGAGCTCTGTGGCTGACCCTGACGCACTACGTATCTGATGTGGAGCAAGTTGCCACAATTCATTATTCATTATTCATTACTTTCCGACAATTAACAGTTGGCTTCAGTGGCATGGCAGATTGCCGAAACGACGAAACGCCGAAAGAGCCGCCTCGCATAACATCGTTTCTCATCGTTTGGTCGAATACTATTTCCCTGATATACATTTATGACGGAAATAGGAACATTTTAATGAATTCTAATTGCGAGCATTTAGATAAACAAATAAATGGTTGGTCGTCCGAGATGAGTCAACACGCAGAGCCACAAATTAGCCATTACATCATCGTTATAATGAAGATGGATGGATTATTCTGGTGATCACCACAGCCACCTATGGGACCCACATAGCCCCCTCCCATCCAGACAACTGGATTCGTTACGCCATGACTTCTTTCTCCTTTTCTTAAGTTTTTTAGACTGGCCAACTCTTTGGTGGAACAAGGAGGTTTCACAGATCTCATCGAACAGGAAGGCGGGAAGAAAAAGAAGAAAAATGTGTCAAGTCTACCCGACCGATCCAATACAGTTGGTCCTATATCGAGCGACGCTTCGAATGTCGAATGGAATGTCGCCAAGAACTATCATATGATATTTATCTGATAGCGAGGAAGTAGCAGCTTTTAAAGCGGACAGGTGCTACTCGTTAGCTGCTGGGCTAAGCAAAATAAGACCCGCAAAGAGAGCGCATCGGGAGAGCGCAGTGGTTGCAGGAGCTGCTAATAAGAGAGAGACAGAAGCACAAACACTTCTGGCCACTATGGGAGGAAGGGGAACAAGAGCTCTCTGGATATCTGTGAATATTTTGGTAAATCCTATTATCGCACACGTTTGAGGAGAAGTTGAGATTTACGTATGAATCGAATCGGAAATCGGACCGGATGGATGGATGGTCTCGTACCGCCGAAGACATCTAATTTGAATACGTACCGTTTTGTATCGTGTATTTGGTGGAGCGTAACTTTTTACGCCAGTCTTTCCGCAGACAAGTAAAAACCGCAATTTATTCCCAAAAGTGTAACGAATATTGTGATATTTTTCAATGGTCACAATAAAGCTCACAAGCGACAGAAAATCACACTCTAAATGGAACAGTTTCTTAAATTAAATCTCAGATGTTTTTGGCAGACCAAAGGTCTTTTCCGATCCCTTGCTATCAAGTCTCTGGCTAAATCATTGAGGAAAACAATCTTCAAGAAAGCCGCCTGAAACGTTATGGCTCGCTTAGATGAGAGCAGTCGAAACGTTTTGGGCCACCAACTCACGTACTCTCTATTATGCTGGGATTTCAATTTTCAACTTGATTCTTTGTGATATCTCAGGAGGCTGCACTCTAGGTCTTATAGTCTCTGACGGAAATGGCCATATCGACGCGCCCATTGATGCTGATCAAGGAACATACGCTTTCTTCTGGCTATACTTTTGGGGGATGACGAACAAAAGTTTGAGGAAAATATAATCAATTACGTTTTAGCTTAAATTTAAATAAATTTGAGAGTTTCAGACCTATCGGATCAGATGTAAAGAGTGGTTGAGTTGATAGATCTCTACAATCATTTTGCGAATTGAAACCCAACCCAAATACCACAAAGGTGAAACTCAGAGTCTATGATCTGTACAAACCCTCTCGAAATTCTTCTTTCGGCTCTTCGTGTCTCCCTTGTTATTGTTACTGCCTTTTGGAGTTGGTTCACAGGTATTTTCACTCAACCGCAGCGGACACTACATCATCCACACATTGAATTTTCGCCAACCGAAGAGAATAGCTCCGTGCCATCGTGGTACGACCGATTCATACCCTTTAAAATGTCTGCTTGGTAACTGGAGATAACCAAACGTTACCTGTTCCGCTCTAAGGTCTCCAGTCAAGTCTTAGGGGTCCGTTCCATTCATGTTTGACATATTTTGACTACAAATCGGGTTATTTTTCCCATTAAAGCGCACTTTTAAGGGGGTATCGCTCTCCCATTTTCTCTGCGATTAATGGCCAAGCCAAAGAGTTGTTCGGCCAGGCCAGGCGTGAGACCACGTCTAACAAAGACATGTCAAAAGAAGAGAGGGTGTCGCTGTCTCCATTGGGACGAGTGTGAAAGTTTTCGTGGGTTTGGGCCTAGCTTCTCTCCAAAAATTTGTAATGCTTTAGGTACTAGGACTAGACCAGCCTCTTTGAAGAATGAAGAGAACAAAATATATGCCACCACAACAGAAACTTCAAAGTGCTTCTAATTTTAGGAGGTTCACACTTTGCGTTGGCACACGGCGGTTCGATTGGAGGAGGGATTGGGGACACAGCCAGTGACAGCGACAAAAAGAAGAGCCAAATGCGAGTCCATAGTAGAGGACGTTCGCGGAGAATTTCCCTAGGCAAACTTCTCTTGGAGTTTGTGGTCTCGGGCTCCCGGGTTTATTCAATTTATAATTAATTTGTATAAATAGGCCATTCAAATTAACAAAACGCACGAGAGAGAGAGAGAGAGCCAAAGAGTCTGCCGGATCGGCGGAGCCACTTGGAGACCCACCAGGGTGCGGTGAGCGGAGAGCGAGAGACAGAAAGAAATTACAAATATTTATGGCTTCCATGGCGATCTAACAGCGTTAAAACCGCAGTTACATACCGCACACACACACACACACACACATATGTGGCCCATAAACAAATAACTGCAAATATGCGGGGACCCATGGACATACCAGAGACGGGCATGGCCGGAACGAAAACGAAGTGAAATATTGTAATTTCTTTCCATACGTTTATTAATCGCTCTGCACCAGGTGTCGACAAGGCCCTATTTTATGTTTATAGGAAAGTGCGCTGCTGCAATGTTTCGTTTTGCTGGCCCTTAACGGGGCCACGCATAGGCCAGTATGGCCCCTAGTTATTCGGATAGGGGTCCTCGAGAATCGAGGTGTTTTTAGGCCAAAGCCCAGCAGTTCCTGTGGCGTCCTCTTGGGATCCAGCGATGCCAGCACCGGGGCGCCCAGGTGTTTCCTCCTTGCCCTTGGGAGAGCCGGGCTTCGATTGCCCCAGGTTCAGCACATTTCCTACAACTGTCTCTGTAGGTGATGCCCAGCTTTGTTGCAAGTGCCGCATACAGAGTGCTTTCAGAACTGGGCATTAGTGCCAACGGATTGCAGATGCAACCTCCCGCCGCCTCGCCTCACGCCTCAGCACCCCACCATTTTCCCTTTGTTCAACTTTACTCAAAATACAAAAATTACCATTTTTTACGGTCTCTGATTAAGAGTGAAGGAATGCCATCCAATACTTATTCCATATTTTTTTAAATACGATTTTTACTTTTATTTGCATAATTAAAGCGAGGGGGAACGTTGTGAGTCGCGGCAAAGGCCGCGGATCTACTTTGTACCCAGTCAGTATATCTGTGTGAGAGAGAGATAGAAAATAAGTAAGCTTATGATTTACGTAATTTATGCAATATATTTTATATATTCGATTTTATCGGTTTCCATTTTTCTTTACATTTTTTATTCACGAAGAGCGTCTGACGAAGAGTGTGTGTGTGAGAGAGAGAGAGAGAATAGGTAGGCACTGCAGTTTCATTTTCTTCTTGTGGCTATAACAATGATCCGATCTAAACCAGAATCAGAATCGATAGACAAGACATGGTCCATCATTTTTAGTGTTTTCAAAATTGTGAGGGCGGATATAACAGTGGGATTCATTTGTAATAATTTTTACAAAAATACAACTTTTCCCTTTTAAATTCCCAATAAATTGCAGTCCATCATCGGTTTACTCTGGGTTTTTTTTAAGCAAAAGCTCGTATATCGTTTTACCTAAAAATGCAATTATTTGCTCTACATATTTCTACAAAAACCGATTTGTATATTCTGATATATGTACCAGCTAGAAGTTTTGCGTGCTGTGATAATTTCGTCCACTGTGCGTAGCCGACTCGCTGCTGCCTGCTCAATGGCTGTTGTCTGGTGTCGAGGACTTTTGGGTACCCTCGACACATCCGCCTCTCACTCTCAGTCATAAGGCCGAACAGAATCATCCCATCATCTCGTCCCATCCCAATTCCAGTCTCAATGACTCAGAGTTAGAGATGGGCTTGCAATGAAATTTTTCGGCACGACCCAAGACGAAAAAAATAGAAATATTTCCAAAACACGGCCCAACACGGTCGTCATCGTATTTGTAGTCGATACTCAAAGAATATATAGGAGTATATGAGATTTGTGGTGGAAGTGAATGTGTGTAACGCCCACATATCGGCCCTTGCCGCGGCTCACAACGTTCCCGCTCCTTCTTAACACTTTTATGAATATTGCAATACATTCCAATTCCTTCGAAAAGCGTCGCCAGGACATTAAATAGCAAGTATGTAGTTATAGAGGTTGAATTTTTGTAATTTTTTAGTTAATTTTAGAACTTTTAGTGTATTTTTAGAGCATGAATATTTCCAAATGTTTTTAGTGCGTGAGGGGCTTCATCTGATCATCTGTTTCTTGCACGAACACTTTGGTTCGTCGTGTTTTGAACGAGCACGCAAGATGTGCGACACGAGGGAAGACACGGTCCACTCGCATCTCTATTTAGGAGCATCGGGGACGCACCCAATTATAAAAGATCCACTCAAATACTCTGTTCCCCACTAATGCTCCCTCCTCTTCTTCCTTCTTCTCTCTGGGCTCCTTCGGTTGTCCTTGACTGTATTTAAAATGTTATTTTTCGTTTGTTTTCCTTGTTTTCGTTGCCTTATGATGTAATAGCCCGACGCAAAAGCGAGCTCCGGGTCCGTGTGTGTGTGTGTGTGTGTGTGTGGGGTGAATTAGTCATCAGGTCTATCTCTTACGGCAGTCAGACATCTATAATAGCTGAATGGCGCCAATATTGGCAGAGGCAGAGGCAGAAGCAGAGGAAGTCGCGGAAAAGGTTTAGATTGAGTGAGGTTAGGTTCGCTCAAGCCATCTCCCTCCCACAATTATCAAGCACCTACACACACACACACTCACACACACATATCATGTAGGCTTGCAGTGAGGGGTGTTTGTGTCTGTGTCTGTGCCCTCGGCGACGCCTCGAAACAATGCCTAAAAGGTTAACGTCCTTTCAGCCACCCCCGTCCGACCCAATCCAGTGGGGTCCGAAAAGTTTGCGGCCCGGAAACGGCTCTCGTGCAATAAGAGCAGCAACAACCCCAAGCCAGGTCCTGCACCGCACAGTAATGCATTCAAATTGATACACATTAAGCTTACTCGCTCTCGCTCTCGCTCTCTAGCGCTCTCTATCGCTCTCTTTCTTGCCCCGTAAACACGCTACGACATGTCGCTTGGATGACTCATCCATCCATAAAGTGACAACTGATGGGGAAATACACATACATATCTACAAATATACATTTGTATAAATTGTTTTATTGTTTTTATTTGGCTCTTACTACATAAGAGGGCGGTTGCCGGTTGCTTAGGCGTTTGCTTACCCCATCATCGCCCCCAATATTTAACAACCAACAACCTAGAGTCGAGAACGGCTTTGGGTGTGTGCAAAAACGTACGTAAACATATGTATGTATGTATGTATATAGTAGAAGGACAACATCCGAATATGTAAATATTTATTTGAAATCGCGCATTTTAGTTGGTTTCGATCAATTCTTCGGAAATCTATTGAAAATCCCTCCAACTGGGCCCAAATCTTAAATATGTTCTTCAGTTTAGCCTTAAAGAAATAATTCTTCTACGACTTATGTCATTCACTGTGTCCTTTTCAAAGGAGACAAATTTGTTCTCCACTGAACAATTCTTTTTAAAAGGGGAATTTTAGTCAATGTTTGGCCCTACAAGGCCCTACATCTGGCTGATACCGCCTGAAAGGGTAACGAGAACTAGTGGCAAAGGAAAAAAGTAAACAAAATATATCGTATGATATATTATTAGGTCTATTCATATAAACAGTAACATGAGTAACGCCATACGAATTGTTTGTACTCGATTTTTTTCTGCCTTGCTCTAGAGGTGGCTCTAGGGTCTCCAGAGCCAGCCGCTCTCTTCTTCTATACATGAGGCTGAGATTTAGCCGTGTCCCATAGATTTTAGATCTGCCTACTTGCATGGGTTTTTATGATGTCGAAGACCCATTACTTTGGAATGCATTACAGAAAAGTCTTATTTTGCGCAGTATTTATTTTTAATTTTTTTTTAAATACATAATGTATTTCATACAAGACTTCAGATTGGAATAATTGTCCTTGGGCTATTCAGCGTGCGTCGCCTCAAATTCCAAACACCTCGCTGCACATGACCATTGAAATGTATGGTCGTTACTTATCTAGCTATTTATATTGTCTTTGGCAGAACGCAGAACATTGAACTCTGGTCAAAACGGGAATCGATTTTGGGCTTCGCTCGGCTGAAAGCGCCGAGTCAACCGCCAAGCAGCCCAATTAAATGTTGGTACTAGAGACTTGGCACCGTTGTCACGACTTTCTCTCTCCCCCTCCCCCGGCTCTTGTGGCGTGTGCCTTACGATCGAAACCGGAGGAGTCCGGCCTATATGGGTAGTACTGTGCCATAATTGGCATATGGCAAATCCGTTAGCTTCTGCCCATCTTCCGTCTCACTCTCCTTTTGTCCCTCTCCCTCGCTTGCCCAGCGAACAGAATTTCTATCTGGGTTGTCCTTGGAATACAGTTACGAAGAAGGGCAGAGAGCCCTAGGTGGGAATGCAGCTCTGCTGGACAGCCGAGAATCAGGACTGAACAAGTTTCCCCAAGTCGACCAGATACTCTTAGCTGGAACCGCTCATCGCAGTCGTGATATGCAGAGCATGCGTTTAGCTAAAATTCGAGTTTCCGCATCGTAATCGTGTCTGACCGTTTTCCCGTTTGCTTTATGTGAACCATCTTCAATGCGCTAAATATGTGTGCACACATGTGTGTGTGTGTGTGTGTAGGTGCCCATGTATGTTGTATGTGTACATGCTTGGATGGGAAAGAGAAAAACATTGACAGGTGGAACAGGGGATGGCCAACAAGAAAGAACTGTTGCAGAGGGGGCAAAAACTGGTGACGATGGTCCGGTAAGCTTTAAGCCTAGTACTGTGATCTAATGGCACATATACATATGTATGTATGTACATATATTGCTCAATATTTGGGACAATGTTGGGCTATTCTCCAAGTTGATTTGCACAGGATGTGGGCGAGTATTTGCGCTCACAGTCGAAAGAATGGCTGATGTCACGCGGATTGCCGGAAAGAATTTTGTGCGCCATTGGTGTTTGTTTTTATTGCAATGGCCCGCTGGACAGACGAAGACTAGAAGCGGGCCCTAGCGGATTATGCCGTTTGTTTGCTTGTATATTTATGGACATTGGATATGAAATAATTTATTGCGCCCCACACTCGACTGTCTCCCTTCCGTTATCGTCATGGTTTAGCTTTGGACAAGCGGGACGGAACCTGACAGGGCAGAATTTATGTAGTGCATCTGCAGCCTCACTCCCCCGTTCCCTCATCCACCCACAGAGCAACAGTGTTCCCCCGTATACAGTGGCAATATACCGAAAGAGCGAAAAACAACTCCCGACACTTTTATCGATCCAGAAACTACCACCACCTACTAGGATTACGTCTTTATGTGAGGCCGGGGTTAGCCTTGGTTGGACCCGGGGGAGGATGAGTGGGGCATGCGCACTACCCGCCAGTAGCGTCGCAATAGAGACAAAACCAGCACACAATGATGCACTTTACATAATACAAGAGCGCTCGAGAATGTGGATACAGGATGGCTGGGCTACTCACTGGCATTCATTCATGATCTCCTCCTGGCTGCGCACCTGCACCGGGGCCAGCTCCTCGACGTTCTCCTCGTAGTTGCCGAAGCACTTAGTTATCTTGTCGTCGAACGTGTTGACCAGATCCTCCAGGCTGCCGCCGAATGTCTCTGTGAAGTTGTCCACATGATCCCCTTGGGCCGCCGACGGTTTGTCCAGCCCCGCTCCGTCGCCAGGCACCAGGCCCGCGTCGGAGACGCCCAGATCGGTGACGGATCCGCTCAACAAAGAATTGCAATTGGGACTGATGGTCCCGGCGCTACTGCCGACGCCGCCGTTCTTGCTGATATGCGCGTCACGGACCGCATCTTCAAGGAGGCGAAGCTTGGAGGCATCTGGCTTTCTGCCCACACTGACCTCCTTCAGGTTCAGGTTAAGCGTGTCATTGAGGGCGTTCTGGTTAGAGATGAAGTCGCAGCCGCCCCACTCATCTGTCTCCTCGAACTTTGCCAGGGGAGCCTCGAATTTTAGCTCGGCCATTTTGGTGCCGAGGTCACGCATGGCACGCGAGCAAAGAGCAGGAATCAGCACTGGGCACTAGGTTGGCTTGGTTATTTTATTTAGTTTATTTTGAGTTAAGCACTGTCCAGAGTTTCGTTTTTAAACCTGCACAGTTAGGAAAAACAATAAAAAAAATCACACACTCGATCGATTAAGCCGTGAGTAATATTTGCTGAACCGATTCGCTGGCAAATTGAATTCAATTATAACAACGACGACGTACAAAGATAAAAGCCTCGGAGTAGTGATGTAAAAAAACATCGATGCATCGAGCATCGATGTTTTTCTGCCGATGTTTACTGATGTTTTCCGATGTTTTTGCTGCTACCGATGTTGAGTGATGTATCGATGTTTGGCAAAACATCGATCGATTAGTTTCAAATTTGTAAGCAGCAAACACAGCAATGCCTGCCTCATTTGAAAGCAATCCTTCGTGTTTTTGGGACAGTGTGAAAAGTACCTATCCTTATTTATACAAAATTGCAATGCAATTTTTACGTTAATGGCATCTTCTGGGTGTATTTTGAACGGGTGTACTCAGCGGCTGCTAACATATTAAGTCGAAAACGTAATAGACTTTCACCTGTGCGACTAAGCCGCATTTTGGTTTTTGCAAAGCATTGACAAATAGTACTTATTTGAAATATTAGTTATCTCTGATGATATCTACAGTGATATGTAAAAGACTGCTATGAAAGCATAATCATTTCTTTTATGTTAAATATTGTTTCGTTTAGTCCTATGATATGTAAAACTCTGCTTTGAAAGCTCAAGTTTAATTTTTCCTTTGTTGAATATTCGGTTTTATAATCAAATGGGAAATTCTTCGATGCATCGAAGAATAAATCCGATGTATCAGTAACCAGTGTGACTTGTCGATAAAATATACCGTCCGACCCTCAGAAATATACCAAAATATACCGTTTCATTTAAACAAAATATCGTAAATATACTGTCGAATTCAAGGTATATATTCCCCGATTTGTATATTCCGTGGAATATTACTAGCTTTCTAGATCTCTCAGCCCTGCCCACATCATTTTATCCAATTGATAAATCTATTTTCTACTTGACTGGCTTATTTTAAATACTAGACTTTGATTTTTTTGCCTCAATTTTGGTTCCTCAACAACAATATAGCGTCTTGTATGATGAAAAACCGAGCTTAGCTCACTTAAGCCGCATCTATTTAAATAGTTGAACTACTTGAGGTAAATGGCGAAAAATATTAACGATTGTAAATTCTTCTTGTAGACTCATGCCAGCTTTCCTCTCAACTTAAAAAAAAACACTATATGTTTCACCTGAACTGCGCTTACATTATTAAATTTTTTAAATTGATGCATAATTTTTCTACTTAACTGACTTATTCTTAATGTTTGCTTTTATTGGATTTTGCGTAAGAAAAGGTTTAAACGAAAAATAATTACTAGCTAGAAAGAACGCCCAACTATGCCCACATAATTTGATACAATTAATGAATCTATTTTCCACTTGACTGGTTTATTTTAAACTATTGCTTTTGTTGGATTTAGTCTAAAAAAGGTTTTAACGAAGAAAGTCAAATAAAAATAAAACGTAAGAGAAAAGTCGTTACCATTGCTCAATTTTGATATTCCGTTGAATAATGCTGACTAACTAAAACCTTTAGCTCTGCCCACATAATTTTAGGTCATTGATGAATAAATTTTATACAAAAATGGTTAATTTTTGGTCCTTGCTTTTATTGTATTTTGACGAAAACCAGGTTTAATATCTTAATATAAATATAATATCCTTTTCCCAAGGAAATGCAGAATGTTGCCCATGTTGCGGGACATGCTGCACGTTTTCTCGGCACATGAGTCTGGCTCATACAAAGTGAATGGTGCCACAACTTTTGTGCATGGGTTAAGTAAAAACATTTTTGACGATCTTCATTGGCCGAAAACAAAAATCGCGCAGTTTTCGTTTCAAAACCGTTTCAGCTACCGTTTCGGTTAATGTGTGATATATTTAAACCTGTTGAAAAATATACCCAACCCAACACATCAATGAAAAAATACATATTAAAAGTAACTTATCAATTCCAATTTTAATACTAGTCCCTAGGGTCCGTTAAACTGACCAACATGGCAAGTACCCTGCTGAGTAGCTGGGTACCCTGTGCTATGGGATAGCGTTCACCTGCGCAAACTATTGGCGGAGGAGGCCCAAAATGTTGTTGCAACATTCAAATTAAACCAAGACCCATTATAAAAATCTTTTTTATTCAATCAGATCTCGCGGAGTTACTAACGATTATCCAACTATGTATGAATTTTATGTAATTATAAGTAATTAGTAATTAGCGGCAGAATTGTGAGAATTATTTAAAATACAAAATTTAGCTGGATAGTTGTAGGTCGTTGAACAAATGCGGGACAGACCTCATGTTGCTTCCATTTTATAGGGTGATAAATAAAATAGTAGTGATAGTAAAATTGAGGCAGCCGATTACGCTTCTTTCGCGTCAAATCTAGCTGTTTGAAGACCAAATGCGGGAAAAATTTCTGAATTGCGGGAGGCGGGAATTCTGGATTTTTTATGATGTTGCTAAGCTAGAAACAGCTTTTTTCTGATAAAAAGTTAGCAGCACTGTGTATGTGTGTGTAGGTTTCCTACGCCATTACTCCCCAGTGGACCAAAAAGCGATAGTAAAACGGAACTATCATAAAATGTCCGGAAACGGACTTAGAAATGATAAAAATCCGGGAGCGATGAGTGAAGTCTCGCAAAATGCTCGCAGACGGACTTAGAAAAGAGCATTTACCGGACGAAAACCGTGCGACGACCAAAGTCTCGCAAAACTATCACAAACGGACTTAAAAACGGGTGAAAAATGGACAGAAAAGTGAAACATAACGGAAAAAATAGCTAGGTACGGGTGAAGTCTCACAAAATGCTCGCAGACGGACTCAGAAAAGAGCATTTACCGGACGAAAACCGTGCGACGACCAAAGTATCGCAAAACTATCACAAACGGACTTAAAAACGGGCACAATACGCAAGAAACGCCGGATCAAGTAATAGAACATGAACGAACATGTCAAACTGCGGCCCGGCACAACGCCGCTGTTTTTTCGTTTTGTGTTATTTTGTGATTAAAGACCGCAGCAGAAGGACGTAAACGGAGAGTTAATTCATAAAAATAGTGAAAAAAAGGAAAAATCGGTCAGTAAATTATTATATATAATATATAATTATTTATAATTAGAGCTATCATAGAAAAAATGAATAACCTGGACAAAAAAATGGACCTTATGCTTAATAAACTCGACGGAATAAATAACCTGGACAAAAAAATGGACATCGCGATTAATAAACTGGACCGAAACACAGCGGAAATGGTGGCTCTTCGTTCCGAAATTGGCTCCATTAAGGCGAAGGTTTGTGGTGAGATCCGCAAACCCAAAGTAGTTCTGCCTTACCAACCGCTCACAACCATAGAAGAATTGGATTATTTCGAGCATAACTTGCAGGAAGAAAGTTTCTTAAAAAATGTGGTAAGTGTTTTGCGTGAAACTCACGAGCTAAAAATATATTCAAAAATAATTCTGTACAGATCGCAGAGTTAATGATGTCGGGCGAGAAAGCATTCGAAAAATGGATTTGGAGTTCTTGGCGTTCAATTGTGTCCGACGAGGTCGCACGACAGTGCTCTTGGCGGGACACAGAGGAGAAAAAGTGCATTAGGGGCTTGCGGGTTACTCTAGCCATCCGTAGTAAGTATTATTTTCAAATTAATATGTATGTATATTGTAATATAATAAACATGATTATTTGTTTACAGCGGGATTTAAGGAAAGATTTTCGTTAGAAGACGCCGATTTCGACCGAATCACGCAAAAATTTTTCCAGTACGCCGAGGACAGAGTGTCGAAGGAGAAAAAACAAATTAAATTTAATTCACTAATATAATTTTTTAATCTATTTATGTACCACCAAAATTAAAAATTAAAATTAATTAAAATAAAATTAAAAATTATAACATATATCAATTTTTACACGGCTGAGTTTCGCTTAGCTCTCGTTTGCGATATCTTTTACGAAGTTTTGGTCCACTGGGTCTGTCTACGTGTAAAACTATCGAATTGAGATCCGAAAACGATAAGAAAATGAATCACTAGTCGCTCAGTTTGTGGCAGTGAAAGTTTCATTTTCGGTAGCTCAAAAACGGATCTTTTGCGAGCCTTTTATGATATCTTTTGCGAGACTTTTGCGAGCCGCTTATGATATTTTTTGCGAGACTTTTGCGAGCCCTTTATGATATCTTTTGCGAGCCGAAAGTAATATGAAAAGGAACGCACAATTTTTTTTTGTTTTTTATAATTTTTAATTTTATTTTAATTAATTAAAATTTTTAATTTTGGTGGTACATAAATAGATTAAAAAATTATATTAGTGAATTAAATTTAATTTGTTTTTTCTCCTTCGACACTCTGTCCTCGGCGTACTGGAAAATCTTTTGCGTGATTCGGTCGAAATCGGCGTCTTCTAACGAAAATCTTTCCTTAAATCCCGCTGTAAACAAATAATCATGTTTATTATATTACAATATACATACATATTAATTTGAAAATAATACTTACTACGGATGGCTAGAGTAACCCGCAAGCCCCTAATGCACTTTTTCTCCTCTGTGTCCCGCCAAGAGCACTGTCGTGCGACCTCGTCGGACACAATTGAACGCCAAGAACTCCAAATCCATTTTTCGAATGCTTTCTCGCCCGACATCATTAACTCTGCGATCTGTACAGAATTATTTTTGAATATATTTTTAGCTCGTGAGTTTCACGCAAAACACTTACCACATTTTTGAAGAAACTTTCTTCCTGCAAGTTATGCTCGAAATAATCCAATTCTTCTATGGTTGTGAGCGGTTGGTAAGGCAGAACTACTTTGGGTTTGCGGATCTCACCACAAACCTTCGCCTTAATGGAGCCAATTTCGGAACGAAGAGCCACCATTTCCGCTGTGTTTCGGTCCAGTTTATTAATCACGATGTCCATTTTTTTGTCCAGGTTATTTATTCCGTCGAGTTTATTAAGCATAAGGTCCATGTTTTTGTCCAGGTTATTCATTTTTTCTATGATAGCTGTAATTAGAAATAATTATATACTATACTATACTATTAAATAAATAATAATTTACTGACCGATTTTTCCTTTTTTTCACTATTTTTATGATTTAACTCTCCGTTTACGTCCTTCTGCTGCGGTCTTTAATCACAAAATAACACAAAACAAAAAAACGGCGGCGTTGTGCCGGGCCGCAGTTTGACATGTTCGTTCATGTTCTATTACGTGATCCGGCGTTTCTTGCGTATTGTGCCCGTTTTTAAGTCCGTTTGTGATAGTTTTGCGATACTTTGGTCGTCGCACGGTTTTCGTCCGGTAAATGCTCTTTTCTGAGTCCGTCTGCGAGCATTTTGTGAGACTTCACCCGTACCTAGCTATTTTTTCCGTTATGTTTCACTTTTCTGTCCATTTTTCACCCGTTTTTAAGTCCGTTTGTGATAGTTTTGCGAGACTTTGGTCGTCGCACGGTTTTCGTCCGGTAAATGCTCTTTTCTAAGTCCGTCTGCGAGCATTTTGCGAGACTTCACTCATCGCTCCCGGATTTTTATCATTTCTAAGTCCGTTTCCGGACATTTTATGATAGTTCCGTTTTACTATCGCTTTTTGGTCCACTGGGTAGAAACAGCTTTTTTCTGATAAAAAGTTAGCAGCACTGTGTATGTGTGTGTAGGTTTCCTACGTCATTACTCTGTCTAGATCTAATGCAAAGATATAATAGATCTAAGACTCGCAACTGATATCGCAAAAGGCTCGCAAACGATATCACAAAAGGCTCGCAAACGATTCCTTTGCGAGCTATCATATATGATACTTTCACTGCCACCAACTGAACGACACAAGTATCATATTTCTATCATATGCGGGTCCGAATGCGAGCGTTTTGTCGGGTTAAGTCTCGCATTTGACTCGTATGCGATATCATTTGTGAGCGTTTGGTTTGCTGGGGACTTGTGTAAGGCTTATGATGACACTTGCGTTTAGTGATAGACTGTTTCGTGCATATCTGCCTGTTTGTAGATATTAAATAAGAAAATTATAAGGGTAAATATACTCTACCCAAATGGACAAATATGCTAATGTGAAGTCGTGTATGAAATATGTTATTTATATTTACATATCTATAACCGCTCATTATATTTGTTTATGCTATATTAAACAAAATTAGCATCTAAAGCATTAACAAAATAATAGTTCCTCTGATATCGTGGGGCAAGCTTCTTTTATTTATTTATTTATTCTTATTCGCCAACGGAATCAAAATCCTTATCTGGCTAGACTAACTTATTTCTAACTTAAGATATTATCAGAAAATAACAAGAATTAATTATGGTAAAGGAAGAGGTCTCCAAGCAACCGTTTGACGGCTCCGTTCCCACTTCTTCAGTGTCATACCTTTTACTTTAGCATTATTACAGTATTATGTTAGTCCAGAAACCGAAAATGAAACAAACCAAACTTTGAAAACGAAAAAGGATACATTTACATAGTTTTGAGAGAATATATTGTGTTTGATATACTAACACATGCAAAGCGTTGCTGTGCTGGCTGGCTCATGATGGTGCGGCGGTAACCAAACAGCAGAGCCGAAGACCCTGGGATCTAATCCAGAAGGATCGCTCTGTAAAATGTTCGGTGTATGAACTGGCACATCTATATTCTCTATTGTTAGTGGTACTGGGATTTAGACTTTGCTATCTTTGCTGCGAAGAGAGAGATAGCATAATAGACAAAACGCAAAATTAAGGATCGTAGCCGTCTCCCGGCTATAGGTTGAATAACTAAGGCACCATTTCTGACGAAATTATGTTTTCCAACACACAGCCAGCCAGCCAGCAAAATTGGTTCTGAAAATTACAGAAATAATAATGAATCTCTGCCTCAGCTGTGCTCTCAGCTAAACTGGAAAGCCAAGCTGACGATTATATATCTTTCGCTCTCACTGCATACTGTTCTCATAAGGCTGTCTCTGTTTTTTTTTAGTTCGTCAGTTAGCAAAGTCCCATGTCAACGTCGAATATAAGTGCGATGTGCAGCCCTGCCCTGCTGGCGCTGCCAACTGCTGTCAATTGTGTATTCGGTCAACGTGCTTGTTTGGTCCATTGTTTTGTTCCTGCAGACAAATCATGGTAACCACTACAGCGGAAAATGAGGTGCTCACCTCGACCTCAGCAGTTACCGGTCTGCCCCAGAAACGGTACTATCGCCAGCGAGCCCATTCTAATCCAATAGCGGATCATTGTTTCGACTAGTAAGTAGATCGCACTCGAATGTCTGCGGGAAATTTCACTAAACAATGTTTTTCCTATAGCCCAGCACGGCCAGAGGATGTGGACTGGCGTTCCCTGTACCCGAGCATTCGGGCCGACCAAGAAGTAAGTTTTGCCGACATTGGTTGTGGCTACGGTGGCTTTCTGGTCACACTTGGTGAACTGTTTCCCGAAAAGATATCAATTGGGATGGAAATACGGGTCAAAGTTTCAGACTATGTGTTGGATCGCATTACGGCCCTCAGACAGAAGAGCTCGGGTACTGGTGCCTATCAGAACATCGCCTGCCTGCGCACGAACGCTATGAAATATCTACCCAACTACTTTCGGAAGGGGCAGCTCGAGAAGATGTTCTTCCTCTATCCAGATCCGCACTTTAAGCGTGCCAAGCACAAGTGGCGCATAATCAACCAGGCCCTGCTCTCCGAGTACGCCTATGTCCTGCGCAAGGGTGTGAGTACCTCTTTGTCTCCCGTTCAGTTTGTTTTTCATAGTCTCATACTCTGATAATCGTTTTTGCAGGGCTTAGTGTACACCATGACTGATGTGGAGGACCTGCACAATTGGATTGTGACACACATGGACGAGCATCCGCTATACGAGCGTCTGGACGAAGAGGAGGCTGTAAGTTTACGAAGTGGTAATCAAATTGCAGATTTGTTGAGAATTTTCTTGTTGTCTCCACCAGAATACGGATCCCATTACACCGAAGCTATACCAGAGCAGCGAGGAGGGTGCCAAGGTAGTACGCAACAAAGGTGATCACTTCCTGGCCATATTCCGCCGCCTCTAAGGCAGCTTTCGATATATTTGCGTACTCGTTAAAAATAAAAATAAATTAAAACAATAGAACAGATCATTCATTTCTTTGGATAAACTCGTTGCGGTAGCCGATGCCCTCGCAGCTGACTACAGTCTGTCCAGACTGATTAATGTCGACACAGAATTTCACGCCAGTCATTTTTTCGGCGACGTAGATGGCGGTGCGGGTGTGTTGCGTGAGGGGGCCGGTGCGGAAGCGGGAGCACCCACTGGCGAGGGCCATGAAGATAATCAGCTGGTCCTGGAGGTTGGCATCCACACAGATCTCCTTACTCATGTAACCCGCTAGTTGGGAGGATGCCTCTGATCCTAGCAGATCTGCTAGAACCTTCTTCTGGCCCAAGGCTGAGGAGCCCAGAACACAGCCAGTGGATGTATGGGCCACCATTACGATTCCCGCCCCATTGTCGCGCGCCTTGTCTGGGGAGTGTTTAATCACTTGAATCCGGCAGTCTTGGTACGGCCAGAGTTTGTGAATCTCACGGGTGGCCGTCTCTTGCATGTCGGTCGCAAGGCTCATGGGTATACGGCCGGCGCAGAACGCCACTCCGTCTATCGTCTGGGGCTGGCCAAAATCCAGGAACTGGCCCGCACTCAACTGGCGCACCGGCTCCACGTCCAGCTGGCAGCGTCCGTTGCCTCGTGGAAAGAACCCGTAGTGCAGAACCTTCAGCTCGAAGCCGATGCCGAAGCGTTTCAGGTTCGGCTGCAGCACCTGCAACATGTATTCCACCTGGGGCGCAAAGGACACATTCGTTCCACCAGTCACATCAACGCGCGACGGCCTGCCGGCGAAGAGGAGGACGGGCAGTATCGTCTGGTAGATCAGCGTGATGCTGGCAGCCGTGTGCGTATCTTCCCTGTACATGTCTCCTATTATGGTGCGGGGCCTGAATTCCAGCTCCGTCGAGAGAAGAGCGTTGCCAATGACGTCGGCATTGGTTATATCCCTGAGCATGTTGACGGCATGCAGATGCTGGTTGGCCAGGCCGGGCTTGGGTCGGTTGGCGCGAATCTTGACAACGCGGATGGGACGCCTGAGGATGGAACTTAAGCTGAGAGCGTTGCGCAGGGCCTGCCCTCCGCCCTCCAAATAGGAGCCATCTATTTCCACTAGCTCCTTGATGTCCATACTCATAAAATAATGCCCTAATTAGAAGTCCTCGACCTTTACTGTTGTAAATACTGATTTGTTTTCAATCAAATGTAGAGGTCTTTTTTAGGTACATTCATTAAAAGGCGGGTTGGCAGCCCGGCCTTGCATTGTCTCCCTTCCTCCTCCTTATCCCACAAACCCACCATCTCTCACTCAGCGAATACCCAATACTCGCATTGTTTGCTGTTGTCTGCAGCGCAATTTCATGTTGCATGCAGCCAGAAAATTTCCACTGCTACTGTTCTGTTCTGCTACCCCATTTGCAAGATGTCACAAGTTTACCTACTGCCGGTAGCCGTATTCTTGGTGTTCCAGGTGACCTTTATTGGCACGTAAGTTTTCTGTCAAAGGAAATATCCTCAATCTTCTAACGGAGCACGAAACATTTTTGTTCACCCTTCAAGATACATTGCCGCGGTCCTGGAAGGTCACGTCGTTCCCACGGTGCCGTATATAAGTGATGCTGCCACCTATTCGCCCGAGAGCTGCGTGTTCGGCCAACTCATTAATATCGGCAGTGTTCTGTGTGAGTCTGCCTCTCGAGTGGCTGGCTAATGAGTCATGTGCTAGTCAGCAACTCTATTACTTTTTTGGGTTTTTTTTTATTAATTGTTGTTTGGCTTGCAGTAGGAATTACCATCTATGTGCGCTACAGACAAGTGATGCAGTTGTACGAGCACCATCCCGATCTGGACATCGCTGTGAAGCGTCACAGTCGCGTGGCGTTGTGGTGTGGAATGCTGTCCTGTCTGGGCATTAGCTTCGTGGGCAACTTCCAGGAGACAAATGTGCGCATTGTGCACTTCATTGGCGCTTTCTGCTGCTTCGGCTGCGGCACTCTCTACTTCTGGATGCAGGCGCTCATTTCGTACATGATTTATCCCATGTCTGGGACTCGAATTTACGCCCATCTGCGTCTGGGTATGTCCGTCTGCTGTACGATACTCTTCATCCTACTTTCCGTGACCGGGCTCATGTCACACATCCTATTCAAGGGCCAGAACCCCAGGAAATGGTAAGCAACCGTTTGTGGACGTTAAAAGAATCTCTCATAAGCATCTGTATTCATTTTAGGTATCCTTCGGACGGTGGCTGGTACTTTCACGTGATCAGTAGCATTTCAGAGTGGATCATTGCGACCATATTTAGCTTTTTCATTCTGACATTTACCACAGAGTTCCGCGATATCTCGCTCTCGCATCCCCATATTGCATTGATGTCCTACTCTACAACAATTTAAAATTTATTGACCGAGTATTACTTGGATGAGAGAAGCTAGTCAATTTGACATGTTGATTCAGCATCCATCTCTCTAAAATAAAATTAGGAATGATTCCCCCATATGTAATGGAGAATGGAGAAAGATAATGGGGAGAAAAATTACCCATGACATAATGCTTTTGTCTGCATTCGCTATTCCACACAACATTCACGCGAAGCTGTGTTCTTCAGCCCTCCCCTTCGACAAGGAAGAATTTTCTACATGGTGCTTATCCCCTTGATCTCCTTCTCTCCGTCGTATCTCTCAGTCGTTAGCTTCCTCTAGCAGATGCTGTGATGTGTACATACATGCATATATGCAAAGTGTTTCCAAAGATAAATAGTTAGACAGCCCGCAAGTTGAAGGCTCGGCAAGGCTTCTTCGCGTCGACTCAGTATAGAGAAATTACGTTTATTAATTAAGCATGGACGTTTTTCGAAATATAAAGTTACATTTTGCGAAATAGGTTGATGCGAGCTGTAATATAAAAACCATACAAATTTGTCAAAATATAATGCAAAAATAAAAAATCATTGACAATTCCTAGCGCTTGCGGTCCCTGGATCGTTCATCCCTATGCTTGTGGCCGGCGCGACTACCATGTCGGGGGTCGCCACCGTTGCCGCCTCCGCCACCGACACTGCTGCGATGCGATGAGGAATAGCGACTGTGCTTTCCAGAACTAGAGTTGGAATTGCGATACTTATCATCTCCAATGTTGTTGCTGCCGGCATGGTTGGAGCGATCCTTTTTCGTATAGTAGTCGGATCTTTCCCGCGACGATTTCCTGAAAATAGCACTCAAAATTAATGAGATTATCCAGAGGGAAGACATATGCCACTTACCTCTTACGGTGCTTGCTGTGGGGGGAGCTGGAGCGCGTAGGGGATCGCGAGTAGTGTCGAGACTTCTTTTTGTGCTTCGGCGGCGTGCCAGAGCGCGTTCTCGGGGAGCGCCCACGATGCGACTTCTTCGTGCGTTCGCGGCTTGGCGACCGGGAGCGCGATCGGGAGCGTGGGGTACGTGACTGCGTGCGGGTCCGGGAGCGTGATCGTGACCGGGAATCCTTCTCGGGCGACTTTTCCGACGGCAGTGGCAGTGGGACGGCTCGCTGGATAAATCCGCCCCAGGCATTGTGAGAGCCGTTGTTGCGGTCCACCGTTATAACGGCGGGCGGTGTGTTGGCCTCCTTCGTCTTGGTGCGGGCGTCCAAATAACGCTTTTTCAGCTCGTCGACGGCAGCCTCTAGCTTCTCTACGACGGGCTTAGGACGCGTGTACAGCTCCATGACTCGGTAGCAGATGTCTGTGATATCGGCCATGGGTACGCGGAAGATGCCGAACCACGGCGGATTGCTGGGAAGCGGGATGTTAAGTTTTCGAGTGCTCAGGTAAATGCAGGCGCAGGCTATCGCCTCCGGGGTGTAGCGCATGAAAACGTCCGTGCGCAATGAGTCGTTCATAAAGTTCCACGAGAGCTGCATAAGCTTCTCGTGCTTTTCGTACTGCAACACCTGCAGGTACATTACAACCAGCTTGTGGGGATGCTTTACGTGGACGCAGAAGCCCAGTTCCTTAAGCACTCGGCGCTCGGCCTTAATCACCTGCATCTTTAGATTTGTGTAGTACTGGTCCAATACCATGGGTGCGATCTCCCTGCAAGAGAAAAGGGAGAATCAATCAGATACATAATTCACGGATTCGGGTTTATGTCTCTCACTTTTGGGCCCGCACTTGCTTGATATGATGGATCACGTTGATGACGTCGCGGATTCGGCGGGGCGCCTCCTCTATCTTGGAAGCAAGGCACACACAGCTCATGGCCACGGTCTCCATATTGTGGCGCACGAAACTCTTGGAGTAGAAAAATCGCTGGAAGAGCACTTGACCGGTGGCCATTGCCACCTGTGGTAGCCGCAATAGGATTCCAGCCGTCTGTATTAGCTCGCAGCCAAGTATGCGCAGATCCTTTTCCGTCTCGTGGTCCAGCCCGTCCTGGCTGGACGGTGTCACATCAATTTTGCTTTCGGGTATCAGGCTGTTCTCCAGCGTCAGCACGATTTTGTTGAACAGACGCGGATACATCGGCTTGGAGGTATCTCCTTCAGCACCGGCGCCCCCATCCTGGATGTCCACTCCCGTTCCGGCGGATATATTGTTAGAGATGTTAACGCTGTTCGAGTGCAGGGAGGTCACGGTGGTCAGCACATTAGAGATGGACTCAACTGTCACCGCTGTGGCCGTCACATTGCCGTGGATAATGGCAGAGCCACCACCACGACTGGCCATCTGTCAACGGAATCTGCAATTCGTCTTCTTAATATTTTCTTTTATTAAAAATATTTGGCGCTAGCTGTGGCTGCTTACTAAGTGGAACAAGTGAGTGGAAAAAACGAATGAGGCAGCGACGCCGGCAGCGCTGCCATCCGTGATTGCGTTGGAACTGGAACTGGTAAAAAGTTCACAGAAACGAATATGTATGTAAAATATTAATTTAAAGCCTCAAGACAGGCTTTACTGACTAATTGCAAAAACAAAGACAGCCTTATGGGAGAAGCATGCAGTGAGAGCGAAAATATATATTCATCAGCTTGGCTTTCCAGTTGAGTTGGGAGCAGCGGCTTAAAGATCGATTGTTAACCATATATATATGTGTCAGTTCATATACTGAGAACATACCATCTGAATTTTCTGCGTATGCTCCCAGGTTTTCGGTTTTCTCTTCATGAGCCGCCAAGCAGCATAGTTGCCATTTTCGTACAACAAAATAAAAAGGAGTACTTCAAATAAGACAATCTTGTAAAAAATGTATTCATCAATGTTCTAAAATTATATGGGCAGAGCTAAAGGTTTTAGTTAGTCAGCATTATTCAACGGAATATCAAAATTGAGCAATGGTAACGATTTTTCTCTTACGTTTTATTTTCATTTGACCTTCGCTAAAACCTTTTTTTGACTAAATCTAACAAAAGCAATAGTTTAAAATAAACTAGTCAAGTGGAAAATAGATTCATTAATTGTATCAAATTATGTGGGCATAGCTGGGCGTTCTTTCTAGCTAGTAATATTCGACGGAATATCAAAATATAGCAATATGAACGACTATCCTCTTCGTTTGTTTTGCTTGCCCATTTTCGCTAAAACCTTTTCTTATGCAAAATCCAATAAAAGCAAACATTAAGAATAAGTCAGTTAAGTAGAAAAATTATTCAACAATCGTATAAAACTATGTGGGCGTGGCCAAATATCGCAAATAATATTCGACGAAACATCAAAACTTAGCAATAGGGTTTCTATTCCTTGGCGGAGAACGATTAAGCTAACTATTTTAATTTTCCACCGAAAATAATAAAAATTTAATAATGTAAGCGCAGTTCAGGTAAAAGATATTGTGGTTTTTTTTTTAATTCAGAGGAAAGCTGGCATGAGTCTACAAGAAGAATTTGCAATCGTTAATATTTTTCGCCATTTACCTCAAGTAGTTCAACTATTTAAATAGATGCGGCTTAAGTGAGCTAAGTTCGGTTTTTCATCATACGAGACGCAATATTGTTGTTGAGGAACCAAAATTGAGGCAAACAAATCAAAGTCTAGTATTTAAAATAAGCCAGTCAAGTAGAAAATAGATTTATCAATTGGATAAAATGATGTGGGCAGGGCTGAGAGATCTAGAAAGCTAGTAATATTCCACGGAATATACAAATCGGGGAATATATACCTTGAATTCGACAGTATATTTACGATATTTTGTTTAAATGAAACGGTATATTTTGGTATATTTCTGAGGGTCGGACGGTATATTTTATCGACAAGTCACACTGGTTACTGATACATCGGATTTATTCTTCGATGCATCGAAGAATTTCCCATTTGATTATAAAACCGAATATTCAACAAAGGAAAAATTAAACTTGAGCTTTCAAAGCAGAGTTTTACATATCATAGGACTAAACGAAACAATATTTAACATAAAAGAAATGATTATGCTTTCATAGCAGTCTTTTACATATCACTGTAGATATCATCAGAGATAACTAATATTTCAAATAAGTACTATTTGTCAATGCTTTGCAAAAACCAAAATGCGGCTTAGTCGCACAGGTGAAAGTCTATTACGTTTTCGACTTAATATGTTAGCAGCCGCTGAGTACACCCGTTCAAAATACACCCAGAAGATGCCATTATCGTAAAAATTGCATTGCAATTTTGTATAAATTAGGATAGGTACTTTTCACACCGTCCCAAAAACACGAAGGATTGCTTTCAAATGAGGCAGGCATTGCTGTGTTTGCTGCTTACAAATTTGAAACTAATCGGTCGATGTTTTGCAAAACATCGATACATCACTCAACATCGGTAGCAGCAAAAACATCGGAAAACATCGGCAGAAAAACATCGATGCTCGATGCATCGATGTTTTTTTACATCACTACTGCCGACCTCTGTTGTGAAGGGCTGGGAAGGCCACTGGTGGCCAAACACCGCGAAACATGTCACCGAAATACACGCACGCGATTGTGGCCAGGTGAGTGGAGTACAGGTCACGCTGCAGCCACCGCTGCAGATCCTGTTTCAAAAGCCTTTGAATGGAGGGTGCCTATCACAGGGAATTAGGTCATGCACTGTCCATAATTCATGTGTACACTTGATTGGTTGGGTGGGGCATAGGATGGGCATCCAATTCCCAGCTACCCCACCACCACATCAGCCACTCAAATACACACACAGCCGTGGGTGGGGCGTTAATTAATTATTTTGTTGAATGGTAGTTTATCTCGCACATTTCTTCCCGCCTTTGTCAATCAGAATCTCGGAGGCTCTACTCGAGAGCGGGCCTTTCGACCTGAAATTGGCTAAACGACAGCACGAACAATACTGCACTCTGCTGCGGGAGATTGGCCTGGATGTGATTGAACTGCCCCCCGACGACATGCTACCGGAGGGCGTATTCGTCGAGAACTGTGCGGTGATCTGCAATGGAGTGGCCCTCATATGCCGATCGAATAACCCCAAGCGTCGACGCGAGGCAGCCAGCATGGCCATTATTTTAAAGAAAGAGCTTGATATTCCCGTCATAGAAATGGAAGACCCTCATGCCCGGCTGGATGGCGGGGATGTGCTCTTCACGGGTAAGCCTATTCACATTCGCTATATGTATAAACGATATAATCTCATACTGAATATTCCCACAACTAGGACGAGAGTTTTTCATTGGCATATCTGGGTCTACCAACGAAGAAGGAGCGCGAGCCGTGGCAATGGCATATCCCGAGTATCCAGTCACACCAATTCGGGTGAGTTTAACCACGGATATCGAGTCGAAACGCTGCGAGTTTCATGCACAACTCATCGCCTTTTTTGTCCACTAGGTAAATGGATCAAAACGTTTAAAATACTACGTCACCATGGCCGGGCCGGATGTTCTGTGTGTAAGCAAGAGTGCACCGTGCCAGGAGATCGTGAAGCGGATGGAGCGAGAAGCTAGCTTCACTTACCAGAAGCTAACACTGCCCGAGGAGACTGCGGCGAATATGTTGTACATAAATGGAACCATTGTCCACAGATCCCCAACGGAAATTCCAGATGCATACAAGGTGCACAGAAACATACATATATTAAATTCGGTCGATTTCTACTTCCTGATTTTGTTGCAGACTTTGAAGGAGAAAATTGACATTCCAACACGCAACGTAAACATAAGCGAATTTAGTCAGTACTCCAGTGGGTTGACCTCTTCCTGCCTCTTGCTGCGACGCTGGAAGTCCATACGCAGCATCTAAGGAAAGAGGAGTATAGTATCATTACCCCTACAAATTGCCATCAGAAACACGCACAGCGCTATGTCACCATAGACAATGGTGGCATCTATCAGCAATATCGTATTATAATTTACACATTTCTTGTTATTATTATTGTTCTAAACCTAAGATAAAATATTTAATATTGATTTAAGCGAACATCCCGATGGTCGTCTCAACGGCTATGACAATTGGGGTGGTGTTTTTACGCCCTTTAGCATTGTTGTCGAATCATTTAATTCGTTATAGATCACATCATCATCAGCATAATCAGCATCACATATTATGTGTGCACTCGAGTAAAAACCAAAACCATCATGAGATAAAAACTTGTTCCACTATGCTCCCTATCTACGGATTCCAGATTTATCCAGAAAACAAACTGAAAATAACTTATAATAACTAATCGAATTGATACATATGTATGTATTTATATGTGTGTTTTCTTAACAAGAAGTTGTTAAGAAGTAGTTGTATTCCATCAGTCCTCAAAATAAATGCCAACATTTGTAATCTCTTTAATAACTTTAAGCCGATGTCTATCTATGACGATACTTTATAAGCAATGTTGAACGGATACCAAGCTACCAGGAGATGGCTGCCAAAAGAGAGATAAGGATGGGCTTGCTTGGTAGATGATGGATACGCCTATTTATCGTCAGATAAAATACATTGCATCCGCATGGGTGGTCATCTCTAGGCTCGTTAGATCTATGTCCATGTATATGCGGTCTCCCACCCAAATACAATTCAAGGACGCATGGCATTCGAGTGTGAACATTTAATTTATTTATGTGTAAATATGATTTTAGTGTAGGTTTAAATGAATTCTGTTTTACCAAAGGCTTAAAGTCTAAGCATATCGAATGAGGAAGGGTGGGGAGGGGAAGGGAAGGCTTCGATGATTCATGACATGCAAATATTCTATTTGAATAATGAAATAATCTCATGGTGAGGTGAAACAAAAAGATGTGGGCAATCGAAAGTAAATAGTTATAATAAATAGTTGTTGGGTTGGTGGGTTGGCGGGGTCTTTTCCTATAATTACAAGTTCATGTGGCTGGCACGGCCGATCACAAATGCAGATGTGTCGGTTGGGGGTTGGGAGTTGGGGGGCCTGATGATGCGCAGTCATACATAGAGTGCCAGTGTGTCTGCGGATGCGGTGAAAGTATCATGGGTTCAAACTTAGGTTATAATGACGAAAAGAATACTTTGGCATTGGCACTTGGAAGCTTCCGGCCAAGCACGGCGGGAGACGGAATGGGGACTGTGTTCGGGGCGCGGTGTATATTTTCTGTATATACATATATGACTATGAGCTAAGTAGGTCAAAGGAGGTTGGGGGTTGGGGCTTGAACTGAGGCTACGGTACGGTACGGTGCGGTGCTGTGTGCCAGCCCACGAGCTAACTAGGATAGCCTCTGGGTTCGTTGCTGGCCCTGGGATCGATGTACGAAATCACGCTACTCTGGCTACTGTCATCTTCGATTGTTTCGTTGAGATTTTCGTGCGATTTGCTGTTGCTGCTCGCTAGGATCTCACTATTCGGCTCTGCAGCTGTGTCTGGCATTCGCTCTGGCTCCGGTTCCGTTTCCACCTCTCGCTCTTTCTGAATCTGTATCTGACTCTTTCTCTCCCTGCACCTCTCTCTGTCACGATCGAATCTCTCGTTCGAGTCTTTGTCCTGCCTGTTGCGCAGGGGACTACGACACTTGATGGCCTCGTACAGCTCATCGATGGATGTGTCCTGGTCGGGGTCGAGGTGGTGGAGCTCCTGATCTGCGCTACCGGGTCGGTCTCCGCTGGCCGCCACAAACTCATCATCGAACTCGTTGAGCACATCGACATCGGCGTCGCTGGCATTAGACGACTGGTAGCAGCGGAAGTCGTCCGTCAGGGTGAGGTTGAGGTCGTTGTCCGCCTGGGGGGCGTACAGGCCATGGCTGCGGATGCTAATCTCCGAGTTCTGGTAGTTCAGGTCGCTCTCGTTCGTGGGGCTGGCCGAGAGCAGGCGGCTGTCGTCCTCTGCCCCCTGATGCCCGGCCGCGGCCGAGGCCGCCTTCAGCTGGCTGAGGTTGCTACTGGAGCAGGAGTATACTTGTCGATGCTGCTCCTGCAGAGAGCCGGAGCCATTCTCTATAGGAAAATGACTAGGCTCCTCCTGCGCATTGCCGGATGATCCCGCCCCACTGGGGTCTCCTGCGGATCCGCCTCCTCCCCCTCCACCTGCTCTGAGCATCTCGCTGATGTTGTTGAGCGACTTGGACTGCTGCTGCTGGCTGAGGCGAATGAGGACGCTGGGGAAGTCGTCGTCCAGCTGAATGCTATTGCTCGTGGTCACTTGCAGCGAGTTGGACACGTAAATCTCATACTTCTGTAGCAGCGGCTCTTCCTGACCGGTGTCTGGCAGGCCCAGGCTGTTCATTGCCTCCAGGCTCGGCTGTTTCATCGGAGTCATCGGAGTCGAGCGGATGGACTGGGACTGGGACTGCGATTGGGACTGGGACTGGGACTGAGCCTGTACGTGGCCGCGCTGCCGGAACAGGCTGTTCATTGTGCTGGGCGTCTGCACAGTGTTGGCATAGAGCGGAGCATGCTCATCCAAGGAGCTGGCATCGTCGCCTTCGGCCTCTTCCTCGTCGACCTCATCCTCCTCGTCGTCGTCGTCCTGCTCGTGCAGCGTTTCGTCAAGCAGCGAAGGCGTTCGAGTGCGGGTGTTGCGGCCATTCGCCCTCAGCTTGATCACCTCGTGCTGGGGGGTCAGCGTCTCCGGGATGTTGGTGTAGATGTTGGCCTGCATAATCTGCATCTTGGCGGAGGAGGCGGACGCGGGGACGAAGCGCTTAAACTGCAGACCCTCCCCCTGTACCTGTGCCGAAGCGCTGGCGCAACCACTCTCCTTCCCCCGGATCAGGTGCATCCCGGCCGCTGAGGCACTGGGGCCCGGTGCTGGCGATTTGTAGTGCAGGTTCGTGTTATTCACCTTTGTTCCCCCGGCCAGCAAGGTCATGGCATTGTGGTGGCGACTGTACAGCTGCTCCGAGCTGGCGTCGCTCAGGCTTTGATGGCTCTGGAGTTGCATCTGAGGCATGGTCTGGCGCTGCAGCTCAAAGTTGTTGCGCTTCGCCAGTCGCTTCTGTTTCTTGAAGAACTTCCGGGCCACGTTGATCTGGTTGGGATTGTAAAAGATCTCCGCCGAGGGGATGAGGTCGTGACTGGAGCCGTGGAGGAGCGCGTTTAAGCTGTGTGGGGCTGCTGCGGCTCCACCTGCGCCCACCATTCCCACTCCTGTTCCTCCCGCCACTCCTGCCCCGACGCCTTGCTGGCTGTTGGTGTTGTTAATGATGGTCACTCCGGTCACGCCCAGCAGCTGCTCCTGCTGACTGCGCGTCTGACTCCGTGTCTGGCTACGCATGCTGCGTGAGCACTGGCTGTTGGAGCGGGATCCGGCCGAGTTGTTGGCGTCATACAGGCTGCCCCCTCCCGGGTTGGCCTTGTAGGCAACAATCGGGGCCCCGCCGGCACTGAGGCCGAGGCCGAGGCCAGGGCCTTGGCCATTGCCATGATGCGCGGATCTGGCCTGGCTCCCGTTATTGTAGGTGACCATCTTGGTGGGCTTGGCTCGCCTGGCGCGGTGCTGGGACCACGCCTGGCGGGCATCGTTCCGGCTAAGGTTGTAGAAGAGCAGCAGGAAGAGGCCCAGGCAGGAGGAGCATCCGGCGAAGCTGAGCACAAAGATCTGCCTGCCGTTGTTCACGTAGAAGGCGGCCGAAAGCCAGACGCCGGCGAAGAGGACCAGGAATATGAAGTGCCCCCGCAGGTGCGACATGTTGGAGCGCTCGAAGTCGTCGACGATGCTGCTCAGCGGGTTGCTCAACGTGCTGTACTGCTCTTGCAGGTGATCTTGCAGCTGCAGACTGCTGGCCTCCTTGCGGGCGGCTGCGGCTGAGGCGGCGGTGGCAGTGGCGGCGCCGGTGGCACTACCATTGGCATCCAGCCAGTCCAGATCGATGTGTTCCGTGGCCTGGGTGTTGTTGTCCGAGTACTGGCGATGGTGTTTCTGCTGCTGCTGCAGCTGGAGCACGTTGACCTCCTGCTGGTTCAGCTGGTAGTAAATGCACAGGGACAGGATGGCGCTAAAGATCACTAGGATTCCGGCCGGCACGACCACGGCATTTAAGGTGGTGGCGCTATGAAGGAAGCAGTAGTTGTAGGCGGCGTACTCGGCTATATTGACGGCACTGCTGATGCCACAGATGAGCAGGGCGATGCCCCACCCCACGAGGTAGATGCCCAAGATGGGCTTCCTTTGCTGCTCTCTGTCGCGGTCGCGCTGCAGCTCCGTCTCCTGGCTCATCCGGCCCTGACTGGCGGAGGTGGACTTGGTCAGACGCTTGTACATGCTACTGAGGCTCACGCACACCCACAGCAGCACGCAGAGGCTGAGGTAGTGCATCAGCAGGCCGAAGAGGCGGCACTGCGTCTGGCTCGCTGTCTGGAAAATGCCCAGCACGAAGGTGAGAGCGAGCACGGCCACAGCCAGCCAAGTGTTGACCAGGGCGTGCCGCTGCACACGGTTCATGCGTATGGAGAACCCGAAGACGACGAACGTGACGATGTTGACGGCGCAGCATGCAAAGAGCAGGGCGCATCCCGCATATATGGCCATCGGCGGGTGGTGGAAGCGGGCACCCGCCTCTTCACTGCGGTAGTCATTGAGGTGCGCGCTGCGCTGAAGCAGCCCGAAGTACCCAGTGCGGCTGCAGCTGAACATGACCAGGGTGAGGTGCTGGTAGTGTTGCTGGCACACCTGCGGATTCCACTTTTGCTCGGTGGCGTCCCACCACGCCGGCTGAGGCGCGCTCAGCTCGTGGTGGTATGGATGGGCGCGCAGCATGATCGTGACCCTCTGCTGGTACACATCCTCCTTCCCGTTATCATTCAGACCGAGATCGTGATCGAGATCAAGCTCGGGCATGGGCGTTTGAAGTTCGAGGGACTGTCCTTCGTTGCTGTACGCCAGGGCTCCGATGACAGCCGAGGAAAGGGTCTCGTTAAAAGCGCCGCCCAGGTTGGGCAGCAGCTTGGCGTTCCTGTGTAGCGAGATCATGATTCGCAGGCTCTTGGAGCTGGCAGTGGAGCTGGCGGAGAAGGAGCTGTTGCCGATCACGTTGTAAGGCAGCTGGATGGCGGCGTCGATGTCGCCGTGCTCATACATGGGTATCGTGTCGTTGGAGCTGTTGCACTGGAAGCCGCGCGGACTCTCCTCCAGCCACACACAAGAGAGGCTGAAGAACGAGTCGAGGCTGATGTTGAAGAACTCCACGAAAATGTTGCGCTGCTGCACGCCCCTCCATGAAGGCAGTCCCTCCGGCAGCAGGTCTCTGGGTTGCGCGCTGCCCTGGGACAGGGCCAGGCGCATGGCCGAGGACTCCACGACGTAAAGCAGCCGCAAGCCCGTGCCCTGCTCCGCCTGTGCCTCGCGGAACAGGCGAAAGGGAAGATTTAGCAGCTGCGAGACAATGTCGAGGAGCAGATGGCTAATCTCCTGTTGTTGGGACACCTCCACCTGATCCAAGTACTTGACCAACGTGCGCGCTATGTACTCCAGGTCCATGGAGTCCCGGATCTTGTTGAGCTGCGTCTGCATTTGGGTGAAGTTGTGCAGGCGGCGGGCGATTTCCACTGCGTTCTGTCCCTTAGTTAGCGTCAGGTTTACCTTGGCAAACTGCTCCAGGATGCGCGTGGTCTCGCTTACGTAGACGCAACTGTCCGTGTTTAGGTTGAGCCACTCGCCCTCGGGGCTGCACTCGTAGGATGCGCGTCGGTGCTGCGACACATCGGTGGGCTCCTCCACGCACTCTTGCAGCACGGTCTCGCCCCGCATGGTGCGGGGCCAGTGATAGGTCCCCTTGTTGGTGTGCACCACCTTGGCCTCGCAGTAGAGTGTGCCTTTGGCCACCACATGGAGGACGATGGACTGAGAGAGATTGGCCTGCTGGGAGCGCAGGGTACAGTCCCACATACCCGTGTGGTTCTGGGTGAGGCTGGCGATGCGGAGGATAGACTTGAGGATGCCCGAGTCGGTGGAGTGGCGTGTGTCTAGGTTAACATTGTGGAACACCTTGGTTGGGTCACGATAGACGATGTCTTCGGTGGAGTTGTTCACCCGAATTCTGTCCGACCAGCCCCAGAAGACATACGCTCGCGTGGGCAGATCCTCGGACTCGCGCGGCGCTCCAATGGCCACCCGGGGCGCAAAACACTTCAGCTGCAGCTCGTCGCCCTCGAAAGCCACCTGGTTTTGACTCGGTACCAGTTCCAGTAGCGGCTGCGGCAACGTTTCGCAGTGGAAGTCGATCCCCACCTTCAGTTTCTTCAGCGGCATGCCTCGGAAGTTGATGGGGGACTCGCACTTGGGAGCGGGGATGAGACGGACGTCCCGGGCATTCGACCAAGCAATTAGCCAAATCAAGCCACAGTCGCAGGCCAACGGGTTGCTGGATATATCTCTGTGCGGATCAAGTAAATAATTGTAAGGAGATATATAGGAAATACAGGACTGGACCAGGACACTTACAGCTGTTTTAGCTTGGGCATCTGCTCGAAGGCTCCCTCGTAGATGTGACTGATCGAATTATTGGCCAATTTGAGTTTCTCCACTAACGGCAGGCTGTCGCCAAAGGTGTCCTTGTCCAGTTCGGTCAGGAGGTTCGAGGATAAGTCCAGGCGCCTAAGTTCTGTAAAGTTCCTGAAGTCATCATCGGTGATGTGGGAAATCAGGTTTTTGCTGCTATTGCTGCAAGACAAGATATTGGTTAATAACAATTATGATTAGCAGGGCCTTGTGGCCAAAGGATTCACTTACATGCTGACTATGTTGTGCATTTCTTCGCCAAAATCTAGATCTCTCCAACTGACAATTTGCTGATCCTCGCATCGCACGCGCAGGTTGTGTATGTTTTCCGGGCTGTTCTTGCAACTGCATTTCTTGGGACACATTGTGACCTGGGCCTGGGCCACAAGAGGCTGCGACGGCAGCGAGAAGAATATGGCGACAAGGGGCCACAGCAGGAAGAGGAGTGCGCTTCGAGCACACCCCTCTGGGTTTGTGTTGGCGCTCATTAGAATGGCTTACATCCTGGGCACAACACACAAACATTTAATTGATAATTTAAGTTAGCAACAAATGCATAACAAACAAAAACACATCCCAGTTTACAATAAATTAGCCAGTGTTGCTCTACGGCTAAATGTTCTATATCGCTAAAAGTGGCGATGGCAAACTAACGATAGTTGTACCGATATATTAGTTAACTTTTGCTATCCGTCTTAAAAGTAAACTATCGATTTTTATGAAACTAAATTAATCAACAAATATATAGGCAAAATTAATTGCCTAATTTTTGCATTCGGAAGCAAGAGTTTTATACATTGGTAATTCATAATAATATCTTCTGGAAATCAAAATGAAATATTTTCGATTGACCAGAGCTGTCACCCATTCGAATTAATGTCAATTGTGGGGTACACACTGGTGCCATTTGATGTAGTGCAAACATTGTTGCAATATTGTTTTTATAAATTGACGTGTCAGAACTTAATGAAGAAAAAAAGTTCTGCTTTTAAACCTATTTATTGAGGTATAAAGTGGATGGAGTTCTTGAAAAGTGGCATTAAGACCGTCTTAGGCGGCACGGAGCCAGGTCAACAGCCCAGCGCTGCAGAGACGGTTGAAAAGCTTGTGGATCGGGTTTATTCCTCTACGCTGCTGGAGGACCGCAGAGATGCTTGCCGGGCCCTGAAGGCGTTGTCGCGCAAGTACCGCATCGAAGTCGGCGCCCAGGGCATGCCGCCTCTCGTGCAGGTCCTCCAAAACGATGGCCAGGATACAGAGATTATAAGCTATGCCCTGGACACGCTTTGTAACATTGTCACCAGCGAGGAGTTCGACGAGGAGGCAGACAACCCCACTGTCTCGGTGAACGTCGGCGGCCAGTTCACGGAGATGTTCATAAAGACTCCGGAGAATGTCACTATGGTGATGGGCTATCTGGATGAGTACGATTTCCGGGTGCGGAGGGCCGCCATTCAGCTGATCACCTCGCTAATATCAAACAAGACTCGAGAGCTGCAGGATCTTGTCCTCGTAAGCCCTATGGGTGTTTCTAAGCTCATGGACCTACTAACGGACAGCCGGGAGGTCATTCGCAACGACGTTCTTCTACTCCTCATCGAGCTCACCAAGGGAAACTCAAATATACAGAAAATTGTGGCCTTCGAAAATGCCTTCGACCGTTTGTTCGACATTATCCGTGAGGAGGGCTGCTCTGATGGCGGGATTGTTGTGGAGGACTGTCTCATCCTGCTGCTGAACCTGCTTAAGAACAACTCGAGCAACCAGCAGTTCTTCAAGGAAGGCAGCTACATCCAGCGGCTGGCCCCCATGTTCGTCTTGGCTGAGGAAGTCGAAGAGGCCGGCTGGTCCCCGCAGAAGATGTCAAACTTCCACTGCCTACTCCAAGTGGTGCGCGCCCTGGTCACACCCAGCAACCAGCATCAAGTTGTCACCGCCTGCCAGCGCGTCATGCAGAAGTCCAAGCTGCTAAATGCTCTGTGCGAAATCCTGATGAGCAGCGGTGTGCCGGCGGACATCCTCACGGAGACCATAAACGCCGTCGCAGAAGTGATCCGCGGCGATCGCGAAAACCAGCACGAGCTCAGTCGTGTGATGGCCCCCAGCAATCCACCCCGGCCAGTCATCGTGGTCCTACTCATGTCCATGATAAACGAGAAGCAGCTGCTGGCCCTGCGCTGTGCCGTGCTCTACTGCTTCGAGTGCTATCTCTACAGGAACGCGGACGTTCAAAGGACTGTTGTGCAGACCTTGCTCCCATCGAGTGCGACAGATGTGAGCTCCTTATCGACGGGCCAGTTGCTCTGCACCGGTCTCTTCTCCAGTGATGCCCTGGCAAACTGGTTCTCTTCGGTGGCCATCATGCACACCCTTGTAGAGAACGTGGCACTGAAGGAGGAACTGCTTCGCGTCCTCCTGGCCCCGACTGGAGGACAGCGTCCCAACACTCTGCTCGAGATGTGCACCAATCTGATGCAGCGAGAACGCACTCGCCTGCAGAGCAAAATAGGACTGCTGATGCTGCTCAGCGTCTGGCTAGCCCATTGCCCTGGAGCGGTGAAAGCTCTGCTGGAGACGCAGGGCACCACGGTCTACCTGACCGCCCAGCTTTGCTCCAATGAGCATGACGAGCGTGAGTTCCTGTTTCAGGGAATGTGCGCCTTCCTCATGGGCCTCTGCATCCAGTTCAACGACAACTCTCTACCCAATCAGCGCCGCGAGGACATCAGCCAGCTGATCATCAAGCGTATTGGCCAGGAGACGTTCTGCAACAAGCTGGGCGAGGTCTCGCGGCACGAGGCCTACAGCCGGGCCTGCAAGCAGGCCCAGATCAGGGCCAAGTCTGCCGGCGAGCTCCTGCTCGATTACGAGTACTGCAAACTCTACAAGGGACTGGAGGCGTTGATTGCCAAGCTGGTGAGCGGCTTCGACGTAGATGGCATAGAGCTCACTGAGCTGACCCTTAGCTCGGAGGCGTCGGCTCTGGTGTCCCAGTACAAGGGCATAATCCGCGGCATGGATGCCCAGATCCAGACTCTCCAGCAGTCCGCAAAAGAGCTGGGCCAAGAAAATGCTGAACTGAAGGAGAAGCTGAGTGCGGAGCAGTCCCTCCGGGCTCAGATCTCTGATCAGAATACCCTGCTAAAAGCACAGCTGGGAGCAACAGGTCAGACTCCGGTCCAGAGCCAGGAGACCTCTCTGGCCAGAGAGGAGGAGCTAAACGCGGCCCGATATCAGGCCAACATGTACTTTGCTGAGAACATTCGACTTAACAAGGAAATTGAGATCCTACGCCAGCAGCTCGCGACCGAAAAACAGCGTGCAGATGCTTCCCAAGAATCGCTTCTGGCCACCCAAAAGGATCAAGAGGATCTCCTCGAGCTGCTGGCCGATCAGGAGCTCAAATTAGCAAGCTATGAGCACAAAACAACGGCGCCGAAATCAACTGAGAACCAGAACCAGACACACGCCGAAACTGCATCGGAGGAGGGGATTCCAAGCGAGACTGCCAACAGATAAACATCACTCCGATACTTAGATAGAAGAAGAAGATGATGACCGGACTGTCGCTAACCTCAATACACATAATCTGTATACATACATTCTGTTTGTTTTTATTTATACACTTATCAGCATACATACACCTATAAATACATGCCCAGATCGAAATGGAAAACGAAACGAAGTCGGTCTGATTTTCATCAGGGGGAGGACACCACAGATGCAGCAGAAGACTAGCCAAGACTAGTAGTACTGATGGCTCTTTCTTTCGTTTATCTTAAGACGAAGTACGGGTATAATACACAAGATTATAAAGTCCTAAGACCATGGATTCCTTCACATTCACATTGAGTTGAATCAAGCAAAGAGAAAGAGCTGCAGATTCAAGTTCTCAGCCGTTGGTGGGAAGGTTTTACTACGTTTGGCCATGCTTCGTCACTGCAGCCAGCTTTGGCCTAACATTTGTGTATCAAACATACATTTAGTCGTTTTTCCAATTGTTGTATCCCTTTCAAATATAGGGTTTCCTCAAGGCCCTCAAAATAGGTTTTCTTTCCGTGATGACTTCTCTTATCCCGAGCTATATTTAAATAAGTTGGTAAACAGAAAATATTCGCAGGGGCTCTTTTTCATAATAATGCTGGACAAGGGGTATCAGTTCGTGGCCGAAATTGTGGATTTTTTGCCATGGTAGTTAGTGAATATATTGATGGACCAGCAGTTCTTTTCATCTCTGAATAATATTCGTCGGCTATAGTTCTGGAGTGCTCGCAGCCCCCCTCAAAGTAGATTGCAGGTCGGCTTTTGGTACTTTCTAATGATATTTTTCCAACACGATACGAATACACAAGTTTCAAGTATGTAACGTCCTAGTGAATCCATTATCATTCGCAAATATCAGTGATCCCTGTAACTATTGTTTTTCAAAACACATAAAGCTTGGCCAAAGGGAAAGAGAGGACAAAAGGCCAAAGGGAAAGAGTTTAATTTGACATTGATATTTGCCGGATTTTCGGTTATAGAATATTGGTAAGACGTATGAGACAAATTTGGACTACCCCACGTAATAATCTTTGCAGATAATCACTGTCTTAGTCAAATGGATGTTAGGATGTCACACATGTGACTGGATTTCAATGAGTTATTCTCTTCAGTTTCAATGCGGGAGAAGCTATAATTTAAAGACCCCGTGCTCTTTTTAATGCCTAGTACTCAGATCGCAAACATTCTGTAGACAGAATTGTCTGCAAAATCATTCCGCAATATTTGGGATCAGGCAACAGCTGCATTATCCATATCCATATTTTTTTCAAACTTATTCTGTTTGTGTTTATAAAGTGTTTTTGTCATTGTACATCCATATGAATCTATTTCAAAAATGCATTTATTCCTCGACTGACTGATTCAATTAACGCATTTGCATTAGCAATGAATATTCCTGAATATGTACTGCTGAGGAGTATACATATACTATGAGGCTAGTGTGTCTGTATTGAACGTTTTTGTTAAAACAATGGTTCTTATGAACCTACAAATAATCTATAAACTTTAAGGTGGAATTTGACTTATCCCACAGCATTGGTTTTTATTGCAGACTGCATATGAAAATTATGAAACTAAGCCACCAACAAAAATATAACTGATTTACAAAAAAAAATCAAAAAACTATAAAATACAAAGAAATTTTTTATTAAAATGTGTGTTCTTCAGTTATTATTGTTATTAAGACTTTGGCAGCAACAAGAGCAGCTCTACATCCCAACATTAAAGTTCCCCTAATTTACGCATCTCTTCCTTGGTATATTGATCCACGAATCACGCAGGCTACCTCAAAGATCTTTAACGTTCTTTGAGCACTTTTGAGCTTTCTTTCCAGCTCGTTGTGGGTCTTTGTCCTGCTGGAAGACACAAAAGGCAACATCGCTGATTCTTATACATATATCCACATAGACTTGTTGATCCATCATCGATTTGTGTCACTTATTGGATCACCGTCCTAATATGAAAATCGTGCCCATACCATGATGTTTGGTCCTCTATGTTTAAATGGGAGTCAGGGGGTTGTGTTCTGCATTTCGTCGGACCACAAGATGTTTCTCTCGGCCTTTATAGAAGTCACTTCCGTGGAAACAATCTTGATTCAGTGTGAAATCACAGGAGACTGCACACAAAATTTAACTCGGAGAGCTAAGCGCCAAACCAGACGGACGGACAGACAGACATGGCTATATCGACTCTGCTATTGATGCTGATCAAGAATATATATACTTTTTAGGGTCGGAAATGATTCCTTTTGGACGTTACACAAATCCACTTTCATCACAAATCTAATACACCCCTGTACTTATGCAGCATTTATTTTGAATATGCCACCAAATCGCTTTACACTTTTATCGTAACAGAAACGACAGAAAGATAAAGGGGAACAAAGTTAGTGAGGATTAGGAAACTCATGAATATGGAATGACGAGAGAGAACAAAGTACGGAAGGATCAAAAAAATAATGACCTCGTCGTAATACAAGAGAGATCCGTCACCATTGGAGAGACCGGTAGCTGTAAGTTTTGAAACAGAGGCCTGACTCTTAGCCCTACACAAATCTGTATTTCCTATTCCTCAATCCAGAGACACGAACGTTGAAGCGTAACAACAATGCATTACAGAGTCGAATCTGCTTTAACTGCCATAATGCTATCCTATGAACAACCAAAACTCCAGTCTCTCCATCCACAAGAATCCACTCTATTTAATACTTCAGACATTAATCACTTTTTGTACGTCATCTCAGCGTCAAAAGAGCGAACACAATGAATACCATTTTTCACATTTATTAACATAAATGGGTACAACTTTATTCTTAAAACATCATCTAGCCGTGCTTGAACGAAGATTGCGAGTCCAGTTGCTGCATTTACTTCTTGTCACTTGAGATAGAGCTCTTAGACTCCCTGATCGAGGCGGAGCGACGACGCTTGGCCTCCTCACGTTTAGCCTTGGACTCCTTCTTGCGCTGCACCAACAGTTTGGCGTAGTCTGCGGCTGCCTCCTTGGAGGCCGTCTGACGCTTCTTCTTCAGAGCAATGCGACGGTGTTTCCTCTGCAGCACAACAGGGGTGATAAGACGCTGGATCTTGGGGGCCTTGGAAGTGGCCTTCTTGTTGTCCTTGGCGGGCAGTGGACGGCGCACAACGAAGCGACGCACATCATCCTCCTTGCTCAAGTTGTACAGCTTACGGATCTTGCTGGCACGCTTGGGGCCCAGACGACGGGGGATGGTGGTGTCGGTCAAACCAGCAATATGCTGCTCGCCTTTCTTGATGACGACCAGAGCCAGCACAGACATGTTAGCATCCACAATGCAACCGCGCACAGATTTCCGCTTGCGCTCACCAGTGCGGCGTGGGCGGTAGCAAGAGTGTCCCTTCTTAAGCAGAAGACGCACACGACCTAGTCAAAATAAACATTTATTGACAGTTAGTAGGCGCCAAATTAAGGGATTTGACAGTGTCTTACCGTGGGTCAGCACACCCTGCTTCATGGGGAAGCCCTGCTTGTCGTTACCTCCGGCAATACGGAGCTGGTAACCCTTCCACTCATTACCGAGAATATCGGCTTCCACAACCTGGCCCATACGCTTCTCATAGAATACACGCAGCTTGTGTTCGTCGACAACTTCGAAGAGCTTTTGGCATCCCGTAGCGGGATAGGAAACGTTGAGCTGCAACACAAAAAAACAAAGTTTAACACCATTAGCTATGCACGTACATCTGTATGTGTATACAAATACACAAATACGGTATATCTCGAGAACTATCTGTGATTTTTAATGGCATCACTTATGATTTCCATTCGAAAATTGGTAATTTCACTTCTGTAGTGTTAATACATTTGTATTCACGCAATATTTTTTAATGTTCACAGAGTTTATTGCACAATTTTCACAAATTTTTAGCACACCTTCATACTGTTGGTCTGTTTGCAGGCAGCGCAGAAAAAAAAAGAATCGGCTCAGGTCTGTTTTCAGCCAGCGCAGGGTTGGAAAAGAACCCGAAAAGGAAATAGGGATGGGACTGGGACTAGTTGCACTGACAAGTATCGATACGTTCAATTTACCGATAGTGATTTAGAGCGGCTGATTTAAATATATGTACAAACATGTTTCCGTATTTAGATCATTCATCTAAAATGTATACAAAAAGTATACATTTCATTGTACGATTTTCAATAATATATATTCCGCGCTAATACACTTTACAAAACAACTTTATAATAGCCTATTAGCACTACGACTTCGTCATAAGTATTTCCATCGACAGGAAGACGTATCATTTTTTACAGAAAATAAGCATAGTGATTACAAAAAACTGCGTTCTTTTCAATCGCAGGTGCGTCTGAGTATTTCTGCGTTTTAGAGTACATTTTTGCACTTTTGTGCCTATCAGCGCAACACAAGTATATCGTTGTCTGTGTTCTTCAGACTAGTTAGAAGTCTGGACCAATACGATAGTTATATCGATATAACATATCGAAAACGCAACTGTGAACTAGGGTTGCCACACACGCAAAAAATGTTTTTGTTTTCATTGCTTAGCAGCACGTGTATTGTATTGTGATTCCTATATTGTTATTCTAATCTTTGCAAAATGGGCAAGCCAAAGAAGGCCAATGTGGCAATAATTAAAAATGTAAGCTTGGAAAAACAGATAACAGAAGGAAAGGTTGCGAAAGCCAAAACCAAGAGCAAGTTCAATTTACGTGAGGAGGACTCATCGGTAAGGTCTAGAATTATGTGACCATTCTTCCTGAATATCTCTTAATAATATCTCTTGCAGAACATAGACGCCAAGAGCAGTCAAAAAATTTTGGCGGCTGCCAAGAAGCAACAGCTGGAATTAAATGAGGAGAACTTTCCCAGCTTAGTCACTGTTAAGAAAGTAAACTTCAGTCTGAGTAAGTCGATAAACTTTTAGTGATCAACTTAACATACTAAAAACAAAGTCTCTGTTCAGACGATGGCCAAGCAAATGAAACTGAGGAGGTCAACGAGACCGACTTCATGGTCGACATGGATATGGATGATGACGATGTGGCAGCATTCGAGCGCTTCCAGAACCCGGCTAAAGACGTCAAGCGCACGCTCCAACTGTCGGAAATTATCGCACAGAAAATCCAAGAAAAAGAAGCTGATATTCACAACAAAATCTCCGACGCAGGCTCGCTTAAAATCGAAGAGATCGATCCGAAGGTAAAGGAAATGTACGAGGGTGTCAGGGATGTGTTAAAACGTTACCGCAGTGGCAAGATTCCAAAAGCCTTCAAAATCATACCCAAGCTGAGAAATTGGGAGCAGATCCTATTTATCACGGAGCCACACAACTGGAGTGCAGCCGCCATGTTCCAGGGTACCCGCATCTTCTGTTCAGTCTTGTCGCAGGCAATGGCCCAGAGGTTCTACAACTTGGTTCTGTTACCTCGTGTACGTGATGACCTTTGCGAGTTCAAGAAGCTGAACATGCACCTCTACAATGCCCTTAAGCGGGCTCTTTTCAAGCCGGCCGCGTTCATGAAAGGCATCATTCTGCCCCTGCTAGAGTCTGGTGATTGCACCCTGCGCGAGGCCATCATCTTTGGCAGTGTTGTGGCTCGCAACTCCATACCCGTCCTGCACTCGTCCGCCTGCCTGCTGAAGATTTGTGAGATGAGCTATTCTGGTGCCAATTCCATATTCATCCGCTTTTTCCTCGACAAGCGCTACGCCCTGCCCTATCGCGTGGTCGATGCGGCTGTCTTCCACTTCCTAAGGTAAGTTCCATTGCAGCTTAGAACGATTTTTTTCAACTAATTAACGTTCTGCTTAAATAGATTCGAGAACGATAAGCGCGAGCTCCCAGTGCTATGGCATCAAAGTCTGCTAACATTTGCCCAGCGCTACAAGAACGACATATCTTCCGAGCAAAGGGATGCCTTGATTCAACTCCTAAAGTCAGTATTTTGATAACTATTATTTACATGCAAGCAAGTTTCATATTGGCCGATTGCAGGAAAAAATCTCATCCGAAGATCACGCCCGATGTGAGAAGAGAACTCCAGGCAGCCACCTGCCGCGATGTCGAAATGATGGAGACCGATAATGGCCTGGCTGCTCAGCCCGTCAAAATGTACACAGATGCTGATGTTGGATACGATGGCTAGAGCTCTAAATGCACAACGTTAACTTTATGAATGAAAAAAAATACATATAGGGTTTACGGACTCGAGTCCGTATCGTTTCCGATACTGAGTGTTTATGTACATAAATATATCTACATATGCGGCGAGCGTCCAGTTTCGCTGGATGCTCCATAATAAAAACTACATTTAACGAATTTTAAATGTTTTAATATGAAAAACAAATTTATTTTTTACAATTTGGCATTAATTTATATTTTTGGTTTTTGTTTTTTGTATCTTTTGGGGTCCGGCGCAGTCGCATCGGGGTTTGACGGAGGACGACGATATTATACATTATGTATGTATGTATTTAGTTTAATAATTAAATATTAAAGTTATTAATTAATAAATATAATTCTGTAACCAAAATCTTTCTAAAAGTTTCGTTTCGTCACTTTCTTTAGTCTCTAAGTATTGTTTCGTTATCTCACTCCAACATTTTTACTTTTAAATTTATTTTATTTTCTTTTCGTTATTTAAGGGCACACGGACATGGAAACGGGCTGCCAGCAGAGCCAGGTGGCGGCGACGATTGGACTGGGTTTAGTTGGGATCAATTGAAATTAGTCAGTCAAGTCCCTTAAGCACTGAAGCTCATCAATATATGTATGCTACTCGTTAGATTTTGTTTTTATTCTGAGCTGAACTTCGACTTTCTTATACACTTGTATAGATGTACAGTATCCAGTATAATCCTCAATGCAATATGAATTCGAAAAGTCGTCAATGATTGGGAGCTCGAGAGAATGAAACTTGCTGTTCTCATGGACATTTCTTAGCCTTTGTCATATATGTAGTCATTATTTAGAAAGGTGTGGAGTTTTTGAAGCTAAAGCATCAAAGGGGGGATACGCTAATAGAGACTCAGTGGTTACTTCAATAAATTCAAAATAATATTTTCCTTACCATAGCTCTAAACTGAAAATAAATCTGCACGTATTCAATTGCTTCTTGTTCTTGATCGTGTTTTATTTACTTTCACTTCGTTATATATAGTTTTTGGTTTGTTATGGGACCGTTTTTAATAAAAACAATCAAACATTCTACCCATTGGTCCGAGTTGTGTAAGAATTTTCAATCCCGCCTTCATTTAAAAGACTCAAATATAAATATACAGTTACATACATATTATTTTTGTTTTGGGCTCAAATGGTCATTGGTTCCGCAACCGAATTAACAATAATTAAACGATATGTATCCATTTTAAATGACACAGTTTGTTAACGTTAAACATTTCCTAAGCTTCTATAGTATGTCTTGTTTTTCTCTTTGTTCTCTTCGTTTTTGGAACAGCTTTCATCGATCCACACACCACAAATTCTGTGCCAACTACTTTTTACGTTAATTGAAAACTCGACGAAAAATAAAGTATGATCAATGTTTAGGTCACTCAGGTCGATTTTATTACCGAAAAATATCCATTTTGATCATAATTGATTACTTTTGAAGATATCAATATTTCAAGCCAGAGATAGGTCGAGCCTAAAAACCCACACATCGGATTGGAAAAGCAGACCCCCATTGATGACACAGTGCTACAAAATTAAAACTTTTGAATCTATTTTACACGAGACAAAAACCAGTCGAATCGATGTTATTCGATCCACTACTAATACCCGGTACTCAGTTAGTTCTGTTATGTTTATCCATATGTAAATTTAGATTTTGGTAGGACGTGTATAAAGCAGATTGCGTATCCCAATATGTACGAGGATACCCGGTACTCAAAGAGTATAGGACTATATTAGATTAGTGGTGGAAGTGCATGTGTGTATCACCCAGAAGGAAGCGTTTCCTTGCCGCATACCGTAAAGTATATATATATTTGATCAGCATCAATAGCCGAGTCGATATAGCTATGTCTACAGTCTCAGAGACTATCCAGACTCCTGTAACACACTGTTACAAGTGTGAGTTCAAAACTTTTCCCCGCCCGTCAAAAAGATGAAAATTTCCAGCATCTAGAAGGACTTTAGGATACGCGAAAGCCGAAAACGCGGAATCCTAGAGATCATATCTAGCAGATTGCCGAATCTGGAACCAGATCGGCTCATTATTATAACCGGAAGGAACAAATTCAAATTCATTGGCGACGCAACGGCTTCAATGCGATTACTTATTCCACGCTGTTACACGCTCTTCCTCTTCCAGCGCGATAAAACGACTTATGTTGGTGTGAGATTTAAAAAACTAGACCGTAGAAAATTTCACACTCTATCTCTCACTCTGTAGAAAAGGACGAATTTGAGAGAGATGAGAGTCACGTCTCGAGCAGTCCCGGGAAATTCTTTTCTTCATTCGGGATATAATGATTAGGAGATCTGGCCAATTAACTTTATTCTTTAGACTCTGTCACAAACCTTTTCCTTTGATGGGTGGGTAGGGGGCGAGGCAAAATTTAAGAATACATTTTTCTCAGAGTGACATCACAGGAGTCTGAAATTTGGTTGCTTTACCTCTTTTAGTCTCTGGGAACTAGACGTTAAACATGGCTCTATCGACTCGGATTTCAATGCTGATCAAGAGTATACATAAATACGTTTTAATATCGGAAATGCTTTCTTTGCATTACGTCTATAGGAATCTAATATAAACCGTGTACTCTCTGAGTACCGCGCAGATCTGGTGGATCTTAAAACCATCTTTTGACATTGTGCAAAAACTAGATATCTACTCCCAAATATCGTCAAACGGTTAATTTGAACTGGTTTCCACAAGATTTCACTCTTTCATTCGTGATGCGGAAATCCCAGTGCGGCTAAACACAGTGCTTTTGAAATCATGGTACGCGAAAGTAGCCAATATTTGAACAATATTGGAACCTATGCATATAGTTATGCAAAGTGTCAAGATATATTAGAAACTAGGTAATATAAATATGTAAGGTACAGGTTGATTTACTAAAAAATATGTAATTTCGTAATTTTTTTACAATTTCAATTATTAGTATCTTATTTGGCTGGGAACTGACGCTACCAAAGATATAAAATCTTTAAAAAATACGTTAGCATGTCAAAAAATGTTAAATTCTGGAAAGCTAAAACCTTGGGCATAACCATTGTATGGTAACTAATTTAAAGTTATGAAAGTTTTGCCATATTTTTCTCTTTTTAAACCTCAATTCTCATTGATATTGGTCTTGTAGATGCCGAGTGACAATTATTAAAGTTTTTAAAGCGTCCGAAGTCAGCTAAAAAGTTTCTAGAATTTTAAAAATCGATTATCGGATTATGTATATTGCAAATTCCAAGGAAGAGATTTACTGGAACAGGTCTACAACAGAATTTTGGTTTGGTGTAAAGTAAAAGGCCACTGTAGCACAGTGTAATTATTACGATTAAAATGATCCCAACTGATATGCTGTTTGATTTCCAGAAGCTAAAATCATTTTTCACAAGGCCTTGGATTAGAAGCGTATTAGAAGCATAATGGATTAGCCTTCGAAAAAATGATTTAGGTGGAACTGAAAGTGCATTGGCCGGCTCCTACTGACAAATACATTAGCCTGTACAAATCTAGATAAGTATACATCCATGTACATATATAAATATGTACATATGCTTGCATAATGATGTATAAGCTGACAGGATCAAAACGAATACGAGATGTATACAGACATACACACGTACATACATATAATATATGATTAATATTTAGCCAACATAAACACGGCCTTTGTAGTACGTTGAGATTATGACAATAATTGTATGCTCTAGAATTTTCAAAATCAATTTCATGTTCTACATATATTCGCGTACGCCCTTATATAATATAAATACATACGAGCTCTCACATTGTTTGTTTGTTTTTTATCATTCGATTTGCGACTTAAATCTAGTATGTATTCAGTATTCATTTTATGCTATTTATCGTATATTAAACAACCCATGATTAGAGTAAAAGTCAAAAATGCAATTCTGGACAAGATTTTCTGGTGTATGCATTTCCCTCACTGTAACTCTGCTGTGTAGCGACCACCTACCTGTGTTTTCACCTTACAGATGCCACTAGATCGTCATCGCCCGATCGGGTGGCCCACCGCCACCGCCATTCCGCAAACACACGCGTATACGTACAATAGAAAAAACACAACCATATTTGAGGGCCTGGCACCGTGGCGAGTCCCGTTCGCGTGCTGCATTGCGGCTGGCTCCTCACCTGCATGGGGGAGAGAGAGAACCCAACCCAGTTAGCCCGGTGAAATAGGCTCCCACTCCCTCCAGAGCGCGACTCACCGTTAAGCACATGTACTACAACCGTCTCCGTGATCTCGTTGCCCAGCATACAGGTGTAGTTCCCGGTATCTTGTCGATTCGCATTGGCAATGTATAGGCGACTCAGGGCCCGTCCAGGTAGCATATCCGTTTTCACACTGCGAAAACGATGAGAAGCGATGAGAAGGGTCCGGGTAATGCTTATTTGGATATGTTTATATGTGTACGTAAATTGAAATGAGCAGCTACAGTGTGTTACAGGTCTAAAACAGTTGAGACCAGGAAAGTCGAGTCCAATTGTTGACTCGAACGTAAGAGATAGTTTACAATATAACCACTAGTACCTGATGCCACCCCGACTGGTGTCATAGTTGAGCAGACGGGGCCCGTGTCGCCAGGTGATGTAGGACGATGGATGTGGAATTTTGGAGATGACACACTGCAGCTCGATGGTGCTGCCAGCCTTGTAGTACTTCTCCGGTGTGGCCGATCCTCTCTCGTCAAGAATTTCCACATGAGGAACTGCAAATGAGTTAGCTTGGTTGTAGAGAGCTATCAAGTATAATACTCGGAAGTTGCCTACCAATTATAGTTAGATATACGAGAAGTACCAGGGGAGGATGCGAGGAGACCTGACACTCGTACGGACCCTCATCCCGCTCATTGGCGAACTGGATGAGAAGCTTCCAGTCGTTAGGCTCCTCGAACTCGAGCGAGTAGCGCGAGTCGCCGCTATAGGTGTGCTGGCCGAAAGTTATCAGGGTGAGGTCATCGCCTCGACGCCGCATCCACGACACCGTCTTGCCCTGCAGGTCATTGACGCGGCAGTGCAGATATACGTTCGAGGAGAGCTGGGTGCTTATATTAACCGTCGTATAGGGATCAGCAAAGAAGGGGAACGGCTCGTGCGTGGTCGTCTCGGTGACCTCCAGCTCCTCATCTTCCGGCGTGTCTGTGAACGGCGAGGAGAACTCCTGCCAGAAGTTCTTCGGGAACGTGTCGAAGGGATCGCCGGCTCTGGGACGCTTTACTATATTTAATCACATACAGAATACAGAAAAAGGTAGAATTAATTAAGGCATCGTGCCATTAGACCGGGGCGCCACTTACATGTTGTCGAAGTAGATCCCGACCCAATGTGATGTAGTGATGAGTATATAATTGCAAATATCCAAAATAATCTAGATCTCATCACTGCAAAGAGGTGCAATATGGCAATTCCACTCAAACTCCACTAAGTGATGCTTCCTCCACTCACCGCACGATATGCACATTCGTATTCACTTGACTGTAACCGTTTCTATTTTGATCCAACTGCATCAGTAAGTGCCAGTCCGGACAGCCTCATCGTCTCTATGCGTCGGGACAGTCACGGCAGAGACAGGGAAAATTTATTTCCCACTTTTGACTATGTTTCTTGGTCAATATCTATCGATTAAGCATTAAGTTAAGGCATAATGCAGCAGATGTTAGGTTTACGTCAGTGTTGGCTGTTTTGTTGTGCATTTAAGTTTTTGAAAATAATTTTTTTTACAAAAACAACGGCTAGTAAACGATTATTAACCTTCTCGCGTTGCGTGTGTATTTATTTTTTTGTAAATGCCTTTGGCTGTGGCTGCCTTAGATGACCAATAAATTCGAATGTAGGTCAGGGCAGGCTCTGCGCATGGACAGCATCCGCAGCATTTCGCTCTCTCGGTACACTCCTTCGATATTAACAGAACGCCACCTCCATACACTATGGACATACATATGTACACATGTAGGGTATGTTAATATATACGATAAAGATCAATCTATATATTTTAATACCATACGATCCTGCATATATGAGCCGTATTGGCCTATTCGTGTTTGTCTTTATTTATTAAAAATATAGCCAGGTTGTTGATTCCGTTGGTATTCATTTAAAGCCAAGAAATCGTGGACTTCATGCAGGATATATGTATTCCGATCGTTCTTCTCCCTCCAATAATTGCTAGAGTTTCTCTGGAACTTGCTAGAATTCTCACTATAGTTTCTCAATGTTATATTTTAGCAGCTCACAGCCCCCACAAAATATGTTGTAAATTTAACCTTACATTCAAAAATAATTATTTAAGCATCAGTTCAAAACGCGATAGTTATCGATAGATATCCTCGCAATGAAATGGACATATTGTTCGGGTAAAAGTACGTCTTTTGGCAGTAAAATTCCGTTAAGAAAATCAATGCACTCATACCTGCAAGCTCCATGTTAAATAAACTACATTTTAGCGCCTTTACAAAAAAAAAAATAGTTTTAATGTTAATTTCATCGAACGCTTACACTTCCTGCGCATGTGCAGTTATGGGTGTGTATGTGAGCGAGCATTAAATAATTGAGAGAGCAGAGCATACAGTAGCTTTTCAAAATATTCCCACACCCCTTGCAGGGATTCAGTTCTATTTATTTATCAAGTTTGGTGATCATCCGACAACTTATTGAGAAATCATATGTGGCAGTATAAAGAGTAAAAGCGGCTAACATAAGTTCTCTAACGGTTAAATAATATTTCGAACGACGAGGAAAGACTGAGAAAAGTCAAGTACGCTCAAGGCGAACACTTTTTGGCTGCACTGTGTACACATAGTAGCCACATGTGCCGCCCTTATCTTTTCGGTGGTGGTGCGATATGGGAAAATCAGACGAAGGGAGGACGGAGAGCACGAGCCGGGAACACAGACAGAATGACATACATAGGTCGGGCAACGTTACGCACACACACACACATATCCGCACATCGATATGCTGACAGAGAAAGAACCGTTCATTCGTTTTCGTGCTGTTCACAATTTGCATTAAATCGCTTTTTCATTTCTTTTTCTGTTTTATGTTTATACTTTGGGTCAACGTCAAAAGCAACAAAATGCTTTGAATATTAATCAGAAAAACTACGCCTGAAATTCAAAAAAATCACTTTAAATTCTACGCGGTGAAGGCAGCAAATAGGGAGTACAGCGGCGCCGTACAGCGAACACAGAGAACACAGACATCGACGAGAGATAGAGGTATGGTATGCACATACATTGTACATATGCATGTATGCATGTACATATGTATGCAGGTTCTATAAGCAGAGTTTGCGGCGGCAGCGTAAATATTTTAACGTTGCAGTTCGACGACAGAAATCAGAAACCAGCCGCCAGCAGAGACTAGGAGTCGAGTTTTTGGCAGTGTCCTAGGAAAATTCTAATAAAGAAACAAATACGGAAATGGATGAAAATTCGCATGCACTGAGTGTGCTTGGTGGCTTGGCCATCGGCATTGTCGGCTTTCAGTTCTTCCGCACGGTCTTGCCCTGGATATACGCCAACGTGGTGGGGCCGAAGGTCTTCGGATCCACTGTAAAACTAGCCGAAATGGGCGAATGGGCAGGTGAGTAAAAACTTTGGCGTTCGATAAGGAGGCGTTTGACGATTGCTGATAAGGAAGAGAATCCGAGCTAATATCCATTAATTGCAGTTGTTACCGGGTCAACCGATGGAATTGGCAAAGCCTATGCCAAGGAGGTATGTAAACGACCATGGATTGTGCAACCCACTGGCTCCAATCAAAGTCCATCAAACTATGACTTGACTATTGGGAAGCGCGCAAAAAATTCAGTCATAGAATTGCCATTAAGCGGGAATGACTTGGACATTGCTTGCGAAATGCATGGGCCGAGTGAATCTACACTTTGGAATTGATCTTCAGTCTCAACAGCCACTCAGCCCTTCCGTTCAGAGTTCCCTAATTGTGGTGACTGAACATTTTCTGCCCTCCTCTCTCAACACAGTAACATTAGTATATTATGTTCAAGTGCGGTCGGATCGCTTTTTTGGAAACGGGGCGGATCCCGGCTGTATTTATTACCCACTTTAAACAATCGACAAGAAGATTACACAGCGGCTGACGTGCACGTGTCTCCCTAAGGGCAATAGCTGGTCAAAGCTTTCTTCACATTTACATACAGTTCGGAACAAACCGAAGAAAATGGTTCAATGTGCGCTTCAAATTTCTGCGTACTCTATAAAGGGAGCACGAACAATAGGAACAATGCCTAAGGGCAATAGCTGGTCAAAGCTTTCTTCACATTTACATACAGTTCGGAACAAGCCGAAGAAAATGATTCAATGTGCGCTTCAAATTTCTGCGTACTCTATAAAGGGAGCACGAACAATAGGAACAATGCCTAAGGGCAATAGCTGGTCAAAGCTTTCTTCACATTTACATACAGTTCGGAACAAGCCGAAGAAAATGGTTCAATGTGCGGATGGGATGGTCTGCAGATAGAGTTGTTTCATTTCAGCAATGGTCATTTTTTCTTCCTCGCTATATTTTTCGTTCATCATTTGAGCCTTTTGTGCGGCAATGCATCTGGACCTTGCCGATTGGGATCGGGGATTGCGAACGGCTTCCATGACGACAAGAGATTTTGTTTCACTCACTAACTATTTCACTTTCAAAGAAACTTAAAACGCTTATAGAATATTTAATAAAAAATGTATATTTTGTAATTTTCAGCTGGCTCGGAAAGGTCTGAAGCTGGTACTGATTAGTCGATCGTTGAATAAACTGAACGACGTTTCCAAGGAAATAGGTACCCGCAGCTTAAGACTTCCTTTACACTGGATATCTAATCTCTGGTCGTGGCATACTTTCAGGCGATGAATTTGGCGTGGAGGTGCGCGTCATCGATGTCGATTTCACAGGCGGCACTGAGATCTATGAGAAGATACGCGAGAAAACCACTGGCCTAGACGTCGGTGTGCTGGTGAACAACGTAGGAATCAGCTACAGCCATCCCGAATACTTTCTGGACTGCTACAATGCGGATCCGGCGTTTTTGAACAACATTGTGGCAGCCAATGTACACTCGGTTACCCACATGATCGCTTTGTTCTTACCGGTCATGATAGCCAAGCGCAAGGGAGTTATCATCAATTTGTCGTCCACTGCCGGCGTCATTCCCAATCCCCTGCTGAGCGTGTACAGTGCTACCAAAGTGAGTGCGCGGTGACGAAGAATACTTAGAGTTGAACCTTACCTACTATCTCTGGTTTCATCCTTAGGCTTTTGTCAACAAGTTTAGCGACGACCTTCAGACGGAGTACAAGGATCACGGCATTCTCATCCAGAGCGTGCAGCCGGGCTTTGTGGCCACCAACATGTCCAAAATCCGCAAGGCCAGCGTGTTTGCGCCGTCCCCCGAAACTTATGTGAAGTCTGCCCTCTCTACACTCGGTATTGCCAGCCAGACCGCTGGATATCTGCCCCATGCCCTGCTCCAGCTGGTTATCCACTTTACAGAGGCTGTGTTCGGTGATCAGTTCGCCCGCAGTTTGGTTCTCAAGAACATTTTGGGCACTCGTAAGCGTGCACTTCGTCGCCTCGCCAAGGACCAGTAGATCCGATGTCGCTCTTGCCTGCAGTGCGGGCACCCAATGATAAAAGGATGCATTTAAGCGAAGTCCAGTAACGAATCTATGGGATTGAGGTGGTCGGTAGCCATAGCGAACGAAATTTGACTAGATAATATTTCATCACGTGTCATACATACAATTTTTTTGCATACAACATGAATTTTAAATACCAAAAATGTTCCCAAATTCAACCAAGCTTAACTAGTTTTTGCAGTTAAATACGATTGCTAATTATAAAACGCAATAAATAAATAAATACTGTACAAATTGAACTCGAAGGGTATAACAACATACGGGTGGGTTGCCGAGAGATCGATATCCTTAACGGCCGCCATCCAAGCGCTCGATAGTGGCATCGATAGTTTTCTAATAAATCGCTAAATGGAAGTGCTGCCCTGCGCTGTGGTAGAACCGTGACCCATACGATATATAATTATCAGAATCATAACATAAAATATATTTGCTTGTGAGTGAATGAAGTGCGTCTCCGGCATAAAACGCATTTGTTAGCGTTATCAAATTGCAGTCTCCACAGAATTTTGTTAATCTCTACAGCAGCAGCAGTGCGCAAAATCAAACAACAACAAGAGAGATGTCCGCGAATGTAATCAAAGTCTCTTGTTTTGATTTCTTGAAGCGTCAATTGGCACTATGATAAAGGGAGGTCGGCAAACGCAGTCGTTATCACATCCGTATGCCAGTAATCAGTAATCAACTTGTTGCGGGACGCGCTACTACCTGGTATTGATTTAATATAGTTTCCGAACATTGATACGATACTGAAAATCTGGCATATTCCTCGGTGCTCTGCCCCGCTCTCTGTTAGCTTTGGTGGTGGTGGTTGCGGAAGTGGGAATTGAAATTGAAGAAATTGTTGGAAACTATTTTTAATAGTGTGGCGACGGCCACTAGTCCACGCAACGGTCAAAGCCACAACAAGAGCTAAAACCTTTGACGAGTGTGGAACGCGACCTGAGAGAGAACGCTACCATACAATACGAGACGAAAGCAGAGAGAGAGCTGTTTCAAAAATGTTAAGAACTCATCAACTATTCAGATCCGAAAAAGGGCGAGCAACAACTACAAAACAGTAGAGCACAGCGGATAACGAAAGGGGCAGTGGCCGTGGCAGTGGCAGTGACAGTGACAGCGACGGCCAAAGCGGGAACGGCCAGTTGTGGTCCGACAACGCACTGAACACCAAGCGCCAGCGGCCCACATCAACAACAATGCCGAGCACGCACGACTTCCAGCGTCGCCGCCTGCCACTGTTCCCCATCGAGCCTGAGCCGCCAGCAACGCCCACACAGCGGCTCACGCTCGTGGCAACCCGGTGAGTGTGGGTTAGTGGTGCGGTGAGGGGCAGGGTGAATGGGTTCGTGCATCCTTGGCGTGTACGTGTCCCATATTACCTGGACTTTGGTTTTTTCCTGTTCCTCGATACATCTGAATGGGTGGCATGTCGATATGTGGGCGGCTGTCATGTTTATTAATAGTTTAATAATAGATATATTGATGTGATTCTGATTCCTTTCGCCGCAGCCTGCTACGTGCATTGCAATTAAACTGGAGGATTATTGTTTCCGGCATCACGCTGACGCTCTTGGCCGTCATCTGGTATTATCCCACGTTCTTCTTGTTCTTTGCCTTCGTCGTCTACTCCCTCGTTTTGGTCTTTTTGGGTAAGGTCACAGTGACAATGGACGCCATGAACGGTACCATTTGGCATCCCATCCCACCTATTCAAGGCAGATGGATGACTCATTGGTCATCGGTTATCGGCTGGCGACCATTTTTAATGGTTTTTCCGCACCCCACCCCACCCCACCCCACCCAAGACAAAGCGTTAATTAAAAGACCAAATATCTAATGACGATCCGATTGACTTATCTTTTTCCTAGCTGTTGCCGGCACCGTCTACGTACATTATATATTTACCACCAACGAGCCGTCCAGGCCCAGTCGATTGCCCTCCAAACTTCTCTACAATGCCACAAAGTAAGTGCGGACTTTAACCTTAACCTCGGGCCCCCTTCCGATCCGATTCGATCTGATCCTTATCCGTTCCGTTTTTCATTCCCGCTTCTTGATCCTTGCAGAAGCACCATTTTCGATCTGCCAAAGCCCATCAAGAATCCATCGAACTTACCTCTGATCTTTGGAAAAACAGTCGATCTGCAGCTACAGCAGATAATTGAATATGTCCTGCGCGACTTTATGCTGCCCTGGCTGGGGTAAGTAACCTCCAGAGTGGCCCTCCCTCCCCCATCCTCTAATGAACTCCAATGCACTATTAGCTATGTGGTCACGAATCCGAAGCTTATCAACGACGTGGTGCGAGAGGATCTGTGGAATGCCATACAGAAGATCCATGAGCGCGCCAGCAAAATGGATCCGGCAAAGATCATAGCCGTGGATATGGTGAATCGCGTCACCGTTCACCTGGAAAAGATACGCATTGCCGAGGCCCGAGCGTGAGTTACCATCGATTATCATGGCATCGTTTCACTCAACACTCTTTTCGCACAGGGCCGAGACGAACACGGCGCCAGTCTTCAGCAAAAACTCTTACCTGTCCGACGAGGTGAAGGAAATGGAGTTTCTGCGCAAGCTGTGTGAGATCATGGTGATCTTGCTGTTGCCACGCGGCTACTCCCTCCCTCCGCTCAAGATGCTACTTAGCGAAATCTTATCGTACAAGAGTAAGTTCTTCACCAGAAGAACGTTCAAATATTCCTTTTTAGTCAGGTGCTCGAAGAGTTTGGGGATACATTAGAGTTGTAGTAACATCCAGAAGGAAGCGTTTCCGACCCCATAAAACATAGATATTCTTCATAAGAATCAATAGCCGAGTCGATTGAGCCATGTCTGTCTGCCCGCCTGTCCCTCTGGATTAGCGCCTAGATCTGAGACTATAAGTGCTAGAGCAACCAAATTTCGTATCCTGACTACTATGATATCACACCACAAAGGACGAAAATAATAGAAAATGACCATAGCTACCAGATCTCCGAATCTCAACCAGATCGGATAATTATTGTACCCCTTCCACGAGCTCGTTCTCTCTCTCTCTATCTCTATCTCTCTCTCTCTCTATCTCTCTCTCTCTCTCTCTCTCTCTTTCGTGCATTGTGCACACCGTGTCTAAGGGAAGCGAGATATATCGACTGTTGTTGGTTTGAGAAATAAGATGTAGATGGGATAAACGAAGTGTAAGAATGGACATTAGCACATAACTAGGCAGAGGAGAGGCATACGGCAGTCATCGTCTGCGATACCAATTCCGGCGCTTTCGAATAATTACTAATAGAATATACATATTGTACATATATACTGTCCATATATACACCAGGCTCTCTGGTGTAAAAGAAAAGCCACCACACTTGCCGTTTCTTATAGTTTTATACCTTCTCTGGATTTTAGTCTTCTTTCCCATGATCAACATGCTCACCGCACCCGACTACATAAACCAGAAGGTGGTGCAGAACATCGAAACGCGGCTGGCGGCGGCGGCGATGAACAAGCGGAGCTATGAGTATGCGGCCAGCTTTGAGGACTTCCTGAAGATCATCAACAGCTCAGGAAACCTGGAGGAGCTCTCTCTCATCCGCAAGAGCATTGTGAACGACCTGATGCATGCCACAACCATGCAGAACTTACAACGTGCCAAAGGCCTCGATCCGGACCATGAGGACCATTCCCTATCCAAGTCCGAGCTGACGGCGGCCGTGCGGCTTAAGCGCTATGTCCGCCAGCTGACCTTGGCCAAGGCCGAGTGCGAGAAGAATTTGGCGAAATTCGGCTGGAACGGCAACTACTCTAGCGACATTGTAAGTGGCCCAGGCTAACTGAATTTACATATTTCTTATGTCTCATGTCTTGTCAAGGATCTGACGCTAGAGGAAATATTGAACACGGCCGTCGGCCGACGGTACTTCACCCTGTTCCTGGAGCCGCTGAAGGCTAGTGCCCTGGTGGGATTCTACCTCGCCGTGGAGGAGATCAAGCACGCACACAAGAGTGCCACCCATCAACTGGGCACGGAGATTTTCTACACGTACATCCGTGTACCGAAGCCGGAGATCCAGATCGACAAGCACGAGCGCAAGCTGATAGAGACCTTTCTGTTGGGGGATGCCGATCCCGACATCTTCTATGACATCCAGCGCAACATCCTGCGCACCCTCGAGGAAAAGTACTATCCACCATTTGTGCTCAGCGGTCAGTACCGACAGCTGAAGGAGGCGCTGGACTCGAACGAATTTACCGATCCCACCTTGATGCTGTGCCCCGCCATCGGGGATGTATCCGAGACGCAGGACGAGCACCCCAGAGCCGCAGATGGTCTCAATGGCAGGGCCATTGATGTGGCCGCCCACACGTCGTATGCACGGCGGAAGCTGGAACAGATACAGGAGCGCATTGACAAGAAAAATCAGGCCCTGGACGCCCTTAAGTATTCGGTCAAGCCGGAGTCCAAGGTCTTGTCCATACTCGAGAAGGAAATGGAGTGGCTGAAAAGCGAGAAGCGTCAAACGGAGGCACATCTCCGGCGAACAGACGCTTGGACCGAGCACCTGGGCAAGTGGAAGGCCACCATACAGAGTGTGGAAGTGAGTGGACTGTGGACTCTGACTGATAGTCTCAAATCATAATCCTTCTCGTCCTCGCCACAGGTCTCCGATGAAAAAGAGTCGCTGCAGTTTATGATACTTGTCCATGTGGACGAGGACATCAACGCTCCCCCGCAGGCGTTGCCAAAGAATGGGGACAGCAGCAACGCCAAGCCGGCCAAACGGCCCTCGGGAATCTCCAGCGGCTGGGTAGTCATGCGATCCCTCAACCAAGTCCATGTACGCGGGGGGCCCCGCCCCGAAGTGATTGTCATTTACACTAGTGGCTGACTCTTTCCACATCTCTTCCCCTACAGGAACTGCAACGAAAACTTCGACACGTTAGCTCGAATCTAAAGACGCTCGACTTACCCACCAACTTCAAGTTCTTCTTCCTGAAGACGGACCGGCATGGCCAGGAAAAGGCCAAGGGACAAATCCAAAAGTTTCTTAACGTGAGATTGATATATTCTTTGATCTACTACTGGAAAAGTCATAATCGCATATTTCTTGAAACAGTTCATACTCGAGGACGATCACCTAAATGGCAGCGAGGCTATCTACACGTTCCTCAGTCCCAGCTCAGACCACCTGAAACAGTCGCTGCCCTCGCCCAAAAAGTCAAAGTTCTCGCTCTCCACGCTGTTTAAGAGCGACGCTGCAAAGGCTCACGACTCCAGCAAAGCGACAGATCCCTTCTGGGGTCTGCAACGCGACGACGACGACATCTCGACGTACCTGGACGGAGAGTCCGGCATCGATGCCAGTCGACTGATGGCTGACATAGACAGCAAGGACTCTATAGCAGAGCCCCTCTATGCTCTTATGGGCGAGATATTCGACATGGGCGGCGTCTTCAAATGGCTGCGCAAGAGCATCATCTCCTTCGTGCAGATTACGTACGGCCGGACGATTAATCGACAGATCCGCGAATCGGTCACGTATCTCTTTGAGGAGTCCATGCTGCACAACTACTTCTCTGTCATACTGAAATCTTTTTGGCCAGGCGGTGTACTGGCATCTGCCTACCCTTCGCGCTCCGACGACATGCGCGAGATGACCAGCACAGCGGCCAAGGCTCTGCTTACCGATCACATACCCGAGGTACTCTGCAATCTGGTGGGGGCCCAGGCGGCCAAGCGAGGCGTCCTCAAGGTCTTCGAGGCCCTCCAGAACCCTGCGTACAACAAGCAGCTCTTCTATGTAAGTGATTTAATGCGTTGTCGGAATTGTGGCTCACCAGTAACCTGCCGTTCTTTCAGGAACTACTGGAGATACTCATGATTGAGTTCTTCCCCGAAATACGACAGCTTCGAGTGAACAATACCTCCACCAATGGCTCCAAGTTGAACACAGCTACCGCGGGGGCTGCAGCTGCCTCGGCTGCAGCAGCTCTGGCAGCCGCCACGGCAGCCGCCACCCTGCCCCTTAACCATGGCAGTGCCAGTGGCAGTGGCAGTGGCGGCGGACTGACCACCGCTTCTCAAAACCATCACCAGCAAGTGTCATCGTCATCATCGATGTCGTTGTCCACGTCGTCTGCCTCGAGCAGCACAGGAGGTTCGCACTCACATCTGCAGTCCCATTATCACCACGGATCCCATCATCATCAGCCTCACCAGTCTCACCAGCAGCAGGGGCATTCGGCACACTCAGGCAGCTCCAAGTAGACGGCATACTCGTATTGTTTTTATTATTTTTAGTTTTGTTTTCGTTTTCATATTTATGTTTTTACCAACTCATTAGGTGCTAAGATTTTCATGATATTACTTGAATGCTCGCTACTCTTTCTACTTGGTGAAATAGATGCAGGCGTGTAGCTGAATGCGGAGTGCGGAATGAGGAATGAGTTGTTTCCCAGTAACTCCATCAATCAGATCAGCATTGCAACTTATTTCCAGCCCCCGAATTCCATTGATTTTAATTTGTTGTCTCAGTCTGTTGTTGATTTTGATTTGCTAGCGTTATTCGTTGGTTATGTGTATAGTATGTCTGTCTGTACATATGTACATACAATTTATGTAGGTCAGTATTAAGCGTTGTACCAAATCGTTGTTTATAGTTAAATGAGGCACTCACCATGATCGATTATGCATTGTTTTCCCGAGCCCCAGCTTGTACGCGTGAGCAACCCACGTGTGGAGTACATTTTAAAACTATAAGACAGTTGTCGGCTAGCAAATTGAAATATTTGTTTTGTATTAACTGACCAACTACCAACTACTATCTAATAACTGATTCATCTGGCTTTAATTCTATTACTTAATCCGTAGGGGCCGGTATTCGATAACAATGCTTACCATAAAAGATGCACACTGTCTTATAGATCCGACCATGGTCGAACTGTAGTCATTGCCCACTAACCCTCTTGACCCGAACCCGTAGATCGTGGGTAGATCCCACTTCATTCCTCCCCTCCCATGCTCTTTCAACGTAAAGACACGCGTACGCGTACGTACGAGAATGCGTATATTTATGTATGTATTGTAGTTGTACAATTTTATGTGGAAACGTGAAATAAAACTCGGTATTTATTGAGAATCCCATTCTGGATAATCTCTACTCCTTGGTACTAGAACACGGCAATTTTTTCCACCAGTTTGTTCAGCGCTATTTCCTGCATGTCTACCACAATCGCGGAGAGATTCTTGCGCATGCCTGCTGGTTTCCTTATGAGCAGCTTAACTTCAAAATACTTTAGCAGAAAGCGCCACTTGAGTCCGGTTCTCTCACGCTCTGAAAGCCGCTGAAAGTCATCCGTTTTGATGCCCATCACACGCTCGGCCACGTGTCCGCTCAGACGGCTCTCGATCAACGTCCCCGTCTGATCAGACAACTCAATATTGATGTTGATGAAGCTCGAGTGTCTTGGCTCATTGGATTCCAGCGAGAACACTAATTGACAAGCTTCACTGGTGCAGTCGTTTTGATTTCGTGGAATAAGACGTTGACATGTTGTGCTAAAAATTCAGCAATTAAATAGACATATAAAAAGAAAGAAAAACACGTGGGGTCAGACTCCTCCTGAGCCTGGAAATGCCACTTGCCACTTCTTGCTGGTGTTCATGGAAAATCCGTCAATGTCGAACTTGGTGACCATACAGTAGAGCACGGCCGTAAAACGATCGTTAGCTGGATTGCAAAGTTCACCCTCGGCACGAGAGTAAATCTGTTTTGTTGTCATCTGGCTTTGGATTTCGCAGGCTGTCGAAGACAAAATTGAGAGCCGATTATAAACTAATGCCAAATCCGCTAAGTGCGGATAATATTCACCTGTCGGAAGGTCCTGCAAATCTGTTAGGACTGACTGTTCAAAGTTCTTAAGCGGCACAGTGGCGACAAACGAGAGTAGCGCATCACAGTCTCCGCCGGCGGCCTGCGGATTCTCATAGATAAGCGTACAGGCGGCGTGGTTGAGCACTGGACAGCGGTAGTAGTCCGAATAGGAGATACGCACATCGATCAAGTGCAGGACGGTTCTTCGCGGCTCCCAGTACTGGGCGCGGCGTATCCACTCCGCTTGCCACAGGGATAGCAACATGCCATCTGGATAGCTGGCATCGATCACGATCAGTTCGAGGCACTGGAGTAGTCCGTTGTCCTTCCCATGGCTTGGGGTAAGCTTGCGCTTCAGCTCGCGCAACGGACGAACCGCGGCAACAACCACGAGTAGGTCCACATATGCATTGATAAGCCTTTCCTGAAGCCCAATGCCACTGCAAACCTCGACCAGATTAAGGGCAGAGCCAAGGGGCTTGTGCGGCTTGTGGATGAGCTGCTGCAGGGCCTTTACGGCGGTGTCGTTGGTGTCGTGTCGCACAATATGACCAGAGCCTTCGTTGACCGTTAGTGCGCACGAGAGGGTAGCTCGGGGCTGATAGCGAGGCTCGTGGGGCATAGAAAGCGACATCACCTTTGCGCCGACGATGTCCACCGCGTCGCCAATGTGCAGCATAGCGTCATACTCATCCACGCATGACTTCTGACCCCAGCACGTGCAATTGGTAATGTGGCTGATGGAGTCGCGTACCGTTAGCGTGATGACGCCACGTTCGTTGCCACTGAGCTTGTCCAAGAACAAGTTAGGCGACGATTTCGATATAATCAGAACAACCGTCGAAAAGTTAGTCATGGTAGGCTGCATTTCAGCCAGTGGCAAGATTTTTCTCTTTTGCGTAGAATTCGACATTTTTTCGTTCAGAAGAGTTGAGATCTGGGAAAGCCGTTACTGCAACAAAATATAGGAGGAGCATTGTTGTATCGATAGATGTTCAAAACTGTATCCGATGTGATTGAGATGGTAGCCGATAGGTGTGACGTTTCCCATCTCCAATTAGGCGAAACACTCCTATACCCCTGGGTTAACGATTGTCACTTTTCTTGTTCGATGTGAAAAGCAATAAGTGAATGACATAGCTATCTCAAACCCACCCACCAAAACATTAAAAAACCTACAAGCCACGCAAGGCACTCTACAAGCAGAGCCAGACGCAAGAGAGCAGCAGCTACAAGTTTCGCAAACTGCACAGTGAGAGCGCTGAAATAGCGAAATAGAAATAGATAAATATGGTCAAGCTGTTTGCATTGAGCGTCTTCTTCAAAGGTGCCAGCGAAGCGCGTATACTGAAGACAGCATCCGACTTGCAGTCCTTCTCGTTTTTCCAACGTAGCACCGTCAATGAGTTTATGACGTGAGTAATTCATATTGGACCATTGTGCCCTCGCCACAGCGACGGCGCAATGTCCATCCCCCTCTTATGACCAGCGCTTACGCACTAACATTTCTTCTCGTTTGGGTCACGGCAGCTTCGCATCGAAAACGATTGTGGAACGCACACAGCCAGCGCTTAGGCAATCTGTTAAGCAGGATGCCTACATGTGTCACGTCTATGTTCGGGCCGATAATCTGGCGGGAGTGCTCATTGCCGATCATGAGTATCCGCACCGAGTTGCTCACACACTTATTACAAAGATACTCGACGACTTCACGGCGAAAGTGTCCGCCGACCAGTGGCCCAACGGTACGGAGGCCACCATAGCCTTTGACCTACTGCCAGCATTTTTGTCGAAATATCAGAATCCCGTAGAGGCCGATCCGCTCACGAAAATGCAGAATGACCTGGACGAGACAACGATAATATTGAAGAACACAATTGAGGCTGTGCTGGAGCGGGGCGAGAAGTTGGATGACATGGTCAACAAATCGGAAAAGTTGTCCATACAGAGCAAGGCCTTCTATAAGACAGCGAAAAAGACAAATTCGTGCTGCAGCTTCACCTAAGCTCCCCACAAAATCTCATTCCCCTCGGACTAGCACAGAATCAGGAACACCAAGAAAAAAGGATCACTTAAAAGAGAACACCAGCAAAAACAACCAATTAAATATATTACTGAAAGTGGAGGAGTTTGTATGGTTTTTATAAAATAATTAGTTAATTTGATATATATATATATATGTGTATGAGTGTACTACCTGCCACTATATACTATATACTATATGAATACGAAATCGGCCTGGCAGCCATGGTCCCCCACTCCCGCCCCTTTCCCTTCCCCACTCTAATAAACATATGTATGTACGTATAATCGTATGCCAACTTTGGCATCCATTGTCTTGGTATTGTCTGTATGTGTATGTGTATGTCTACATATGTTTATGCTATGAATATACAAATTCTATGATGTTAATTCTACCAATATAAATAATGATCTAAACCTATAATGCTGTGTTCTGCGTGTACTTCGATGCCCAACGATCTAACGCCCACCAATGACCTTTCGTCGGCAAAGTCTACAATTATTCTACAATCTTTGGTTCAATAGATAATAGTCTGTTTCATTCCCTGCCCTGCCTGATGCTTCGCGACGATTAAGTTGTGCTAACGCAAGCGTCGGGCATTTCAATAAAGTCAATTCGAGCGCGTTACCTTTATTCTGTGATGCGAATTCCCACTACGGTCACCTCCTGTTTCCATAACTAATTTTCGAGAGAGAACATTTCGACTCAATAATGTCTACAGATCTTCCGTACTTTGGCACACTCCCAGGTGGAGGGAACAGATGTGTGATTGCCTGATATTCCAGAGCTCGACTACTCCTTTGAGTTTCAAGCAATTTACATTCATGCAGTCAATATGAGCGCCAAGCGGAAACAATTGCAGTTGCAATCGTTCGACTCTTGGACTCTTATCAAATCACGGACCAATTTTATTGAAGCCGATACCTCTGTTCCGTCATCATGGGCGTTAACCTTTCCAAGTGCGAATACGGATACACGGCAAACGGAAAGGCCTGAACTGAGTGTGTCTTATTCGGCAATACACAAAGCTTTTCCCACCCACAATTCTTGAAACGAATACCAAAAACCATCTTAATAAAAGTAGTATTCAACAATTTTAATTATTTTCAGACAAAACTGAAACCAGGGCGTGGCGCAATTTGACATTTTTGTGGATTTAATCTAATGCTCGTACGCTACGTTCGTGTATTTAAATTTCTAAGCCCACAATACAATACATAGTACATCTGAATGCTATATGTACATACTTATAGCTATGTGGTCTATTTCCACATGAAATTCCAGTGATTATCGGTCTCCAGATTCGTTTTTTCATGCGTGAGAGCCAGGGGTTGTGTTGTTAAGCGTAAAACTGATATTCACCTGACAAGATTAAACGTCTGAGCAGGCTCAATGTCTTAGACTGCCTGCACTTTTCCGTGTGACTCCATGTTTTTGGTACTTTCGAGTGGGTCGCATAGGGAAGATTAACACTTGCCTCAACACAGAACTACTTAAAGTACGAAACAATTCGAGGAGAACCCAGAAGGGAGTTGGAATGAAGAGCATGCCACGCGACGGACATCTCGAACGGGATTTTATAAACAAGTAACATGTAAAACAGAGAAACGTACATAAATGCCGGACGGAACCTTCTCGTAGGCGTTCCAACAAAGTACCAACAAGTAAAATAAATACATTAACCCTATGAATATAGATAAATATCGACATTTTACTGAATAACTATGCTGCTGGTAGGTCGGCTTTCGATCCCGCTCCAGCTCCTTCGTTTCTATTGGCCAGGGAATCAGCACCGTCGCTTTCGATAAACAGACGCATAAATTGACTGCAACGGACTTTGTAGTCCGGCCAGGCCTTGCACTCGCTGCTCCGCAGAAGAATACGACCAAAGGTGACAGCTGCGCAGAGGAAATTAACGATTAATACGATTTTCAGAAGTTCTGAATAAGATAATCAAAGACGCACCGACTTGATGCAGCTCGTAGTACTGGCACTCGATGCCCTCGCGCAAGAACATGCACAAGTGCATGAATACATTGCGTTTCGGTGGACTGAGCAGGGCTATGTAGTCCATGGCCTTCGACTTGCTATTGCACGCCAGCAGATCTTCGACAAATGGCTCAAGCAGCGCCTGCTCGGGCAGGTCCAGCAGGAGCAGCAACGCCTGTGCAGCGCTTTGTGGAGTTCCAGCTGGAGTCGCAGAAAATCAGGTGTCAGTCAGGTGTAGATATGTGGTTTTAGCACAACTTACGAAACTCTTCGTCGGACCACGTGTCGAGCCAGTCGCGCACCACATTGAAGTGTGCGTTCACAGATTTTCGCGGCTCGAAAGTGTGGAATCCGCCCTCAAGCTTGGATCCCTGCTTGTGCAAGTAGTCGATGAGCAGAAAGAACTCGCGTGGCATCGTCACACAATATTCCTGTGAGTCATCATTCATCTGCATGCCCATAGAATAAGTTAACTCAATGCCTTGGCGTCACGTTTGGCAACTAAGGACTAAGGACTCACCAGGTGCTTGATCTGCTCCTGTGAGTATTCACTAAGCGGGCGATCAGTGCGACACATCGTTTCCATTGAGAGGCCAAAGCAGCTGGGCTGGTAATCACCCGTGACTGTGATGAAGATGTCGCGTCCGTTCTCCACGTGCAGGATGAGGATGTCGAAGTTGTCGCTGGTGCGGATCTTTTTGAGTAGACCCCTGATCGTGTGCACGTCTGCGACCATCTTAATACGTATGCTGCGCGCCGAGTCGATCATCAGGCTGTCCTTTCGTGGATCCACCTGCAGCCACTTCTCGCATATGTCGTGGATGTCCTTCTCTTTGAAGCTGAAGTCGACCGGCAGCGGGCAGCTGTTGTACACGTTAAAGTCCTGCATGCACGGCTCGTTGAAGCGCACCCGTCCGAAGTCGATAACAGTCTTCTCTACGCTGATCTGTGGCTGGTTGTCGTTCTCGCGCTTGTCCACCGCCTTCAGTACCTCCTCTTGCACGCGCTTGTACTTGACTTCGTCGCGAGTTTTGATCTTGACCCGGAACACGGCGTAGACGGGTTTGTGGTCGCTCTGTCGTATATCCATAATGCTGTTGTAGGCCAGCTGCTCGATGCGCGTGCCCTTCCACAGCACTCGGTCGCAGTATGCGGGCGCTCGCTGCTTTTCGCTGCTGTCATAATTGTCAGTTCCCGGGTCGTACTTGTACGTGGGCCGAAACTTGATCTCGCCCTCTGTGTACCCCTCGAAGCACTTGCCTTTGCGCATCTCCTGGCGCAGCTGGTCGTATTGTAGGAGCAGCTCGTACGTCTGGGCATCCGTCAGCGGCCCGGGTCGTTGCTGCCCGGGCGGCTCCTGTATGCGATAGTTCAAGTCCCCCAGCCAGAAGATGTGGCTGCAAGGTGGACAAAAAAGTAACTCAAGTGTAAGTTTCATTGTACTCGTACTCGGAGCTTACTCATGATCGCTGATGGTGCGACCATCGTCGAATCGGAGCCCGTCCACTATTGCATTGTAGTCCTGGTTGCGCTCCTCCACATAGCCCATGTGGGCGGCCAGATGGGAGTTAACAAAGCAAATGTGTCCCTCGTTCAACTGCAAACTGATGGCCACTCCGCCCTTATTGCCCAGCGTGTTCAGAACGCCACGTGCCACGGACTTAAAGCGGCAGCGCAGGATGTGCTGGCGCAACTGCTTGCGCACGATCACCGTCAGCATGATGCCCACCAGACGGTGGTACTGCAGGATCTCGTACTCGACATCTGGATGGACACTCTGCACCATTTTTTCGCTGCAAATGCGAGACATGCAAGAAATGAGTATGTGCGAGCTTTCAGTGGGAAGTGGGTCTTGCGCTTACTTCCACTGGGCTACACTGGCCTGGACCTGGGTGGAGTTAAGCATGGCCTTGGCAGGAGTGTCCAGCTCCTGCAAGCCAATGGCATAGATGTCAGGAGCCCGCTCGCTGCATCCCAACCAGGACCGCAGACCGTCAGGGCTGTCGCAGCAAGGTTTGTTGTTCACGTTCCAAGTGGCGCAATAGATTCTACAACAAAAGAGCATATATATTAGTGGGTGTTGGGTGGGACAGAGGCTGCTCACATAATATCCTTGTAGACAATGTACTCGCTCTCGCGCTTCTTCAGCTCCTGCTTGACCTCGCCGATTTGGCGGTAGTCGTTCAGCCATCTGAAGTTGAGAACCGTTTCGGGATCGCTTCGGGCCATGGAACTCTTGCAGGAAATGATCTTGGCCACGAACTCTTCATAGCTGGCGCTCTCACTTGGATAGAAATAGTACTTGATGGGTCCATCCTCGGCCGTGGACAGGTCAAATTGGTAAGCCGTGATCGATCCCTTGCAATCTATGGGCAACACCTAGACTTATGTATACATCAATAAATTATAGGAGCCTCCATCTCACCTTGCTGCAGCTGGAAACTCTCATCAATGGCAAACACTTTGTTGACGATCAACTCATTTACAGATGTAAGCGGCGTGCGCACGAACGAAAACGAGATGATGGCAAACGTCCCGCCGGACTCCGAAGAAACCAGCGCCAGTAGTCGATTGGCGTCTTCGGGTCCCTTGATCTGATAAGCCTCAAATAGCTGGAACATAAAAAACCAAAAAGTGTTATCTTTGGGAGAGAAGAGCGGCCATATATGTACGTATGCTCGGAGCTGTCTTTCGTCACTGCCTGTGTAGCGACCACGTAAGCTCCGTGCCGTACAGCCGATAATTATTCATCGTCGCTGGAGACATTGTTTGTTTTGGCTTTTTCTTGTGTTTTTTTTGTTGGTTATGTTGGGTTGGGTCGCGTTGGCTTACATAGAGTATTATTTCGTCTTCCTTGAAACGCTCCCTGACTATTTCCAGGTTCGACTTGACCCCTGTCAGTCCATTCGGGACGTGGTCGCCCACACTTTCCATTGCCAGGAATATTGATTGATTGATACTTTGGTTGGCTTCCCTCGTTCCCTCGTTCCTTGTGTTTGTGATGTCGGTCCGAGTCTAGGTGGCTCCGGCGTTTTTGTTCGTTGTTTTTAATCTCGCAATGCAGAAAAATACTTGGCTTCTGTGATGTGCTGTGGCAACTGCTTCGATATGGATAGTTGTTTGCTTTTCTATTTTTAGTTGGCGCGCCAGTCAGCCGCGGCAGCGAAAAGTGACATTAATGACGAGCGTATGGGATTGGAATTCCGATGCGAAATGGGCGTTTCTTTCGATTGCGAGGGCGAACTTGAGGGCTCGGGCTCTGGTCTGACCCTGCTCTTGGTTGAAACCGTAGCCGTTTGTTTGTTTCTGCTTCGGTTTATCGTTGTTGTTGCTGTTGTCTCGGGGTTCTCATTTTCCGTCAAGGCGGGCGTATCACAGACGCTGGACGCTGTCTCTCACACATATGAACACAGGCAGCCACTTATTCATCGGCGATGACGATAATTACGTTTAAATTTCAGGTTTCGATTCTGAATTGTTCATAACCGTGATTGAATGGATTGCATCCATTACATAGTTCACATCTCACACGAAAACTGTCACACGCGTGAATAACTGCTCAAAAAACATGTCATTACTGTGGCTTTATAGTATTCTTTCGTGGGACCGAAACCTGCTCAGTGGAAGTTGTTACGACCCGCCTCTTTACCACCCTGGCCTATCGTTCCCAGCTAGCTCACGGGGAAGTCAGGGCTGTTTCCGACCCGATAGACCAGCGGACGGATGAACAAAAACAAAAAAACCAAACCAACTTTTCAACCAAGCTTGTCCCCGTTGGCACTCTCTTCAGCGGGGATATTTGATATTATTATCCCTAGCGTGGTCCCTCCCTTCCATGAAAGCCACATTTTGAATTCGCGCGCTCCCTTTTTCTATTCAGGGTCCCGCTCTTCTTCTCGCTCTCGTCCCACGCAACTACCGTTGTCTACGCACTCATAACTACACTTGACTTTCATATTATATTTTCTTATTTATCTATTTTTAACAATATTAATTAATAACCTAGATTCCCAGCCCAGACTATCGGCTCTCTCTAAGACCGCCCATAACAAGGTGTAACAGCGGTCTACCAACACTGCCATATCAGCTGAGGCTCTAGTATCCAATACGGGAAAGCGTCGTTTGGTTAGATAGCATGGCACAATTCGAAAAGGAAATCGTCCAGGCGGTGCTCATAGCCGACAACAATGTATGGAACTTCAAGCCGCTTTCCGACGAAGGCTCTACGGTAGCTATTGGCCCACTTCCGCCTCGGAAAGTTTTATAGCGTGCCTCCTTTCTCTCCGCGCAGGCCCTGCTTCCCCTGGTCAACGTGAGCATGCTGGACTATGCATTGATAGCACTGAATCGCAGCGGAGTCGAGGAAGTCTTCGTCTATGCCAGCCTTTACCTCCAGGAAATACGCGACCACATCAAGTAAACAATCATTTAGTCACACTTTGTTCGATTCCGTTCAATATTTTATGTTCACAGGGCAGGGATTGCCACGTATGCCTCCTGGTCCTTCAAAATGACTGTACACATGATCGGGGGCGAGGGATGCCGCTGTTTCGGCGATGCCATGCGAGATCTCGACGCCAAGGCCCTTATCCGGGGTAATTTCATCCTTATGGGCGCTGATACTGTCACCAATGCAGACCTACGGCCGGTTCTGGACCAGCATAAGCGGATGGCAAAGTTCGACAAGGGCACAGCTGCCACACTGGTGTTCAAGGAGTGCGCAATTAATGCCCGCACCGGTAACGAGCTTCTCATTGCTGTCGATAAGCAAAATGCGCGCCTCCACTATCACCAGCGCCTGCGAATGAACCACAAGGAAGCGCGCTACCAGATTCCCCTTGACGTATTTCTTGGAAACTCTTGCGTCGCGCTGCATCACAACCTCCTGGACCCGCAAATCGCGATCGGCTCACCCTCGATGCTTTCGCTATTTAGCGACAACTTTGACTTCCAGACGCGCGACGACTTCGTGCGTGGTCTGCTCATCAACGAGGAGTTGCTGGACAGCCGCATCTACGTAGCCCTGCTGCCGGCCGCCCAGTACGCGCACAAAGTCAATAACTGGCCCTCCTACCAACTTGTAAGCCGGGACATCATCAACCGTTGGGCTTACCCACTCGTTCCTGACATGGGCGTCTACAAGTTGCACCAGCAGTACGTCTTTCACAAGGACAACATCTACAAAAGCCACGAGGCGCACGTGTCCAAGGTAGCGCTGCGTGAGAATGTGGTGATCCAGGCGGGCAGCCATGTGGAGGCAGGCACTGTAATCAGCGACACGGTCATTGGGGAAAACTGCCGCATCGGAAAGAACTGTCAGCTGAGCAATGTGTTCTTGATGGCCAACGTGACTATACAAGACAACTGCCGGCTGGAACACTGCGTGGTGGGATCCAGCGCCGTCATTGAAGCGGACTGCGATATCAGCGCCGGTTGCGTCGTGGGCGCCAAGTGCGTGCTCCCAAGAAAAACGAAGCTGGCCAAGACCCTGGTCACTAGCTCACCGAGCACACAACGCAGGGCGGAACAGGAGCAGGAACAGGATTACGAGGCAGTGGAGCTAGAGGCCATTGGACCGCAGGCCTACATCGTGAGCGACATCACCACGGGGGATCCCGACGACTCGGATGACGAGGAGCTGCTGCCCCAGCAGACGCTCTGCATACCCAAAATGGGTGACCTGATGGCGCCACTGGACGACATCAGCTACTGCAGCGACGTCAGCGACGACGACGATGAAGGGTCGCGAGCCGTCACGCCCCTACCCGACGACACCAACAGTGAGATGAGATGAGATGCACCTGAATGCACGTTGGGTCTAGATCTGAATTTAATTGCGTTTTCCCCAATTCTAGTTTTCCTAAGCGAGGTGATCGATTCGCTGTCCCGCGGCTTCAGGGAGAAGTCGAATCCGGACTTCCTCATATTGGAGATCAACTCCTCGCGCTATGCCTACAACATGTCCCTGAAGGAGGTTAACTTCAATGTGGTCAAGGCCGTGTTCGGTATGCAGTGCATCGTCGAGCCGGCTAACAACAATGTGCTGGTGGCCATCAGCGCCGCCTTCAAGCAGCTGGGACCCGTGGTCTCAAACTACATTAAGAGCGAGGAAGCCATGCTGGACTGCTTGAAAGCCCTAGAGGTGCGTCATCTGCGGATGAGGGTATGAGGGGCATTTGAATGATGAGTGATTGCTTTCAGGACGTGTACGAAGAGAATCCGCTGGTGCAGGAGAAGATCTCGCAGATTGTCCACTACCTATACGACAAGGACTTCGTGTCGGAGGATGCCATCCAGGCGTGGTATGCCCAACTCGGTGGCCAGGAGCATGCCCAGCTGCGCCAGAGCCTCGTCAAGCTGGTCGACTGGCTGAATCAGTCCAGCGAAGAGGATGACAACGACGAGGAAGAGGATTTCAGTGAATAAAGCAAAGACTGCCACTATTTTGTTACACCTTTTATTGCAACGCCTTCTCGATATTTTCCTCGGAGATATCTTGCTGATAGTCCCCTCTTACATTTGATTAACCTAGATCCAGACCATGAAATGGTCCATCGAAAAAAAGGAAACTAAAAAAGCGCGACAAATTAATCGCATTTGTTTTGGATTACGTCTCTACTTCGTCTCATAAATGAATTCATGCTGGAAGTCGGAGTTCCCTTCCTCTAGGTTCAGCCGCTCAACGCCGACCATATCCGCCTCCTCCTCCTCCTCATCCTCGGACTCCTTCACCGACTCGATGGTTATCTGGGAGTCGTCGGTGACGGCGGGATTCGGCGACTGTGCATCCTCTCGCTGCTGCTCTGCATTGTCTGTTTCGGCCTCGGAGTCAATTTTCTCGTCATCTTCGCCTTCTGCCTGCTGCCCTGCACTGTCCACGTCCATCCGCTCACGCTTGTCTTCCTGCAGCCGCTGCTTTGTCTCTTTTCCAGCTTCTGTGGTGTCATCAGCTTTACTATGTGCTAGTACCTTGCCAGAATCGTCTGCATCGACTGCCTTCTTTTTCTTATCCTCCTTCTCTTTGCACTTTGAGGTGTCGTCGGCATCAGCATCATTTTCCTCATCGGTCCCCTCCTCTTTGGGTGTCTTTGGCGACTTGACATCTTCGGCAGCCGCCCGGCTGAGCCTGCGCTTCTCGAGATTCCGAGTGATGTCCTGGGCAATGAACTCCAGCCGCAATTGGACACTCTTGTGGAACACATCCATGTTATCGGCGCTCACAAGGTTGGTGCGCACCTCCTCCATGCAGCCCTCGAGCACCTGCCTGACCTTGCCAACTGGGCAGTCTCCGCCGAGGTTCTGCGTGACTATCAGCAGCGTGGTGAGGTTCTTTAGCAGCGTCACCATGCGCTCGTTCTTCACAAGGCCATTGTTCATGCCGTCTACCGTCCGGTTCGCCTTGGCCCGACACTCCTCGCGCAGGTACGTGGGCGAGATCATGGCCTGAACATTCGGATTTCGCGTCAGCGTAGAGGAGAGCTCCTGTACTTTGGTGAGCTCATACATGAGGTCGGTATTGATGCGCTCAATGGAGACGATGTTGTAGGCGTACTGGCGCTGGAAGTTGTCGGCGATCTGACGGCGGTGGCGTTCTCCGGCCTCGTCATGGCCCATCATGTCGTCGATGGCCAGCTCCGCGGTGGAGTTCATTTTGTTTAGGCGATTGATGCGCTCGGCCTTTACCGCGATATGCTTCTCCAAGTGGACAAGGTGCTCCAGCAGCTTGTTAGAGTACCTGTGAGCTCGTATCAGCTGCGGCCGTATCGGGCTCTCCCCGATGGCGTCCTGACCCAGCAGGGGATCACTCTTGTTTAGTTTCATGCTAAGAGCGTTCCTTGCCGCCGCATTATTGCTTGCCAGGTGCTTCTGAGGGCCGAAAAGTCCTGTGCCTGCCTTTCTCCCATTGGCGGAGGGACGCTTCTGGAGATAGCTACTGGAGAGGCTGGCCGTGTAGCCCAGGTTGGTGGTAAAGCCCAGGCTGTTGGTCTGGTAGATGCTCATCAGGTTAGGACGGAAGTCCTTGGTGAAGCTGTGCAGTGGCAGCATCTCGTGAAAGTTTTCCGACACTATCTCAAAGTCCGGTATGGCGTGGGTCCCCAGGCCGGGCCGCTCGAACGTTACCCGGTACGTGGCGTTGAGCGAGTCGTAGGCGGCGACAGTGCCGGAGAAGATGCCGTCTTGGGGGGTGCGCAGCCGAGCCGTCACCTTGGTGCCCAGCGGCAGTGGCATGGGGATCTTATCGGGCATATCCGCCAGGAGAACGGAGTCCTTCAGCTCGCCCGGCTTGCGTGACTGGAGAGTGCGCATAAGCTTTCGTTTCCTGTCCAACTCTTTGCGCTCCTCGTTGAAGAAGTTGGGTGAGCAGCGCCTAGGCTTTCCCATCTGGCGTCTGATGGTCGACCATTCGTGTCGGTTGAGCTGACGCGTCCCCAGGCGCGGGTCCAGCTCGTTCACGTGGTTCAGGAATTCGTCACGGCTGTCGAAAAGCGGCCTGTCTATGTACGAGTAGAACCACTCGGCGATGGCCCACTTGTGGGCCTTAGGCAGCTTCAGCAGGTTGCGCAGGCGGAGCCCGATCGCCTGGCCCACCCGTTTGTTGGCCGCCAACAGGGCCTGAGCCTGGCTAGCCTCCTCCTCAGCAGTGGCCGCGGCAGCAGCTGCGGCTGCCGAACCCTTGGCTCCTCCGGATGCTGCACCGCTGCCCTTGCCCGACTTGTGGCCAGATAGGTTCGATTTGCCAGCGGACTGTGTCTGCCTGGCAGCCTGACCCTTGGCTGGCGTCTTCTTGTTCTTGTTGCCAGCTGCCGTCATCTGATGTTGGCTGCCGGCTGAGGTGGAGCTGGATCCGTTGTCGCTGGAGCGCATGTAGCGCGAGACGACGCCCTTGCGCTTCTTGAGCACCTTGGCGGGGGCGGTGTTGGCCACTTTCCCTGAGCAGCCGCTGCCAGGTCTACCGGCGCCCAGGGGCGGGCGACCGGACACCTTCTTTGGGGCAAGGCTCATGCGCAACGGTTTGTCGTCGTTGATAATATTCTCGTCGTAAAAGAGCTTGTTTCTCTTGCGAATTCGGGCGGGCATTCCACGGGCATTCAGCGTTAGGATGGGAGCCTTCGTCACCTTGGGCTTGGGTGGTGGGGCGCTGCCCACGCGCTGCAGTCCTAGCGTGGCCAGGCTGAAGGCCGGCGGATCCACTTGCTCTTCCGGTTCGCTGTTCTCGTTGCTATCCTGCTCATCGTCCTCGTCATGCTCCAGATCTGCTTCAGGCTCGGCTGTGGCGTCCCCCTCTTTTGTGTCGTCTTCGCCTGCATTCACATCGACATCACCAGCCCCGGCATCCTTTTTCTGCTCATTGTCGCTCCTGCTGTCATCGTCGTGATCCATTGGCTTAGCGGTGGCCTCCTCCTCACTCGATTTCTTCCTTGCGGCAGCGGCAGCGGCTGTAGAAACGGCTGCTGCCTTCCTGCCCTTGCCTTTGGTAGCTTCTGCGACGGGCATTTTCACTGGGCGAATACAAGCTGCAAGGACCAGAGAAAACAGACAGTTGAAGATCTAGAAAACAACATTCAAGCTAATACTCCTACAAGTAGTGAGCCTACAGCCTACAACCCAAGATTTCTTCTTACTTTTCCTGAAATCGGAACACTCGGCAGGCACGGCTGTTGACTCTTTGGGGCTTTGGAGATACTTACACAAGTACGAGTATACTTTTATCAATTGTCGAGGGAGAGGGTAAACGTAAACAGTATTCGGGCAACAGTGCCAAAGGAAGGTCTTTTCGATCTATCTGATTATTCTTATTCTAGCCCGACTATAGCAAATGTTCTTTGGAAGCTTTGTGGTAAGGCGGTGGCAGTGTTTGTTCTGGGGTTGGGTTGTCTTCGGCAGTAGCCTCCTCCCACCGCTCGTACCTCCTATCACACGTTTTGCAGTGCGTTCACAGCAGGCAAAACGGCGCCGGATCGCTCTTGTAGCCTGTACTGTACCTGTAGCGGCAGCGCTGCAGTAGAACGCTCTCCTATGCCCAGAAGATAGGGCCGTGTCGACCACTGATCTAACTTGACATCAAAGTCGCATTTTCTAATGAAGCTTGAAGCTTGAACCGGTTCGCGATGGTGTTCTCGTGAACTGGGGGTGAACCATTGCTCAAAAATATAGCCAGATCGGCGGACAAGAAAATATCTCATTGAATAAAACTAGCTCTGCCTTTGTTTGTTTAATTGGATATGTGTTTCGGACCCCATAATGTTTAGACATGTGTTCTGGATCATTATCAAAGCCGAGTCTATATACATAGGCATGTGTGTCTGTCCGCAAACTCTCTCTCTTTGGGTCTTATTTTACGCTCAGCACAACTGAGAGCCAACTTTGACGCCATGTTTGATGTGAGAGGAGACACAGACACAGATACAGATATATGTATTGTTAGCTTTTGAGACAAATTCATCTATTAGATGCGGTGTATTTGAAAATGTTTTTTGGCATTGGAGTTTTGTGAACATCCGTAACATGGAGCCACTTGCAACAAGCAAACGAGTCGTACTGAGAAAAATAAGACCCGAAAAGAGGGCGCGTTGCGTTTGCGGACCACCTTGCATAATTTCATCATGGTCCGCCCTATTGTTTTATTTCTCAGACACTTTAAGATCTAGATCAACCAAATTTGCTGAGGCGAAATTACATATTACTAAAATATATCAAAATATCAAGAATTTGAAGCAGATCGGGTCACTGTTCGATCCCCGTTAAATTACACTCTGAATCAACAAATGTAGGCGAAAGTTGAAAAAGTATTACAGTTTTCAAGAGAGTTTTTCATATTTTGCATATAAAAAAAAAGAGTATTTTACTGAATGTAAATTTTTTTAAATTTAGTGTAATTAAACTTGTAATCAACCGTGATTATTACGAAGAAAATAAGTGGTAAAATAACAAAATTCTGTGGAAAATATAGCCAGAATTACCCATTGCAGATCCCCTGCTATGTGCTCGCTCTATGTATTTTCTCTCTCTCTCTCTCTTTCTTAACGAGAATTGATAGAGATAGCCGGTATCTCCTATGCCCATGTCCTACCCGCCTTCACCAACTAATCAATCGGGACCTTTTGCGGATAGCGAACGATAATGACTCCTGATAAATATGTATGTACATTTGATACACTGAATGAGTACCGGGTATGGGTACAGTCGCCCTGGGCCGCGACTCTGAAAGTACCATTTGGTTAACGATCGTTTTTCATTGAATTCAATTTTAAAAAATTATATAATAAAATAACGCCGATAAAACTGTAAAATCTTATAGAAAATGGAATCATTTAACGGATGAACCGGATAGATTTTTCCTCAAAAATCACGATGGAAAAGCTCTTTCTTATAGAAAATGGAATTATTTAACGGATAAACCGGATTGATTTTTCCTCAAAAATCACGATGGAAAAGCTCTCAGGACAGCAGTAACCTTCAATTCCATTGCTGTTATACTCAAGTTCATGGATCTACAAGTGTGTGTCCTAGCGCTCTGCATAAACGGACAACCGAATCAGCGATTCAGCTTTCTCATAACTTCGAATAGCTCGGCCAAAACGGACCAAATAAAGCGAATCCCGAATCGACTCGGTTCTTTTCTCGCTCACTCTCTACTTGATTTTCTGGTAGACAGAACGATAAAGCAGCATACAAAATGCTGGTTTTTTTTGATTCGCCCTCGGCCTGAGGGCCTTTGTTCGACTGTGGGTGCGTCATGGGTGGGTGCCGAGTACACAACATGTTTGTGCATGCACGATACCGATTTCCGTGTGTGCAATAGTGTTGCGCATGCATACTGCACATGTCCACGCATACACAAAGGGATTTCTCCGCATACAAACGAAACTCTTTAGTGATTCGGGGTGATTCGAATCCGACTGAAGGCAGGATCGAATAAAGATCGAATGCACTAAAGGGGCATAAGTAAAGCTGTGATTCTATGAATACTGTGGCTTCATGCAGGTCTCAAGTATTTATTTACATTGGGGTTGCGCTTATTTAAACAATGTTTAGAGGTGCAGACCTTATCTTTCGACGCATTTTCTTCGCGCACACAAATAAGCGGAACCCTAATGTACATACTATGTACTCGCGAATGACGGTTGACGCTTTCGTGGTGTCTTGTCTGAACCGAAAAGGGAGAGAAAATTGCTTGTGGTCACGATATTTATAAAGTTATACGAGAGATCTATGCACATAGAAGAGATAAGCACCGCCACTTGCCCATGTGAATGGTACGCTTGATGGCTTGATGAGTCTCTGTGTCTCGCACGCAGACCCCTTCTTGTCGGTTCTGCAGAAGGTCAAGGGAATGATTGGAATATTAACGGTTTCCTCATGTTTGACTTTATTTGCTGTATGCTGCGGTACATAATTGGTTTAGTTGCTTCATTTCGTTTCGTTTCGTTTCATTTTGTTGCGTAATACTTTGATTGAAGGACCTCGTATGTAACTATGCATATGTGCATACATGTAGTGTAGTTCGTAGGTGAAGCACATACAATATTTGCAAATACAATACATTCATTCACAATACAATTCGATACACATGCAACATGGACGCTTGCGTGTGTTTCAGGTATTAGATACATAAAGATTGCGTACATTGCAATTTCCATTCTATAATAACGTACATATCGTATGTTTTTAGGATAAATAGTTTCTCGGATACATTTCGCGCTCGGCAAGCGGTTGGTTCCTCGCTCAACACTCGACACTCGACACTCCATGCTTATCCGCCTTCTCCGAGCTTCAGAATAAATGATGCACGTGTGTGGGTGTTCTTGTTTACACAGAATTATCTGTACAGTTTCCGCAGAACGAAACAAAAACAAAGAGTTCTTACTTTAGATACGCCTGGCGCCTAGGCCGAGTTACATCGAAAAACAAAGTAATTATAATAATAGTAGTTACAATTAGGATAGCAATAGAAAAAAAAAAAACACTTGGCTCTATTTTCTAGTTATTTAGTGGGTTTGTTTGCCTTTTGCTTTTCTTTCTTTTGTAACTTTTTGTAACGTTTTGCAATACATCTGTTTAGGTTCTTTAGATATATATATATATAACAATACATTATGTATAACAAATATGGATAATAATAGTAATAATAGTAGCATACAATAGTAGTAATAATATTAATAATAATAATAATAGTTTGTAATCATAATAACAGCTTTTCGTTCTTTGTTTTACAAGGTTTTCCTCTTTCTGTGGTTGTTGATGTTGTTGTGGTTGTTTTTGCTTGCTTTTTGTATACACATGCCTGTAGGTCGGAACGGTAGTATGCACTATAGTAATTATTGGCGACTGTTAATATTTGGATATAGGTAATATTTTCTCTGTAGGTAGGTTACAACGACAAACAGGAACAGAAATTGCAACTGCAACTGCAACTGGAACTGGAACAGGAGGTAAAACACGTGCTGTGCACGTTCGGCGAATCGGTAAAATATATGTAGCTCTAGGAATAAAATTAGCAGGGGATACTGGGGCATACAGGTGGATGCACGGATTCACTGCCATATTGGGGGAACACCTGGCGTACTGCCGTGCCGCAACAGTGGAAGGTACGATACGTTAAAATCGTCTAATACATACATTAAAATACATAAAGATACAGAATATATAGATAGAATATACATACACATATTGTAGGATATATAAATAAATAACAAAATTAATTTGTGAGTCGCATCGATCGCAATGATTTTGTTGCCCTTTTCCGTTTCCGTTTCCTTATCCTTTTGCTGCCGCTTCTTTTCGCGCCTTTCGTTTGCTTGGCGTCGTTTGCAGAAACATAATCCTTAGATAAATTGGCTTCGTTTTCGTTTTCATTCATAATAATTATTGTTGTGTAGTTTCGTATCGCCGTCGCTTTTGAAGCCCGCGTTGATTGCCTGCTAAAATACATTCGTCCCTCCTGCCTTAGAGATTGCGTCCCTAGACATTGAACCGCGTCTCGGAGCCGTCAGCCAGCATGAGGGTCACCGTACGATTATTGATCCAGACAAGCTTGGCCAGCCGCATGGGGTTGAGTCGCGAAACGTCCGGAATGGGGGCCGTGGAGTAGCCCTTGGTGCAACGCGTCTGCGACTGTCCCAGCCCGAACATGCCGGTGCTCGTCTGCCAGAAGGAGAGCCGGTTCTCGGCGCACGAGTACGAGACGAGATACTTGCCGTCGGGCGAAAAGGCCAGGGAGGTGATGGGGTGCGTGTGAGCGGGGATCATCTGGCACTTGTTCTGACGCAGCTCGTAGATGGCCAGGTTGCCGCTGTTGGCGCCGACGGCGATGCGGCGGGTCTGAGAGCAATGGGAGATCTGGTTGAACTTGCAGATCGGCGGGCAGAGCTCGGCCAGGCCGCGGACCTTCAGCTCGTTGCTGTCCACGCAGTGCAGCGCGATGTCCATGACCTCCACCAGCAGGCTGGCGATCTCCGACTGCATCTTGTCGATCAGCATCTCCACGCACTGCAGGATCTCGCCCTTGGCCTTGTACAGGACTGACTGCGTCAGGGGCGCGTTGATGGACTGCGCGTTCTGTTGCATCGTGTTGTACCTGGCCACCTCGCGGGCCATGGTGGTGATGAAGGCCGCCGGTCGGGCGGTGGCTATCAGGCGCAGGGCATGCCGGGCCGTGCGGCAGGCGTCCGCCTGTGGCGTCAGCGGAAGCTTGTAGTTCAGATTGGGCACCGCTTTGCCCTCGCACGAGATCTCCAGCAGGCCGAGCAGCACCTTGGACACGTCCAGGTAGGGCTCCCACACCGTGAAGCCCCTGCCCAGCAGGTCGATGGCCGCTCGCCGCAGCGGCGTGTACTGGGGCAGCTTGGGCGAGGGCGGCGCATACAGCAGGTGGGCCAGGGCCATCGAGGTGAGCCTGGCCAGGTTATTGGCTATGCCGAAGCCCTCCACCACGGACGATATGCGGCGCTCTCCGCTCTGTCCGGTCGCCCCAGTGGCGAGGCTGATGCTCCCGCGGTGGTTGGGCGACTCTTGTGAGATGTCCTGCCCGAACTCTGCCCCGATCACGCCCAGCAGGATGACGGCCGTGGTTTGCTTGCGTTTCAGCTCCGACAGACTAGACGGCTTGCGTATGATCTCCTCCTCCTCCTCCTCGTAGTCCTCGTCATGGTGCTGTTCCGCGCCGGGAATTCCTCCCGCCCCGGCACCCGCAGCTGAGCCACTAATTGAGTGGGTGCCGTTGCTGCCGCCGCCGCCTCCAGCCCCGACGCTGGCATGGGATCCGCTCGAGCTCTGGCTGAGGAGCACCAGCTGCTGCTGGGCCCCCACGATGGGCTCGGTGTGGGTGTAGAGGGGCAGGTACTGAGCCCAGCTTTCGACTAGCTGCTTTCGCCCCTTCTTGCCCATGCGGGTGAGCTCCCCGAGCAGGATCTGCTGGGCAGCCTCGCGGATTTCGATGCAGTGGTGCTGCCATCGCTTCACCATCATCTCCACCTGGGGTCGCTTGAACTTCTTCGGCTCGAGGGCCTCGATTTTGTCGGGCAACAGGAAGCAGTGGTGGGTGGCCAGGAGGCTCCAGGCATGCTTGATCTGTGAAATGTGGTGGGCGAGGATCTCCTCGCGCTCCTCCTCGTTGCTCAGCGTGGAGTCGGTCCGCTGAGCCAGGCGCTGCAGCTTCTTGTGCTTCTCGCTGTCCGGCAGGAAAGAGGCGGCGCTCATCGACAGCAGCGTGTTCGACATGGCTACCAGCGCCAGGATGTGGTTAGTCGTCAGCGTGGTGCTCAGCTCCCAGTGGAGGCGTGAAGTGAATATGGCGGTCAGGTGCTCCAGGCGCTGCAGCTCCTCCGGAAGCGGGCGCTTCTTCGAGCTGGAGGGCAGCTGGAGGCCCGGCGGAATGTCGTAGTTGTTCTGCCAAGTGGGCAGCAACAGGGACATGTAGCCCGCCTTGGAGAGCACCCCGTACGAGATGGGCACGATGGGACGGAGCAGGCCCAGCCGCGTCTCACACATCTTGTCCAGGTGCGGGTCCAGGCCCCACGAGTGGAGCAGCGAGAGGAGCAGCTGGGCCACCTCCATCACGTGGGTGACCTCCATCTTGGAGGCGATCTTGCTCTTCAGGTCCTGCTGCTCCTCGTGCGACTCCACCGCCTTCTGCAAGCTCTCCACCTTGGCCTGAACCTTCTTCTCCACGATCTCCGTCTTCTCCTTGAACTTCTGGACGAGTCCGTGCTTGTCCTTGTCCTTCAGGATCTTCTCCACGTCGACGGCCTTGTTCTTCACCTTGTTGAAGAAGTCCCCAATCTTCTTGCTCGCGTCCAGGTGCATCGACTTGCCATCCTTCGGGTTCTGCAGGTGCACCCCCAGCGCCTCCAAGGTGGCCGGCGTCATCTGGGCGTACTCCTCGCTGTGCAGCTCGAAGATCAGTCCCTCGATGTCGAAGAACAGGATGTGGCTCTCGGCGTCCTTGGGGTTGGTGCGCAGTCCCTGGATCACCAGTGGATTGCTGCGGTGCTTCATGAGGAAGTCAAAGTTCCCTTGGTTGTGGCCCTGCAGCTGCTGGAGCTGGGTGATCCCGCGCTGGGTGGCGTGGCGGATGGCGTTCATGTTCCTCGACTTGAGGCCGCGGAAGAAGTGAACCGCCGGATTGGCCATCCCCATTTCGCTGGTCGAGGCGCCGCTCACCCCCGAGGAGCCACCACCAACCCCGTCCTCGCCTGCCTGCTCGTCGCAGGCGGAGAGCACCTCTTCGGCCAGCATTCCGTGGAGCACCCGGTCCAGGTGGCCGGTTTCCATCTGCCACACGTAGACGGAGCCGTCCGAGCAGCCCACGATGAGGAAGTCGTCCAGTGGACGCCACTTGATGGTCACCACGGGGAACAGGTGGCGACTGGCCAGGGTAACGCACTTGCGCTCCTGCAGGGAGACAAGAGTCACCGAGTGGTCCGAGGCCACCGAGCAGATGCACTTGAGGATCCGCGGGCTGCAGCTTTCCGGCGGCACAAGCAGCTGGGTGATCTCCCCCGCGTGCACGCAGAAGCGGTGCAGCATGCTGCCGCTGTACAGGTCCCAGAGGCAGACGGCAAAGTCGATGCCGCCGGACAGCAGGTGCGACTTCTCGTACCGCGAGTGGATCATGGAGGGACAGAGCAGGCAGTTCACCCTGCCGCGGTGTCCGTAGAGGATCTGGTGCGACGGCCAGTCGCTGAAGTTCTGCTTGATGCCAACCAGCAGCTGCATCATCACCGTCTGGGTGGCGGGCACGATCACAATGCTGCCATCCTCGCGCCCGATGACCAGCCGACTCTGTTGCGGCAAGTATATGCTCGAGGTGAGTTTAACCGGGGACTCGGTGATCCTCGACAGCTGATCCAGTATCCCCACGGGCGGCGGATCCATAATGGACCAGGCCTCTACCAGAGAAGTGCACACGTGTGGCTTGAGGACGCGCGGCGGCATCTGCTTGGCCTGCAGTATGCTGATGTTGTCCAGCGGTACCTCCGGCACATTCCACACCGAGATGTACCCCTCAGAGTCGCCGCGCAGCAGGTTGTGCTGTCCGCCACTGCCGCTGCCGCTGCCGTTGCCATTTCCATTGCCTATTGCGTTGCTTCCGGCCAGCAGCAGTTTCATGGCTGGTGGACAGGAGAGTACCTTGTCGCCGGCATGCTGGAGCACGTAGTACAGGTAGGGGGCGTCCCGGACGACGCTCTTCGAGTGGAACTCCTTGTTGTCGGGGATGCAGTTGGCGGGCAGCCTGTACAGGTAGCCCTTGCCCTCGTCCGTCCAGAGCATGACGCGGTCAGATGTGATGAAGTCGCCGCCCTGCCAGCGCTCGCGGGCCGGCGCGATCACGGAGCAGAGAACGGTGAAGTCCCCGGCGTCGTAGATCTGCCAGTACTTTGTGCACACCAAGAGCACTGTGCGCTGGTTCTGGGCACAGCAGTTCATGGTTATGGCGTTGAGGCAGCGGATCTCCTTCGACTCGTTCTCGTAGATGGGCTCCGCGTGCTTGTTCTCGTTCCCCGTCAGAGTCCACACCTTCACTGTGCCCGTGGTGGTGATGGCCAGGACCACGTCGTCCTTGCGCCGCATGGGCCGGAGCACGTGGATGGCCGAGATCCAGTCTGGCTTCACCTTGGAGCTGAGCACGTAGATTACTTCCAGGCTGAACGGGTCCATCACCATGATCTCGGCGTAATAGCCGATGCAGAACAGACGAATGTCCTCGCTATTGGCCGTGTGATAGCTCTGGATCTGTGTGTGCACCTGCGGCAGCTTGACTGCCTCCATGCACTTGCCGTCGATGAGGTCCCAGGTGCACATCTCGCCGTTCTCCGAGGAGCTCACCAGGAAGTTGTTTTCGGGCAGCAGCGAGGCCCGCACCAGGCAGAGCACCGGAGCCGAGTGGCCCACCAGCAGGCAGCGGGGCGACATCTTCAGTGTGCTGGGCTCCACCTGCCAGAGACAAATCTGTCCGTCGTAGCAGCCGGTGACCAGGGTGCACTGGTCGTCCGAAAGAAACACACTGGAGATGCAGTGCGTGGGCGCCGTGGGTCCCCACAGCACCACCGGCACCACCAGATTGGTACTCACCATGGTGACTCCCACACCACCCTTACCCTTGGTCCTGTTCCCCAATCACTCCTTACTGCCTCCTCCTTGCGCTTCTCTTGCGGGGCTGCTCTGGGCTCTGCAAGAAGTATTCTTAAGTTAACATTTGCTCGACCTCGAGTGCGCGCCTGTGTATGTGTGAGCAGTGCCTGGTCGTACAGAGGGAGCTGCAAACATTGCAATTGCGGGGGCAGGCTTGCATAACCGTCAACTGTTGGCGGAACAGCACGGACATACAACTAAAAGTCCCGAGCAGGGAGTGCCTAGAAGTGCCTCTCCTTTCCGTTCCATTCGTAGCATGAATCCGAGTCTAGATCTACTACTGACGGTGTCCACTCTTCTGTGCACATTCCGAGATAACAGTTAACGTGAACAGGTGACTGTGGTAGTGAGTGGCTGTTGGGTTATCGGAATCGAATCGAATCAGCTCTCCCCCCCGGTCATACTCCCACTGGTTCCTCCACTCATTCACGCATTTGTGCTCTGCTCGTGTGTAGTTTGCTGCTGCCAGCTGTTACTGTACTTTGTGCCTGGCCACTGGAATGGCAAAGATAAACAAGAGATTCGAGCCGATCCAACTGGGGTTATACAATAGCAATAGCAATAGCAATAACATTGGAGACGGGAGCAGACACGAGCTGGGGCACGGGCTGGGGCAGGGGCAACCTTGGATCCGCAGTCACTTTTAAGGACGGACGACCGGAATGGCAGGGAATGCATTAGCATGGAAACTGATCGGATCGGGGCTGTCAGCAATTGAGGCACGATAAATTAATTGAGCAGACGAGACTATTTGGCATCGCCGCAACCCAAACCAAACGGATTGCTGCTGGCTGTCTGTATGTCTCTCTGGCCTACACACACACACATACTCATTCGCCTAGAGTCCAATCGCACACACAACTACGCAGAAAATGGGCACTAGACGCACACACACACACGGGCGCACACACATTGGCCAATGCGCCAACAACAATAATTGTAGATATGTATGTAACTTAGAATTTCGCTAACATTTCTCTGGTGTGTTTTCCGTATTGGGGTGGCGCGTGATTCCCTTCCCGATTCCCGATAGCTGTGGTATAGCTACTCAATCGCTTTGATTCCTTGGGTTTGTTGATTGGGAATATTGATTGATCCTGATCCGCATCCGCATCCGCATCCGTGTGCTGTTTTTTCGGTCTCGTGCTTTTTCTCCGGCTGCTGCTGCTGTTGCTGCATTCCAAGTTGTGCGTATAAGAGAGGAGCGAACTTCAATGTCGTCGTCGTCGCTGTCGTCCCACGATTCTAATTCATATGCACACTTCCCCTCGTACGTGCTGCTGCTGGCTAACAATTACAACACACACGTTGATATTGCTTTTGCTTCTGCGGCTGTTATTGTTGTTGTTACTTCTGTTTTTGTTATTGCTGACAATTTTTCATATTATGCATATTTCCATTTTGTTTTTGATTCGTCCGAACTGTTGCTCTCTCGTACAAGTTTGAATGGCACTACTAATGGTCGATACACACGCACTCAAACAATTGATTTTAGCAATTGATTTTTTATACTTTCTTATACATATTTCCCTTTTTTGTACGACTGAGGCAGAAGAAAAAAAAGCAACGAAAATATCTTATCGACCGTGGGGTAAGATTTTCGATAAGTTTTAGTGTTGCCACACTTCCGAATCGATTACTGCGACACCAGCGTGCGAAGGGGCGACAACCCTGCTTCAAAAATTTAATATTTTACTTCAATTGTTTATAATTTGATGGTTTTCGCGACACTTTCTATAAATTATGGGACAATATATGACTAAGATAGTTTTGAACGCAATCGCGACATCTTTCATAGCATTTGGGCCATTTTAAACACGAGCCCACATGGAGTGGGCGACTATGTTGTTACTTTTGGCCCAACGGACAACACTTTACACACAATTGCATTTTGCACAATGCACTGCCTATTTAAGCACAAATCATTTCAAAGCGTCCAGAGATAAGTCCATAGGCTTTGATCTGGTTTTAATAATCACTCGCAGGATATGTTTAGTAAAAATAAACATTAAAAAAATAGCTCGGCACACAGGCAGAAAGTGGTCCAGTTGTTTGCAGGACAAACAATTGCTTAAATCGAATCATATTGAACAATCTAACAAGGTATCGTTAAATATATAAGTGCTATATTGGTTTACTTACTACTTTATATAGTTTGTGCAATTTTTTTGTACTTTAATTCCCCTTTATTTTGAATTTACAACACAATTCGTAAAGAACACACACTTTTGAATGGCCAGCAGAGAAATAAAAAGTCGTGCTGCCAACTTGTCGCAAAGAAAAGGCGCGAGTGTCGCGCAGTAGTAAAAAATATATCGATTAAAAAATTTAAATAATCTACACTGTAAACGTTGATGTAATTAAAAACACGCATTTTTGCATCTATTTGGTGATGTATGTTTTGTTAAAATATTAAATTCTTGCAGAGGTAGCCCGGCCGATAGTTTTAGAGTATCAACAGCTGTTGATACCCTTATGACAGCCATACCCGTTTGTTGGTAGAGTTCGTCATCCCTCTGCCGAAATATACAATTAAGAAATACCTGGGTGATAGAAACGTATTTACTATAAGCTGGAGTTATGTTTGAATCAATTTTAGAGTGACAAAGTGCGACAACGGATGTAAATGCGTCGTGCATAGGTGTATATAGAATCGAAAGAGTATCTGTCCGAGGTTTGAATAAAAAAGTTTTCATTGTTTTTGTTTTGCCACAACGTAGACAGAGCCGCATCCACATCATACGGCCGCCTCATGACTCTGGCTATAGCAAATTGAGAATGCTCATAATTGGATTAGTGCTATTCATTGACTGACCGATTAATGCCTCAGCCTGGTGAAATATGCAAAAAGTCGGCAATAACCTGTACGTGATATGCCATTTGTGGGTGTTCCTCGGTCTGCTGGCTCAGGGAATCTCACAGAAGCACTACACACGGGCGCGCATGTTGGAGCTGCGGTAAGTAGCTTGTATTGGCATCAAAGCGTTCAACACTTTACCATCCTCATGCTACTCCCCTAGAGAGGATGTTCGGCGTATGTTCCAGCACGCTTACGACGGCTATCTGACGCACGCCTCCAACTATGACGAGCTACGCCCACTCACCTGCGACGGCCACGACACCTGGGGCAGCTATTCGCTTACGCTAATCGATGCCTTGGACACATTGGCCACTATGGGCAACTTCACCGAGTTTCAGCGAGTCTTCACTCTGCTCACAAAAAAGATGAACTTCGACCGGGACATCAACGTGTCCGTCTTCGAGACTAACATCCGTATCGTGGGTGGTCTGCTGTCCGCCCATTTGCTGTCGCGTCGCGCTGGCGTCGCGCCGGAGCCGGGCTGGCCCTGCCAGGGTCCATTGCTGCGCATGGCCGAGGACGTGGCCCGACGCCTGCTGCCGGCCTTTGACACCAACACGGGCATGCCCTACGGCACGGTGAATCTCCGCTACGGTGTTCCCAAGGGCGAGACTCCAGTGACTTGCACAGCCGGTGTGGGCACCTTTCTCGTCGAGTTCGGCACGCTGAGCCGCCTAACCGGCAACAAAATCTACGAGGAGGTGGCGCTGCAGGCCGTGTACGCCCTCTGGGAGCATCGATCTCCCATCGGCCTCTTCGGCAATCACATTGACGTGCAGAGCGGCCGCTGGACAGCCCTCGACTCGGGCATCGGCGCGGGCGTCGACTCCCTATTCGAGTATCTGGTAAAGGCCGCTATACTGCTCAACCGGCCGGAGCTTCTCGAGCTCTTTCACGAGGCGCGAGCCGCCATCGACAAGTACATGCGCAAGGAGGACTGGTACGTGTGGGTAGGCATGAACAAGGGCCACGTCACTCTGCCAGTCTTCCAGTCGCTCGAGGCCTTCTGGCCCGGCATCCTCAGCATCATCGGCGACACGGAGCCGGCCATGCGCACCATCGTGCGCTACATCAGCGTGTGGAAGAAGTACGGGTTTTTGCCCGAGTTCTACAATATTGCCGCCGGCGAGGCGTCCCCTGATCGCGAGGTCTACCCCCTCCGCCCGGAGCTAATAGAGTCGGCAATGTATCTGTATCGATCCACCAAGAACGAATACCTGCTCGAGCTTGGAGAGCGGGTGCTGGAATCGCTCGAGTTCAGTGCCAAGACCAAGTGTGGGTACGCAACGGTAAGCATAACTCAAAGCTGATTCTTCCCGTCGATTATTTTCGCTCTTCTGGCAGATTCGCAATGTGCTGACGCATGAGAAGGAGAACCGGATGGAGTCGTTCTTCCTGGCTGAGACGAGCAAGTACCTGTATTTGCTCTTTGACAGTGACAACTTTCTGCACAGCGACGGGGCCCAAGGTGAGCTGGTAGAAACGGAGGAGAACGCGTGCGTCGTACAGGCCGGCGCCTACATTTTCAACACGGAGGCACACCCCATGGACATGTCGGCCCTGCACTGCTGCCACGACCACAATGAGGATATATTCGGCTCCCTGGACCTGCAGCGACTCAGCGCCAATGCGATCTTCAAGCGCAGTCGCGAGCAGCAATTGGTCGAACAAGAGCACTGGGTGCCTCAGTGCCAGTCGCAGGACTTTCCCAACTACGATGCGGAGCCGATCCCCGATCGAGACCGGGATCGGGATAGGGACCAGGAAAAGGGCAAACACTCCACCACCATGGCCGTAGACATCGAGGTTTTCGACGAGTTTGAACAACCGGTGGGGGATGTGCTGGTGAGCAACTTCGAGCGTATACGAGAGGAGCGTGAACTCAACCAAAGCCTGTTGCAGATCAAGGTGCTGCGGAACCAGCTGACCGTCAGCGACCTAGATGAGTTCTTTGCCCGCCGCCGCGAGAACTTTGCTAGCACCACCGACGCCCTCAACTATGTGCTGGCCTTCATGGGCAAGTTTACAATGGATGTGGCATTCATCCGGGGCCTGCAGCTGTACGACAGCAACATCAGCAACTTCCTCGGAGCGGGTGCTCAGAAGGAGTATGAGGAGCGCATGCGGTCCTTGTGGGAGCTGTACGCTCTGGAGCAGCAGTATGCGGCCAACGTCCTACTCATTCAGCACCTCCAGCTGCTTAGCTTCCAGACCGACGGCGAGGTGATGCGCACTCATCTGGCCGAGGTCCTAGACGGTCTTGATCGGCAGCAGGATCCTCTGCACACTCAGTTGGAGATTGCCGCCTTGGCGGACTCTTTCTCACATGCGAACTCAACTCCGCAAGTAGGCGACATCGACCAAGCTATCCTCAAGGCCTGCGTCGGCTACGAGATAGCCCTGATGAACACCACCGCCATGCAGGCGTTTGTACATCGCATCTACCTCATGGGCACCAAAGACGCGGCGCCCAGCTTTTCCCCACTGCTCGATCCTGTCGAGCTAGGCACCCTGAAGGTCGTCCAACTGAAGCCACCCGAACAGCGAGAGCTATTCAAGTACACGCGGCGCCTCGTGACTTTCCGGAAGCGGATGTCCGAGACGGTGGACCGCCTGCAAACCCTCATGCAAAAATTGACGCCGACCAAGGAGAAGGCCGTGGCTGTGGCGACAGCAACTGCTCAGCCGGCTGTTGTCCCAGCGGAGGCTCCGCCAGCCCCTAACACTAACACTGAAGTCAGGGAAAAGGCTGTGCAGCCCGAGCTGAAGCAGCAGAAGGAATCGGAGGAGCAAGTGGTGGATTCTGAGGAGGGATCGGTGTGGTCACAGTTTGTGCAGACCATACTGCGTAAGACCACTGTGCAGCGCGTGAAGTTCGACGAGGCGCTGCTGCAGGAGAAGACCCGCAAGGCGCTGGAAAAGCACTCCCACGACGAGAACCCCCGTGAGCTTTTCACCTGTCAGCGCCCCGAGTTTATCGAACAGTTTGCGTACCGAGAGTTCTACCCCGTGACGTAGTAGGGAGCTGCCTAGTCATCGTCCTGGACATTCACCACGAAAACTAAACACGACTGATCTGTAGATATGTATTTACTTAGTTAGAAGGTATTCACATCTGAACATCTGAATAGTTATGTTATCAACTCAACTCAACGCGTATCTATTGGATATATAGATATGCTGTCTGCCTATAATCTGCGACTGCATAGATAAATTCCTTAATTCCATTCCTGTTTAGTTTTCACAATAAGATTGATAAGATCATTAATAACATGGGAGGGCTCTGTTCAAGGATTGATTGATTGATGTAATTTTGTATTTTCCACTCAGGCTGATCCCCTCTAGACTCAACTAAATTCTAGTTTTAATTGAATTCGGTTAAATTTTAAAGAAAAACGTGCGAGTGCTTTGAGCGTTCTAAGGATCTTTGGTTTAAAATTGGTAAATGTTGCTTTTGGAATCTGTATATAGGGAAATGGCTGAGGCTACAACCAATTTGTTAGCGAACTTCCGAATAATTTCGGATGTTGATGCCATTCAGAATTTTAAATTGGGATTAAAAACTGATATTGGTACACCTAACGTAGAAGTGGTTTGTTTTTAAAATGAGTAGCAACCTTTGGGATGTTAACGTCGAACCAAAATTGAAAGGGATTTCCAGTAAGGGTTTTCTCAATAGTTTTAATAGGGTACATTCCTGCTCCCTCAGGCAGGGAGATGAGATGATGAGGATGCTCTTCCTTCTTTATTTCCTTTATTCTTTTGTCAGTTCATTTATCATAACGAATACTTATCATTTTGCTTCTGTTAATCACCAAAAACAAGGTTTGTAAATGCTTACATACAATATGTACATAAATTCATAAAAGTATTTGGAAATCGTGTATGCGTGTTGACTATTTGCATTGACTGTTGTCGGCTGTATTGTAATTAAATTGATTTATACCTGTATTTATGCATTCAATTAGATTCGATTATCTAATATTGGCGACATTCAAGAGGCCCAGGAAAGGAGTAGTGTAGTCGATTGCGCAACAGAGCCATGGGGCAGAGGTTGCGAGTGTGTGTTCCGGCTCAGGCTGCGCCTGCGATTGCCTAAACACGCAATGGTAATCATTTCAATGGGTTTATTTTCGGAAATTCCTTTTACTTCAAGGATTCGGTTTGGCTTGTACCAAATTACGCCAATGACATGATATGAACTGGAAACGAAGTTGAAGTGAAAGTTTTTGAAGGGAATGGAATGCTGGGAGTGAAAAAGTATGCCGAAACTGTGCTATGCTATGGCTGGCAGGCCCTGCAGTGGCCTCTGACGTCGACGGAACTGTGATTGTGGGTCACACCCTCCACACCCTACTGCCGCAACTGCTTGCGGCTCGGCGCGGCTCCTTTTGTGTGTGCGTTGTATGTCGTGGATGGCGGGGAGTGAGGAGACGTGGGGATGCGTGTGTAGTATTGGAAGCATTGCCTGCCATCCGGCAACAACAGCTACAATGGCGAAAGTTTAATGAGTGCAATTTTTTGTAAATGAAAGCAAAATGAAATGAGCAGACAGACGGACGAACGTACTGATAGACGTGTTTTTGCAGTGAATCAAGTAAGACCGACGAACAAGTCATACGGAGGAAACACGCGACGGGGTGTAGACGGTGTCGCAGAGTCGGTTCGGCGTCGAGTACAACTTTGTTGAGAGAATTGCGAGGCAATCAGGATGAGGTCCAGCGGCGCAGCACCGGAGAATGGCGATGGCGAGGAGGACGGAGAAAGTGGGCAGGACCACCATGAGGGCGATCCGCGTCCGTTGCCGTACGACTTTGAACAGGAGCTGATCAGAAAGTCCAACAGGCATATACGCCTCTACGAAGCCTTCGTTCCGGTTAGCAAAGGTGCCTTGACAGACGTTTTGATCTCCTCATTTGTTCCACCTGCTCCTCATCCTTAGAGTATATGCTGACTCGCAAATTCTACGCCGAGTACGAGCAGCGGAAGCCGGCGCAGCCCCTGCGCTTTCTGCGCTACACCCAACCGGAGAGACTCCTGGAGCGGCAGAGGCAGCTGCGCTTGGGGACACCGCGGCTGGAATCGCAAATGTATGGCTGGCTGCCGGTGCAGGGTCGAAAGTGTGCCCTAGAGCTAAATTTCCTGCATGCCCCAAAACTGCGCTGCAGCATGACGATCCATGGCGAAAACTTGATGGCGGAGCGCATCACGGAGCGTCCTGCATTCAATGGACTGCGGTTTTTGCTTCATTAGAAACGCAAAGAATTTGAAATGGAAATCGCCATAGAGTGGCAACACTGAGCAATCGAGCTTACAAGCCAGTTGGCAGCCCAATCAATGTTTACGTTCTGCGTTCATTTTTGCAATTGAATATCAAAAATACAGTTTCGAATATTAGCGACGTTGTACGTGCCACAAGTTTTTTTTATTTGGAATAAGTATAGCCTGGGTCGCTACAGTAAAATATCATCCACGTTCGGCTGGAGTCACACAAAATGGTATAAGATGGGCAGCTCAAAGGAAAAGTGGTGGGCAGCGGAGCCAAAGTTCACGTTCGATGGATCATTTCAGCCTCCGCTTAATGAGTTTATTTCCACGCACACTAATACATACATATGTACACATGCATTTTTGTATAGGCTCATTCGAATAAGGCAAAGAAGGCAGCGAAAGCGGCGAATAATAAGAATCCCAGCAACCCGCCAAATAATGCCCAGCCCAATGTGCATGCCCCCAGTCAGGATCAATTCCATGAACTCCTACTCAACACCGTGCAAAAGTCATGTAAGTCGTAGCTAGCCGTTTCTAGTCCAATTTGTTAACTCTGACTACCCCTTTTGGGACTTTCAGGGTTGCGGCTTCGGCATTTTGTTATGTCCGAGCTAAGTGGAAGCGAGCTGTTGGAAGCTGCGGCGGTATGGTGCGCCCGTAATCCTCACATTGCCATCTGTTTGCTGGCAGCTAGCTTGGTATTTCTTATACCGTTCCTGATTATTTTCGGCTTCGGAATCGCCACCATGGTGATGACTTTTACGGGCCTCTTGGTGCTAGAAGGTAAGAAGCCCGAGCTTGTGGGTGATTTTTTTTTACTAAACTTCCACTTGTTCCAGGCACTCTTCTCACTATTGTCTCTATGATGTTCTTTGCATGTCTGGGTGGCTTTGCTATCATTGTTCCGGTGATTGGAGTTGTTACTGTTGGTGTATACTTTGGATTCGCTCAGGTGTATGGCTTATATGACGGAAAGGAGCGCCGCAAGACTGCAGTTAGGTTCAAAGAGGTTCAAAGATCCGCCCAAGCCATGTGACTTGGTGCCGGCATCAGTGACAACTTCTGAAGAGCCAGCTGTCAACAAAATAAATAACTAAAGAATGGAAGCCTAGTTATCTAGTTTGTGAAATTAACTATTTCAAGTACTGTACACTACCTAAATAATTACAATAAACTTTTTTTGAAAACATGACCGCGCCACATTATGAATAAAAAAAGGTTGGCAGTCCCAGCAGGTTTGTGTATCGCTGCTAAGTACCTCCCATCACTAGTTCTGTAGTCGTCGCCATATACATAGTTTTCACATTTGGTATTTGTTGTTAAATATTAAAGATTTAAGAGTGTTTTATTAACAGAAACCTGCTTTTAAGCAGAATTACCTTTACCCGACGCGGTAAGTTCTTAAAATTATAATTTTCCTAGAATGGACAAATATTTGTGTATGAAAAAGTGCAGTCGGTAAACACCCACACATACATATGTACATACGTGCACACGCTTGTTTGGGTGCGTATTTCAAAAAGATAAAGGCTAAAAATTAGATTGCAGAGTTAGTACTCAACGCATACGTACATACACATGTAATGTACATATGTATGTATTTTGGAAAAATGGAAATATTGAAATCGCTTTTGTGTCATGGATTTTCTTAACAATATATATTTGAATCATTGAATCATACATTTGGAAATGTTCATCCGCCTGTCATCTATGGTAGGCGTGAGGAAATTCAGCCAACCTTAGCTCGTTTCTCAGTTTATATCAGTGAACTAAGTTGTTCTTTCAGCTCTTTCGATTTTGTTTCCTTTTTAGGTCAACTGGGTCTATAGCTGTATGGCATAATACTCTGTTAAATTTGCTGCGAAGATAGGGATAACTCAATAGACAAAACGCAAAATTAGTGTTCGTAGACTGACTAACTGATATTTTGCAACACACAGATCCAGCCAGCCAGCAAATTTGGATCTGAAAAGTGTAACAATTTGTTATTTCCGCAGCTCTGCTCCCAGCTCAACTGGAAAGCCAACTAGTCGCATATATGTACATCTCTCGCTCTAACTGCATGCTTTTCCCATAAGGTTGTCTCTGTATTAGAAGCTAGTCAGTTAGCACAGTCTAATGTCATACAGCTACTACCAACTTCTTGGAGATGCGTATTTGTAAACTGATCAAATGTTCTGCTGTTTTTCCCGATAATGAAATCAGCTTGTTTTGCTAACACACTAAGTAAATTCCATGAACAAATGTAGAAATTCCATTTATGGTCGTATCCCACCACTCTAAATATTAGTTTAGTATAAAAACACAAACACAACGTTCTGTGTTTACATTTGTGTTATTTTAATGAGTTGTTGCTTCAGTTATTATTCCAGGGTACGAATTTATCGCTTCTTTGCTGCTGTGATGCAGCTCAACTAAGAATATAAACTACCTGTTTACCTGTTTAGTTTAAGCCATATTTTATAAACAACTCAATGAAAAGAGTGCTTGAAGTGAACCATCTTGTAGAAAATGTATTCAATTATCGAATAAAACTGTTTTTAGTGCTGAGCGTCCCAGCTATCCAGCAATATTAAACCGAATATCAAAATCGAGGAATTTGGTTTCCAATCCTTGACAGAGATCAATTAACCCATTGTAGACCAAAGGAGTATTTTAATATTCCACCGAAAATAATGAAAATTTATTCATTTTAGCGCAGTTCAGGTGAATGATATCATGGTTTTTTTAATTCCGAGGCGAGATGGCATGCATCTACAAGAAAAAATGTACAACCAGTAATATATTCCGCCTTATCCTCAAGTCGTTGAACTGTTTAAATACAGGAGGCTTAAGTGGGCTAAGTTCGCTTTTTCTTCGGTATATTTACGGTATATTTTTGAAAAGAGACGGTATATTTATAAGGGGCTAGACCGTATATTTTATCGATAAGTCCACGGTCACACTGATATACATAGTTTTCACAGGTCGAGGATTGCTGTAATTTTTTTTGTTTAAGTGCGTCTAAAGAAAGGAAATCTGCTTTAGAGCAGCAGAATTAAACTATACTGACACGGTGAGCAATTCGAGTTAGTAGATTTATCGCAGATTCCATATTAATTCGTGAGATTTTGATACGTATATGTGCAAGGTAAACTGCTGTGCAGCATAAAAAACATTAGGAAAGCTACTAGTTGGCAAGGGCAAACCAGTAACCAGCGGTGGTGTGGTATGCTGACACTCATACATTACATCTACATGTACACATGTGTGCATGGAGATGGATACACACAACCAGAATTTGTATGTATTCGATAAATTATGTTGCTGTTTTTTGCTTTCTTGATGGTAAACAACGCCAAAGGCAGAAAGTAATAATTGATTGCGAGCTTGCTTAGCGCTTTATCGGACAAATTATCTCAGATTTATCTAATCTTACATTCAAAGAGTAGCTAAAACCCCGTCAAATCCGTTCTTGTTGCCTGTGTATGTATGTATGCACAAACTGATGAATGGATGGCAACACTGCGCAGCATTGCATTGTGTAGAAGCAGCAGCAGCAGCTCTTTCAGCCTGTCCATTTGTTGCCCTTAACTTTCTTCCTCTCACTCGTTCACACGCTCCCACTCGCTCTTGCGCTCGTGCAGTGTTGCTGCAAGTGCGTCTGCCTCTGCTTCTGGTTCTGCTGCCTCGTCACTTGCGTCTATTTCGTTCTAATGAGCAAGCTGGTCGGACGCATTTTCTGCTGGGCTCTTACTAGTCTCTTATAAAGTTGCATGTAGTTTCTAACTAAAACAAATATACAGTTTGTTAGTATAAGGAGGTGTTAAAATAGTAAAAAAAACTGAATTGAAAATTAACTAAACGCAAGGTTCGTACAAAGTGCTCGGCTTAAGGTTCTCGGCAGGTAGATCGCGGACACACACTACCCATATTTCAGAGCGTTTGTTTGCGAGTCTTTTGCGAATTTCTTTGTGTATGCCATACTTAAAGACGCATCATATTTCGAATTATGTTTGATCTGCAGATTCTCAAAGTGGAAATGTGAAAACCAAAGATAATTACTAAGAAATTTATAACGGATAAGCTTATCAGTGCTGAATCGAGTTACGGGTAAACAACTCCTGTAAAACCGAAATAAGAACCATCTATTTTTTTTGCTAATGTAAATAATAATAAATAATTTGGGTACCGAGTGACGAGACGTTACCCCTTAGGCCATCTCAATTCTTTTTCATATCTTCTCCACACATGCACAAAAATGCATAACTAACATAACACACACACACACAGAAATTTTACATGTTTTACATTACTCACTTTTTTCTGTATTACAGGTGTGCTGTAAAGCGCTTTAATCGCCAAGATGAGTTACATGCCAGCCCAGAATCGTACAAGTAAGTAAATTACTCCCTTTGGGCTCTAAAATCTGCGAATTCATTTGCCGAGGAGTAGGCCGAATTGTCGACCTGGGGGGGTACCAGTATGGATTTGGATTATCTTTTAATTTGTTTTTCATCTCATCGTTTCGCACTCACACCCAACTTAAATGCATCAAACTAGACCAAACACCCACCCACCCACTGCATTGCTGATGGTTGACTGACTTTCCTGTGTCAATTTAACATTTTATGCTGCTGCAGCTTAAAAATGTAACGGAGGAAAGGCAACTGCATCTGTACATGTATTTTTCCCCTATCTATCTAACTATCTATCTCGCTCTCTCTCGTGTGTTGTGTTTTCGTTACCACTTCATTTGCACTCGGCTGCCGTGGGCGGGGACAGGCGAAGAATGTGCGTTATTGTTGTACCCTTTGAAACTTGATTCTCAAACACCAACCCACGCACCCACACCCACACCCACTCGTGAGCGTATGCACATACACGTGGGTACCCATTCTCGTCCTCTCTCAATCTCATTTACGACGTAAATGCACACATTCTTTTGTGTGTGTGTGCGCCTTTTTTTTTTTGCCCGGAATTTAATTAGTAAGGAAAAAAAAGCAAGGAGTATTTTTACGTAAAGGCTTCGCATAAATTATGCTACGGCCGCTGTGGTCCTCTGCTTTTTTTTTTTCCTTGGAGTGCTGTGCCCCACTTGAGGGATGAGGCGCAAAAAGCGCTTAATCGATCTGGGAAATGAAACGAAAATGTGTGAATGCAAATGCAGTGAGGCAGATACCGGGGTGTGGGCGTGGCCTGTGCACTGATGAATCGTGGACGCGGACGCGGACGTGTTCGTGTCGGTATATGTATGTATGGATGTATAAGGACCGAAACAAAGCTAAAGAAGTGGGCCTGAAACTGCATAATTAAGCCAGAAATGGCAAACAAAACGCCCTCAAATCCTTTGCCTTTCCAGTGGGAAACTCTCAAGCAAACTCTCCCCATCACCCGTCAATTCCTCGTGAGTGTATTTGTGTATGAGTGTGAGTGTGAGTGTGAGTGTGAGTGTGAGTGTGAGCGTTCGTCCTGGAATATCCTGCAGCGTTCATTTTGTCATGCTTCACATTTTTTCAACTTTTTTGTGCTTAGGTCCGCATTTTGCTGCCGCTTTTGCAGCATGTTCACTTTCTGTCACTGTCGCCTTCCATTTGGCAATCCTTCGTTTCGAGAGAGAGGGCGAGGCCTGGTGTGGTGCCGGGGAGCATCCCGACTAGAGAGGCAGTCCTTGCTTGATGTTGATGTCGAGGATGGGCTCCGTTGTCGTTCTTCAAAAGATTCTTGGGATAGCAGCAGTGTGGATCGGGAAAGGGGGCTGGAACATACATACACATCCACATAAATACATGTGTATATGTGTATGTGTGTATGTTTGGTGGGTTTGTAATGCTGTCTTCAATCTGTGGACGCAAATGTTTTCCACGCTGTACATAAGTATTTTAAAATCTGTCATTTTCTGTGCATCTCTAACCCGTTGTACCCCTTTCTGTCCTGTGGCAGTGTCGCATAATAATCAATATAATCCGCCGGACTTGCCACCCATGGTGTCGGCCAAGGAGCAGACCCTGATGTGGCAACAGAATTCGTATCTGGGCGACTCGGGTATCCATTCGGGGGCCGTCACCCAGGTGCCGTCGCTGTCCGGAAAAGAGGATGAGGAGATGGAGGGCGATCCGCTCATGTTCGACCTGGACACGGGATTCCCGCAGAACTTCACACAGGACCAGGTGGACGACATGAACCAGCAGTTGAGCCAGACGCGTTCGCAGCGAGTGCGAGCCGCCATGTTCCCGGAGACCCTGGAGGAGGGCATCGAGATACCATCGACACAGTTCGACCCACAGCAGCCGACGGCTGTTCAGCGTCTGTCGGAGCCGTCGCAGATGCTGAAGCATGCCGTGGTCAACCTGATCAACTACCAGGACGACGCTGAGCTGGCCACCCGAGCCATACCTGAGCTGATCAAACTGCTCAACGACGAGGACCAGGTTGTGGTCTCGCAGGCCGCCATGATGGTCCACCAACTGTCCAAGAAGGAGGCCTCGCGCCATGCCATCATGAACAGTCCCCAGATGGTGGCCGCCCTGGTGCGCGCCATATCGAACAGCAACGACCTGGAGAGCACCAAGGCCGCCGTTGGAACCCTCCACAATCTGTCGCACCATCGCCAGGGTCTCCTGGCCATCTTCAAGAGCGGCGGCATCCCGGCCCTCGTCAAGCTGCTATCGTCGCCCGTCGAGAGCGTGCTCTTCTATGCGATCACCACGCTGCATAACCTGCTGCTCCACCAGGATGGCTCCAAGATGGCCGTGCGCCTGGCCGGCGGTCTTCAGAAAATGGTCACCCTGCTTCAGAGGAACAACGTTAAGTTCTTGGCCATCGTCACCGACTGTCTGCAGATCCTGGCCTACGGCAATCAGGAGAGCAAGCTCATCATTCTTGCTTCAGGCGGACCAAACGAACTGGTGCGCATCATGCGCTCCTATGACTATGAGAAGCTCCTTTGGACCACATCGCGCGTTCTGAAGGTGCTCTCGGTGTGCTCAAGCAACAAGCCGGCAATCGTGGACGCCGGCGGCATGCAGGCGCTGGCCATGCACCTGGGCAACATGTCGCCCCGTCTCGTCCAGAACTGCCTGTGGACTCTGCGCAATCTTTCGGATGCGGCCACCAAGGTGGAGGGACTAGAGGCCCTCTTGCAGTCACTGGTCCAGGTTCTCGGTTCCACCGACGTCAACGTGGTCACCTGTGCCGCCGGCATCCTCTCGAATCTGACGTGCAACAATCAGCGCAACAAGGCCACCGTCTGCCAGGTGGGCGGTGTCGACGCCCTTGTCCGCACTATCATCAATGCCGGCGATCGCGAGGAGATCACCGAGCCGGCTGTATGCGCCTTGCGCCACCTCACTTCGCGCCACGTCGACTCTGAGCTGGCGCAGAACGCGGTCCGTCTCAACTACGGGCTTTCGGTTATTGTGAAGTTGCTCCATCCCCCATCACGGTGGCCGCTTATCAAGGCCGTCATCGGGCTGATTCGTAACCTGGCCCTCTGTCCGGCCAACCATGCCCCGTTGCGAGAGCACGGCGCCATCCATCACTTGGTGCGCCTGTTAATGCGCGCCTTCCAGGATACTGAGAGGGTAAGATTCCACCACCATTCCATCCCTACTCGCGCTCGGTGTACTGGTACTGGTACTGACCCTTCTCTTCCTGCAGCAACGCTCATCGATTGCCACCACGGGCTCCCAGCAGCCGTCTGCTTACGCCGACGGCGTTCGCATGGAGGAAATTGTCGAGGGCACAGTGGGGGCCCTGCACATCCTGGCTCGGGAGTCGCACAATCGCGCCCTCATACGCCAGCAGTCGGTGATTCCGATCTTTGTGCGCTTGCTCTTCAACGAAATCGAGAACATCCAGGTAAGCCAGCATCCGAAAAACCCAATCCGAAAGGAGGTGCTCACTAATCTTGTCTAATGTCTCACGTCTCTCTCTGCGTAGCGCGTGGCTGCCGGCGTGCTCTGCGAGCTGGCCGCTGACAAGGAAGGTGCCGAGATCATTGAACAGGAGGGTGCCACCGGCCCGCTCACCGATCTGCTGCACTCCCGCAACGAGGGCGTGGCCACGTACGCCGCCGCAGTGCTCTTCCGCATGAGCGAGGACAAGCCGCAGGACTACAAGAAGCGTCTCTCTATCGAGCTGACCAACTCTCTGCTGCGCGAGGACAACAACATTTGGGCCAATGCTGATTTAGGCATGGGTCCGGATCTGCAGGTGGGTGGACACTAGTCATAAGTGAGGCGGCCAGCAGCCTGGCACCTGGCACCCGGTACCTGGTATCTTGTGCCTGTGGCCATATTCCACAAGGTGTACTTTGCCTGGGTTCCGGCTTCCATTGGGTTTTCATTTGTTACTTTGCTTCTCTGTTCCCCCTCCACGTCCGCGCCGAAGCGAACTCTGTACATACAACTGTAAAATTGTAGAAACTTAAACTATTCCAGCATTCTGTACTTGTGTTCATATAAGTATCGACCAATATAATAGCCTAATATTCCTTGGACTTGCTTAAGATTTCAATATGCCTTTGAATTTAAATTTACATTTTTTGTTTTGTTTTTTTTATTCTTTTTCTGTTTACTGTATTACGAGAACCGATAGATCGATAAGTAGGTAGAAAAAGCATTTGTCTGTAGATGGCAATCGATATCGACCCCTCAGCTCCGCCCAACTACAACTCCCTCCTATATACTCTCTCAAATCATAAGTGTACATACATATAAATTTGAAATGATTTTCGCCTAGAAATCAGATTTTGTTGAAATTTGTTTGTGTTAATTATGATTTTGTAATTAATTCACATTTTTTTATTTACTTTTTGTTCTTTTTTTCCTTTATGTTAACTTGTAAAAACCAACCAACAACAAACAAAAAACAAACCCAAACAAAACAACACACGAAAACAATTCCAATCACAACAAAAAACCAACTGCAACGGTAAAACATGAAACAACCGACGAATCACCGCACCGAATCACCACCAATACCAATACCACTACCACACACGATCAAAAACTAACTGTCTACATCCACGTATCTCTCCCTTCCTCTCTGTCACTCTCGCTGAAAAATGCGCAACACAAACTTGTGTCTGTGTCTTCTTCTTTCCTAACAACTTTTCACTTCTGATCCATCCAACAAAAAACAAAACTGAAAAAATAAATACATCACTCACACACGTACACGCACACGCACACCCACACTCACGTACAAACAACTGCAATATACACACGCACAACTACACACCGAACCAAACTTTCGACAACAACAAACACACGAAATCAATTAATCACAGGATATGCTTGGACCCGAAGAAGCATATGAGGGCCTTTACGGACAAGGTCCGCCCAGTGTGCACAGTTCGCACGGAGGTCGCGCATTCCATCAGCAAGGTATGTATGTCATATGCATAAGGAAACACCGTTCCGAGAGCCCCCGCCTCCGCCCCCGCCCCACTTTACCCTTAACCCTTTGTGTCACCCCCGCACCAAAATGAAGGAGAATAATCAAAAAGTGTTCACACACCCACTGCCACAGCAAGCAGCAGCAAGTCCACCTCCACCCCCAGCCCCGCCCTCACCATCCACACATTTATTACATGCATATTCTGCATTTAATCGTAATCGTGTCAGTTCATCAATTTAACTAAATTACATATAACATATGAATAATCGATGCTAAAGTTAAGTTCGTTTCAACTTTGAAGACTCCTCCAATTATAATATTATTCAATGTGATCTCCACTCCACTTCACCCACCCTGCTAACTTGTCTCGTTGTCCACCCCCAGTCAATCGCTGCATGCGATGGAAATAAGTTTCGTTTGTGTCCCCCCCCCCCTCCCGCAATCGGAATAGCATACCCAATCCCCTGCCCCCTTTTCTGCCTTGCAATTCTTCAATCTGATTTTCATTTCTTAAACTAAACGACACTGAGCCTTTTTCTTTCCCGTGTCCGACCAGGATCTCTCTCGATCTCTCAGTCTTGGCCCAAGCGAAAGCAGCTAGAGGAAAATATATGACTTTAAACGCAGCAAGCGTACAATACATACAATATGTATGGCTGTTTCCTTTGATTATCAACCTTTAAGGCTTAGGGACCCCGGACATGTGCATATTTCATACATATATAACTATGTTCGCACCTCACACGCACTTTTGTAGGCACACCCACCAACACACAACAACTGACAGGATCTGCCTGCCGTGCTAGGACTATCTTCGCATTATGAACTTTCATATTTTCTCTTTCTTCATAAATTTTCCATGGATTCTAGGTGCGTTACAGCGTTACAGCGGCTGTTGGTTGACTGAGGAAGCAGAATCTATTTTTCATTAATACTTTAAAACTTATTTTCCCTTGATTTGCCCTTGATTAATTTACGTTCCTTGAGTTTGCTTTCGTTCGATAATGCAATATGCAGCGTATGACGTTGTCCGGAGAATGCCCGCCCCTTAGATCGGTTCAGTCTGGTTCATTTTGCATGTTAAGTAGCCCGAAGTAGCCTTTTTAAATTAGCTATAAACTCATATACTATATCTATCTATACACACACGTACTATGTTCATGTATAGTCTATAGTCCTTAGTTTATATAAGCGATGTGCATGCAGATGGGTCATGAGCTCCAAACGAATGGGAATTGCTGCCGTAGTTGACGCCACTTGGTGGAAAATGATTGGGGAACGGCTGATTTATGTGTTTACCTTGTGTTGACGTTTAGCTAATAGTTTTTGGGAGGATCTTTGCAGGGGGCAAGCGCACTAATCTAACTTTTGTACATTTTCTCTATCTCTCCCTATCGCTTGTTCGCAGGATATGATACTCTACCAATAGATTCGATGCAGGGTCTGGAGATCAGCAGCCCGGTGGGCGGTGGCGGCGCTACTGGCAATAGCGGAGGTGTTAACAGTGCTAGCGCCGGCAGCGGTGCTGTCGTCCCACCCAGCGGGGCACCAACATCGCCCTATTCCATGGACATGGACGTCGGCGAGATCGATGCCGGTGCATTGAACTTTGACTTGGATGCCATGCCGACGCCACCCAACGACAACAATAACTTGGCTGCCTGGTACGATACCGACTGTTAGACGACAAGCTAAAATTCGATCCTCTCGAATTCCACACACATAAATCGACATTTACTGCCCTCTTCCCCTGGTCCGTAAGCACGGGCACGCCAGTGCCCACAACGATGATAAGACAATGGTACACACGGCCCCGAGCAAAGAGGGCGACTCCGAGACGAGGTGGCCCAGTGGAAGAAGGCTATTACCACACACATACATAAACATATATATTAATTATAATACAACTGCAACGGCATGAAACATAAAACATATTATATGACGCATTACATATTATCCACATACAAGAAATGGAAAATTAAACAAATGTTTGCAATAGAACTCGTACATTTCCCCAAATTCCCCTCCATTCTTTCTCTTTTCAAGTGAGTTGCGGGGGGGCGGGAATCCCAACAATTCCCAGGTAGACACATTCGGGTTTAACAACTCAACAACGGGTCGTTTGTTTATTGGATCCGTAAACGGATCAGTTTGGTTAGAGCGACCTACAAGTGCTTGCCGAACCACTTGTGATCTACGGGAGAAAGCCACCGATGGCAACCATTCAGATTGTTTTGAATAACGTATTTCATGGTGAATGGGTTTTGATTTTCGCGGGCGTATTGCTCCTCCTCGGCCAGCCTCTCGTCGAGCATCGCCTGGGAGACTACCGTCGCCTGGAATGGCAGTTGGTTGGCGACTTGCTGCAGGAATCCCTTTACTTCGACAAATTCGCATTTTCCAGCTATTTCGACTATGACACGACCTGCCCTAATGGGCGTTACGTAATGATCGATGGCACCCTTACCGCCGCCCATGCGCTGGCCCTGGCCCTTCTTTGTGATGGGTTGCCAGGGGGCGGGCACGCGCCATGTAGCAAACATTGTTTGGACGTTCATCTTCCGACCGATGGTAAGTCGCATCATCTCATAGTGGCCCCAGCGCAGGCGACCACCGCCAGTGGCTACTATCGCGTACTGCTTGTGGAGAAGAGAGTTGTGGACAGGTTCTGGGCCACGCATGTAGCGTAAGCGCTTCTGCATTTTGGGCGGACGTAGGTTAGGTGGCAGCTGCGGCATGCGTTCCATGATCCGCAGTTTGGGACGTTCTGGCTGCTCAACATCTGATTAAAAGAAAAGTAAATGAGTTTTTGCTTTTCTAAGAGTTCTAAACTTACTTTGATATTTGATTGGAGGAGCAAAATACTTGAGGCCGGCTGTGTTGATGGCTGCGAACTTGCCTGCTGAAATTTCGAATGACTTGATTGCAAGGTCAGGTCTAGAGGATATGCGCTTACTTGACAGACTGTTTTTGAATAGCTGTGTGACTGTTTTCACGCTCCACATTTCTTATTTGAGTTAATTTTTTTAACAATAATGTGCTGTAGTGATGTAAAAAAACATCGATGCATCGAGCATCGATGTTTTTCAGCCGATGTTTACTGATGTTTTCCGATGTTTTTGCTGCTACCGATGTTGAGTGATGTATCGATGTTTTGCAGAACATCGATCGATTAGTTTCAAATTTGTAAGCAGCAAACACAGCAATGCCTGCCTCATTTGAAAGCAATTCTTCGTGTTTTTGGGACGGTGTGAAAAGTACCTATCCTAATTTATACAAAATTGCAATGCAATTTTTACGTTAATGGCATTTTCTGGGTGTATTTTGAACGGGTGTACTCAGCGGCTGCTAACATATTAAGTCGAAAACGTAATAGACTTTCACCTGTGCGACTAAGCCGCATTTTGGTTTTTGCAAAGCATTGACAAATAGTACTTATTTGAAATATTAGTTGATATTTCTGATATATCTGATGATATCTACAGTGATATGTAAAAGACTGCTATGAAAGCATAATCATTTCTTTTATGTTAAATATTGTTTCGTTTAGTCCTATGATATGTAAAACTCTGCTATGAAAGCTCAAGTTTAATTTTTCCTTTGTTGAATATTCGGTTTTATAATCAAATGGGAAAGTTTTGAAACATCGGTCATACATCGATGCATCGAAGAATAAATCCGATGTATCAATCCAACATCGATGTTTGATTTTGACAACATCGATGGACAGCGTTGCCAGACAGTTCCGTGCAGATAGAAATAAAAAATTCGATATCAATATTGTCTCAATTGAAAGGAAACGATTTATATTGTTTTAAAACAGTAAAAAAATAAAAATGTTTGTAAAGGACAAATTTTCTCTACTTTCATGAAGCCGGAAGAATCATAATTTCCTATTAAATTGATTTTGAAATAAGAAAAAAAAAAAAAGACCAAACGATGGCTGATCAAAACCATTGGCATGTGTTTACATAAAAAAAAAAATTGTGTTGTATTCTAAAAATGGGTCTTTATTTATTTAAGTTATATTAATTTAATTTGAGTTTATTTTAAATTGTCTTTTTTTTGTTTTTAAGTCCATATTAAAACTATATGATGGTAGCACTGGCTAGAGCACAGCTGGTAAGTGTGTACTCATTGTTATCGAAAAACTCAACCCTGTATTTTGTATATTTCGTGGTATTTTTTTCATGTATTTTCACTAGCTAAAAGTTTAGGATACACTGCTACTGCATACACGAAAATATTTTTGTCCAAATAGTGCATGTTTTAAAACATTTTCTGTATGTATTTAGCACGAAATTTAAGCTGATCCAGCATTCATTGCTAGCGACTGACTCTGTCCAGTGTCCACTTGTTTGTTATGAATATATCGAAAGTGACAACATCGCTTGCTGCTGCGGCTGCTGCCGCCGAAAAGGCAAAACCCGAACGTGTAACATCTGCAACCGCAGCGCTAAATTTTAATGCAATCAATATACAGAAGCGCACCAGCATCGACGATACCGAGGATCCGAATCGCAAGAAACTCAAAACCGAATTGCTGCTTTGCCCGCCCTCGACTAGTTTGCCCGCCAAACAACAACAGCTACAACAGCAACAGAAACACCACCAGCACCACCGACAACAGCAACGTGCTGTTCCAGGAGGGTCCGTCCAAGCCCCGTCATTGGCATTCCAATCAACAGCTGCAGCCTCAAAACAAACATCCGCTGCTTCCGAAAAGTCTGCTGTTGAGCAACACCCGAAAGTGGATCAAGTCGGCACCGAGAATGCCTGGGATCCGCGCGAGGATAAGATTATAGTATGTAACTTTGGAGCCAACGCTGAAATGAGTGCAATAAAGCCTGAAGAAGCGCTCGACGGCAGTCAAAAGCAGAGTGAGTATGAACTAGCAAACATATTTCAATTCAACCCGTAGCATCCCTTGGCATCGATGAATAACCAATTATTTCAAACCACGCTTCCAGGTTTTACAAGCTTTACCAAAAAGGAGGCCGTCTGTCCGTCGTCCGCATCTTCTTCCTCCTCGACGGCCTCCACTATTTCAATCGAGCCGAGTGGAGGAGCCGAGCATGTCGAGCTGGCCAACAAAACAGCGTTGCCAGCTGCCGAGGAGTTGGACTACGCCCTACTGCCGTCCTCGGCAACTGAACAAAAGGTGGTGCCCGAAAACTCAACTATCGCGTCGGCCTCTGCCTCCTCCGGCGCCTCCGTTGCCACGGTGATCACATCCGCAGTGGCCCCCGTGACCGTCAGCTCATCCACAACGTCTACGATAATACTGAATGCGAACAATGGAGGCGGATCAGGACCAGGCGTGGGAGGGACCACTATAATGAACCAGAAGTCGGTACAGGCCAACTACAATATATTCAATGCGACGACCGCCAGCAGCCAGCAAGTAACCCACCAGCCCACGCTCCTGAACCGCGTAAATATTCAGTCCAAGATGAAGGCCACCCAGCTGGTGGTGAACGCGAAGAAGCTGTCGGAGGTCACCCAGACGACGGCCAAGGTTTCCATCGGCAACAAGACGATCTCCGTGCCGCTGCTGATGAGTGCTAGTGGGGCGGCTACCGCCGGTGGCGCCACCATCGTCGAGAGCAAGCAGATCATGCAGCCCGGCCAGGTGACCGCCGTGGCCAGTGCTTCCCCGTCCGGGCAGCAGAGTGCGGCGCACCAGCACCAGCAACAGCACCTCAACTACACGAAGCTGATCAAGCGCGTGCCCAAGAACCCCACCACAATCGTTTCGTTCTCGGGCCTGCAGATCAAGCCTGCCAACACCAAAATAGTCGCCGCCAAGGTGGTCAGCAAGAAGATGTCCCTGCAGATCCAGCAGCAGCACCAGCACCAGGTCCAGCAGTTGCAGGTCCAGCAGCAGGCCCAACAGGTGAACAGCGGCAGCCTGGCCCCTGCCACGGCCAGCATTGTTTCGATAACCACCTCGAATCCCAACCAAACGTTTTCCATGGTTAAGGAGAAGCTGCACGACGCCTCCGAGATTGGCGACACGGCCCACGAGGCGGGAGTCAGCGTCAATGTCAATGCCAACTCCTGTCGCAATCCAGCCACCCGGCTGGCCGGCCACAAGATAACTTACAGTGAGAACATATTCAACAAGCCCAAATCGCAGGACTCTGGAACCGGCGACGAGTTCGGAAACCTCAACAGCGTCGTGATAAAGCCCCTGGACAAGGCCAGTCACAACTGCGCGCCCAGCTTTAATATCTTCAAGCAGCAGTCCGTACAAGCGGGCGCGGGATCGGGTGTGGCCACCGCCGTGGCGCAGGCAACCGGCACGGTACCCGTGACGGTAACAATGACGCCATCCGCCGCCGGCAGCGGCTCTGAGATGTCCAGCAGCACCTCCTCCGTATCCGTCTCGGCCATACTGAACGAGGCTGTGGCCAAGTCGACGGCGGGCACGATCTGCATCAACACGCCGGGAATGGGGGCCCGGCCCATCATCTCCATACAGAACAAGAACATATCTCTGGTGCTGTCGAAGACGACGATGGCCCAGCAGAAGCCCAAGATGATCACCACCACCGTCAGCAGTTCCGCGCTGCAGATGCACCACGCCCTCAACCAGGACCCGAATACGGACAAACCATCCCCGTCCTCGTCGTCGTCATCGTCATCAGTGTCAGTGTCGGGCGCCGGCGCCGGCGCGGCTCCAATGCAGCTGAAGCTCACGTCGGTGCCCTCCGTGGTGGGACTGGGGCTGGGCGTGGTCACCACACCGGCCACCACGCCCACCAAATTGAGTGTAAGCCTGGCGGCGGCAGAGGCACTGCAACCGATGCCATTCTCGATCATAATCCCAAAGATGGATGAGCTGAGCAACGAGCCCAAGACCAATCTGCTGGTCAAGCAGGAAGCAACAGTCAAGGATGCTCCCGCCGCCCCGCCTCTGGCTCCAGCTGGCGAGCAGTCGGGCGAAGTCCTAGTGGCGACCGAGAAGCGTCTGAACGCCAGCACCACGCTGACTGCCATCACAACCTCAGCTCCAGGCCCGCCTGCATCCACGGCCACAGCCACAGCCACAGCCGCAGCCACAGCAACAATCGGTACATCTGCGCCAGCTGCAGCGAACAGCAACCAGCACCAGCGGGCCAACTCTGATGACTCGAACAACGCGCTGCTGAAGCAGCTGCTCCAGAACAGCAGCAGCAGCCACAACCTCAACCAAATCAGCATCAACTCCGCCCACGTCGCTGCGAGCACAGCGCCGCTGTCCGCCCGCAAGGTGATCAACGTGCGGGCCCCGAGCATGGGCCTAGTCAGCTCCCTGGAGGCGCAGTTGGCCCGTCCGGTCATTCCGCCCGTGCCGGCGGCAGTAAGCAGCAGCAGCGGCGGATCCGTGGCCACACCCACCACCACCACCACAGTAGCAAACGGGAATGGAGGCAGCCAGCAGTCGGCGTCTGCAGCGCCAGCTGCTCCGCCTGTCGCCCCATCTGTTGCCGCCTCCGCCTGCGCCCCCACTTCTGTGGCCCCTGAAGCTCCCGTTCCTGCAACCAATGCCGCAGCGGAGCTGGAGCAGCAGATGCCGCTGGTGCAGCAGTCCTCGATCCAAGGCCTACCGCAACCAACACCCACCCAACCGCCCCCGGCTGCCCAGCAAATGCAGCAGCAACAACAGCAGCAACAACAGCAGCAGCAACAGCAGCAGCAGCAGCCACAACACCAAGTGAAGCAGACCGTGCAGATTGTGTCCAAGGAGACCTCGTTCATATCGACACCGCCCACGCACGCTACTCTGACAATGGGAGACAGGAAGCTGGCGGAGTCTTCCGCCACGTCCAGCAGCAAGTCGACGGAGTTCTTGCCGCCGCCGCCGTATGAGCTGGCCACCGCTCCCGTTTCGAATGTGACAATCTCCATATCCACCAAGCCCTCTAAGGATATGAGCTTGCAGATGAAGCACAAGTCCTCGGCCATGCCCATGGCCATGTCGATGGCAATGGAGCAAGAGTCCCTGGGCGTGCCCTTGTCGGAGCAGGCCGAGAAGCCGCTCACCAACTCGGACAACCTCCAGACAACAGCAGCATCGGCAGCAGTGCACAGTGCAGCCGGATCGGGAGCAGTAACCAACAGCTGGAGCAGACAGATCCAGGACAACAACAGCACCATTCAGATTGAGCCGGGAATGGGCCAAATCCTGGCCCCCAACAAAATGTCCTTCAAGTCGGGGGAGGCGCAGAAGAGGAAGCTATCCATGCAGTCGCATCCCCAGCTGGACGAGAAGCTCCAGCTGCAGCACAACCACCCTGACCCCTCTCACAGCGACGACGTGCTGCAGAAGCATCTGCCTCTGGCCATAAGGATGAAGCCGCCGCCGCCCGGCACCAATACACCCGGAACCCCTGGGACGGAAACGAACAAGATGCAGCTTATTTCAGCCAGCACAAGCTACGCGAAGAAAACTGGGCAGCCGGGCGAGACGCCCCACCAGGCACAGATGCAGTCTCAGATCCAGGGCCAGATGCCTGGCCAGATGCAGTTGCACGTGCATCAGCAGCAGCAACAGCAGCAGCAACATCACCAGCAGCAACAGCAGCAGCAGCAGGCGGCTCATTCACATGCTCAGGGGCATCCCCAGGCCCATCCCCAGAGCTTGCCAACGGCCATGGAACCCAAAGCCGGGGACCAGCGCAAGCGGCGCAAACGGGAGGTGCAGAAGCCACGGAGAGGCAATCCGAACGCCGGGCAGGCGGCCAACAGTCTCAAGGATCTGTCCGGGACGCTACCAGCAGGCGCGATGGTGCAGCTGGCCCGCATGCCCCCGGGCACCCAGTACGTGCAGGGAGCACCCGGCACTGGTCTTGTGCCCGCGGGAGTGGTCGGAGTCGGAGGCGGAGGCGGTGCCGCCGCCTCGCCCATGCTGAAGAAGCGAGTGCGGAAATTCTCCAAGGTGGAGGAGGACCACGATGCATTTACCGAGAAGCTGCTGACGCACATCCGCCAGATGCAGCCGCTTCAGGTGCTGGAGCCCCACCTCAACCGCAACTTTCACTTCCTTGTTGGGAGCAGCGAGATGGCGGGCGCAGGAACGGGATTGGGATCGGGATCCGGATCGGGAGGGTCCACCTCCGGCAACGGCAAGCTAAAGGCCGGCGCCTCCCTATCCCGCAGCTGGCCGCTGGAGGAATGCGACGGATCGCTGCTGGGCCACTTCGGTCGGGTGCGCCATCCCAGTATTCCCTCGCTGTACGACAGCGAACGCTTCGGCGGGAGCGGTGGCCCGACGGGGGGCTCTGCATCTCCGTCGGGGTCTCTGGTGGGAGTGGAGGGAAAGTCGCAGCCCATGTCCAGCATCCAGAACGACTTCTACGACCAGGAGTTCTCCACCCACATCGAGCGGAATCCCCGCGAGCGGCTGCTGCGGCACATCGGGGCCGTGAAGGACGCGAACCTGGAGACCACAGAGCTGGTGGAGGGCGAGTCCCTGACCGCCTGGACGGCCCTCCCGCGGCTCACCCGCTTTCCGGGCCTAATTCTGCTGAACAACAACAGTCGGTGCCACGGGCGGATGTCGCCGGTGGCCCTGGCCGAGGACCCCCTCACCATGCGGATGCCCACTTCGCCCCTGCTCCGCACCTGCGCCGAGGAACTGCGCAAGGGCCAGCAGATGGAGCTGGGGGGCGGCCACGGCAACAGCAACAACAACAACAACAACTATCAGCAGAAGAACCAGAACGTGATACTCTCGCTGCACTCCTCGACGACGGACAACATAGCCGGCGTGCTGCGGGATCTGGCCAATCTGCTGCACCTGACGCCCGCCCTTACATGCAAGCTCATCGAGGAGAAGTCGGACCCGAAGACCGGCTCCGAGCCCAGCCTCGACCAGCCAAAGAGCCAGGGAGCCAAGGAGGAGGCCGACGAGCAGGCCGAAAAGGAGTCGTTCAAGCGGCCCCTCTCCACGAGCAACGGCCACCTGAGGAAGATTCTCAACGGGCGACGCAAGCTGTGCCGCAGCTGTGCCAACGTCGTCCCCGCCAGCGGCCTGCGGGTGCCCAGCCAGAGCATGCCTCCGCTGGAAGAGCAGCTGCCCCGGCTGGCCCAGCTAATGGCGCTGCTGCCCCGGAAGACGCCGCCGCCTCCGTTCTTTTACTTCTGCGATCGTGCCTGCCTGGCCCTGTTCAAGTGGAGCGGGAAGGAGGTCCAGGCAAAGGCCGAGGCGGCCAGCATCTCTCTGCTCGCGGCCAGCGGGTCCTCGAAGAGCACTTTGGCGTCGGGCTCGTGTCCGGCCGTTCCTCCGGAGCATGTGGTGAAGACGGAGCCGCCGGAGGAGGAGCTCGACGTGAAGCAGAGCTTGGGCAGCGAGACCGCTGCGCCCCCACTGCAGCGCAAGTGCATCGTCAAGTGCTTTAGCGGCGACTGCTTCGCCACGGAATCGTCCGCGAGCACGGACATCAAGCAGGAGTACGATGGAGCCACTTCATTTGCTGCCCCCAACAACACGGTGTGGGAGACGGACGTGGTCAGCCACCTAGAGGACACGCGCCAGTGCGTCTTCTGCAACCAACGCGGCGACGGCCAGGCGGACGGACCCTCGCGGCTGCTCAACTTCGATGTGGACAAATGGGTGAGACTAATGTCCTAATGTTGTCGCCTGTCGCGGCCCCTTCTAATCCCTCATCCCTCATCTTTGAATCCCTCTCCTCTCGTACAGGTCCATCTCAACTGTGCCTTGTGGTCGAACGGCGTGTACGAGACGCTGTCCGGAGCGCTGATGAACTTCCAGACCGCACTGCAGGCGGGGCTGAATCAGGCGTGCAGCGCTTGCCACCAGCTGGGAGCTACCATCAAATGCTTCAAGTCGCGCTGCAACAACCTCTACCACCTGCCCTGCGCCATTCGGGAGGAGTGCGTCTTCTACAAGAACAAGTCCGTGCACTGCAGTGCCCATGGCCATGCCCACACCCACGCCCAGGCCCACGCAGGCAGCGGAAGTGCCAATGCCGGGTCCGGGTCCGGGTCTGGGTCTGGAGCCGCTTTCGGGCCAATGGAGAACGAGCTAAGCTCCTTCGTTGTGCACCGTCGGGTGTTCGTGGACCGCGACGAGAACCGTCAGGTGGCCACCGTCATGCATTACACGGAGCTGAGCAACCTGCTGCGGGTGGGCAACATGACGTTCCTCAATGTGGGCCAGCTGCTGCCCCACCAGCTGGAGGCCTTCCACACGCCCCATTTCATCTACCCCATTGGCTACAAGGTGGTAAGTACCTCTTGTTCGCTCTCCCGCGTCCATGGTGTCATCCCAATCCCACTCGTGATTCGCAGAGTCGCTACTACTGGTGCGTGCGGCGTCCGAATCGGCGGTGCCGGTACATCTGCTCCATAGCCGAGGCCGGCTGCAAGCCTGAGTTCCGGATCGTTGTTCAGGACGGCAGCGACAAGGAGCCGGAGCGCGAGTTCCAGGCCAGCACGCCAACGGGGGTGTGGCAGCAGATCCTGCAGCCCATCACCCGCCTGCGGAAGGTGCACAAGTGGCTGCAGCTCTTCCCGCAACACATCAGCGGCGAGGACCTCTTCGGGCTAACGGAGCCAGCCATTGTGCGCATCCTGGAGAGCCTGCCCGGGATCGAGACGCTCACCGACTACCGATTCAAGTACGGCCGCAACCCGCTGCTGGAGTTCCCGCTGGCTATCAATCCGTCCGGCGCCGCCCGCACCGAGCCCAAGCAACGGCAGCTGCTCGTCTGGCGCAAGCCGCACACCCAGCGGACCGCAGGCAGCTGCAGCACCCAGCGCATGGCCAACTCGGCGTCGATTGCCGGAGAGGTTGCCTGCCCCTACAGCAAGCAGTTCGTCCACTCCAAGAGCTCCCAGTACAAAAAGATGAAGCAGGAGTGGCGCAACAACGTCTACTTGGCGAGGTGGGTTTATTCCAAGACTAACAGGAGGGCCCTCGGAAATCACCCGTTTTCTTTCTCCACCATTTAGGTCGAAGATTCAGGGCCTGGGCTTGTATGCGGCCCGAGATATTGAAAAGCACACCATGATCATCGAGTATATTGGGGAGGTCATTCGCACCGAGGTTTCCGAGATACGGGAGAAGCAGTACGAATCCAAGGTACGTGACAGCCAATCAATGTAGACGATTGAGTCATCCTGAACTTCTTTGCCGTTGCAGAATCGAGGCATTTATATGTTCCGCCTTGACGAGGATCGCGTCGTAGACGCCACTCTGAGCGGCGGCCTGGCTCGCTACATCAACCACTCCTGCAATCCGAACTGTGTGACGGAGATTGTTGAGGTCGATCGCGATGTGCGGATCATAATATTCGCCAAGCGTAAAATTTATCGTGGCGAGGAGGTGAGTTCCACATACCCGGACACGGACACGGAGACGGATTTTTAATTTTTGTTTTCTCTCTCGCATGCTCTCGCAGCTCTCGTATGACTACAAGTTTGACATAGAGGATGATGCACACAAGATACCGTGTGCCTGTGGCGCTCCCAATTGTCGCAAGTGGATGAACTAAAGGCAGCAGCAGCAGCAGCAACAGAAGCGATTACAGCAACGAGCACCAGCACGAACCAACCCACATGGAAGTTCTCCCAGTGACCGGGAATCCGAACATTCATTCTCTAAACAGTGTAGATCATGTACATATATGTAGTTATATGTATGAATACGTGCTATTGTAGAGCATAGACCATAGAGCATAGAGCATAGAGCATAGGACCCTGCAAGTTATGTATTTTATATGTGCCCGCCGCCCACTGTAGCTAATTTTTATCCTTAATCGCCCGTAAGAAGGGGGACAGGGCAGTGGAAGGAGTGGGAATGGACAGCGTTTTCACCATTGAAGTGCTATACTGTATAATTTCTATAAAAAAAAAATATGTATTTTATGTTAGGTACATTATTGCACGATTCCCCTTTCCTTCCCCCCTCCCCCCACCCCACATACTCCCCTCCCCTCCCCACCCCACCCTCCCCTCAACCCCAAGCACCACGACCACAAAGAGCACAATCAGCTCAGCATCATTATCATCACAATATTATTCATCGTGTTTGTAGCCCCACAGAGATAGACCCCAGCGAGTGCCGCCACTTGACTTTATGCGTGTGTGCCTTCCTTTTTGTTTACCATTATTATATTATCATAATTATAACGATTATTAGTTTTTGCATTCGTACAATGGACATTAGAAGGTAGAGCGAGTAGACATGAAAGCGAGTTTGTTTCTCAACAGGAGTAATAAATGTAATATGCACAACCTTCATTGAATACGTAGACATACGAATATACATATATTGTATTTTATTTTATTTTATTTAACTAGTTCGCCTTAAAATTAAGAATATTAACTATCCAGAAAGCGTTTTTTTTCATCTCCATAAGTGTTAAGTAAATTGTATGCAACCATTTTGCAATCATTTGAAACGTTTCACTTTATTTGTCTATTTAAATACTCAAAAAATTTTCATCCTAAGAACTAAATTGGTGCATACATATACTCGAGTGTAGTCTACCCGATCCAACAAAACAAAACGAAACAAATCAAATTAACAAAACGAATTGAAACTAGTTTCTGAGTACTCAGACTCCTGTTCGTCTCTTTCTGCGAGACAGAAGCTTTTGGACCTGCACCATGAACGCCAATGTGAGCATGTCAAAGTTTTTCAGATACCACGAGAGGTTGTACATCATATGAATTCGCCAATTCTTGTCCAGAAAGGTCTTGTAGAATTCACTCATGCGATCGGCCGAGATGTCCTCGGTGCCAGCCTCTTTGTGCAGTCGTATGAAGTCTTCCTTCTCCTAAAAACGACACTTGTTTTAAGTCTTCATCAGAGCGAAAGAGATGACAAGAGAGATAGCCAGGAAAAAGAACTGGGGCCAGCTAACCTCATAGAATCGTTTGTTGTGCTTGGTCCAGAAACTCGCGTTCCAAGCCTCCACTTCGATGCGCGTCAATCGCAATTTCTTAGCCAGATCCGTTTCGTTTTCATCGTAGTGCCTCACGTAGGGGCGGAGGTTCGATTGCGGATCTGGCGGACCTATATAGTCGCAGCTGACGGTCTTCGGATCTGGCGGATGGGCCAGACCAACAGGACGGCTCCCTTTCGGTGCCTGCTTTGTGGCATAACATCGCGGTAGCTAATAAATTTGAAACCTCTGAGTTTTATAATAATGCCGCCACATACCACTCAGACTCACGTTAAATTGTGTAAACAATATTCTCGTTTGGTATTTAAAGCACATTTCGATTTGTCAATAGATGTTATGTCAGGGGGCAAGGTAGAAAACTATCGTGAAAATTTTCTTTAACTTACTTATCGATATCCATCACGACGGGATGTACTTTCCCGGATTTGTATAAAATGCATACGAAATCATTCCTAGCGAAATTTGTATCTTGTCTAGGTAACTTTTAGGCCAGCACACATAAAATCCTAACTACTCTTATGGTCGTATTCCACTACACCTTAATACCAGAGCAGTATGAAACACAAACAAAACGATAAATTTGTGTGAAGTGGTTGTTTGCCAGTTCATCAACGAGCACAGCTGATTCATATTTGTATAGAGAACTGTTATTTAAGAGTATGAATTTACCTCTTCTTTGCTGCCTGAAACTGAAGCATATATTTCTCTGGCTAAGCACTTCTGAAAGTGCACTGGAATACGAGCATTATTCGATACTGTATCGGTATATTTGTCTAGTATATCTATTCAGTGTTGAAAATCGAGAGAAAATGGCATTCAAGCTGCTGTCCCGTGACATTAAATCTCCATCGGAGAAATAAAAATAAATTTAATTTTGCAAAGGGGAAGCGTAGCTAAGGAATATGTCGCCCAAGAACAACCACGATCCCACCTCGTCCAGCGACCCGGGAAAAGCAAATGTGCCGGAGGCAGATCTACAAGGTTAGCTAGGCAAGAATGCACAGCATTGATAACGACAATGGCTTTTCACAGAAATGGAAGATGTTAACCAGAGCCTGGACGCCCTCAGCTGCGCCTTGGACGCCGTTGAACAGCGCACCGATGACATCATGTCGCAGCTACGGGAGCTGCTAAGCTCCAATAGGGAGATCCGTCGCCAGCTCGCGGAGCAGAAGGAAAAATCTGGCGATCAGGAGACTGCCGATGATGACATGAATGGACAGCCGAATAATGATAATGTATCGAAGTAAAGCTGATTTCCAATGTTTTGTTTGTACCTCTCTTCATTTGTATTAGATTGTTCGTGTTTTTTGTTTGTTTGTATGCATATATACGTAAACGTATAGCAATATTTGTTTGTATAATTATTAGCACCCGTATATATGAACTAGAATGTATGTGTATTTATACGAATAATTATGGAAGGAGCAGGAGGATAGGGGATCAGGCCAATTGTTCCGATCCCTCGGTTTGGCGTATGACTTCTCGTCTTTAAAGAACTCAATCTTGAAAGTAAACTCGCCGTTGAGTAAGAACATTTTATCCGGATATTTTGCGAAGTTACTTTCCACCTTAAGCAGTTCACGAAGACAAGTAACTGGGCCACTTGAAAACCAGTCAGAACATTGGAAGCGACGTTTTAGAGTGTACGATTATCCCACCACCGAAGTACAATCCGGCTGATGCATATACAAGAACATATTCTTCATTAGAATCATTCCTCAATCTGGTAGACATAACTATTCGTTATGATATAGCATCTTTAGTACTCTCGTGTCTTCAAAATTCTAGATGGGGGCAGTTTTTCTTTAATAAACTGTGATATAAGAGCAGTCCACACACAACATTCTGTTGGTCTTCCTCTTATATCCTCTGAGAACTAGGCTTCGAACGAGACGGACGAAGATAGATTCCTTCTATCTTCATAAATTTACACGAAATTTAGCCCGTACACTTTGACACTCTTGCATAAAAATTGCAGCCTGAAAGTTAACAGCGGATAATTGAAAATGCACTGCCCTTTTCGGACAGCTGGTTTCTGATTTCTTTACAGTCTTAAGTTTTTCTTATTATATAGTAATGAGCTATAATCTAAGTAAACAAAAGGCACGGGTGGAGCCAACCACTAGTTCTTACGAGCTTTCTTGCGATTTCTCTGTGGAGGACCCTTGCCGCTTTCCGAATGGTCTACCAAATACTTCGCCATGGTTTGAAGCACTTCCTCGTTTTTCTTTTTGAGTCGTCGGTTTTCGGCGATAAGTTTCTGTACTGCAGGGTCATTGGAATGGGCCTTATGAAAGTCTTCCTCGACCGCTAAAGCCACATCTTCATCTTTAACTTTGGAAGATTGCCGAGTTGACTTCAACGCCTCCTCGTCAAATTCAATATCATCGTCATCGTCAACGTCATCGGCGCCCAGATTTACGTGCTGCATTTTTTGTAATATTTTTTGATCCTCCGGACCCAAGTTACAGTTGTCAAAATTTAGCTTTGGTTTGGCACGTGCTTTGGGGTACTCGTTGGTGACGAGCAACTCAATATAATCATTAACATCCGGAGGCGTGATCATCCGCTTGAGACTGTTTGCGAATAATTGTGGTTGCTTGTGTTGTGGCTGGAAAATGGCGGGACTGAGAAGACGGATTCTCAGATTAGTGATCACGCCGTTCTGGGGAATACTCTTCATGAGCTGCCGACTCGCAACATCCCAAACGCAGACTTGCTTATCCTCACCGCCAGAGACCAACAGTTGGGCATTCATTGTCAGAGCCAAGGAGGTTATGGGTTTTCCAACCGTATGGCCGATAAAGGCCTGAGCATCGTCCTCCTCCAGATGGTATTCCTGCAATAAACCATGATTAGCCATGTTATTATTATTTTTATAGTCACTCACCTTCATCCGTGGCGCTCTCCAATTGTGAAACACAAACGACTTGCCTTCGGCGGAGCCAACATAAATGCTGGTCTCCATCCTATTGACAACCACGCTGTGCAGTGCTATTGGGAACACAATGCTGAGGAGCATGATGCCACCGTTTAGATCATATACTTTGCAGCAGCGGTCTAGGGACACTGTGTATAAGTAGGAGCGAATGCCACCAATTCCAGTGTGCAGATCCGTCACAGCCAGGCCATGATCGTTAAAGCTGTACAGAGGCTCACTGCCCTCCTGGCTGCCGTTGTCTAGCGGGGCAACAGAGAAGGTGAGGTCCCAGACCAGAACGGCCCCATCTTTCCCGGCGCTGACAAAGCGCTCGCCATTGTCAGTGAAGCGCAGACAGGTTATGGCCTGGTAGTGTTTCGAGAGGGTGTTCAGCATGCGGCCAGTGCTCATGTGCCAGATATAAATGCTCTCCTGTATTCCAACTACCAGGTACGCGCCATCTGGAGTGAGGGCCATAGCATTGGCCTTGCCTGGCAACACAAATCGCAGGCTCGACATCTGCTCCTGCTTATTGATAGGCCAGACGTGGAGCAAAGGCTTAATTGTGTTGGCTGCCAGAACATAATTCAGCCCAATCATAGCCAGACTGTGGTGTTGGGCATTCCCGCCGCCCTTGTACTTCATTAGGTCGGTGCCGGTGCGCAGATCCTGGACGCTGCATGTTGTGTTTTCCTCGCTGCAGGCGCTGACGAATAAAGCTTCCACAGCATCTCCCATTTTCGGTGCACGTGCGAGCGATGATTGATAACCAGCTAGTGATGTAAAATAACATCAATGCATCGATCATCGATGTTTTTCTGCCGATGTTTACTGATATTTTCCGATGTTTTTGCTGATACCGATGTTGAGTGATGCATCGATGTTTTGCAAAACATCGGTAGCTTAATTTCATATCATTGCGTATTTGTCTTTTGAAAGCAGCAAAAAATAGAATAAAATATCGACTAAAACCAAGCTTAAACAAAAAAGTTCAACCAAAAATATTCGCTATGCTGTCACGTTAATGTTGCTGTTATTTGAAGACTTGTTGCTTGTCAACCGGAGTATGGCCATTTGTATACCATATTTAGTTAATTTTATATAAAGATACTGTTTTAAAACGTAATTAATTCCACAATTCTATAATATCCTTTTATCCTTTTTCCCAGCACTGCATATATTTCTCTCGCTGTCACTGCATGCTTTTTCCATAAGACTGTTTTCGCAGCTAGACAGTAAGCAAATTCTAATGTCATATGGCCATATGGTTTACCAACCAACAAACACAAATTTATCGTGTAAGTTTTTTCAGACTAGTCTGGTCTTGAAGTGTAATAGAATACGAGTATTGGAGCTAGCCATCTGCTTAAGATGACTCATATTGTTCATAACACTGTTAGTTAACAGAGAGCTAGTGCGACGCTGCACTGGCACTGTTTAGTTAACAGTGAATTAAAGCCTGGCAACCCTGCTGACGTAGTATAAATTTTTTTCTTGGGGCAGACATTGACAAAAACACATACTTGTATTATATTTTATATAAATAAATATTACAAAGCTAATTTACTACGACGTGTTTGAATTGACGCCGTATCCGAGCTCTGATCGCTGCGCTCGTCGCAAAAGACGAAGACACCTGGACTGAGTCAAGTGGAAAAGAAGGGCAATGGCTGGATCCGCACTTCGTCGCCTTATGGCGGAATACAAACGTAAGTGGGGCGGATGATGGTGCGTGAGCAGACGCGGGTGCTGGTGCGGGTGTTGGCGTTGATTATGTTGTCGTTGTTAGATCCGCCAAAGTCCAAATACTGCATAGGCCTGTGCCCTGCGTCTGCTGCAACAATTTTTTAGTTTTGTTTATCAGCTGAATGACACGCTTCTCATAGAGTTAACGCTGGACCCACCGGAAGGAATCGTAGCTGGTCCCGTTAGTGAAGACAACTTCTTCGAATGGGAGGCGTTAATTGCGTGAGTACTGGCTCTAGCCATTGTAGTGCCTTATCATTTATAGTTGTATCCATTATGTGCGCTTTGCAGTGGACCCGAGGGCACTTGCTTCGAGGGAGGCGTATTTCCCGCACGACTCGTTTTTCCACCCGACTACCCACTGAGTCCGCCAAAAATGAAATTCACTTGTGATATGTTCCATCCAAACATCTTTGCTGATGGCCGCGTTTGCATATCAATATTACATGCGCCCGGCGACGATCCCTTGGGCTACGAGCTGTCGGCCGAGCGGTGGAGTCCAGTCCAAAGCGTGGAAAAGATCTTGCTTAGCGTGGTCAGCATGCTGGCGGGTGAGTAAAACTTCGTCGGCCCACGAATTGCAGCTGATCTTATGACTGTGGTTCTTACTGTTAGAACCCAACGACGAGAGTGGCGCCAATGTTGATGCGGCCATAATGTGGCGCGAGCGAAGGGAAGAGTTCAATAGTATCGCTCGACGTCTGGTGCGAAAAACACTCGGATTGGCAACATAAACCAGAGGTTCGCTCGCTACGAAACTAGATCCATCCTATCCAACAAATCCAACTATGAGCCGGGCGGAAAGTTGTGGGAAAGCCTCTACGATACAACTCTACCCTCAACCGATGACAACCTTTCACATTAGCAAGATTCAAGAAACATAGCAATAAAATCGGCTGTTAGCTACAAGCGGGCAACAGTTCATCCCGACTTAAGTATTGTATACACTATTGATGTTGATATTCGTATTTCGTACACCATCCTTCAATGTCCACCCGATTTAGTGGAGTTGGAATGCATGGTGGATGGTGGTTCGAGGTTTTGAGCACTATACACATAAATTTACATAAATTGTTTATCGTATCACTCGAAAGCGGTATAAATATGTGTATATTGGGTCCTCTGCACAAGAGTTTGTCGGACTTTTATTAATATTCACGATATATGCACATACGTTTGTATGTATGTATTATCACGGAATTGTTCTGTGATCGCATTAATGCTGTATATCAGGAAGAGAATGGAACCTCTTTCCGGCTTGTCCGTTGATGGGAACATAGCCTAAATCTAGTGGGAAAATCTAGTCTGACTTCTAGCCCTGAAGCAAAAGCCTTCTAGCAAAATCAAGAATAAGCACATTATTTAGTAGCTTCACCCATTTATCTTTGCTACTTTTAATAAAAAAAGAGACATGCGAATAGTCAATTAAAGCAGCAGTCAAGTTTGATCAATTTTAATATGCATATTTATGTACATAAAAACAAGACACATATGTACATATTTATATAGTGACTTGCAAAGGCCAAGGTAGGTACGTAAGGCATAGTAGGAAGTCTAAGATTTCGCATTTTTTCCAGAAGTGTTTTGAAAAAAAAAACAAATGTTTTAAGTTGAAATCCTTTACATTTTTGGTTTTAGTTTTATATGTTAATATATATAAATGTATATATACATATAACACGTTGCTTTAAGTAAGTTTATATATCATTCAGAATAAAATACACTTAGGGAATGAATATTAAGAGATAGACACATGTGTATATGTTTGTACATAGAATGTTATACATATGTATGCACCTAGCAATAACAACTACATACGAGTATACTCCACTGGAAATATTTGTTTACCCATTAATAATTTTGGGCGAATTCAACGTGCATATCTGACAGGGATATGTTTCACCATCATGCTCTATAGATAGTTGTGACAGGATATGTTTGCGACATACTCTGCTAAGATGTTCAACTCAGCAGACGGGACGGTAAAGACGGTAACTGATGTCAGCAAGGGAATGTATGTAAGCTTTGTTTGTATGAATTCACTGCTCTTTTCATATTTTGTACGAGTCGAAAAGCCCAGCAGCGGCCGAAGCTGGCTGAATTTACTCTCTCAACCAAGTAGCTTTGGTCAACTGGGCTTTGTTTTCTAGCACATAGTGGGAGGGCGGGATGGGTTAGAGCAGCACGTGCTTGTTAGTATAATTATCCGCTATGAAATTGACAAACCGGTTCTAATTCCATGAAACTGCAATATAAATGGCGAAATGAATACAGTAATTCCAAATGGCCAAGCTGCAAGTACACGAACATTATTTGTTGGATTTTCTGTATAATTCTATAACAATGTGTGTACATATGTATAACTAAATGCTTGTAGGTATATGTACACGTCCTCTGCGGACATACAGGCACACATATAGGGGTCATTGCGAAAAACATTGAAAAAATATGTACATACATACTATATTAACAGGCAACCAACTAAACAGAATCACAAAATGACAATCATAACAAGAATGGATGCAGTTGATAGGGCAAAACGAACTCAGGTTGCTATTGGACTAAATAATAGTGACGTCCAGCGCCTCGGCTAGCTAGTCAACATGGTACTCAGTCCGATAAGGCGAACCGCGTCGTTTCTCAGCCACGAACACGTTGCTGATCCCCGACAGGCTGGTCACACCCCGCGATCCTGTGCTGCGGAAGTAGATGAGCAGGTACTGCTCACCATGCCGTAGCTCCACGTCGTCGGCAAAGTCGATGCGCACTTGCTCTCCGTTCGTCTCTTGCTGGCGCCGCAGACGCTGGCGATTCCGATGATGGTGGCGGCCACGCCGATGCGGGGCAGGCGTATCGAAGTATTCGCGCTCGTTGTTCGAGTCCGATGAAGTTGGCGACTCAGCCTGGTTGACGTACTCATAGGCAGAGTAGTGCGCCAAGCTGGCATAGTCAACGGGGTATATGCCTATCCAGTCATGGGGACCTTCTTCGAACTCCGCCTGCTTGTGGTACTCCACGGTGTTCTCATCACCAATGCTCCACAACGAAATAGGGGAGAAACTCACACCTGGGGCACGAACATTTGGATACATCTTGATAGTAAAATCACTTGTGACCGGCTTGTGGTCGCTGATGTTGTATACTGGGTGGGATTTGTACGAGCACTGTTCGATGGCCAGCTGCATGCCACGTTGACGGTTCGAAGGCTGCACGGCGTACATGATGCGATCCGTCCAGGCGGGACGACGCTTCAAATCGAACTCGGAGGTGCCTTCCTTGTACTTAAACGTGGGTGGAAATGCAGGCATTCGTTCGTGCATCACTTGGAAAGCTTGCTGTGTGTGTTCCCGAACATGCAACAGCTGATCCCGCTTTAAAAGAGTCTCGTGCTGGCTTTCATCGCGCAACGCCTCCCTAACCTCTGTTGAAGAGTCGTTGCCCTGTAGCCGAAAGTTGAGATCACCGAACCAAAAGACATAATCGTGGTCGTATATCTCACGATAGTGTTTCACGTGATAATGGTGATTCTCCAGTATTTGTTTGTAATCATCGATCCGTTCATCTAGTTGATGGTCGTGGGCAGCCAAGTGGGCCACCACGAAGGCCAGTCCACATCCATACATTGTGAAACGAACACTCACCGCGCCCTTGTTACCCCAAATGCCGCCAAAGCCAGTACGCGTGAACTCCGCCTCGATGTCATGCAGGTGCTCCACGTGAGGGCGCCGCACAAACATGGTCAGCAGCAGGCCCTGCATCTGCTCTGACTTCACCGACACATAGTTGTAGCTGCGCAGAAGCTCCTTTGCCTTGTGCGTCCACGGATCCTCCTTAAACAAGCTTAAAACCTGTTGCTGTGGCTGTGCATTCACCTCCTGCAGTCCAATGGCATATATGTCCGGCAAGTGCTTTTCCGAGATTGCAGCATCGCTTGCATCATCCAAGCTGAGCAGTTGGCGCAGTGATATGTTGTCCGGAAAGCGACTGCCTACATTCCAAGTGACCACATAAACGCGATAGGTTCCCAGCTGTTGGCGTGAATTGCCAGCAGCAGCCGCCTCGACGTCGTTTGTTTTCTCGGCACTGCACTCGGAGCTGCGGTCTTCATTGTGGCTCATTGTGAACAAAGATAGAAACCGAACCAAATACCTCCACTAAAATTTGTTGGGCGTACTATGCTACCTCTAAGCTGTAAATAGTGGATAATTAATTTGCGTCGCTGCACTATAAAGCCTACCACCTGCTGTTATGTGTGCAATCCGATTTCACGTTGAATTGGTTAGATTACAACAAAACAGCTTTTGTGACTTATGTGTTTACGTAGTATTTGTAGCTTATTAGTCAATTGTCATGGGTGTGAATATATTTGTTAATAGGAGAAAACGATATATATCGGGGTAGCTTAGCCTTGCCCGTTTTAAAAAATTATGAATAAGATTATAACTTTAATATATATTAGCTTTGGACTTGGAGGGCCAATCTAATAGCCTGTTGACACTGGGACTGAGGCAGGTTTTTTTTTACTTTAAGTACAGATAAGAGATGATACTCGTATAGAAACCATAAAGAATTCATGTCTTTTTTTCGTCACTAACCATACAGTATATAGATGTGTCAGTTCATACGTCACAAATAAACTTTCTGCATACTCTCCGAGGGGTTTTGGTCTACCAGTTTAGCTGTGATCAGCGCTGGACAAACTAGCATATATCTCTCTCGCTCTCACTGCGTGCTTTTTCCATAGGGCTGTCTCTGTTTTTTTCAGCTAGTCCAGCTTCAAAGTCTAGTGTCATAAGGCCATTACAATGTCACAAATGTCTCAGTTATTTGACTGATAGCCGGGATATGTCTTTCGAGACGGCTACGAATATTAATTTTGCGTTTTGTCTATCGTGCTATCTCTCTCTTTGCAGAAAAATTTGGAAAATTCGAATGTCATAACAGCTTAACAAACTACAATTTCTGCCGCATTGTTGATCCCAGCTCAACTGGAATGCCAACTGGATGGATATACGTATATAGCCGAATACTCTGGGAGCGTACGCAGAAAATTCGTTTACATATTCTTTATATGAACTGGCACATCTATGTACTGTATGGTAAGTGGTAGCGGCGACTAGTTTAAAAACTATCGCATAACATACTTATGAATGAAATCGTTTTTGGGCAAACAATCGGTTCTTGCGTGTGGTCATACTGTTGTCTGCATTTTCGACTCAGCGTGTTGAAATTAGGAAATTTTCAATTAATTGTTCAATTTTTAAACGAAAACTAAATAAACAAATAACATAATGGCTTCGATCAGTTTGCTGAATCCCAAGGCCGAGTTCGCCCGTGCCGCTCAGGCTCTGTCCATCAACATCAGTGCCGCCAAAGGTCTGCAGGATGTGATGCGCACCAACCTGGGTCCCAAGGGAACAGTAAAAATGTAAGTAACTGCCTTTATTACTGTGACATCCTAGCCACCAGAGTTTAAATTCATTAGCGACAGAACACAGTCGAAAAACATGCATTCAGAAACAGATGCCGTGCCCCGTGATGTTTAAGGTTAGAAACGAACTGCAATAGCGGCATGCGTCATCGTGCCAGCTGACGGTACTGTAGAACCGCAGAACTAGCTTAAAGATTCACGGATTTCATAGATTATTACTGAAAATAATAAGATAAGAGAAACTAACATTTTGAGTCTAGGTCAAGGCAGGGGACAAAATGTTTCCCTTGCTATTAGCCGGATAGCGAAACTGTGGAAAGAGGAGTGACGCACGCGCTTAACGTACGCACACTAACAAAAATTTCTCGAATATTCTAGGTTGGTTTCTGGAGCCGGGGATATTAAAATAACCAAGGATGGCAATGTCCTGCTTCATGAAATGCAGATCCAGCATCCAACTGCTTCGATGATTGCCAGGGCCAGCACGGCCCAGGATGATTCCACTGGAGATGGCACCACCACTACAGTGATGCTGATTGGAGAGCTTCTCAAGCAGGCTGATATCTACTTGTCTGAGGGTCTGCATCCGCGCATCATGGCCGAGGGATTTGAGAAGGCCCGCGACAAGGCGCTGGAGGTCCTCGACAAGGTCAAAGTGCCCGTGGAAATCAACAAGAAGAATTTAGTGGAGATCGCGAACACCAGTCTGAAGACCAAAGTGCATCCCGCCCTGGCCGATTTGCTCACTGAGGTGTGTGTGGAAGCTGTTCTGACCATAGCTAACGATAAGAAGCCTGTTGATCTGCACATGGTTGAGCTGATGGAAATGCAGCACAAAACTGACACGGACACGCAGCTGGTGCGTGGACTGGTCATGGACCATGGCGCTCGCCATCCGGACATGCCCAAGCGGTTGGAGAATGTCTACATTCTCACCGCCAATGTCTCCCTGGAGTACGAGAAGGCTGAGGTCAATTCGGGATTCTTCTACAAGACGGCCGAGGAGCGGGAGGCGTTCGTCCGTGCTGAACGTGAATTTATTGATCAGCGTGTGAAGAAGGTGATTGAACTGAAACGGTCGGTGTGCGATGGCACAGACAAGACTTTCGTGTTGATCAACCAGAAGGGAATAGATCCTATTTCCTTAGATGCCCTTGCCAAGGAGGGAATTCTGGCTCTTCGTCGCGCCAAACGCCGTAATATGGAGCGCTTGGCTCTGGCTTGCGGCGGTACCGCCATGAACTCCTTTGACGATCTTCAAGAGGAGCATCTCGGCTACGCTGGTGTAGTTTACGAGCATGTCCTGGGTGAGAACAAGTACACATTTGTGGAAGACTGCAAAAATCCGCTTTCGGTCACCATTTTGATCAAGGGACCTAATAAGCACACCATTACTCAGATCAAGGATGCCATCCGTGATGGCCTGAGAGCCATCAACAACACAATTTCCGACAAAGTTCTAGTACCTGGCGCTGGCGCTTTCGAAGTGCGTGCCTACAACGAGCTGGTGGCATACAAAGACACCATCAAGGGCAAGGCGCGTCTGGCAGTGCAAGCTTTTGCTGATGCTCTGCTGGTGATACCCAAAACGCTAGCCGTTAACAGTGGATACGACGCCCAGGACACTATCGTGAAGCTTACCGTCGAGGATCGCTTGCACCCGGACCTAGTTGGGCTCGATCTGGCCACTGGTGAGCCCATGAAGCCCGTCGATATGGGTGTCTACGACAACTACATCGTCAAAAAGCAGATACTCAACTCCTGCTCCATAATTGCCAGCAATCTGCTGCTCGTCGACGAGGTAATGCGTGCGGGCATGACCAGCCTCAAGGGCTAATCCTCTCAGCCGACTCACTCGATTAATCAAGTAAATGCATAACTTATACCCGCGACTAAAACCACAAAAACAATTCAGAACTAAACAAAATTGAAATTGTACACTCGCTAGCTATTTTCAAAATGTTTCAGCGATTAAAAGTATTCACATATACACCATCATAATGCATTTCTAATTCTTTTATTAAGACTACTGTTTAATTAATACAAACATTGGCTTCAAATTAAAAGCTAATACTATAATTGAATAAAGTTTTTTTGTCATTTTCTATTTTGTTTAATGAATAATTAATACAATCCATTGGCTTCAAATTGTTATTATTGTTATATGTATTATGCTAGGTGAATAGCCGTGGGGCCAAGTGGTGGCCAATTCTGGTCTGGCAGGTGATTGGGGTCGTGATAAATGCTAAGTCGGGTCTGGCGTTAAATTGAGCTAAGTAAAGATGGCCAAGGTAGGGTCTTTCGGCTCCTAATATATCATAGAAACGATTTTTAAATAAATTTAGCGAGACAACGCCTGTCTCGTGGTAGGTATACATATTTCAGAGGTGGACTTTCTCTGATAACATTTTTATATTTTGTAATTTAACGGTGGAACCGAAAGTTTCTTTTGTTTCGTTTTCGAGCCAAACAATAATAATAAATTGCTAAAATAAAAAACTAACAGGATTTTGAGCTATAGCTCCTGAGGCCTTGGCTCACCAGGGTTATTGTTTCAGTTTAAATATAAATACAAATGTATTAACTATGAATATTTATAGTGTTGATTATATATTGTGTAGGATTTTGTAACTTTCTGGAAATTCCAGAATTTTGTTAGCAATATATTGCATGGGGTCTGTATTATTGAACGTTGTGGATCTCTGTGCGGCGAGAGGGGGGCGATTGTGAATTATGTGGCGTATGTCTATGCGTGTTTCACGTAGTGAAACAATCGACATGTGTAGGATATGGTTTTGTCTAGGTCTGTTTATGATAACTTGGTTTTAATACCCGACACTCAAAATGAGTATTGGGGTATATTAGATTTGTAACGTCCAGAAGGAATCGTTTCCGATCCCATAAAGTATATATATTCTTGATCAGCATCAATAGCCGAGTCGATTGAGATATGTCTGTCCCTATGAGCGCCTAATGTTCAGAGACTTCTGTGATATGTCTCTGTTGCCCACAAAGGGCGAAAATCTGTTGCATCCACAATATTGCACATTCGAGAAAACTAAAAACGCACAATCATAGAGAATGACAATATCTATCCGGTTGCTCAATCTGATTCCGTTCGGATAATTTTTGTAGCCAAAAGCAACAAATCAATTTGCAGTGGCCCGACGTCACGTCACGTCATTGAAAAAAGTAATTCATATTTTAAAACAAAAACCAAATTAAAATACGTAAAGAAAGCAAAATGGTTGGTAGTCGACATTTGCGAAGATTAGTTAAGAAAGAAAGGGATGAGATAGCTAGAAAATTTGAACTTATTGAACGCCAAGGAGTAGAAAAGGAAATTCAGAGAGAAGTAGCAGAGCGTAAGTATATAATTTTTTTGCTTGATGTATGAAATAAGTATTGACCCAATTAATATTGTTTTCACAGAACCTGTGCCAGAAGAACAGCCAATATCGCGTAAGTACATGAATTATAATAATATTAATAATAATAATAATAATAATAACTATACAAATTTGTATTGCAGATTCGGCAGAGCAACGTATGATGGCTGCATTTTCTAGATTAGAAAAAAAACTTGATGTGCTATCACAAACATTGGCGGAGGCGGTGGCTCTGCTCAAACTTCAGATTAAAAAAGAGCCAGATCTATCACCCAATGCCATGGAGTTGGAGCATTTCACTCAAAAATTTTAAAGAATTTTAAAATGTTCCGGAATGTAGGTTTAAAAATAACTTAAAAAAAAACATGATAATTAATGAATTAATATATCCATATTATTTCAGCGGCGGTGAAGATGAAAATACCCAACGAGCCCGCAGAAAAAGTGATTCGGAAGGCCATTCAATTCAATTCAAATAATAATTTTTAATAAATAAAGCTGTTCCAGTCCCACCTGAACGATTGGTGGCCAGGGCTGAGGGCGACGCACCATCTAGAGGAAGTCCAGGGAGGCTCGATGGTGTATGGGGACATCGGGGGGAGCTGGAGCCGTTACTGGGGATATATGGAAGAGAATAGGATTAGTTATATGTATTAGTAAGGGAAAAAGGGATAAATAGGAGTGAAAATATTAGAAAACGTGGATTGGATTATGGAAATCGTGGAGCGTGGACGGAGTAACGTCGAAATTTGAAATTTTGTGCTTAAAACAGAAAGTTTGAAGTGAGTACAGAAAAAGCGGGCGATAAAATAGGTCGTAATGCAGAAAATTTTACTAACAGCCGGCAAGGAATATAGCCACCAGAACCGGGCCGGAAGATTTCCTGGTCGACTGCAGAGAAGAAGACTGTCCAACGGGAACCTGAGTGAGATCGTTCCAGTTGCGCGTGTGTGAGCCAAGTAGCGCGGGACGTGTGAAGGGGGAGGGTGAAAGAGGACGATTTAGCTGCCAGGGCGATTCTAGCCACACCACACGATCGTTGCATCGCCTTCCAGTGCGTGCCACACGTTTGGTCTCATTCACCAAATAAAAACCCCGAAACCCTATTCACATACACGCGCACACGTATACAAGGACCGATATAAATTTAGGGCTGACCGGCCACGGCCAGCGATCGCCCACGTCGTTTGAACTTAAAGAAAAAAAACATAATCCGCACTCCAAACACCGTTCCACATTAAATGTTATTTTGTTCCGTGTGTTGTCCTTTATTCAGTATTTAGTATTAGCTTAAATCGTTTAACGTAAAATCTTCGCCATTGAAAAAAATATGTAAAAACACCAACACCGTTCACGAACCTAAATCTGCGATCAGCTGTTCAGTTCCAGAAGATTAGCCCTGAGTGGGTGACGCGGGGGTCCCACCCCGCCCCACCACCACGGGTCCACCGTATTTGGTCGAGCGATTTGTGGAAAAATATTGTTTATTGTTTATGTCGCGGGGACCCTTAACAAGAGCTCTTGGTAGGTTAAGTCTCCGTAGGGGCCCGAGTTAAATTAACTTCCGTAAAACTGGATCCACTCATCTACACATATTCCATTACGTATGGGTGAGGGTATCCCTGTTGGTTGAACGAAATTTCAGCAGTTATTTCCGTGTTTGCTTTTGTGTCGAACGTTTTGGTGTTTCTTTTTGGTTAGTGATAATTTTGAGTATAGCTATTTATTAATGAGAAAGATGAAATTGTCAATTTATAATTATTAAAGCTTGGATATATATTGAAGCATGATGCATTAAATTTAAAATAGAGGGAGGACGCGTGGAGTAAGCCATGGATTAGGCCAGCCGTTACCGTTCCAGCAGAGGGTGGCCGAAATGAACGTTGTGTTTGGTCACAGGTAGGGCGGGCGCGCGAAGTGATAACACCCAAGCTTCACCCACTTGATAGCCGTCTGTTTATGATTTTCTTTGTTGTTGTTAGGCTGTTGTTAGTTTTGATGTCCCGAGAAGTAGTATGTCTCCTTTTTTGTCTACATTTGGCGGGCAAGGGGAGCTACCCAGCCCTGAGGTTTTTATACCCGATACTCAAAATGAGTATTGGGGTATATTAGATTTGTGGTGAAAATGGATGTGTGTAACGTCCAGAAGGAATCGTTTCCGACCGCATAAAGTATATATATTATTGATCAGCATCAATAGCCGAGTCGATTGAGATATGTCTGTCTGTCCGTCCCTATGAGCGCCTAGTGTTCAGAGACTTCTGCGATATGTCTCTGTTGCAAGTGTATTTCAAAACATCGCCCCGCCGCTTCCGCCCCAACAAAGGGCGAAAATCTGTTGCATCCACAATATTGCACATTCGCGAAAAATTAATTCGCAGAATCATAGATAACGACCATATCTATCCGATTGCTGAATCTGATTCAGTTCGGATCATTTTTGTAGCCAAAAGCAACAAATTAATTTGCAGTGGCTACGCAGCGCCCGACGTCACGCTCAGACTGATTTTCTGTCTCTCTCGCACGCACTCTTTGTCGTGTCGTTTAATATTAGCGGCGTCAGCCGGAGGGGAGCCATACTGACTTAGTATCGGGGATAACTGTAGAGTTGCGGTGTCCGCAGCAACTCACAACGTTCCCCCTCGTTTTTTTTTTATTGCCGTTTATTTTAGTTTTATTTTAATCGTTGCAGGTCAGACACACATCAGTGACCAGTTCGATCAAACTTGTTTGATCGCGTCCAGTGTGCCTGTCCGAATCTTATTTTTCCACGCCATTCGTGCCGCCATTGTCCATTGTTCGCCCTGAACATGTTGGGTTCGACAGCACTCACAGCTTCTATAGTACACATTCATACCCTGTATAACCAAATGGACAAGAATTTACACATAGTGAATAAATATATTATATATTTCAAATAAAATGATGAGCAATAGACATTTGCGTAGAGTCCGTAAGAGTGAAAGGTAAGCAAAGGGAAGTGCAAAATGTGGTAGAAAAAGTGGCAGAAAAATTAGAAGAAAAAGAAGTTATGATAGAAGAGGAGGAATTCATCTATGAAAATCCCAAAATTTAGCCAAATGAATCGTCATTAAATGACAAACTTAGGCAGTGGTTTATGAAGCATACACGCCAACGCGTGAATGTGCACTTGATTTAGTAGGTATTTTGAGTAGGAAAATATAGATGTTTGTCCGTTTTATAAATCAAAACGCCAGCACAGAGGTGATATTCAGTTAGTTGGTGGAGGATCTCATCTTCACATAGGCCTAGCCTGGCAGCTGGAACGACATTGTCAGAATACAGATATAATGGAAGAATATTGATATAAATGTTGACGGACTTCCATTATTTAGAAGTTCAAGGGCACAGCTATGGCCAATATTAGTTAGAGTTAACAATTATCCAAATGTTCCAGTATTTCCAGTAGGTATATTTTTAGGGAAAAGTAAGCCCCATAGCTGTGAAGAGTTTTTGGCAAAATTTTCTCTAGAATTTAAAGTGTTGAGGAATGGCAGGCTCACCATTTGTGGCAGAGATATAAATATAGTTATTAGGGCAGTAGTTTGCGATTCTCCAGCAAGAGCGTTTATTAGCGGCTCGCCAGGACACACATCTCGTCATGGCTGTGCAAAATGTACACAAATAGCTAGAAAGGTAGACCGAATCTTGACTTAGAGTACTACCTCAGGGGCTTTAATTACTAATGAAGATTTTGCGCTAAGAAGATATCCTTGTCACCATTGCAGCCAATATATAAATTGTAGGTCAATATTAGAAGTAATGGATATTTCCATGGCGACACAGATTCCATTAGATTGTATGCATTTGGTAGAGGAGGTAGGAGTGATGCGTAAGATTTTGTTAAGGTTTGTAAATAATAAGCTGGTCAGTGATGACCTTTATTATGAATTCCTTTTATTACATTGCACATATAGAATTCTTTGCAGCTCTAAACTTCGTGAATACAATAAAGAAAATTGTCAACGAATTTTAGATCTCTTTGTGCACAATTTTCCAACAGTTTATTGCACGTAAAGGAGACCGTAGAGAGGAGACTCGTACGCATTTGAGAACTATTTACAAACTTTAAAAAAATGTGTCCGAAAGCCTAGTAAAATTCTTGAACAAATTTTTAGAAAAATTAGTGAAGACGGGATAGAATTCATTTGCTGAATACTGGTCTGATCAGTGCAAAGATTCCAACTTCTCATCCATGTTCACTAACAACAAATATTCAATTTCAACATATCAAAGCTCTCCTCCATCGCAATCTGCACAGAAAATAGAATCAGATATCACTTCCATAGAACTTTCCTCCGCACTCTCAAGCTTAAAGGGCCATACACCAGGTATTGATCGAATCTCCTACCCAATGATTGCAAATACATCCCTAGCAGTTAAGGATCGAATTTTAAAACACTACAATAATATACTTAATAACTATATACCCCAAACTTACAAAATAGGTCTTGTTATACCAATAGCTAAACCCGGCTACATCAAAACATCAATAACCTCATACCGCCCGATTTCTCTAAACTCTTGCTTCGCAAAAGTCCTAGACAAAATCATAGCCAAGAGGTTGTGGTGGTTTGTTACTACAAACAAACATATACACACAAATCAAGTTGGTTTCAAACGTGGAAAATCAGTTACAGACAATCTAGCGTACTTAGATCATCTGATAACTGATGCATTATCCCACAAACAACATTTGTCAATAGTATCATTAGATTTCAATAAAGCCTTTGACAAAATTGGACTACATGCAATAACTAAGCAACTCCAAGAATGGAACATCGGTCCAAAAATACTTAACTATAATATTAATTTTATGAGCAAGAGAAAAATCAAATGTCGCGTAGCAAAAAACCTATCGAGCACTTTTCCTCTGCATAACGGAATCCCCCAGGGATCACCGATATAAGTTATTATATTCTTAATAGCATATAATAAACTAGCAAACCTCATTACTATCCAACGAAATCTCACATTCACAGCCTATGCAGACGATTTTCATATTATTGTCAAATTTAAAAAAAACCAAACCCAAGAAAATTTCATTCTCGATGATCTATTCCAAAAAATCGACGAATGGTGTTCGTTTTCAGGCTCATTCTTATCATTTGATAAATGCAAACACTTACATATATGCCGTCAATGTAACATAAATGTAAATGCACAATAACAACGAGAAACCTAAACATTCCGAGCGTAGACCACTTAAAAATATTAGGACTCACATTCGATTCAAAATATAGATGGACTAGACACATAGAAGACTTAGCTAGCTCTCTCTCAAACAAAATTAATATAATAAAATGTCTCTCCAGTAACAAGTTCAATTGCAATACGCATACACTAATATCAATCACAAAAGCAATAATAGTTTCTAAAATTGACTACGGACTAGTATTTTACGGCAATTCCTCAATAACTTGGCTTAAAAAAATTCAAACCATCCTAAACTGTGCAGTAAGGATAGCTTTGGGAGCATTCAGGACAACCCCGATTACAAATCTTTTAATGGAAGCTAACATAAACACCTTTCACCTACCTTTCTGGAAATTCCAACCAAATACCATAAATACCGAACTTGAATAACTAGACAAAAATAATACACACGACTCTATATACCAACAACACTTTCTTACCATAAAAAACCAATTTAATGATCACACCTTTCTGTTTACGGATGGATCCAAAACCATAAGTACCACATCATTTGCAATCACAACGGAAAAAAACACCTTAAAAGTGGGCTTACTACAAAATTTTTCTTCAATTGACTCTGCCGAAATCATAGCCATATTCGAGGCAATACAAATTGTTAAATCTATGCGCGGGAAATATATGATATGTTCAGACTCTCTATCCTCTCTTCAAGCTATAGGCAACCCCGATAACTTCAACTATTATGAATCTAAAATTAGATCTCTTCTAATGCAACTACATCCAAAAATAAAACTACTCTGGATCCCAGGTCATAAAAACATAAAAGGAAATGAACTAGCAGACCAAAAAGCGAAATCAGCTTCAACAATGCCCCTTACATACACACACAATAACAATATATCAGACATTAATAAACACCTCAAGACAAAAATGCTTAAAGACAAACTTATAAAACTAGAACAAACATCGAACTGGTATCAATTTATCAATCCCAACCAAATAACAGCCGACAAATTCACCAAAAGACTAGACCAAAACACCACATCAAGGATAAAACAAACAAAAATAATTAGACTAAGACTAGGACATACAAGAATAACTCACCAACATTACCTAGACCCAACCAAAATAAATACTTGTACGCATTGCCTGAACAACGTTCCAGTAACTATAGAACACCTACTCAAAGACTGCCCATCCTCACAACTCACAGATATTCGTTTCAAAATCTTCGCTAACAATAATCCACTGACATTCCTCTCTAACCCAACTAAAACTGAAATAGACCTAATCATAAAATATCTGAAAGAAACTAACTTATATCCATTAATCTAACTCTAATATAAAACCTATGGAATACATCTCACATATAATAAACATAATATAATAAGCATAACATAATAACAACATAGCCGAAGGTCATAGTAACCAGTGCTATCACTAATAAGCTAGGTTAATAGTTTTAACTCTAACCTCGCTGTAAATAAATAAATAAATAAATAAACATCTAAATAAATATTTATATACTTTTAGAAACTCTGCAACGGGAGAATGCTGTTGTTCGTGGCAAGACAAATAAAGATTAATAGATTAATATTTTTTGAATCAAATAAATTAAAAACTTTTTTTTTAGATCAACTAAAAACAGTGGTCCAAATTTTGGCGGATCAAACCATTTTGATCAAACAGCTGGTCAAGGAGAAGGTGGAATTGAATCCGATTCGAGGACAGTTCCCAATCAAATCTGAGGAGCACATAATAGAATTGGAGGACAAAATAAATTAAATAGGAGCATTTATGTAATCTAAACTCTAAATTATATGACATTTTTCTTTGACTTATCTTTATATTTTAATGTTTCATTTACAGATAACAGCAGTGAAATCAATTATTCAGCCAACTGGCGTTTTAGCCAGCTTGAGCTTTATTCTCAGCGATAAAATTGTTCTGGCATATAATGTCGATGGGGTCCAAGGGAAGAAGGCCCTAAGGACCCACAAAGAATTCTTTGCAGCTTTGCTAGGTAAAATACCATTTTCACTTCTAGACACTTACAAATTTTCCAATTAAATAAAACAAATATTAATTACAGAATGTATTCCGCTTGGCGATGAGCACTTTACGGAAGGCAATGCAGAGGATGAAGAAGAGAGTATTTAAAAAGAAGTGTCTTACAAAAAACCAGGAGTAGACTAAGCAGCATAAAATTAAAAATTATTCGTTCATATTAAGAGACATTGTGTTTTTATTTTTGTATTATTCCAGACTGCCAGATTGACTACCAGTCGTTAGTTCCGAACCAGTTACTGGTAACTAGGTCAGAACTAGCTACGGGTAATCGAAGGGTAGTCGAGTGGGGAACTAATTGCTTGCTTTCGACTGGTAAATAGTTCGGAACTACCTCCTGAGCAACAAGCCACGGGTAATCGAAGGGTAATCGAGCGGGAACCAGGGGTGGCTCCGCCCATTGCGGGTAATCGATCTGGAACCTGAGATGTGAGAATGGTAGCTAGTGCGGCACCGATGCGGAACTAGTTGCCTGGTACTAGAGGGGTACAAGAGGCTGCGTGCCTTGTATATACATATGTTTTTCAATGGGTTATGGGCGCAGCCTACGCCTCATAACTGCAGATAAGTACACAGTTTTGTTTTATATACAATGGAAAAACAAAAAAGGAACATAAAACCTTTCGATAGAGAAAAATACTCCATTTGAAAGTTTCGAATAAGAGCTTTATTAACTGAAACAGACGCGGTTATTGATCAAGAGTGTGGTAAAATAACAGAAGACTGGAAGAAACAAGAAAGAAATGCTAAAAGAATAATTATAGTGTATGTTAAGGCAAATCAGTTGCCTGCCTATATATATATACATATATATATATATCTATAATTATACCTAATAAACATGTATGAAATCACGCTCTTGAATTGTAATGTCGTGCGCTCTTATACCATGTTGCGAACGGAGCCTATGCAAGCAGCAGCCGCTCATGAAGAGGGCGCCGCTTGAGAATAAACGGAGTTATAATTGAAAGTCGATTGAGTGCACAAGTTTGATCTGTCGGTCTGTCTGATTCCAGTGTCTAATTAAACCCTCAGAAATCATGCCTAACGGCAGGCTATTTAGCACATCCAGTGTATTTAAGTCACTCCTTCCTTGGTTTTTCGCCAAAAGATTGTAGGCCAAAAATGATTTTTAAAAATGTAGACGCTATATATGAAAAAAAGAGACTGGCATCGCAGTTGTCTGTCCGCATGCAGTTTTTGCGATTAAAGCTTAAGGGCGATTATGTGAGGCAAGGGGTCATGTGACGGTGTAATAACAGCTATTGAAAAATGTCGGTAAAGATACAACACTAATAGTCTTATATAGGAAAATAAAATTAGAAACTTTCAAAATAAAAATTATAATTCAAACCAAATAAAAACTAGATCAAATCTAATAAAAAGTTTACTAGTAAAAATGGTTTTCATTGTGGCAAAAATGGCCACATATAGAAAGATTGTTACATATAAGTATAAGAAAGAGAAAGAGAATGAATTCTATTATGACAAGAACAAACATCTACAAACTATAACTGCTCAGTCTGGAGACGTTCCAGAAGGTTTTGCATTTATGTTTAAACGTGAAAAGAATAATGAAGAACAAATTTCATTTGTTCTGGATTTTGGAGCATCAGACCATTTAGTCAATAATGAGAATCTGTTTGATGATAGTAAAATCTTGGAAAAACCTATTAGAATTGCAGTGGCAAAGTGTGAAACATTTTATTGACCAATATACACATTATTGTGTAACATACTTACTGACTTATAAGTCAGAAGTGTTTTATGTCTTCAAGGACTTCATTGCTAAAAGTGAAGCGCACTTTAATTTAAAAGTGTTATATATCGAATTGGCCGTCAGCCGTCGGGTGCTACGGGGGGATAAACGGATGTTGGGTCGGCTCGTCACAACTGTAGACTCGGAACGGGGCACAGGCGCCTCGGGTTCATGGCTTGCCCTGGATCCAAGGCGACTGTGCTCCGCGTCATAGGATACAGGTGGGCACGAGCGAACCGGCACCCGCCGTAACTGTACACACCGGCGGAAGTGCGACTATACTCTCCCCGTGAGGGCGGCTGGAAACAGGTCCTGGTACGGTCATGTCTCTGCCAGGATGCTGGCTAATTATAGTCGGGCGGAGAGAAGAAAACTCTCAGTGAAATAACCCCAATCCAAGGTGACACTGTCATATGCCGAGGGATGCATGGCCGAGGGGGTGCTCGGTCGCTTATATGCGGACTCTGGATACCTGCCGACCTCCAGTTTTAATAAGGCTTCCCGGGGCACGCGGGCTATGCCCCGGGCGACTAACCCCTTCCCGCCTACTCGTGGGATCAAATATGCCAAATTTAAATATTAAAACAAAAAACACCGCAAAGGAGCACGGCACTCCTCCTAAAGTGCCGGAGGGAAAAGACCATCCCTCTACAAACGCATCTGGGAAACCAGTGCCCAAAAAGACGGGGAAGGAGACTAAGTCGGTCCACCGTCTCGAGGCAGCAGGCGCTGTGAGGAGAGGACCGAAAAGCCAATCGGGCCAATCCACGTCGGGGGGCCCCAAGGGCGACCCGGTTACCGGGGGGGCGACCATGCAGAGCGATATCGCGGCTGACGGACCCCTTGGGACCGGGAACCCCTTGACAACCCCGGCAGGCGGCGCCTCTGCCTCGAAAGATAGGCCCAAGTTTCAGGACAAAAGACGTGCGGCCTTCATCCTGGGCAACGACGACCCGGTGTTCCTGGCGTCTGCCCAGGGAATCGAATCGCGGTGATGGGCCAAGACAGTCCTGCCCGACTACTAGTCAGCCAAAGCTGGCAAGGCCACAACCAAGGCCCCAAGCAAGCGGCAACGCTCGGCGGAGGACACCGCCACACAAGTCCAACAAGCCAAGAGGACGAAGACACTGAGCAACCGCTCGTTTGCCGAGGTGGCGAGGGGAAAAACCCTGATTGGAGTCCTAGACAGGGGCTCTAAAGACGGGCAGATCCCTAGGGACAAGTGGCACCTCGTGGAAAACGAGCTCCAAGACCGTTTCCTCCAAGAGTTGGAGGAGAATGGAGGACCACCGTTGTAACGTGCAACCACGATGTAGGCGAGATGGTCCTCTCAGCTTGAAGCGGCACGCTGTCAATTTTCCGGCTACTGGCTCGTCGGCCACGAGTGTGGTGTTCTTGTTTATTTGCTCCTAAGCTGAGGCCTACCCTATTATTATTTTACATTTAATGCGTGTCAATAAGCCATATGAAACCGGACGGAAAGCACAACACCTAAAACGAAAGACAATAACTGCACTGGTGAACGGACAACGAAAAGAATTCCTCAGCTGTTCATGAGGAGTGATGTTCGCCCACCCTACCTTGGTCTTGCTGTGCCCGATACCACATAATTTGTTACAAGACCCCTTATATTATGCGAGACCTACAGGGGCTTGCTGCATGAGATCAAACACTATTGCTTCTACTCAGACATTATAAACGTTTATTTATTTCTTATGACTAAAATTAGTGATCCCCAGTAATTTAATGTACTCATTAGCTTCTCCCTTCCCCGAGTATTGGCTACGACTTAATTTTAAATAATTTGAGTAAAGTACGGTAAATAAATAAGAAGTTTAGGCTAGGTATGAGAGAGAACAGATGATTTGAATAGGAGTGAAAACAAAAGAAATGTGAGAAAATTTTATGTGAGCATTCGCTGGTCATAGCGATCCACTAAAAGAGTAGGTGTAATGTACGAGGGAAAAGAATCAAGAGGTGAACTTTTTGATGCCCTCTCTTTTCAACCCACTAATTGGGTGCGCTCCCGTGGCGAACCTTCATATTTTTATATATTTTTCGAACTTTCATATACATATTTTATTTACCCAATTAAACGACTTACAGGAACCTCCATCGACGAAGCGCTTCCGATTTGGGCCCCTGAAAAGTTCAAAAAAAAAGAAGAACACACACAATTAGCACACACAAAAAAAATGAGATGACGACCGAGTGGCTCAGGCAGATCGAGTTAATTTTAACGGTGATTGTCTGTCTCTTTTCTTCCCGTCCCTCACGCCGCCTTACATTCCTCTGCGCTCAGTCTTGCATTCCTATGTGCAGATCAGCGGCGCTTATCGGGCACCGGTATGTAGGGGCTCGCCCGCAGCGCAAAGTTAGGTGGAGAGAGATAGAAAGGGATAGAGAGCTAAAGAAGCCTAAATGAGAGGGAGAATAAAATACTCGGGTATTAATGCTTAGAGCATCTGACTACGATCCGTTATTTGTTTCTTATATTTGATTCTTTTTTTTTTTGTTATTGTTATTTTGAACTGGGCTGGCCTTCTGTGAGAAATTTTCTAACTCGATCTGCCACTATTTGCCGCCACTGCAGAACACTTTTTTTTTCTTTGCCTCCTCCCCTGCGCACGGGGTATGGACGCATACGCGGAGCGATGAACAAGCCGACGCGGCTGCCGTCTGCCGGGCACTAGTTGGCCTCTCCTCTCTGGCTCGCCGAACTGCTCCAAGGCGACGACCCAAAGCTCCGGCGAATTTCTACGAATTTCAGCTGGCGGTCGTGGAAGACGAGCCTCCTCCAATTTAAGACCTATGGAAATTTGCACCCACAGAACACCTTTATACACTTTCGCTAGACTGTCTTTTTATTCCACAACTTACCCAAACGGGTGACCCGTCGAAAGGGAGTATCGAAGAGGTTTCACTAATCACCGCCTCACTGCCTGGGCTACTTTTCACTAGTTATTGTATTTAGATGGTTTTTCTCTTTTTTCTTTCTTTGAATATTCAAATACGGCTGCCACTATAGAGGACACTTGGTGAACAAAATCCAATGCTGTCGACCAGGCTTGGAATCCCGCAATGGCGTCCAATGCCATCTATTTATAGCCTTTTATCTTGTCCGACTTCGACTTGGAACTCGCTCTCCTTTCGACGAGGAAGTCTGACCTGGCTCTGACCCACTCTTTGATCCCAGGCCCTCTTTGCCGACTGTTAAAGAGAGTTTGTCTTGCCTCTCGTTAGACGGTGCCTAATTTTCGGCGGACCCCAAAAACCCTAGGCCTCCTCACAGCAGCTACAAGCCTCACCGTACACCGTCCAAGTGTGAGGACGCCGGGTGGCACCAAGGCAGGGTGAAAGCCATCGCCTGCCAAGGTGCTCGCTCGGCGGCCCTCTACGCGAAGGCGGTAGCGTCGCTCAAGGAGGTCTACCCAGGAGCCCAGCTGGAGGTCGTGAAGTGGGAGGACATCCCCAGCAAGCCGAGGGCCAGAGCGTGGGTCTCGGTGAAGCCTGCAGAGCCGGATAAGATTCTCCGGATTCTGCAGGTCTGCAACCCCCACCTTCCCACAGCCGATTGGAAGGTGGCCAAGGTAGAGGAGAGCAACGGGCAGAGGCGCCAAATCATCCTCGTCCTGAACGAGGAGTCGGTCAGACTTCTCCACAACACGGAGGGCGCTGTGAACTACGGCTACAAGAAGGTAGTCGTAGTACCGTACAAGTCCGACTCCAAAGGCATGCAACCCACGGTCGAGCCAGACCTGGAGCCCCCGGAGATCCCTAGTATGGAGATCAAGCCTGCGGTGTCAGACGTGGCATCAGTGGTGTCGGATGACATCCTAGATGGTTACGTGTCAGACGTGAGCGATCTCACTAGGGATCTCAAGCACATCGGGGTCGCGGAGGAGTTGAACTCTTCGGAGAGCGACCACGACAGGACAATGGTGGGGGTGAACCTCAGGAATGTCACTGATACTCCTGCAGATAAACCTCCACCATTGTAAGGCAGCATGCGCTGCTCTCCTGCTCCACCTAGCCAAGGGTGGAGCCGACATAGTCCTCATTCAGGAGCCCTGGATCCTCGGAAACAGGGTCTCTGGTCTGAGGACTCCTGACTATAAGCTATACGTAGCTGACTCCGCAGGTAAAACTCGCACCTGCATCCTTGCAAAAAGAGATTTGCACTTATTTTTGCTCCCAAATTTCAGCAATGAAGACCAAACAGCAGTGAGCCTCGAAGGCCAGGGGTGCTCACTGAGAATCTGCTCCACGTACATGGGTCACGACCAACCAGACCCCCCTCCACAGGCGCTCAGGGCGCTAATCACAGACTGCGAGGCCAAGGACACCGGCCTAATCGTAGGGTGCGACGCCAACGCACACCACTGCTAGTGGGGAAGCACTGACACCAACGAAAGGGGTGAGTACCTTTTCAACTATTTACTGACCACTCAGATGGTCCTTTTAAATAGGGGGAGTGAATCCACCTTCATTATTAAAAACCGCAAGGAGGTCCTGGACCTCACACTTGCCTCTCATGAGTTACACGGGAGCATCGTATCCTGGAGGGTCCTGGAAGAGCACTCCTTCTCGGACCACAGGTACGTGGAAACCGTATTCTCTTTCTCACTACCGAGACCAGCTCAATTCCGGAACCTTAGGCGGACAAACTGGGCTCGGTACTCAGACCACCTCTGTCGTGTTCTCCCTGAGACTCCACCTGAGGAGGAGATCTCCAGGGAAGCCACGACTCATCTTGTTAAACTATTTACCGACGCCTGCAATGAGGCGCTAGATAAATCCTGCCCCTCTAGCAAGAGCAGAGGCCGGAAGAAACCTGAATGGTGGAATCCGAAACTGAGGGAACTCCGGAAAGCCTCCCGAAGACTCTTCAATAAAGCTAAAGCTGAAAACGCTGAGCAGAACTGGGCCGATTACAAGGCCAGTCTGTCAGTTTACAATAAAGAACTGAGGAAAGCCAAACGCGCCTCATGGCGTAAGTTCTGTAGCGACATTGAGAATAACTCGGAAGCCTCGCGCTTGCGCAAAGTTCTCTCGAAGACTACACCCACTCTGGGCTACCTGAAGAACGCCGACCAATCATGGACAACGTCCAGCAATGAGTCCCTAAATCTTCTCCTTAACACCCACTTTCCCGGCTGCGATGAAAACAGACCACACTACATCGCGGCTCCCTCCGTTGCCTCAAGTGTTATCATGAACCTGCTAAGCCAGGAGAACATTTCCTGGGCAATAAAAAGCTTCAAACCATACAAATCCGCGGGACCAGATGGCATCATCCCTGCCCAACTGATTCACGCTGGACAAAAAGCCACTAATTGGCTCAAAAGGATATACGAGGGAATCTTCTCCCATGGATATATCCCGGAAACCTGGCTTCATACCAAAGTCGTCTTCATCCCCAAGGTAGGCAAGCCCTCGCACACTGCCCCCAAAGATTTCAGACCCATAAGTCTATCGTCCTTCCTTCTGAAGACGATGGAACGGCTTTTGGGGATGCATCTCACGGTAAATATTCCGCCTAGTCTATTCTCAGACTCCCAGCATGCCTATCGGAAAGGAAGATCCACCGAAACGGCCCTACACACAATCACATCGATCATAGAAGCGTCCCTCAACTGTAAGGAGTACACCCTGGTAGCCTTCCTCGACATAGAAGGCGCCTTTAATAACATCCTCCCGACCGCCATCACGGGTGCACTAACGGACCTGGGGGTTGACTCCCGGACGGTGAGCCTGATCGATCAGATGCTACAATGCAGGACGGTTGAGGCATCACTGGGGACGTCAACGTCCACCAGATTTGTCAGTAAAGGCACCCCGCAGGGCGGAGTCCTCTCGCCCCTCCTATGGAACGTGGCAGTGAACGAACTGCTGCGGGAGATAGAGGGGGGTGGCTGCCGCGTGGTGGCGTATGCGGACGATGTTGCTATAGCATTCTCGGGTAAATTCCCGCAGACGCTGTGTGAGTGCCTGACAAGCACTCTCATGAAGATGTCAAAATGGGCAGACAAATGCGGTCTAGGCGTCAACCCGTCTAAAACAGAACTGGTGCTCTTCACTAGGAAGTACAAAGTTCCGGCACTGATTCCCCCAAGACTATGTGGGGAAGCGCTAATCTTCAGCAACAACGCCAAGTATCTTGGTCTAATCCTCGATAGAAAGCTCGATTGGAAATTGAGCATAGAGGATAGAGTAAAGAAGGCCACAGTAGCCCTCTATACTTGCAGGAAAGCCATCGGACTAAGATGACCCCCTATATAGTTCGGTGGCTTTACACCACCATCATACGACCGATCATGCTCTATGGAGCGGTAGTATGTTGGCCAGCCTTAGACAAAAGGACATGCCTCAATAAACTCAGCAGAGTTCAACGCATGGCAGAGCCATGCATAACTGGCGGGCTACGCACTACTCCAGGGGAAGCCCTGGATACTGTGCTGGACCTCCTCCCCATAGATCTCATGGGAAAGAAAGTGGCAACACTTTCCGCACTCAGAATGAGAGAAGCCAGACTGTGGAAAGCGTCCGCGGTCGGGCACTCGGGAATCCTGACGAGACACCCGCAATTACCAGAGAGGACAGATTATTGTGTCCCTACTGATCACCTCTCGACGCCTTTCCAGGTATCAATCCCACTTAGGGAGGACTGGGAGATGGGCGAACCAGGACCCGCAAATGCGGTTCACTTCTACACTGATGGCTCAAAGTTAGACGGCCGCGTGGGAGGCGGAGTCTACTGCAGCGAACTGAACATCAGTCATTGCTTCAGGCTCCCGGATCACTGTAGTGTGTTCCAAGCGGAGGTTGTAGCCATCAAGGAGGCCATTTCCAACGTCTCCAAACTACTTCTAGACACGCACTTAGTGTGCGTTTTCTCGGACAGCCAAGCAGCTATTAAAGCTCAATAGGCTCAATATCGTCGAACTCAGCGACTGTAAATGACTGCCGCAGGTCTCTGCACGAGATCGCAGATCAGTTAGACCTCTTCCTTATATGGGTCCCAGGCCACAGGGACATCGAGGGGAACGACGCCGCCGACGAGCTAGCAAGGCAGGGTACTACAATTCCTCTCCTTATGGAGAGGGAGCAGGTAGCGATGCCTCTGGCTACGTGCAGGCTCCTCACGCAGGAATTGTTCGAGCAAAATGCCAATAGGAGATGGCAGCAAACAGTTTCCTGTAAAATCTCAAGATTGATATGGCCATATCGATCGAAGAAGCGCTCAGCCGAGCTGTATAGGCTCAGCAGAGCACAGTGCTCTGCAGTTACTCGAGCCATTACGGGACACTGGCAGATTGGCACTCATGCCTCTAGACTGTCAATCTCTCATAACGACTTCTGCAGGAGTTGTCGCGACGAGGAAGAGGAGGAATCGGTCCCCCACTTCTTCTGCCATTGCCCGGCCCTTGGAAATCGTCGTCTTCGTTTTCTCGGGGCTGCTTTCCTCACAGACATTTCGGACCTGGCCGAATTCAACCCGGGGACCTTGTCCAGATTCATCCAAGCCTCCGGATGGGACTGCCCTTAATTTGCAACAGCCTGTTTCTCCACGGTTTTTAGGCACTGGGAAGGGGCACACGCCCATGCGGCACCACAACGGACCTTCTACAGGTCCAAATGAGCTTTGGAGGGTTTCATCACTCCCCCAGGCTACCGCCTGAACCTAACCTAACCTATATATCGAATTTAATAAATACTTGTACCGATACTGTTGTTGCCTCCCCCATCCCGCAGCAAGGCATCAGTGATGACGAAAACAACTCATCTGGCACGGATTCAGTGGATATCAAGCGCAAAACTCCCATTCGTAAAGCACAGCTACTCCCACAGGGCTCGGTCCTAGGGCCGATACTGTGGAACGTGATGTATGACGACATCCTGCGGCTTACATTACCGGAAGGGTGCACCCTGGTGGGCTTTGCCGACGACATAGCACTGGTGAGAGTGTCGAAACACGTAAGAGACGCAGAGGAGAAAACCAACTTAGCAGTCGGGATGATTGTGGCCTGGCTCGCAGCCAACGGGCTAGCATTGGCGGAGAAGAAGACGGAGGCTGTGCTAATGAGCAGCAGGAAGAAGGTCGAACAGGCATGCGTGAGAGTCGGTAGCACGATCATCAGGACCAAGCCTGCGCTAAAGTACCTAGGGGTAATAATGGATCAGAGGTTGACGTTCAAGGCCCACTTGGGCCAGCGCGAAAGCGACTGCAGCAACGGCGGCCATAAGCAGGATGATGGCCAATACAGGAGGACCACGGCAGCGCAGCAGGCAGCTCATCGCTGGGGTGGTCACCTCTATAGTCCTACCTTAGTAAAATGGCTATATGTGCAAAAATTATTTTCAATTTTTCTTTAAAAGTAATAACTGCTTGTTTGGTTTAACTATGCAGTTCTTATCTCTTATTGTTGTGCTCAGTTATGACACATTTTCGTCTTCTTTGAACTCTATTTGTGGTACCGTTAGCTTAGATAAGAGATCAAGCTCGCGCTCTAAGTAGAAAATAGATATGTATATGTGCAATCATGTTTATTCATGTTGTGAGAGTCGCAGTGTTAGCATCTTTTTAGTAAAAGTGACAAGCTGATTGATTCTGTACGTAAGAGCTCATTATTGCATCAAACCGATAAGAATTATAAAGAAAATTGAATTTTTAGTTAAAAATGCCTCGTGGTTCAGAATTGTCTGAGGAAGAGCAGGGAAGGATCAAGGGAATGAAGTTAGCCGGCATGAAAACTGGTCGCATCGCTTCTCTAATGAATCGACATCGTAATACGATTTCGAACTTTTTAAAAGATCCAGACGGTTACCGCATTAATCGTCGGCTTGGCCCGGTACCAACCATTACCGAACGCACAAAACGGCACATGCGGCAGCTGGCAACTGAAGACATGATGAGCTGCAACAAAATTAAGGCAGAACTGGGTTTAAAAATCACCAGGCAGCGTGTGTGCCAAATTTTACACGAAAATTTGAACCTCACATATCAAAACAAAGTTGGCAAACCTCGCTTAAGTAAACGGCATAAAGATGCGCGCATGGCCTTTTATGAAAAACACAAGTTCTGGGACCTCGAATTCGAAAATATAATTTTTAGTGACGAAAAAAAATTTAATTTAGATGGTCCAGACGGCCATCATAAGTATTGGAGAGATCCACGTCATCCACGGGCAACTTGCTACAAGCGGAACCATGGCGGTGGATCGCTTATGGTTTGGGCTGCATTTAGTGCTAAAGGAAAGTCCCCAATTTGTTTTGTATCCGGCCGAATGAATGCTCAAGCTTATATAGAATTGGTAGATAGTGAGCTAATTCCATTTGCTGAGCATTTCCATGGGGATCAATGGACCTTTCAACAGGACAATGCGCCAATTCACGTTGCCCGTGCTACAATAGGCTATTTTGAGACCCACCAGATACCATTGATGAAGTGGCCGGCAATGAGTCCGGACTTAAATCCAATTGAGGATCTGTGGGGAATACTTGCAGCGAAAGTCTATGCCTGTACAAGGCAGTACGACACATTGAAGCAACTGAAACAAGCGATAGTCACAGAATGGGACAGGATAGAGTTATCAACTCTACAAAACTTTGCAAATTCAATGCCCAGTAGGCTGCAAAAGCTTCAGGAGCATAAATTTAACTCTATTAATTATTAAAAGATTTTATATTCCCTTAATCTTGTTCCTTGGAAATTTTGTTCATAAAAAATATTTTTTGCTGTTATACCCATTTTCTATGTAAAAAATGAAAAATTATTTTTTTTTGTTATTAAAAAAATTGATATTGAATTTGGTTGTGCCTTTTTGTTTTTTACTTATTAACAGCTAACCAAATAAAAATATAAAATAAATCAAGAAAATACGTGTTTAAAAAAAAAACGTCATTCAAAGCAGTGCACATATAGCCATTTTACTAAGGTATATGGATCAGCAGTGTGGGCACCAGCATCATACCGACGCTGTGCCCTGAGGGTTACATGCTGCTTCCGGACGGTGTCTGAAGACGCCGCACTTGTTGTGGCAGGCATGGTCCCGCTGGATCTCCTGGCAGCTGAGCGGCAGAGCGGAGTGGAGGTAGCCAGCGAGCGGCGAGAGCGCACCATAGCCCAGTGGCAACGGCGCTGGGACTAAGCGGCAAAAGGGAGGTGGACCAGACGTCTCCTTCCCCAGCTTAGCCCATGGCTGCGAAGAAGACACGGCCAAATGGACCATTATTTGGGCCAACTGCTGACGGGGCATGGCTGCTTCAAGCAGTACCTGCATCGCTTTTGGCATGCTGACGACCCGTACTGCAGCTGCTGCGGGCCTGGAGTCAACGAGGATGCAGAGCACGTCCTCTTTGTATGCCCCCGTTTCTCGCAAGAACGAACGAGGCTAGGGGAGACGCTTGCAGAAGTGAATGTGGACACCCTCACCGACCAGATGCTAGCCGATGAGCAATCATGGAACGCGGTCGCCGACATGGCAGCAAGCGTGACCAAGGAGCTGCGCAGGCTGGAGCGAAGCCGGACAAACTAAGTCCGAAAGATGACCCCACAGCCCGCACCGCGAAGTAATGCCTAGCAGCATCTATACGAACATCTATACGAAGATTTTTCTCCATTCTCCAACAGGAAGAAGATGATACGGCCGAGTTCCTCGACATGCCCTACCAAATGGCTCTCCCCATCTCTATGGTGGAATCCGAGGAGGTGGTTTCGGAAATCGCAAAGCTTAACGTGTCCAAACCTCCTACTCAACATAATTAACAAATGCTTTCAGCTTGGACACTTCCCTACCCAGTGGAAATGCGCTGAAATAATCCTGATCCCAAAACCTGGGAAACCTGCAGCCAATCTCGCCTCTTATCGTCCGATAAGCCTATTGGCGGCACTCTCCGAAGTTGTCGAGAGACTACTTTTACGTAGAGTCCAACCAATACTGGACGAGGGCGGTTTGATCCCCCATCACCAGTTTGGCTTCAGGATGTCCCACAGGATCGTGGAGAAAATCCTGGAAGCCATTAAGGAGAAGAAATACTGCACGGCAGTCTTCCTGGACATTAAACAGGCATTTGACAGAGTGTGGCACACTGGATTGCTCTTCAAACTGAAGACAGCTCTGTCCTGTGTATTCTACATAAATCATATCTCGAGAATATTACGTTCGTTCTCTTTCGTAGATCAGACGCGTTTTTGTTTTGCGCTCCGCATATTTTCCCTTTGTTTTGCATAAACAACCGGTGTTTTCATAAATAAACATTAAATACCTTCCTAATCCTACCTACTATCTGGAAATCTATTCTATTCCGCGAGTGCATGCCTTTTGATTTGTGTTGTGTGTCAAATTTTTCGGCGTCGGCTTGTCGTGTTTGTGTTGTTGCCGTGAGTGCATTACATTGATTTACAGCTCGCGTCTTGTAGCTTTTGTTGTTTTATCACTCTCTCTCTATCACCTCAACTGCAATAACTGTTCTTTCTCTCTCGCTCTTTAAACTTTCTGAGCAATAGCGCTCTCTGCTTGGTAGCTCTCGCTATAACCGCTCTTCACTCTGCTCTCTTTTTTTTACTAATTCCGCTTTGAGCGTTGTCTGGCACATTGGTCTGATACCAATTTGTTTTGGAAATTTTCTTTTTTTTTTTTCGCAAATGCTTTAGTAAATAAATAATTAATACAAATGGAATACGCTGTGGTCTGCGCCAAAAAAACTTGTAAGAAGCAGATCACCCACGATCAGCCGAATGTCCCCTGCTGGCTCTACGACAGAGTAGTGCACGCAATATGCCCTGGATTTTCTGGCCTCGTGAGTGATGCTATAGCCAAACGTAATGGGTTGCATTACAGTTGCGAGGAATGCCGTGCGGTGGAGAAGGAAATGGTATCTTTCATGAGGCAGACGCGGAGTGGCTTTAAGGAGCTGACCGTTGGTTTCAAAAACCAATACGATCGGCTCCTAGCCATGGAGGCTCAGTTTAGCGGTTTAAAACTGCTGAATGAGTCTCCGAGGCGTAAAAAGGTCACTCCGCGGGACCTGCAAGTGCCAACCGTCACTCAGCCGTGCGCCGCCGAAAAACTGACTCCGACCACTCCAAGTGTGCAGCAGTTGATCTCTTTTACCACTCCAAGGGCAACGACAGCTGCTGGCGATGCAGATTCGGTAGCCGAATTCATCGCCTCGGAGAATGTGCAGCCAAGTACGTCTGCAGCGTCCGTGTCCGTGGTGTCCGCAAGTTCGCTAGTTGTCCCGTCTATCCCGATCCCACCAGTAAATAGACGTTCCGGACCTCCGGATATTGCCACCACAGGTACTAGACCTGTAGTGACTAAACCACTGGTGGGAGTCCCACCAAAACGACAAGTTTTTGTTTCACGGCTAGCCCCTGACCACACATCTAATGATGTAATTGCTTTTATTCAAAGAAAAATAAAAGCCGTGGGATTAAAGGTGGAGAAATTAAACTTCTCTTATGCCAAGGAGATAGCCTCGTTTGAGATAAACATCTCTCAACTCAATTTGGCACCATTTTTGGAGCATTTGGTGGTGAAGGAGTTTAAGGCTCAGAAGAAGAATAGGCCCCCCATAACCCTTACAAATCTTTCCAGTGTGCCACCCTTTACCTCAACTTCCTCAACTCTTCTTCCGTCTTGCTTCCACCTTTCCAAAAAACGAACTTCTCTTTTAGTAACCTATCAGAATGTTAGAGGCTTCCGTAGTAAGCTCAGCATTCTTTTCCGGGATAGTGTTGCATTTGCTTCCCACATTATTGTGTTTACTGAAACCTGGTTAAAGCCGGACATTCTTAGTTCCGAGGTTTTGGCAGGTCGGTATACAACTTTTAGAAAGGACCGTTCGTCTCGACGTACAGGAGGGACTCTAATTGCAGTGGACTCTAACTTCACTTCGGAACACTTCACAGTCTCAGTTCAACAGGAACAGGAATTCCTGTGTGTGAAACTGATTCTTCCCCCTTTCACTATTTTCATTACTTGCTCGTATATTCCACCTTCTTCGGATATCTCTATTGTGAGGAACCATGGTTCCCACAGGCCGAGTGCGACCAAAAGCCTTCGGCGTGCGGCTGGAGGGCACCGTGGACGAAATGAGAAGAACATTTAAGGAATGGATGAGGGAACACGAGGATGAGGCAGAGTGGGCCGATCTGATAGAGGTATGGGAGTGTCGGGCGGACAGGTCCTCGCCGACACCCCGGGCGGACGACAAACAAGCCGCGTACGAGCACCAGGCGCCCCCACCCGGCGCAGCCGCGGCGGCGCTGTGGAGGTCCCCAGTCGATATACAAAGAGAATTGATCGCGAGTCTCTCAGTGCCAATACCGGAACGCTCACACACAGGGACGCCTAGCAGGTCCCGTCACCCAGGAAGGGATCGAAGCCGAGAAACCGAAAGGGAGAGAAACGAACCAGCCACCACACGGCCAGCACACCTGGACTACGCTAGAGTGGCGAAACAGGTGAGAGAGTGGTCGTTCCGGTTCGACGGTACGACGAAGCCTCTCGAGTTCTTGGAGCAGGTCGAGTGGTCCGCCGAGACGTGCGGTCTGGATCCGGATCTGATCCCAAGCTGCTAAAAGGACGGGCGCTGATGTGGTTCGTGGCGAACAATCGGCAGTGGAGAACGTGGAAAGAGTTCTCTTCCAGCTTCCAGGCTTACTTTCTGCCTCGGGGATATTTTGAGAAGTTGCTGCAGGAAGTGAGGATGCGGAAACAGAAGTGGGGCGAGCCGTTCAAAGAATACATGGTAGAGATGCAGACACTTATGCGACCCCTGAAATGTCCCCAAGAGGAGCAAACAGAGTTGATTCGGGAGAATAGCATGCCCGACTTAAGAGCGTATATGAGACCACACCGGTGCAAGGATCTCGACACCATGATGGAACTGGCAGACGAGTTCGAGGCGCTGGAAAGGGACCGCCTAGAGTTCCAACGGGAGAATCCAACCGTGAAAGCCCGGGCAGCGAATTCCTTCCACAAGCCGGCCGAGACGACGGCATGTCGGCGATGCAAAGACGGCCCGCTGGAGGAGGCAGCACGGGAGGAAAGGGGAGCGCATGGCCTCTTGCCGACACCGACCAACGGCAATATCGAGAATGGATATGTCAAGAATCCGGCCCAGGCGTGCCGAAGGTGTGGGGGCGCGGATCATTGGAGCCAGGAGTGCAACGGCCGACCGCTCACCTACTGCTGGAGATGCGGAAAAGTGGGCATCTCGGCATGGCAGTGCTGCAGGAAGACGGGAAACGCCCCGCGACCCACGCCGCGGAGGGCCGTGCCAGGGTCGCAAGAAACGGTCCCTCAAGCCTAGTCGGCAGGCTGATCAGCGAGGAGGAGCAGTTATCCGCAGTAGTGGAGGTCGCGGGCATGGAGCTGCAAGCCACGGTGGGCAGTGGTGACCTGTGCAGGACACAGGGTGGTGATCCCTGCCCAAGATCGGGAACGAGGAGGCCAGGAGGAAAGACTGTCCGTGGCGAAGGCCGAAGCTAGAGAGACAGGTCCGGAGTACGACAACAAAACGGACACGACCCTAAGAACGGCCGCCCGAGAGGTGGCGGAGAGCAGGAGGCGGAATGAGGGGGCGAGGGAAGAGCCAGTGGAGGACTTCTTGGCCCGAGAGTTGGAGGCGTTTTCCAAGATCGAGGGGGTGTCTAATGTGGCGGTGCACACAATCACCATGAGTGACCCGCAACCGATTAAGCAAAGATATTACCCAAAGAACCCCAAAATGCAGGCCGAGATTAACCAGAAAGTGGACGAACTGTTAGAAAAGGGATGCATAGAGCCGTCAAAGAGCCCCTACAGTTCGCCTATAGTGATGGTGAAGAAGAAAAATGGCAAGTGGAGATTGTGCGTGGACTTTCGTCAAGTAAACGCGAGATCAGTAAAGGACGCATACCCAATGCCCAGGATCGATTACATACTCGATCAGCTGCGGGAAGCGAAGTTCATAAGTAGCATGGATCTGAAGGATGGATATTGGCAGATCCCCCTGGCCGAGAGCAGCCGGCCGATCACGGCGTTCACGGTGCCCGGCAAGGGGCTATACCAATGGAAGGTGATGCCGTTTGGGTTACACTCCGCGTCGGCCACCTTTCAACGGGCATTAGACCAAGTGATAGGGCCAGAGATGATGCCGCACGCATTCGCGTACCAGGATGACATAGTGGTCATCGGGCGAACAGAAGAAGAACACCGAAGAAACCTGAAAGAGGTGTTTCGACGGCTGCGCTTGGCCAACTTGCGGCTGAATGCGGACAAGTGCGAGTTCTTCAGGAAAGAGCTGCGGTATCTGGGCCACAAGAACGAGAGCGAAGAAGTCGCCTCGTGGAAGTTATGTGTGCCGAAATATGCCCGAGAAAGGGTTTTAAAGGAGAGCCACGATAACCCGGAAGCAGGCCACGCCGGCGGAAGGAGAACCGCGGCACGGGTGGCGGCAAGGACCCGCAGTGAGGGCAGAGGGCGAGCTGGAAAGGGTTAAGTAAAAGTCATCCGGGTCGGGAGAACTCACCCAGGCCAAGGAGGGTCCAATCAGCACGGGATGAAGAACAGGTCGACGGTAGCAGGGAATTAAATTGTAATTAAAATAAAAGGAGAAATATACGTAAGCACAAATGGGAAGGGGGTGGGTCCATCAAAGATGGAAAAATATTATCCGTCAGCCAACAAAGAACGCGGCGAGAACACAACAGTATCCAAAAAAAAAAAGAAAGACAAGGCGAAGTCGGATAGAGAGCGGAGAGCGCGTCGGTACTCACCCAACCAGGGGAAAGATGCCGTTAGAGAGCGCGGCCTGTAGAGAGACGAGGCCATGAGTACACACGTAACAACCGTTAGAACCAGGCAAGAGAGACCGAAACCCGACGCACCGGCACCGTTAGAGGGAACGACTGGTAATGCAACGCGGGTATATATGCGGGTGGAAGACGGAACGGCGGACACTTGAATGTAATTATCACCAAGGAGAAATCGCAGCAAAAAAAGAGAAGAAAAAAAAAATGGAGACAAAACGGCTCACCCACGAGGACGGGAAGAAGAAGATGGAGGATTTGAGGGCTTTCTTGGAGGAGCAGCAGGCGATAGTGGGAGAAGGGGGCTACCGCGCCGATGCTTCTCGTCAGCGACGGGCGTCCGTGCTCTCGCGTGGCGACGAGGAGGATTGATGCGATGGCTCCCAGTTCCTCCAGCTGTTGGCCTCGCCGTTAGTATCGCCGGCGCCATCGGGCCACGACTCCGTGTCACCGACGGTATCCTCGGACGAGGGGGCCGGGGAGAGCGAAGACGACGTCAAAAGAAGGCCAGAGTGAGAAGGCCGCTGACCCTGCGCGACCGGGTCGAAGCATTGAAACGGAAATTCCAGGAGGCGACGTCGGAGGAGAAGCGCCGGATCCACCGGGTGCTGGAGGCGGCACGAATGATCCGACGGCGGAGGAACGAGCGGCTGGAGGCGCGGCGGCGACAGGAGGGAAGGGCCACCAGGAAGGAGGAGCCCGGCCACGAGAGCGACGATGCGCCGCCACCCCCGCCATTCCGAGTGGTACTGCCGCCGATGCAGTCCCGGGCCGACGAGGCGGGGACCGAGGGGGCGCAGCCCCCGGCCAGGGGCGAGCGGGCCACGAATCCCGAGGCCGAATGGCAGCGACGACTGCAGCAGGCCGAGGAGGAGGAAGGCGAATTGTGGCAGCCTACGCCACCAGCCGAGGACGACGAGGGCCCGGAGAGGCGGCCACCGCAGGCTGAGGAGGAGCAGCAGCAGCAGCACCAGCATCAGCAGCAGCAGCAGCAGCAGCAGCAGCAGCAGCAGCACCAGCATCAGCAGCGCCAGCAGCAGCAGCAGCGCCAGCAGCAGCAGCAGCGCCAGCAGCAGCAGCAGCAGCAGCAGCAGCAGCAGCAGCAGCAACAGCAGCAGGAGAAGGGGCAGTGGCAGCAGCAGCCACAATGGAGGGGACCGGAGGCGGCCGTAATAGGGCCATATGTGTCGCAGGTGGTGCGGACCGCCGTGCGCCAGGGGATGGTTTGGCACCACCAGACCTTGCACATCACGTGGGCCTCGGGGCTCGCCCCGGGCGAGACCCAGCCAGAGACCGGCGCCCGGGTGTGGGAAGAAAGCCCCCTCGGTAGCAACGACAGGGACCCGCGGAGGAGAAACCCCAAACCTGATCCCGCGACAGCAGCGGCAGGAATGGCGACGGCGGAGGCAGCGAAGGCGGCGACGGACGAAGCAGCGGCTGGCCCGGCAACGGCGACCACAGCGGCAGGAATGGCGACGGCGGAGGCAGCGAAGGCGGCGACGGAACACGCGGAGGTCGAGGCGTGGGAACGCGGGCCGTGGGTGTGGCCCGCGCCGGAGAGGTCGAGGGCGGTCGAGCGCCCAGCCCTGAAGAGGCAGGCCTCCTGCCCGGAGCCCCATGCAGGACCGAAGCGGCCGGCCCTGCAACGGCAGAGCTCGGCACCGGCAGCCACGGTCCACTGGACGGCAATCCCGCGGGAGGAGTGGCCGGCTGCGGTGATCCGCGCGCAGACCCAGATTCGCCTCGTAGGTAGGCGGGTGAAGAAACTGGTGAGCGAGCGGGGTACGCGGTACTGCATCGCAATGTCGGCCACGCGCACGGAGGTGTTCCGGGAGCAAAAATAAAGGAAAAATGAAAAGAAGAAACGAAAAAGGGGGGCAGAAGGAACAAAAAAAAAGGGGAGAAAAGAAAAGGCAAAACACGCGGGAAGAACATGAATAAAGAGAAGACGGAAAAGAAAGAAACGGAATACTGACTGGGAGGAAATATCGAGTGGATCGCAGAAGCGCTCCTACATCTTATCGATAGGCGGGGTTCGGCTCCAGCACTATACAGTATACTGTATGGTTAGTGGCCCCAGCCAGAAAATTGCAAGGGCTGGCAGCGCCGCCCGAGCAAAGGCGCCAGAGGGCGCCAGGGCGCCCGTGATCCCAGGTGCAACAAAGAGCGCGCGTAAAATAGTGCCGTTTGAATGAGGAAGGCACACTCCGTCGCAAGATCGCGGAAAACGGGAGTATTCCGCTGCGGGAAGAAAGAGGGGGGTGTGAGGAACCGAGGTTCCCACAGGCCGAGTGCGACCAAAGCACAGCCGGATAAAGGCGGTGGGACGGTCGGATAAAGGCTGATGGCTGGCCGGATAAGGCGAAGGTCAGTCCAGATACCCACGGATATCCGGATGCGGCGAAGAGGCCAAGGGCCCCGAGAGGAGAAGTGTCCCGCTCTCGGAGAGAGAGACACGCGAGGGGCAGAGGAGACGGCGGGATCGGGCCGGCAGTGATCCGACGCATGACCAAATAAGGGCATGGGATCACGCCACCGGCCAGGCCCCGTTACGAAGGCCGTGGAAACCAGGAGACGGCGATGGAAAACTACCGACGCCGAGCCGGGGCCCGTCAAGGGGCTATAAAAGGAGGCTGCGGCGACGAAGCGGTATCTTTCCCGTGGCCAATCATTAGCCTCAGCGCTGCCACACCCGACGAGAGCCCACGCGTGGTGGAGATCCGTAGATAAGTAAAATTGTAACAGCCCTAAGTCCTAATATAATTACGAATAAAGCCGAATAAAGAAAGCCGAAGAAAAGGAAGGTCCTTTCATTTGTCGTTGGGGGCAACAATAAAAATACGTTGCGGCGAATCTGCCGACCGCTGAGCGAGCCCAGAAACTCAAGCGAGCCCAAAAAGCAGGTTCGTTACAGTCCCTTAAAGTACAGAGGACACAATAAAGCTTTGGTCAGAAGTACTGACTTATAAAGATGCTGGCAAAAACTAACCTTTTGAAGAAAAGGCTTTATTTGGCATTGGAATTATAAGTCTACCGTGGTCAAATGCTGTGATTGAACGGGTATTCTCTCAACTGAATATCCTTAAGACTGTTCAGGCCAGCAGCAGATGATTGCCGCGCACTGTGCCAATTCCGGGCGCCCCGTCCCAACTTGCGCTCGCGCGCTCGGATTGGCGCTCGGGAGGTATACGATCCACAGTTCACTATCCACACGGCGCTCAAGCCAGCATAGAGGATAGATCATAAGTGTTAGTAGTCACCCCCGATTCAAACGGCCGAGCTACCGCGCGACCTCCCGAATAAATACATATGTATGTATATACCAGGAAACCCCACGGTTCATTTTTCCTGCAATGGCTACTAGGAGGTTTCACTGCATCATCAATATCGTCTTGAGGAATTGAGCTTCGTCCGCCTCACTACAAACAAAGACAGAACCAAGCAACAAAATGACTGTTAAATTCTTAAACTTAATATTAAATATAAGGTATGTTTTAGAAATATTTACTTGTTCGATGTATACGACTAAAATTCGTTTGAAATTTAACGCATATGGATTGCGCCGTCATGGCAAATGTTGCCACAACTATCAATTACCGGAAATTATTTAAATTTAATACGTTCCAGCGATAAATATACCGATTGGAGTAATAGCAAATTGTATGAAATAATAACACAATTAGAAATGTATATCTTTGTGCTGTTTTACTTGTAGCCTATTTTGTAGCCTATTTTTTTACAATTTTTAGCTTGTTCTTGCTTGTATTTTTATAAAATCTAGCCTATTTTGACGCTCAAAATCTGGCAGCACTCCTGATCGCGAGAGAGCAGAGTGCGAATCACGAGAGCGAGAGAGCCGTCAAGCGTACAGAGGGCACTTTCATTACTCAGTTCTTAGCCGTCGTCTTATCAGTTGTCTGTCGCCAAAGTCGTAGTCAAGCAATTATTATTAAAAAACACCGTAGAAGTATTATAAAACTTACCCTAAATATCGAAAAAACGGTCTAACATTTTAACATTTCTACATGTATGTACTCAGGAACCCCAACAATCACTCCTACTACGCCTCCTCGATCAGAAACCTATTATCCACCCACTTGCCTAAGATCCTAATAATCTGGATACCCAGTCACATAGGCATAAAAGGCAACGAATTCGCCGACTCTACAGCCAAAATGAACGCCAAATTTCCCCTTATCTACACCCCAAACCACAACTCTACCGATATTGCACACTTCCTAAAAAAAATCCTCCAATCCAAACAAACTGACCTCCTCACAAACACCTCTACATGGTACCAACAAATTAGCAACCTCGCTACCAACAACACCCCCAAAAACAATATCCTTAATAGAAGGCACCAGGTCATATTTAATAGACTGAGACTGGGCCACACCAAGCTGACCAACGCCCACTACATTGACAAAACATTGCCCAACACATGTCCATTGTGCCACAACTCGAACATAGACTTACGACACACACTATACACCTGTCCCTCACTCTCACCACAAAGGTCCCTATCATTCAATAACAACGACCCCATGCACCTTATCGCAAACCCTACCAACTCAAATTCCAAAATTATCCTCAAATTCCTTCAAACTGCAAATATCCTCCACAATATATAACCGAAAATACTATAAATAAATACTCATCCCAACAACTTTGTATATATGTATAAAATCTGACCCAATTACCCTAGAGCTTAAGGCCTCAGTAGCTATAGCTCCAACTTCTGTTAATATTAAGTTTTAACATGTATTAGCATTATTTAATAATAATAATAAAGTATATTGAAAAAACTCTACGCAACGTTTAGAGTTGTGTTTTGACAAATGTTATATGTAACGGTTCTCTTATCTGATTTACCGTTAAATACATGAATGCAAAAAGTATATTGCAAATAATCTTTGAAGTTGAATGCTGGGTTTTCTTAATATGATTCTTAATCTCATTCGTAAGCTGAGCTAAGCTGCACTGATCTGCCGTTGGTAGAAAGCGAAACCATTGTTACGGCTTATCTTAGTTTAGAGATTTTAATTCCTGATACAAATTAGTTTAGCTCAATAATTTTTTAAACATGGGTAAAACAAGGAATGGAGTGAATCTCTTCAAAAATGAAATCATTCTGAAGTTTAACCCTGGTATTCTGATGCAAAATATCAGTGGATTATACAATATATCACGTCAGTCATTCTATTACCAAATACAAAAATACAGTGACAGTGGTGTGCAGCGTTAACGTCCTTTGACAAAGTCTCACACTGTGCCTTAATAGCCCAGCTGCATCGGTTAGGGATTCATTTCTTCCTGCTCAGTTGGTTTAGGTCATATCTTGAGCGGAAATAGTATGTCGTATTGATAAACGGAAAGCCTTCGGACCCATTCTTGGCTACTTCTGGCCTTCCACAGGGAAGTGCACTTGGTCCACTTCTGTTCTTAATTTTTATTAACGACATATGTCTCAGCATTCAAGCTTCTGAGCATCTGCTTTATGCTGGAAGGGCACAATGCGCGGATCTACTAGAGCAGGCAGGTGACTACGCTCCAACTAACGGCACTTCATAACGGACGCAAATGGCTGGGGAAAAAGGCTGCTCCAAATGACGGCCACCCATCCTGATAGGAATTCGTTCCAGCGGACAGAAAATGGAAATGGCAGGCTACCAACCTGCCCGACGCACCGAACCCATTAAGGTCCTCCGAATGGTATACTGGAAGCCACATATGATTGTTCTGATATAGGGCTGACGGCCAGGGCATTCCATGACCTCAGTAGGCAGCTTGATACGCTGTTGAAATGACTTATGGGCTAATGTCCTTACCGCTCCCGTCCCGCTTAAACCGTGGCAGGCGCCTTCTAACGCTCGGCAGCTGCACCATTAAGATGGTTGCCTAGGTTTGGTTGATCCATCCCAATCAACATCGATCTGGCCCTGAACTCTGGAGCTCATTAGTCCCAGAGTCAACCCTCGCATGGACCTCACTCTTGGAAAGGTACCCATTTGATTGCGAAGGTGAATACGCACTACAGCTGACGACAACGGAGTGGAGTTGGGACCCATTTAAGGAAATGTTTTCAACAAATAACAAACTGACGGAGGAGCTGAATTCGCAGCGAAATGAGTTGGCAGAGGACGTGGTATTTGGGAGACGCTGTTCGCGAATAACCGTGTGTCGCGCCAGCGCCAGCAGACCGGAGAATGAAGAGCATAGTGAAGAGCCAAGATAGAAGAAGCATGAATACTGGGTTGCCAACGCCAAAGTTTAAAGCTTACTTCGGTTCTTGGGCTGCAATATTTCGTCTTTCGATTCGGGAAAACATTGACGCTTTCAGCGGTAAGCTAATGCGCATTGCCGTTCTCTTCAAAAATTCATCTCGTTAATGCCTCACTTACGCGTCTCTTTATTGTCTCATTCGGTCTTTACCCTGATCACAGCATGGCGTTTCGTTTCGTAGCTTGCTTTCGCAGCCTTGTTTTCGTTCGTGTGTTAAGAAGCTATCATTTCGGTCTCTCTTAGGGCTCGCGCACACTATAGCTGAAAGCTCAGCTGGTTTGAGAGCTTTTTTCAGGCATGTTAACTATAACATTGGAGCATCGTTCGACTGTTTGCTTTCCCAGTTCGTTCCTTCTCTTAAATTTGTGGAACTTTGCCGCTTCGTCTTCGTTTTAACTTACGTATCGTGTCGAACGTGGTTCGAACTTGATCCGTCGAGCCAAAGCTTGGCTGTTTCGTTCACGCGTTTATGCGTTGGTATTTTAACGAACTTATGCGTGCTTGGTTTGGATATTGTTCGGCTTGAACGCACTGCACTTCATCTTTACCAGCACCTTTCAGCAGATGAATCCTCCAAAGGAAGAGGAAAACCAAAGAAAAACACCAGGTCGTCGCTGCCTTGCGCAAGGGCAGAAAAGTCTACCGATCCAAAGTGCATATATTTTGGCTCCAACCACTCGATTCAAAATTGTTATAATTTGGGATTTGGGGCGATACCCGTGTTGAAGCGGTTCGACTTTGCAAAGGGCAAGCAGCTGTGCATTAATTCCCATCAAATCTGGGCATAGAGTTTCCCAGTGCACATCCTCTAAGTGCAGACTTTGCTCACACCACACACTATTGCACAGATGTTCACCCTCGCAAGGTCAGGCTAATAGAGTGCAGATTTCGTCACATCCTGCGCCGGTTGACCGACTACAATATATAGTCGAGGTTAAATAATCATAGTTTCGTCGCACATTCTTGGGTTCTCAGCACCATTACGAACCAGCAGCCGGATATTAGTGGCAAAGTGCCGACTCTTATGGTTAGACTGTAGAAGTCTAGAAGATAGCTCGTTTCGAGAAATGTGCTTTGCTTCTATGAAGGTGTACCTCGAGCTCGGTCATATGTCTCCAACAGCAAATTTTATTCTACCAGGACCGCACTATTTCATACCACATCAGTAGACCTCGGAATTTGCCTATTTGCATATTTTTAAAGGATTAAGATAGAGAAACCAGGGACCGCAAATAATCATTAGTTTTGTTTTTGTTAAATAAAAAAATCTCTTATTTTTAATGGACCTAGAAAAACACTATTTACACCAAAATCTTTATTTTTGTACAATCTATGCATTGCTGCCATGATTTGTAAACTTTCGATTTTTTACGATTTTCTTCACAGATAATCATTATTTTTGAGTAATTTGATAAAACTTAGAATTAATCATTATTCTTGATTAAAAAAAATAAAACTCAAAAATAATGATTATCAATGATTTTTATTTTTTTTTCGCTTAAAATAAAACTCAACGGGAATTTACGGCTTCTGTGTTAGAATGTTAGAATGTAGCTACACCCTGCGCTAAAATTTTCTTTTTGAAAATACATTTAAAATTCATTCAATATTATATATATTGAATATATATAATTTTATATATATATATTCAATTTTATATATTATATTTCGCTCAAAATAAATCTCAGCATTTATTTGTTTTATTTATGTAAATATATACAAATATTTGTATTTATTGAAACTACGTTACTACTGCTTTTATGTATCAATAACAAATAAAAGATAAGGAAAGCTAGTTGCTCATAGTCGTACCTGAGGGGGGAAGAAGACTTACGAAAACTTACTTGCGCTTGACTACGCTCATTCAATTTATTTATCTATTTTTAGAATTGCTTATCTTAAGCCGCGAGTGTTAATGCATTGATTCTTAGTCGCGTTTCAAGATGGGGCGCAATCTCAGAAAAAAAAACAAAAAAATGTTTTTATACAATGTCGTTTTTCTTTGTAATGTAGGTATTTAATAACTGAGTCATTGCCCCAACCAGTGCTAGATGTTGCGACTCGTTGGAATTCAACATACAATATGCTGAGCAAGCTGCAACAGTTCGAAGATTTTTGCGAATGGCGCCTAAAAAGCTCATTAAAATTAACTGCAGCTGAGTGGAGTGACTTGAAAAGGCTTGTTAATACCCTGGGACCGGCATACCTTGCAACAGTAAAATTACAAAGCACTCAATTATTCATGGGTGACTTCTACGAGTTATGGCTGGAGCTGAAGCTCACTGTGGCAGCAGCAAGTACCAGTGAAAGCCAAGCTTTGAGCCAGTGCATCCGTGACAGGGAGGAGAGCCTTTTGGGGTGCGATGCAATCGTTTGCAGTATCTACTTGGATCCACGGATAAGACGAGTATTGCTGCAGAACCCAATAAGCCTGATGCTCGCCAGAGCTCAGTTAAAGCAGCTTTTCTTGCAGCTATTTAATTTGAAAGAACCCGTTAGTATTTATATTATTTTTATACATATAACATAACATATTAAAAATTAATATTTCAGACTAGTGCAATGGCACAGCCTTTCTCAAGCAGCTTGACGATAACTTCGTTCGGTAAATCGCAAAACTCAGACACTTGCTCGCTATTGAACGAGTTTTTGCAAACTATTGAGGTAGCTTCAGAAGACGAAACTGAGGATAGAGAGCGTGCAGACCTCATCAAGAAAGGATATGCCGAAATTGACGACTATACCCCAAAGCCAATTTGCTTGACCTCCAATATTATGGAGTATTGGGAGGAGCATCGATACCGTTTCCCAAACTTATACCAGCTGGCCAAAGTGGTGCACTCAGTTCCTGCGACTCAAGTGTTGAGAGATCATTTTCGGCACTCAAAATGATGCTCATTGATCAGAGATGCAACCTCCCGGACGAATCATTGTCGAAATTACTTTTTGTAAAATTAAATAATACTTATTAATTAAACGTATTTCCGACAACAAAACCAAAAATAACAAACAATTTTAATGTATTTTCAAAAGGAAAATTTTAGCGCAGGTTGTGGCTTTGTGGTCTTTTGACAAGCATATTCAATAATATTGGCGAACATTCTAACACAGAAGCCGTAAATTCCTGTTGAGTTTTATTTTAAGCGAAAAAAATAAAAATCATTGATAATCATTATTTTTGAGTTTTATTTTTTTTGATCAAGAATAATGATTAATTCTAAGTTTTATCATATTTAGAAGGTAGTATAGGTATTGTAATTTTATTAACTATTTTCTGCTATTAAACTAGTTACTTAAAAAATACGATATAATAAAGGCTTAAAATGGATGGTTCCGAGGGATAAAAAAAAAAATGATCCAGAATGGCGGACCCGGGCCCAATTCCCTATGGACTGACCAAACAAAAATGATTTTTTCTCCCCCTTTGGAGCGGACTCACTTATATATATTGGGTGTACTTTCGGTTTCGTTCGTCCCACTAGTCAGCTCCGTTATGGTTTTTCCCCGATTTTTTTTCGTTTTCTTCTATAGCATTGCCTGATTCGGGAAGCTGCCGGCGAAAAAAGGCATTACGCCTATGGCAGCGAGTGTTTGGAGCAGAACCCAGCCGATTAGCTGCTTGCCAAACATCACCTAATTCTTGGCCCTCAGCCGCTTATTTTGTTTGTTACTTATGTCTATGTCACTCATTTGTTTGTTAAAGCTTTGCGCGTGCCTGCCCTGCTAAACGCTCTCTGCCAGCTCGCTCTTCGCTATCTCCGCTTTGCGTCTGCCTACCGACGTCGGCCGAGCGAAGCTGCGCTTAGCGATCGGAGCGGCAATGTAAAGGGCAGGCAAGCCACACTTGCAATTTGGATGTCACGCATTCAAGAACATATCGTAATTTTATTTCTGCGCCGAGTTTTATTTAATTCGAAATAATTAGTCGGCCGATTGGGGATAAAAAACATTATCTCCACAGCGAGTATCGTTCGGTTTACCCTCTCGGCTGCATTGCTTCGCTGACAGTAGACTCCTGTGCGCGTGTGTTGGATCACGAAGGCGCGGACCATGTCCATGAACGTCTTTGACAGGAACTGCTTTCCGTTGTCGGAGTGGATCACCTCTGGCACTCCGAATTTTTAGAAGACCTCTTGCACCAGGAATTGAATGAAGCTCGGAGCGGTCGCCTTTCTCATCGCCTTCAAGAAGGTCAATTTCGAGAAATGGTCCACAACGACAGAAATCCAGGCCTGTCCCCTTTTTGACCTAGGATACTTTCCAAGAAAGTCTATGTAAATTGTCTCAAATGGCCTCTTCGTGACTACTTACTGACCGATCCCTACTTGGCTACGGGAATTGGGTGCTTTGCATTCCTTGAATTCGGTGCAGGTTCGGAAGCACTCCCGCGCATGTGCCGTCATCACCGGCCAGTAGCAATGCCTTTTTAATCGGTGAGAAGTATTTTTTATCCCACCGATGGGAGCTTTTGTCAATGCCGCGGGAATCCATAATTTCCACATGGACCCTTCCACGTGGTCGTCCATTTGCGAGAAGGCCATTCGCTTGAATATTAGGTCCCCGTCTACTCGCAGGTCAGGCAATAACTGTTTGTTCTTGCAGAATTCTCCTTTCAACTCCTGGTGTTCTGTTGGTTCAAATTTCGTCGACTGAAATCCGAGGATTTCCGTCGGATCTAGAGACATCTCCTCGATTGAGCGTGATAGTGTATATATACTATATTTATATATGTATAAATGTAAATAAATAAATATATATATATATATATATATATATGCCACTATGTTGTCGACTGCCTTTCGGTATTCGATCTCAAAGTCGAACCTCAGGGCATCTGTTAGCGGTACAGTGATTGTTGCGAAGTTCTTGATGAATCGCCTTTACCATCCTGCGGTTCTTATGAATCTCCGTACCTCCATCACTGAATAGTCACAACCTTATCAGGATCCATTTTCAACGTCTTTTACGGAGAGCTGGTTCATGTTTTCGCGCGTCCCAACAGAATCTATTTTTATTTGTGTTCCGCACCACCGTCGTCCGATTGCTCCATGAACAATCGCTAACCTCGATGACTCCTAGTTCCAGCATCTTGTCCAGCTCGGACCAGACCACCTCCTGCATCGCTGGGGTTTGAAGGTAATGCCGATTTGGAAAAGGTTCTGCGCCCTCGATAAACTGGATACGATGCTGCATTACCGTTGTTATTCCCAATCCGGCATCCTTTTACCTTCTCCAGCTCTTCAGTTTCCGTTTCTTCCAGGGCCCAAGCTTCCAGCGCCCTTAACGCGAAGTATCTCCAGTATCGATACCATAGTACAGGCTTGCCTTAGGTACGGGCATATGTAAAACAAAATCTCTTTGTTCATTGCGTTGTATCCCACACAGAGAGTTGTTTTTCCGATAATGGACCTGTCTTTCCCAGAGGCTGTCTTGAAGATCGAAACATATGTAATTATCCATATCTACTCCGAGGTAAGTAAATACCTTTTATAAAATTTATTTACTTACTGGCGAAAACAATAACATTACCCGCAAGTACCATGATCTAATCATCCACATTGAATGAATAGATAAAATGTATAAAATCCCACAAAAAAACTAGTTAGCTTAGGTTAGGTTAGGTTGACCTGGACGGACCTCAGCGGGGCCCCACATACGGCAATATGGCCCTTAGTAAGACCGATAGGGGGGTATAAACCGTCGCGGCAGTGTTTAGGGGATTTTTAAGTCCTCGAGAATCGAAGTATTTTTCGCATATGCCAGCAGTTGCCTTGGCGTCCTCTTGGAGGCATCTTCCAGTGATGCCAGCACCGGCACGCCCAGGTATTTCCTCCTTGCCCTTAAGAGATCAGGACAGTTGCAGATGAGATGTTCCAGGGTTTCGGTTGCCCCAGGTTCCACACATTTCCTACAAGTGTCTCTGTGTGTGATGCCTTCGATGTTCTGCAGGTGGTGGTACTCCTCCACCTACTTTCGGTTTGTGATCTGGACTCCTTTTCTAGATCACTTTGCAGCGTTCTAAGGGAGACAGGAAAGTTCTCGGTTCTCGTATTCGCCAGCCCGACGCCTTCTTTAGCTAGTACATCCGCCGTCTCGTTTCCTTCGATAGGTTGACCGCATCGTGTGCTCGTTCAGTAAGAAGAACGGCCTCTGCTGATTTCCTGATAACACAAAACCTCTGCTTGGAATATGCTGCATTGGTCCGGTAGCTTATATGACAGCCTTATCTCAGGGTCTGTACAGTTTATGCCCGCTCCCACTCCTCCGTCCATCTTGGAGTCGTTGTATATATATACAGCGCCCCTGTGATACAGAGCAAAGCCTGTCGCTGAGTCTTTTCCATAAGCTTATGATACTTTTTTTTTCGGTATCTTGCCACCACACTAAGACTCCATAGGTGTGCTCCTCCCCAACGTTTGCCATGTAGAGATTAGTTGCTAGTATAAAGTCTAAGAGTGACCTCTGTCATTGATGTCGGCGCTTCCCCATACATTGTGTTCCTGCTTACCGGTGTTAAGTATAACTAGTTGTGATTTGAAGACTTTAGTCCGGCCACTGAGTTGCCTGTCGCAATCCAGGGCTCCTGGACTAGAGCTATGTCGGCGAGCAAGGCTCCATGGCGATGAGCAGCTCCGCCGAAGCTACCTTGCTTTTATGCAAGTTGAGCTGCAGCACACTCAGCATGGGTGGCTGGCTCACTTGCACCTGACGGGTTGACTACCAGCGTCAGGTCACCGTCTTCCTCTTCTTCGTCTTCAAGCGCAAGACCCTGGGCGGCCTCCACGATGGACTCGAGACCTAGGTCCTTTTCTACCTCGCCTGCCTGCAGGGTATGCGCGTCCTTGTCCTCAGGGTGGCGCTTTTTGAGGCGCAGGTAGACGCTACCCATGCCCCACGCCATCTTCCCGAACTTGGGGTATAGCAGATCCTCTGCTTCCTTATTTATTTGGAGGATCACACATTGCCCCCCCCCCCCCCCTCGTTGGGTAGTGAGCTACCAATGTGTAAGATCCTCCAATCGGTCGTTGGCACTTCCGCGTTTTGCCGCTGAAGGAGCTTCCGCGCTCGGTCCTCCTGGATTGTGATTGGGAGTACCTTCGCCTTAGGCTTGGACGGGAAAAGCTCCCGGTCCACAATCTCCAGCTTGGCCCCCTCCCACACTTCCTTCCAGTTGGCAGACCGTGCGCGCTAGCCACCTTAGGGTTGGGTCATCATTGCACTTCAGGATCTTAACCCCATTTAGCCACCCAGCACCATCGAACGTGGGCATTGGGGCCGCGGGGTCTTCCTCCATGTGTGCAAAGAGTGCGTCGACAAGACGCGCGTGCACCAGCTTCCACTGTGCCGCTGACATCTTGCCGTTTTCTTCGCTGCGGTCAATGAGTGCCACGATCAGGCTTTTTGGCTTCTTGGCCACTTTCGGTGGAGGGGCTGCACTCTTGGGCCCGCGTTGCCGCTTGCTCGCAGGTGTGTCTTTCATGGCACTCTCAGTCGCGCGTTGCCTCTTGGTGGCCATCATCTCCTCCACCTTATTGGCAAATTCGCCATACGACGCCCTCATCTGTAGCATCTGAGCGTAATGTAGCCGGCCCTCCTCTACTCGCTGCTCGGCTCAGGCCAGCTTGACCTTCTCCTCCTGGGAGATGTCTGCCTTGCCTTGCAGCCGGCTTTTGATGTTGAGGGCCGCTTTGTATTGTGCTTTAGCCTTCATCCCTTCATCTTCGAGGGGGCCACTCCCTAGCGTTTTAGGCCTGACCGCTGTAGCATATTGGGTATTGGAAACCTTCAAGGAAGGCTGAGCAGGTGATGGTTCGTCTCCCGTCCGGGCACGTGCTTGTTCCGGCTTCCGTCTCATCGGCAAGAAATGGGGGGGGGGGGGGGGGGGTTGTAATTTCCCAGGACGGACGGGACACAGCTCTACTCCAACAATCATAACACAGATACAGTAACGTTATTTAAAATTTCACGTGCAGCGAAGTATCGGACACAAATACGAACATGAGCAAATACACCTAACCACGCACACGGACACATACACACATGTTGTTGTGACCACTTATGCCCACCCTACCATGATCCCCGCTCCCGTTTCATCCGGTGATCCCATAAAGGAGGCTTTTACAGCCTTCTATGCAACCATATTACCCTCCTTTGCCCAGCATATCGAACTCTAGCACCAATTCATGTTAAATACTATATTTCATATTGAACAATCGAGCGCGCATCGCAACTAGTAACTAATTAAAATATAAATTACAAATATAACTTACAAATTTAAAGGCAGTGTAACTTTTTATATTAGGTAAATAGATAAATAATTAAATATGCAAACGAAAGGCTATTCAGGGAATGTAAAACTGTTTTTCGGATCACTTACGGCATTCCTTTGATTGGTTTCAATAAACCCGTTGAAACAGCGATGAAGCGCTTCCATGGACTGCGGCAACGTTCCACTTTTATAACTTCTGCAGAATTGGACGGCCTACAATATATTCCGGCTCCGCGACGCATAAACAGCCCGCGCCCGCAAGCGACTGATGAGCAGATCTTTTACCCCTCCCGCTTTCTGCTGTTCGGCCAAAGCGTTGAGAATTTTGGGTACGGAGCTGTAGTTGGGCGAGGAGCATAAGTCCCTCGTCGCAAACGGAGACCCTAATATCGTGGAAATTGTTGTTGCGAGCTTTCGTATTGGGGTTCAGACAGGTACCAAGGTTAGGTTAGGTTGAGGCGGCTGCCGGGCTCGCTCGGAACCCGTCACACTTACGCCGGTTTCGGCCCGTTGTGATACCGCATAGGATCATTTCCTTCCTGCGTTGTGAGACTTCCTGTCAGCAATTATCCCATCCAGATGCTCTCACAAAGTTCGCTATCCTCCTGGGACATAGTTTGGACATCTCTGAGATCTCGTGTAGAAAGGCTGAGCCCAGGTGCTGTAGCCGGAGCAGGAGGCAGGAGCAGAACAGATGTTCCACTGTCTCCTCCTCTTCCTCGTCTCTACAGCTGCGACAAAAATCGTTATGTGGGTGCCTATTAGCCAGTGTCCCGTGAGGGAACGTGTGACTACGCTGCACCTTTTCCTGCTTATCTTGAGGAGCTCGGAGGGTTGTGCGAGTTGTGCGACATCGTGGCACTGTTTGCCACATATCGTTTTTTAGTCGCTTGTATTGTTCCCTTATAATGAGCTTACAGGTGGCCATTGGCATACAGATATCCTCCTTGTCTTGGAGAAGGGGGATGGTAGTGCCAGATCTGGCCAGCTCGTCCGCTATACAGTTGCCCTCGATGTCCCGGTGACCCGGGACCCAAATCAGGCTAATAGCAAATTGCTGAGCCATCTCGTGCAGAGATTTGCGGCAGTCTGCCACGGTGGCCGAGTTCGAGGAAATCGCGCTTAGCGGTCCAGGCTGCTTTTCCAGCAGCTCGAAGCAGCGGTCGGCCAGTGCCGCTTCCACCCACTTCCACTGGTTTCTAGGTATCCGGGAGTCCGCGCTGCCTTTGTCCAGGACGCCAATCAGCGTCCTTTCTCTGGCAATCTGCGCGAACGATGTGTTAGGCATCACTCTGGAGCGCTTCGGTGTCGGCCCCGGAGTCTCCTGCGAGCGCTGCCTTTTTTGCTGAGGGGCTTCCTTCTTCGGTGCTTCCTTGCCAAAGTTCGGCAGCACCTTCGAGGCCCACTGAACCTTCTTTATCCTTTTTTCCGTCGGGCTGGACATCTGGCTTGCGTTCTGCCGACGGAGTATATTGCCAGCACTCCTTCTATCCGCATATGTTAAAGATTTGGCTTGGACACTAGTAGATGGTGACTCATCACCAGCCACTTTACCAGCAGGCAGAGCAGCCGCAGGATTGCATAGCCACTCTGCCAAGGTATCGGTTTTGGGAGCCAATTCACCACCCACCCCGACACCGGGATGGGACCCCCTTGGGCTCTCCCTAGCATCTTCCGCCGCGCAGGTTTTCCCTGCTGATTTGCGAGTCGGGCCAGGCCTTTGGGCCTCTGCCTTCCCCTGTTTGGGATTGCTCCCTGTTGGCATTTGGGGAGTGCCAGACTCATTTTGTTTGTTTTTAAATTCTTCCATTCTTTTCCCACGAGCTGCAGAGAAGGGGTACGGTCCGTCCGGGCAGAGATCCACGTTGCTCGGATAAAGCATACTTAGAACAGGGGGCTGCCAAGTCCCTGAGCTCTCCGTTAACGACTGGGCTAGTTTTATATACCGGGCCCCAGCCAGGCTGGTCGAATAACACTCTTAGTCCGGCCCGGTATGAGCTGAATGTGGGAGTTGGGATGTGGGTAGGTAGTGTGTAGGGATAGGGAAGTGTGTGAGCTACTTATACGAGGCGGCACCACAAGCGCATCGTCAGTGTTGCTACTTCACGAACATCCGCTGGCTGTCCGGGGCTGCTTATTTTCGGTACTCTCCCTAGGGATGTCCGCTCATTCGCAGCTGACATAGCTATATGACCTTTATATATGTAGGTCGTTCGCTATCCGCAACCTGCGACCCGTCCGGTGGCCTCAGCTAGCCCCCTTTGAGCCACCTCACGAGCTCATCAGACCAGACACGTACCAAAAGATTGGCCGAATTTTAAGCTGGTACTAACCGCCAATCTGGAAAATGAAATTCCTATAATGAAAAAGGCACTACCCTACGCCACGAGTGTAGGTGGTATATATTAGCGAGGCTGAGAAACATACCAGTTGAAATTGGCACGTAACACACATTTAATTTATTTTTCTTGGTAGGATTATATTCCAATAACCGCACAATATATTTTTTTTCTTAGCTGCATTCAGCTGTCAAGATTTTTCCTCCGTTTTTTTTTCTTCGCTTTTTTTGATACGTGGACTGGCCAAACATAGCTCGTCTGCCTTCGCCAACAGTTTTTCTTTCAAGAGACTGAGGCTAGATCTGAACAGTCTGAGACCCCCAGCACAGCGTTAAAATCGACAGTCCTCCATTTTTGAATGGACGCCGTAATTATTTTACAAGTTTCATTTTACGAAATAAATTCGAGTGAGTAATTTTCCCTCTCACTCACCGATCGGCCCTAGTTCCTTTGATTCAAGTTTTAATTTATTAATAACAGAATCTACTCAATGTGCTATCGTACCGTTTCTCCAGCTTATGGCTCCATCGGTTTATTAAGCGCCAAGACTATAAATACGACAACGCTTTGAGGTTTCCCTTCGAATCGAAATGTTTGGGTATTCCTAGATTTTTTCTTTCACTAGTTTTTTTTCCTTTTCTTCGGATCGATTCACAACCGACTCAATCGACTTTCAAGAGAGAATAGCCAATAGGGACGCCAACCTTCTGGCGACAATCCTCTAAAAGGTCCTTGGATGAATTTCCTACCGAGAGAGCCTGACATTTTGACCTGTTAACGCCTTTTTCTTTTCTCTGACCCATCGTTCGCTTGCCTCTCTGATCACTAGATGGCGCCACAAAAAACTCCAAATTTCCTGCTACAAGTGCTACAGTCTCGTCATAATATGATATAATCTTATATAATATAAGCATTGGGGCATGGGCGCTGCCTCGTCTCTACAGTAGAGCTCAACTTAGAGGGACCAATGGTCACGTCGGCGAGGGAGAAGCACTGAACTAGAAAATAAAAAGAGAACATAACCTAATACCAAACTTTTCTATAGACCGGGCCAAAGCCATCGGGGAACCCTAATCCTTTAATCCCACATCTCCTCAGAACCGCAGCGAAAGGCGCCTTCAGCGAGGGAGCACTGTATGCAATCCTACAGTCATTTTGAATTTTTATTTATAATAATCTATGTTTTGCTGTTCCCTTTTGTGCCCATCTTCCCGCTAGCCGAAACGACATGCTCGTAAGCATAAGCGCCAGAGCTTAGAATAGCGTTAGTCGTTGGTGTTGTTGCTTCCGAGCAATGGTGCCTTCCATGCAGTTGCCTGCATGTACATGGTAAAACTAACTTACACTGACCCACAAACAAATTCCTTTTATATTTATTTTGCATTCGACATTATATTTTTCTAATTTAATCATTAATTTCATTGCCTTTATTTTATTTTTGTATCTATCAATTTTATTACAAGTACATGCATAGGTAGACTTTTTTTTATCGCTATTCACGTTTAATATGGAATTTAGCAATCATGGAAGGGAGGGCAATGGTGGTCGCATTTACAGTCAGCACAACATTTAATCGGACACCCGTCTATATCAACTTTCTTTATAAATAACTTGAAAAAAATTTTATTTCATTATGAACATGGATATTACTACTGCTAATTTCAAATCATATAAAAAAAAAATAAAAATATCAAAAAGGCCACTTTTTTACGCACAACAATTATTCGGACAAATTCTCGAACCAAATACGAGGTATTTTTGGGGTTATTGTCTTGTTGAAACAATAAATTTTTCGCTTCAAGACCCAATTTTTCGACACTCGGCATTAAATTGTCAGTCAAAATTTTTTTGTAGATGTGTTCATCTTGGTCTCAATAAACATTTTCCAGGTCCAGCTGCTGCTATACACCCCCAAACCACAAGTAACACAAGTATTTAATTTCGACCAGTAGAATTAATTGAATTCAAAAAATATGTCTTAATCATTAAAGAATAGAGAGAAAACTTATAGATATACATCTGTATATAATAACGATACGGTATATGAATATTATATAAAGAATAATAATATTAATAAATACATATATAAAGAAAAATAAGAATGAAAAAATAATATCGAAAGACCGAAATTAATATCCAAAACGAAAATAAATTTATATTTATGTATATATTTTTTTTATGTTGGCCAGTGTACTTGTCGGTTAGACTTCAATGCATTACCGACTAAGAGAACTAAAAGAACGGAAAGCTCCGAATGTTTTTACCGCAAGCGTTGCGCTCTCTTAGCAACAGTGGCCGGCCGTTGCGCATGCCTTTTAGAAATATGCGAATATGGCGAATAGGCGCAAAGGAGAAAATGGAAATTAGGTCACTTACAGCTTCAGTACAGTCGTCCCTCGCTTAAAGGAGACGTTGGTTGTGGTTCTGTGGAAACAATGTTAATGTGTGCCCATGTCAAAGGGGGTGAATATTCGGTAGGTTTTGTTTCTCTACTATTATTAATTTTTCTTTTTCCAACCAGCAAAATAAATTATTTCCCCTTCGAACAATTTATTTATTTTATTTTATATACATATATGTATATATTCCTAGCGCGACAGTATTTCTACTTTATGCTAATGCGCTAGTCACATGGAGTTCACATAGTCGTGTGCTTTTAAACAGAATGATTTTCTTATTATAACATTTTTAGTACGACTAATATTTATTATTATTTTTTGGTATTTTTATTTTTTTTATTATTATTATTTTTTTTTAAGAGTTTATCAAGTGTTTTTCTAATTTGCGCAGAAAATTTAATACACCACCTTTCGTTAACAGAAACTACATTACAGCATGGAATATATTACAAGATCGTTTTAGTAACAAAAGAGTGCTAAGTAATGCATTGATTCAACGACTATTGGATCAACCTAGCACAACCAACGATGCTAAATCAATAAAAATGTAGCATGATAATGTAAAGGAAACATTAGCAGCATTAAACAACATTGAGATAGAAACAGACAAATGGGACACGATTCTTCTTTGTCTGTTGACAAAATATTTAGATCGTCAAACTCTTACTATGTATGAGCAATCCATACAAAATACGAAGGAACTACAGCCGTTGAGCGAGTTCATGCAGTTCCTCGAGCAAAGATTCCTAACTCTGGAAGCTATTGGATGGGAAAGGACAAAGACACATGCGCATCAGCAGGAGCAGAATCAATATCAATATTACTGTTATTTCTGCGAGAAACCTAACCACGCCATCTATAAATGCACCCAGTTTTTAAAGAAAACTGCTGCGGATAGATTGAATTGGGTTCAAAAGAACCAACTATGCGTTAAATGTTTCAAACGTGACCACGCTGCAAGAAATGTTTTAAATGCAGCAAAGGACATAACACTCTTCTTCATTTAGAAACAAAGTTGGAAGCCAAAACTGCAGCATCGGTATACAGTATACAAAGCAATTATGTACTATTAGCCACTGCTCAGGTACTCATAAAAGGCAATACTGGACAAATTGGTAAATTTAGAGCTCTGCTTGATTCAGGCTCGCAAGTAAATGTGATTTCGGAAAGAGCATTGAACATCTTAAATCTGAAGGTGCACAAATCGGAGCTTCAGATAAATGGAAATGTAAGAGAGTAAATGTTATGCTCAAATCACAGCATAAAAGCTTCAATACATGATTAGAAGCAATTGTGTTACCACACATAGTGGCAGATCAGCCAGCGCAATCAATCGATACATCAGTGGAAGAAAAGACATACTGTTGGGAGCAGAACATTACTTCGAAATCATGCAAGACAAGCATGCATCATTTGGAAGAGGATTGCCCAGGCTACGGGAAACGAAACTAGGCTGGATAGTGGCTGGCAAGCTAAGACAGGAGTCAAAGAGCCAAAGCACGTGTGCAGTTTTGACTGAGGAGGACAAGGTGGATCAGCAAATCTCCAAGTTTTGGGAATTGGACTCATTCCCGAGCAACACACCATTGCAGTATGCTGTATGCCAAATAAGCATATGCCCACCGTATTGTAGTGTATACAATATGTCAAGTGGTCATATGCCCAAAGTTAATGTAGAGTATCACGCTCATAAACATAAAGACACTTTGTCGCAATGTTTACGTAACATAGCCACACTCAAGAGCCGTAATACGATCAGTCCCTTATATGTGGACTGGCCTGCAGCGTGAGAACTGCAGTGTCGGCAATATATTCCAAGTGGCCAAATGAGCATTCCAATGTATATGATATGCCTTCTGCATATACATTCTTACAAACATAAATATACACATACATACATATGGCATGCTACATGATCCCGTTCTGCCTCTGCCCTTAGCGACAGAACTCAACCAAGAACATTATGTACTTTAGGCTAAATAAGTTTATGAAGAATAAATTGAATTCATTCCGAATACAACCCGAAGAAAGAACAGAAGTGTTTTCGCTGTTTCTATTCGATTACGATTCCATTTCTACACGGCGACCGTGACAGGACGTCACGTAAATGTTAGAAGTAAAAACATTAAAACAGCACGCAGATTCCAAAGACTGCCCGAAATATATACAACCGATCGAATAGATACAATAAAAGTGAACTAGAAAGTGATGTGTACCAGATTGTAGTCCAACAATTCAAATACAGAATGTGACAAACTTGCCAAATAACAATTTTCATTTAAAGTGATGTGTACCAAATTACAGTCCAACAATTCAAATACAGAATGTGACAAGCTTGCCAAATAACAATTTTTATTCATCGCCAGGCATAAGAAAATTTAAAAGACAGCGCTACATAGAGCGCATGGGCAACAAAAACCTGGTCGAAGACCAGCACCGGCTCCACCAGACCCAGCAAGGGACATTAATAAAAGTGCGAGTGGCATAGGACCGCCCCTTGCACCGTCGATGGACAGTAACACGAAAACACCAGCACCAGCTGCTCCTACTGAGCAAAGGGACGCACTCAGCCTACAAGAGGCTTTAGAAGTGTATCCAACCGCGGGACCACGCCCACTCACAATAGCTGAGTACAGGGCTCCCCAGCAAAAGAAGCTGAAACCCAAAACCCAACGAGGAGGAGAAGTAAGGAAACTTCTAACCCAAAAGCATTTAGAAGAGGACATCCTGAAGTCGTTAACTGAAGAAGAGGACCGACAACGCTGCATAGAGCGTATTGCAAATATAAAGGCAACACTTCGCCAAAGAGCGAAGAAACGCAAAGGGGCCGCAGAAATGCGCAAGCCTTAACTTGCCTTAATATAAGTCCTACCACAAAGCAAGCTGATGCATGAAAATGCAGCTTGCGAAATACTAATTCTGTTAGGCTTTAACTAACAAACGTGCTGTTAGCATTTTTTTTTTTTAAATGATTGTAAACAATTATGTAAGCTAACAGCCGTTCACTAAAACTACTCACACTTCATTTCTGAGAATAGGGTAACAAATACTCACAAAAAAAATAAATTTTTTTTTATATATATGACAAAAAAATATGGAAAAAAATGTTGTTTTTATTGGAAATTGTATTTCCAATGAATATTCCGTCCTCAATTTCTTGATTCGGGATTAGAACGGTATGTTCTGTTGACGATAATTTAATTTGTCGGACAACTTCAGCGCGTGCTGGAAGAATTGTGGCATTATTATCACAAGTGTGTGTGATAAGTATGTTTATTGGGAAGTTAAGATTGTTTGGCCCTAGTATTAGAGTGTCACTAGTATGTGTACAATCTAATAGGCAATTGAATTTTTTAATGAAGTCTATACCTATAATGCCATCGCTAGGGATTGGAAAGTTTTGTTCAACTAAATGATAATCGTGTGGGATTATATACTTTCCTGAAAAAAAAACTGAACCTTCGCCGATTCCTGATATTTTGGTTGATATGTTAACATTAACATTATCAAAAATATCGATATTTTCTTTTAGTATTGAAATGTCTGCACCAGTATCTATTAATAAGGTAAATGTATTACCTGTTTTCAAATTTTTTTAACCTTTATAAATATTCCTGAACTAAGATTGATGTTGTATACTATCGCACAATTTGAATATCTTAAGGGGTTTATTGGTTTTCCGAACTACTTTCAGTAGCTCGTACATTTACATTGTAGGCATTGTTTTGGCCTCTGTTTGAATTGCCCTGGCCCCTAGAGTTTCCTCTATTTTGGCCTCTATACTTGCCTCTGTAATTATTTTGGTTATTGTTAGTATAGTAATTACCTCTGTTTTGGTAATTACCTCTGTTCGATCTATTATTGCCGCGGTTATTGTAACTTCTTCGATAACCGCGACCACTGTTGCCTCTGTAATGAAACACTGTGCTGGCATTTCCAGTTATTTCGGTGCTGCAATGGATGTATTTACCCATTGCGTCGTTGAAAGTATTGAAGTTGCCTGCTTCAAGTATTAGGCGCAGCTTGTCATGCTCACAATTGCGAGTCATGGCTGCTATGGACTCTTTCGTCGAAAATTTGTTGGCGTGATCTGCGTCTAGCCCTTCATCAATATATGATGCTTCGAGCTGCTTGCGCAGATTGTCAATATCGGTGGTATATTGAGATGCCGTTTTTCCTTTTTGTTTAATATTGGATATTTTTGCTTTAATAACGTCAGAGGATTCTCCCTTGACGTTATCATTAAGCTTTTGGATTACGCCATTGATCGTTTGTTCACTTTGGACTTTATAAAGGATAGAGCCCGTTATCTTTGATTTGATAACTTCAATGGCTAGATCTTCTTGATCTCCTTTAGTCCTATCCGTGATTTTTAATGCTGTTAAGAAACGTTGAAGAGACTGTTTACTGCCGTCAAACTCTGGGATAGAGGATGAGACTAGTTTCACGTACTGCCGATCTTTTTGTACTTGGTTCATTTTGTCTGATATTGTTATTTCGGTTTTTAGTTCCGAGTCGCTTCCGACGTCTTATATCTTTGCAAAGGTCGACTTCAGTGTCTATTATCGGCTTTGATTCATCTATATTGTCTAGTTGACTTTCATCAAAATGAGCTAACGAACCTAGACTTTTTGGGACATGTATCTCAATACCTCTTCTTTCTGCAATGGTTGTCAACCTTGTATTCAAAGATCGTAATAGCCTTAACAGACGTTTTTGATTTGTGTTTAGGAAAAACAACCTTAAGCTACATCCAGAAAAATGCGCTTTCTTCATGCACGAAGTGACTTTTCTAGGCCACAAGTGCACTGATCAAGGCATTTTGCCCGACGATAAAAAATATGACGTCATCGAAAAATATCCAGTCCCTAAAGACGCAGATAGCGCTAGAATATTCGTTGCATTTTGCAATTACTATAGACGTTTCATCAAAAATTTCGCCGACTATTCACGGCACATAACTCGATTATGTAAAAAGAATGTCACCTTTCAATGGACTGATGAATGCCAAAATGCATTCGATTACTTAAAGAAGGCTTTAATTAAACCCACATTATTAAAATATCCAGATTTCAATAAAGAATTTTGCATAATTACAGATGCAAGTAAACACGCATGTGGAGCTGTTCTAACACAAAAATATGGAGATAAACATCTCCCAGTTGCATATGCTTCACGCTCATTTACCAAAGGTGAAAGCAACAAAACTACTACAGAACAAGAGTTAGCAGCAATTCACTGGGCAATTACACATTACAGACCATATATTTATGGAAAACATTTTACAGTAAAGACAGACCACTAACTTATTTGTTCTCAATGACAAATCCAAGTTCAAAACTAACCAGAATGAGATTAGATCTAGAAGAATATGATTTCACAGTCGCATATCTCAAGGGTAAAGACAATTTCGTGGCAGACGCCCTATCCAGGATTACAATATCCGACCTAAAAGACATGCACAACAAAGTCCTGAAAGTCACTACCAGGCAACAAAATAGACAGAAAAATTCCTGCGCAGGAAATGTACAAGAAGATTTGCCTATGCAAACTCTTGACAACGCTTCTAAGCCCAACGTATATGAAGTCATTTGTAATGACGAAGTACGGAAAGTAGTGGCCTTGCACATACAGAATCAGATATGTTTTTTGAAACATGGAAGAAAAGTTGTAGCAAGAATTGATGTTAGCGATCTGTATACCAATGGAACCCTTGACTTAGGTCAGTTCTTCCAAAGGCCAGCTCAAAATGGCACCGAGCGAAAAGATCTTTGAATTAAGTTCAATTGAATCTTTTAAGAACATGGGCAATAAAATATTAAAATCATTACGAGTAGCGCTACTCAAGCCGGTGACCCAAATAGAAAATGGAAAAGATCAAGAAGCGATACTGTCTAAATTTCACGACGATCCAACTCAAGGAGGTCATAATGGCATTTCGAAAACGCTAGCGAAAATAAAAAGACATTACTATTGGAAAAACATGACTCGTCATATCAAAAAATACATACGTAAATGTCAAAAATGCCAGAAATCTAAAATAACAACTCATATTAGGACCCCAATGACACTAACGGAAATACCAACCATGGCTTTTGATAGAGTGATAGTGGATACTATAGGTCCACTACCATGCTCAGAAAATGGCAATGAATATGCAGTTACGCTAATATGCGATTTAACAAAGTATTTAGTATCCATACCAATTCCAAATAAAAGCGCAACAACCGTTGCCAAAGCAATATTTGAAAACTTTATTCTGAAGTACGGTCCGATGAAGACGTTCATTACGGACATGGGAACAGAATATAAGAATTCAATCATAAATGATTTGTGAAAATATCTTAAGATAGACAACAAGGGCAAGAGACCCTTCATAATAAAAAGTATACACTGGGAGTTTTCGTGGACATCTCCGGAGCATTTAACAGCGTGGCTACGAAAGCAATAACAAATCGCCTGGTAGCGACTAATACACACCCAGCACTCAAGCTGTGGATAAGGAACCTCCTAGGTTGGAGATGCGTGCAATCAGAGTGGGGCACCGCTTCCATGGTTGTAGCGCCATTTGGCGTATAATAATTGTTATTAGGATCGTAATTTATGAAGTCTAGTGTAAGTTAGGCTAGGGCAAAGCGGAAGCGCAATAAAAGCTCGCTCTCTCGCTCTTGGCGAATTCGCCCCGCTTTGCCACCGTAGGTAAGGTAGGCATAGAAGAAATTGTTTTAATATATGGAGGAAGTCGAGAAAAATCCATGAAATCGAACGCACGCACCCCTTTTCTTTCGTCGTATTAAAATAAAAAATTGCAGTCACCCAAGTTTTTCGGTCTCTTTATTTTAGAAAAACTATTCTAAATTTTCATGGCGCCCCCGGGTGGACTTGCAAGTTAAACGTATTAATTAAAAGTGGAAGGCAAAAGTGACAGTGACACAGTGGAGAATAGATCAATAGCCAAAATCTATCATACCTATGTACATGCATATGTGCTACAGCTAAATTGCCAAATTGACCGCGACGTGTATGCAAATAATTCAACAAACAAACTGAAAATCACCGCGTCGGTCGTGCAATACCCTGTCTGCAGCTATATACAAAAGGAGATATATACATACATATACCATCTACCAAAGGAGATCCAAGTGGAGCATCCAGCATCAGAAGAGGAGAGTACAGCACCTGGAATTTCCAATCTTATCAAGAGGTATTTGTGAAAAAATTGAAAGCTCGAGTGAAGACGAAAAGATTAAAAAACTCGCAATTATTGTCTTGCGCTGAAACAATTGCACCTCGCTCTCAATTCTTGGCACATATGTACGTATGACATAGTAGAGCTAGATTTGCATGCTGTAGTTAGAGTTATACATTTGCTCAACATATATACATACATATGTACATCTAACCCTCTTGGACGCAATAACTACACATATAACTCATTTTAACCGCAATCGCTGTCACCCCTTTCCCCTGTCTCGTTTTCGTTGTGTCAAATATATGTATAGTTGGGTCTTTGGCCAAGCACGCATACCAATACGCAGCTGCAGAGGTGCATTTTTTCGTCTCGCTTTCGCTCCTCACCGTTGCTTATCGTTGTTTCACCACGTCACCGATTCAGGTACAAGCCTTTGCCGACGCATCCATGAGAGCTTATGAAGCCTGCGTCTATATCCGTAGAAAGACTGCAGAAGGTTTCGAGGTCTCCTTGTTGACTGCAAAGTCGAAAGTAGCGCCACTCAAGACGAAAACGCTCCCAAGGCTTGAGTTATGTGCCGCTTACCTTCTAGCAGACCTTTGTCACCGAATCAAATCACTGCTCAAGGTTCCAATTGAGAAAATGATATTCTGGTCAGATTCAGAAGCTACTCTTCATTGGATCCGATCCCACCCTTCGTCGTTGTCAACATTCGTTGCGAACCGAGTAGCGGAGATTCAAGAGTGGTCAAGTGACGCTACGTGGCGGCATGTGCCAACAGAACAGAACCCAGTAGACATACATAGTTTCGAGAGGTTGTGACGTAGAGGAAATCGTGCAGTCGAGCTGGTTTGGTGCACCAGCGTTCTTAAAGTGTGAAGAAGAGAGCTGGCCCAGAAATCCACACTTCGAGCATTCCGAAGAAGAGCTACAGATGGAAAGTCGGAAGAAATCGGTCGGACTGACCGTCGCGGCCAAGCCAAATTATTTAGTGGATGTAATCGAGGGATACTCGTCACACCTCAAACTGCTAAGAGTGTTCGTTTTCGTGTTCCGCTTCATCCGAAAATGCAAAGACAAAAGTCTCAACTTTGGAAAAATTCCGTTATCCGTAGAATACGACGAGGCGTTTCTAAAAATAGTCGAAATAACACAGAAAAATGAGTCTCAAGAAGATATTGAAAGGGTTCGTAAAGGCACCAAGTTAGGCCCCAGTCTTCAGCGTTTGAATCCCTTCATCCATGAAGAGGCTGGGACTTGGTGCTCTTTTTCGTTGTTGCGAGTTGGGGGGCGACTAGTTAACGCTCCTATGTATGTCATATAATGCCAAGTTTCCCTTTTTATTGACAAAACGCTCGCAGTTTGTGCAGACATACGTTCGCTATCTGCATCAAACGAATTTTCATGCCGGCCCACGAGCACTCGTGAGTATCCTTAGACAGCGCATTTGGATGGTCGTGTATTCGTTGCTTTAAATGCAAGCCTCTACTCCAGACCCATATGATGTGTAACTTACTCGCAGACCGGCTCCGTGCTCTCCGCCCATTTTTAGTATGTGGCGTTGATTTTTGTGGCCCAGTCTATACGACTGCGTTATTTGTTTTTTTTTTGCGTCCAAGGCGGTTCATTTAGAAATTGTCTCCGATTTAACGACTAATTCCTTGTTGGCATTCGAAAGGTTCGTCGTTCGTCGAGGATGTCCGCGATAACGCGACAAATTTCGTCGGAGCAAGTCGCCAAGTCGTCCGCCGGAAGCGGACGCGATACGCGAATTCGTGTCAAAAAGCGGGTGCGAGTTTGCGGACTTTGGGAGGCCGGTGTGAAGTCTGCAAAGAGCCTACTTCTACCGGCACTCGGAAGCGCTCTCCTCACCGCAGAGGAGCTGGAGATCGTGCTATCGCACCCCCAGCACCCTGGACCCCGGACCAGGAGGGTCTGAGCTGCTTAAAGCGATGGCGGCTTGTCTCATCAGGCAGGCGAATGTTCTGGCAGCGATGGTCCCGGGAGTATGTGCTGGGATTACAAATAAAATGCAAGTGGCACCAGGAGGAACCAAATGTCAAGGAAGGCGACCTCGTAGTCGTCGCCGAGGACAACCTGTCCCCTCAACAGTGGCTCCTTGGAAGGGTGGTCGGAACAACCGCCGGGCAGGACGGAAGGTTCAGAGTGGTCGACCTAAGGACGAGCAGCGGAGCCACGTTCAGGAGGCGAATCCACAAGTTGGCGCTTCTGCCACTGGTTCTGCCTATACTGGTTATTAGGATCGAATCTTATGAAGTCTTATGAAGTGTAAGTTAGGCTAGGGCAAAGCGGGAGCGCAATAAAACCTCTCTCGCTCTTGGCGAATTCGCACCGCTTTGCCACCGTAGGTAAGCTAGGCTAAGAAGGGGAGGTCGTCGTAAAATACAATAATTTGCAGTTCTCGGTTTTTTCACATTTTGAAAAACTATTCTAAAATTTCAATATGAATAGACTTCCAACGAATAGTAGGATATTGATTCGTACGCTGGCCAAACAAAAAGATGGCATACAATTTTGTCATATAAATGCTCATAGATGAGTTCCGATATATGTTTGAACAATCGAATGTTGATGTAGTTTGTGTTTCGGAAACGTGGTTCATGCCGCATCTATGTGATAATGTCATTTTGTGTACCGGATTTGATCTATACCGATCTGAGCGGGAAAGAAATGGTGGAGGTGTTGCTATATACATAAACAAGAAACTCAAATCCAAATTAATATGCAAACACCCTCCAGAAAGTGCCATAGAGTACCATTTAATAGAGTTATCGGCCTCTAACAGTTCTCTTAAGTTACTATTGGGCTGTCTGTCCAGACCACATCGCAATTTAATCTACCACCAAGAAATTGACGAAATTTTAGACCTATCTGTAAGCCATACTGACGTAATTCTATATTTTTTGTATTTATTTGTATTTATTTGTATATATATTCCTAACGCAACAGTATTCCTACTTTATGTTAAAGCGCTAGTCACATGGAGTTCACATATGTATGTAGTTGTATGCTTTAAGCAGAATGATTTTCTTATTCTAACATTTTTGGTATGACTAATATTTTTATTATTATGACTAATATTTGTATTATTAATACTAATACTAATTCTAATTGTTTTTTGTTGTTTTTTTCCTATTTTTTTTTTTTTTTTTATTTATTTATTTATTTTTTTTTTTAATTATTATTTTTATTATTTATTTTTATTTACTTATTTATTTATTTTTTTTTTTTTTTATGGGTTTATCAAGTGTTTTTCTAGTTTATCCCTAAATGGCGTTGCTCTACTAATATTTTTAATATTGAAAGGTAACTCATTCCATAACCGAATAGCATTTGTTAAAAATTGTTTTCCTGAATTGGCAAGTTTGTACCTTATGGTTACCAGATTCAACGTTCTATTTGATGAAGCAAAGGTTAATTTATCATATAAGGAGCTCGGCTGTCTGGTATAGATTATTCGATGTAGAAAAATAAGTGTTCTGTACCGTATCCATGTCTTTAAATCCATTTTGAATATTTGTCTTGCTAAGATTGAGATATGATCGGTTCGTCTCTTATTATATATGTAGCGGGCAATGTTGTTAAATGTTACTTTTAGTTTTTTTTGAGATTCAGCGTCACAATTTCCAACTATTTCAATACCATAGAATAAGGTGGGTGTCAAATATGTCTTAGCTATCATTAGTTTGAGTTTAGCATATAGCAATATACCGAAGGAACGACATATGGCGTCAGCGAGGGCATCGGTAGGCTTGCATCTTGTCAATAATAGAAGATCAACACATTTCTCAAACACTGCAAACACACGACATTGATGACGACATATGGTACCGAAATTTTAAGAGCATTGACATTACCAAACTTAATGATAATTTTAATACATATGACTGGAATATAATATTTAACATGGATGATGTTAATTCCCAAGTAGAACAACTACGAGCTCACATAACATGTCTTTATGAGAAATTCGTACCGCTGCGTAAATTAAAGAAAAATCCATGGTTCAATCAATGTATTGCACGCAATATATCATTAAGAGACAAAGCATATAACAAATGGAAACGCTACAGAACGTCTGTTCATTATCAAGAATTTAAAACTTTAAGGAAAAAAACCACACTAATTAATACTGACAGCTAAAAAGTCTTTTAATTCTGTAAGGTTTCAAAGTGTAATATCAACAAGAAGGACATGGAGGGAGCTCAAAGACTTGGGAATAGGGAAGAGGACAAATAACACCAAAATTGATAGACATAGATGAATTAAATTGAATATTTGTGATAAACGGGGTACCTGAAGTAGCATACAATCATTATCTTGACAATATACCGAATAGTTCCTGTGATAATAACTTTAGCTTCATGTGTGCCAGTCAGTGCTTAAAATTAAGACAAATAGATAACAATGCACTACTAAGTGACAAACAGTCAGTTTACAGAATAAAAAGAAGCTGTACTACGGCAATAGTAAATATAACGGAAGACATTAGATTAAAACAAAATGAAGGAAATGTGACGTTATTTATACTACTTTACTTCAGTAAAGCATTTGACACGGTTGACCACGAAATCTTATTAAGTAAATTAGTCTACTTTTTCAATTTTAGTAATAGCTATTAAGCTATTAAAATTTAACTGATAGAAGACAGGTAGTAGTAAGTGGAAGTACAATTTCTTCAATGATGAGCACTACACGTGGTGTGCCTCAAGGTTCAGTTCTTGGACCGCTTTTGTTCTCATTATACGAGTATGTGAATGACCTGCCAGACGTACTGTTAAATTGTAAAAGTCATACATATGTATGCGGATGATGTCCAAATGTATGTTAGTCGTCCATTGAGTAAAATTGATGAGTGTATAAGTGTGTGTAACAGTGATTTGCTCAATGTGAGTAGCTGGGCGAAGCGTAATGGTCTGGCACTTAATCCAGATAAATGTAAATGTGTAATTATATACAAGAAGCAACTAAATACGATGGCCTATCCAAAACTTGAAATCGAAGTAAAACAAATGAATTACGTAGATCATGTGGAAAACTTAAGATTAACAGCTACTGGTAGAACATATTGTCTACTAAGACAACTCGCACCAACACAAAAATACTTACTTAACCCAACTAAGACATATTTGACACCCACCTTATTCTATGGGATTGAAATATTTTGAAATTGTGACGCTGAATCTAAAAAAAAACTAAAAGTAACATTTAACAACATTGCCCACATATATAATAAGTAGACCTCGGATTTTGCATATTTTATTCATCAGCATAGTCGTGGGCTCATTATTAATTTTTGTTCAATTGATTTCCTTTGACTATATTTGAAAAGCACTTGGCTGGGGGATCGGAGGATCGGAGGTGCTGCGAGTACGAGTCATCAGAATTTTTCTATCTTAATCCTTTAAAAATATGCAAATATGCAAAATCCGAGGTCTATTAATAAGAAACGAACCGATCATATCTCAATCTTAGCAAGCGTTGAATCTAATAACCGTAAGGTACAAACTTGCCAATTCGGGAAAACAATGTTTAACAAATGCTATTTGGTTATGGAACGAGTTACGTTTCAATATTAAAAATATTAGTAGAGCAACGCAATTTAGGGAGAAATTAGAAACACACTTGATAAACTCTTAAAAAAAATAATAATAATAAAAAAAATATATATAAATAAATAAAAATACCAAATAATAATAATAAATATTAGTCGTACTAAAAATGTTGGAATAAGAAAATCATTCTGTTTAAAAGCACACAACTATGTGAACTCCATGTGACTAGCGCATTAACATAAAGTAGAAATACTGTCGCGCTAGGAATATATACATATATGTATATAAAATAAAATAAATAAATTGTTCGAAGGGGAAATAATTTATTTTGCTGGTTGGAAAAAAAAAATTAATAATAGTAGAAAAACAAAACCTACCGAGTATTCACCCCCTTTGAGATCGGCACACATTAACATTTTTCCCACAGCTCAACAACCAAAGGCGCCTTTTAAGCGAGGGACGACTGTACTGAAGCTGTAAGTGACTTAATTTCTATTTTCTCCTTTGCGCCTATTCGCCATATTCGCATATATCTAAAAGTCATGCGCAATGGACGACCACTGCTGCTAAGAGAGCGCAACGCTTGCGGTAAAAACATTCGGAGCTTTCCGTTCTTTAGTTCTCTTAGTCGGTAATGCATTGGAGTCTAACCGACACGTACACTGCCCAACATAAAAAAATATATATATAAATATAAATTTATTTTCGTTTTGGATATTCATTTCGGTCTTTCGATATTCTTTTTTCATTCTTATTTTTCTTTATATATATATTAATTTTATTATTTTTTATATCATATTCATACACCGGAGAAGGCACGCCCGGATGCCATCATCATAGCGGCGAAAGACCCGAGCAGCTACGCAGAGATTCTGCGAAAGGTAAAAGGAGACGAGAAGCTACAAGGGCTAGGAGAGGCGGTGGCAAGAATCCGCCGCACCCAAAAGGGGGAACTCCTGCTCCAGCTCAGCAAATCAGGAAAGGAAACCTCGTCCTTCCAGAGTCTGGTCGGTGAGTCGCTAGGGGACGCAGCAGAGGTCCGCGCCCTCCAACAGCGAGTCATCGTTGAATGCAGCGACTTGGACGAGGTGACCACCAAGGAGGAGATAAGGGACGCCCTCATGTCCCAGGTCCAGTTGGCAAACGTGGCACTGGACGACATATCAATAAGGAGAGGGTACGGACAGACGCAGATTGCAACTGTCCGATTTCCGACAGAGGACGCCCGCAGGGCACTCAAAATAGGAGGACTGAAGGTCGGCTGGGTAAGAGGCAGACTTAGGGAAAGGGTCAGCGTCACCAAATGCTTCCGCTGCATGGAGCTCGGCCACATTGCCAGACAGTGTAGGAGCGATGTAGATCGTTCTAAGCTGTGCCAGGGATGCGGGAAAACTCATGAAAAAAAAAAAACACACACACACTTCCGCACACTTCTGCACACGCTTCCTGGCCGTCCCACTATGGTGGTTGCGCAGGCTTGGTTGATTCATATCCCAACTATCACCGATCTGGCTCTGAACCCTGGTGCTCATAAGGCCCAGGGTCAACCCTCGCATGGGCCTCACTCCACGGAAAGACACCCATGGGATCACCACGGTGACTACGTACTGCGGCCAGGAATAACGAACTCGAGTGGAGATTCTTTTTACATGGACAACACCCCTCACACACCAAACACACAGATAGAGAAGATGACTGAGGACGCAGTCTTTGGTAGGCGCAACGCCAGATCCCCACCACCGTCAGCACCTGCGAAAGCTCAGGGCTCGAGCATGTTCAAGCCCAGTCCGGATGGCAAAGAGAAGGACCGATCGCACTCTGACCCATTAGAGCTGCTAAAAAACCTGGGTACTCGGGTCAAGAGGATGAACGACAAGCGGCATGTGGACAACGTGATGAAAGATTTAGCCCTGAGAGTGGTAACCCTTCAGGCCCTGGTGGTCCACAATTTCGAGAAGCTGCACACCAGGACAATTGAGACCGCCACTACTGGTACCCAAACAGCTGCGAAGCCGCCGCACACCGGCTCAAAGAGGCTGCGCGAGTTGCCTCAAATGGCTGCTGAGCCCACAAAGAGGCAGAGAGGCACAAGCAAGCTTCGACCCAGCTCAAACCGCCGGCGCAGTCCCAGGATGAATTAACTCCCTCGGGTACAGTGGACCATGGTGCCACCCCAGCCGCTAAGAAACAGCTCAAGTGGCAGCAGGTGGGCCCTAGGGTAAGGAAAAAAAGGGAGCCCCGTGAGCGCGAGCCAAGGCCAGACGCGATAGTCATTCGACATCCTCCGTATGGTCACCAGGCGCCAGGATGGCAAGCTCCAGGAGGTAGGGGAAATTGTTAACAGAATCCGGAGGACGGCAAAGGGCGAGCTGCTGCTCGAGCTCAATGGCTCGATGGCTCAATGGCTCGAGCAAAAGCAACACAGCTAAGCTCAAGGAGGATATCAGCGCGGCACTGGGACTGCAGACGGGCATCAGGGCGGTGTCAGAAGAACTCTACGTGGAGGTCAGGGATCTCGACAGCCTGGTCGAGAAGGAGGACATCGCAGCAGCGATAGATGCATCGATAGACGCCCCCAGTGTGGACACCAGCGCCATTAAAAGCCTGAAGCCCTTGTTCGCTGGTACGCAACTGGCAGTTGTGTGCCTGCCGCCCGTGCAGGCAAGAGCCCTGCTCATGGTGGGGAAACTTAAAGTCGGATGGACAAGCTGTAGGATCCGGGAGCGGACAGCTCAAAGACGATGCTACAGGTGTCTGGAGTTTGGGCATCTAGCAATCAGGTGCAAGAGCGCGGTGGATCGCAACGGATGCTGCCTCAGATGCGGCGTGAACGGGCACAAGGCGGCAACCTGTCAAAGCGATCCGCGGTGTTTCATCTGCACCGCTAACAACAGCAATGAGACGAACCATTATGCGGGTAGCAGGAGATGCCCTGCAGCCAGGACTGCGCCCACCGTGCCGGCCAAATAATGAAGGTTATGTAGCTCAACCTCAACCACTGCGCTGCGGCTCAAGAACTGCTGAGCCAAACCATAAGAGAATTGGCAATTGATCTCGCCATCCTCAGCGAGCCATACCAAAGTAGAGAGTCCCCTGGGTTCATCTTGGATGCCACCAAAAAGGCCGCGATATGGTCATGCGGGGCCACGCCATTGCAGCTTTCCCTCTCAAGCGCTGCGGCTGGGTTTGTGCGCGCCAAGGTCGGAGGTGTGTGGATATACAGCGTCTACCTCGCCCCAAGCCTGACGCTCTCCGAGTTCGCAGGTACTCTAGACAACCTAGCGGCTGATGCTAGAGGACGTCACCCAGTAGCCATTGGAGGGGACTTCAACGCGTGGGCTGAGGAGTGAGGAACGAGGACATTGCCGCGCTACGCCGGGAATGCAACCAAGCTCGATGCTGCTACCAGCGCTCGCGCAGAAGCACTGCCTTTCCGCAATGGCAATCCACGTTTAGGGACTGCAGAAGGGCTCTCAAGGCGGCCATTAGGGATAGCAAGCGCCAGTGCTTCCTCAAGCTATGCGACTCTGCGGGGCAGGACCCATGGAGAAGGGCGTACAAGTTGGTGACGAACAAACTTTGCGCCAAGAGGCAGGCACCCCCATCGGACCCCGACACGACAAGATCCATCGTGGAGGAACTTTTTCCGTACAGGGCTGACCACATCGGGGATGTCCGTTGCCTCACACTGGAACCGCCCAGTCAGGCACACATCGAGAAGGTGTCACTCGAGGAAGTCGAACGCGCAGCCAGGAGCATCAGCCCGAACAAGGCTCCTGGGCCGGACTCTATCCCGAACAGAGCCCTCTTGCTCGCCCTCTCCACGCGTCCGGACATCTTTGCGAAGCTGCTCAATTAGTGCCTTCGTGAGGGAGTGTTCTCTGTGAGGTGGAAAATCCAGAAGCTAGTGCTTATTCCCAAGCCAGGCAAGCCGCCGGGGACAGCGTCGTCGTATAGGCCTATCTGCCTGATCGAAACCGCGGGTAAACTGCTTGAGAAGGTGGTTTGCGCGCGGCTGGAACGCTCCATCGCGGAGGCTGGCGACCTCTCACCGCACCAATACGGTGCGGCGGGAAAGAGTATTGCCTAGCAGTCACTCTAGACATAAAGAACGCGTTCAACACGGCGAGGTGGAGCTGCATCTTAAGAGCGCTGGAGAGATCCGGCACACCCAGGTACCTACAGCGGATGGTACAAAGCTACTTTGAGAGAAGGCTGCTTTTGTACGACACGCAGGCTGGCACGGAGAAATACGAGGTATCGGCAGGCGTCCCGCAGGGTTCAGTGCTTGGCCCCACTCTGTGGAACGCAATGTACGACGGCATCTTGCGACTCAGCCTCCCCCGCGGAGCACACATGGTGGTTTTGCAGACGATGTGGCTGTCCTAGTGGTGTCAAAAGACCTGTCCGTCGTGGAAACGACCTGCAACCAGACGATAGCGCGCATTCAACAGTGGCTGGACCTGGTCGGGCTCGATCTCGCAGGTAAGTGCCTGTTTTCCTATTCTTATTCGCTGTGATTCTTGTCGCCACCTGTTGGTTGCTGCCTTCTTTTTGTTTTTGGGCAAAATTGGCCAAGCACACCGCAAGTGGTGTTGAATAACGACTGAAGAACAGCTGACTGGAGGCACGGAGCTAAGTGCTGGAAAACGACAGCGTCTGGCCAATATAGGGCGCGGCCACAGCAACCGGAGTTGCCAGATCAACGGCCAGATCGGAGATGAGCGATCAGCGGGAACAAGCTGCGGCTTGCAGCACTCCGCTGACAAGCTCATTCGCCCGGGATGAGGAGAATCCCTTTCGCCGGAAAAATGCTCTGGCGCGATCGCCAAACCAGCCGGCGGAAGCAGTGAAGGAGCGCTCAAGTTCCTCTCCTCCAACGCTGCACGCCCCCAAGAGGAGCAAGCAGACCCGAAGGAGAGGGCCATGGCGCATTTGGCGAGCTTGGGCCAAAAGGCCAGAGAGTTGAGGAAGCTGATGGTGCTCCCAAAGGGGTCCATCACGAACCCAATGAGGGATCTGGTGGATGAGATCGAATATCTGCGGCGAGAGTTGGAATTGTGCTGGCAGGCGATCTCTGTGGCGCAGTCTGTAGCCAAGGTTACACAGCCGGAAGTGACGGGGTGAAGGTCGTAGCTAGGCAAAGGCCAACGCCAAAGCAGCAGCAACGACCAAGACCGCCACGCTTTCTCATATGCAGACATTCTAAGGAAGGTTAAGACAGAGCCAAGTCTTAAAAAGCTAGGCAATCGGTGCAAGGGGTGCGACGCACAGCAAAAGGAGAGCTGTTGCTGATGCTGGAAAAATCGGCGGATCCGAAAACCCACGAGATGCAGGCAGCAGTCAAGGAAGCGCTAGGAAGCACGGTTGAAGTAAGGAGTCTTACCGAAACTGTCATCTTGGAGGTAAGGGACATAGACGAAGTGTCCACCCAAGAGGAAGTCGTAGCGGAAATCAAAGCGCAGGCAGGGGTGGAAATCTGCGAGGCCGCAGCCATCTCCATCAAACCAGCCTATAGGAGCACGCAGACCCTGACTCTGAAAGTTCCACCGGCCATAGCAAAGCAACTCCTGGAGAAAGGAAGAATTCGCCTGGGGTGGGGGTATTGCAGAATACGACCCAAGTCAACTCCCAGAAGATGCTACAAGTGCATGGAGTTCATCCACATCGCGCCTAATTGTAAGAGCAGCCAAGACTTCACGAAGTGCTGCTACAATTGCGCAGGAGCCGACCACCAGGCCAAAGATTACAAAGTCGAACCAAGTTGCATTCTTTGCAAGCGCCACCGGGGGAAGGACCCGAAGCACCAAACGACGAGTTCGAGGGGCCCGCAGTACCAAAAGGCGATGCAGCAAATGAAGAATAGATGAAAACCATCCAACTAAACCTCAACCACTGCGAGATGGCACAGCAGCTGCTGGACCAGACCATAAGGGAGCACCGTATTGATGTAGCAGTCTAAGCGAGCAATACCGGAAATGCAATTCGGGAGAGTGGATTGCTGACTCGAGCAAGAAGGCAGCGATATGGAGCTGTGGGAGTCCGACACAGCAACTACTGCAAACACACGTCGCAGACGGATTCGCCTGGGCCCGGATAAATGGAGTGCACATATACAGCTGCACCTGCCCCCGAGCCTCAGCCTACAGCAGGCGACGCAGGCACTGGAAAGGATTGCTGAAGATGCGCGGGAGAAACACCCTACGCTCATAGCCGGCGATTTTAACGCTTGGGCGACGGAGTGGGGATGCCCGAGAACGAACCCAAGGGGACAGGCGCTCTTAGAATGCTTTGCGACGTTGGATGTCGTACTGCTCAACCCAGACACACAGCAGACGTTCGGCAGAGCTGGAACGGGGTCTATAATAGACCTTACGTTCGTGAGCAGCAGCCTCAGCCGCAGTACAACGTGGGAAGTTAGTGGCCACCGGGAGTGACCACCAAGCCCTCATATGTGAAATCCAGGAAGCGGGCGCACCTAACCCGTTCATTGGCAAGCAGATCGGTTATAAGACCGAAACGCTAGAGCCGGATATGGTCCGGGCCATGTTTGAGGACTACGAGACCAACGGTACGGCTGAAGAAAGAGCAAGCCAACTGGCCATACATACCCTGGAAGCATGTGATGCCTCCATGCTAAGGAAAAGAAGAAGCCTGAACAACCGCAGGCCAACGTATTGGTGCAATAGGTAGCGCCAGGCAGGAGTGCCAGCGGAAAAGACGAATATACCAGCGTTCGAGAGGTTCCCCGGAATTCGAGAGGCTCCAAGGAGAATATAAGGAAAGCAGACGCTGCTTGAAGAGGCAGATCAAGGATGCCAAGCGCAAATGCTTCGAAAAGCTCTGCGATGACGCAGATGCGAACGCATACAGGCTGGTAATGAAGAGACTGCGAATGTTCAGTCCCCCGCCGCCAATGTGTGCAGATCTGCTGGTTAACATAGTAGAAACCCTATTTCCAGAGAAAGTGCAGCCCAGAGGGTGATGGATAGAATTCCGCCACCTGAAATAGAAGCCACCACGGGAGCAGAAGTCCTCGAAGCTCTACAACGGATCAAGAACGGCAAAGCACCAGGACCTAATGGGGTCCCAAATACCGTTCTCCGCACGGCTATTGAGACCAATCCACAAATGTACGTGGATTTATTCAATGCGTGCATGTCCGAAGGGATTTCCCCAGACCATGGAAGCTACAGCGGCTAGTCCTCTTACCCAAGGGGAACAAGCCGACCGAGGAGCCATCATCCTATAGACCACTCTGCATGCTCGACACAGTGGGTAAGATCCTCGAGCGCATAATCCACACCAGGCTGGAGAAGGCAGTAACGCGTCAGCTCTCACCGAGACAGCACGGGTTTCGCAAAGGCAGGTCCACGGTGGACGCAATCGGCGAGGTATGTGAGATAGCAACTTGATGGCACCCGATGGATGTACGGGACCAAAGAGTATTGCATAGTGGCAACACTCGATGTCCAAAATGCATTCAACTCTGCCAATTGGGATCACATAATAGAAGAATTGAGAAACTTTCAAGTACCGCCGTATCTGCAGAATATCATCGCGGACTACCTTAGAGACCGAGTGCTCATATGTATATGAGACGGATAAGGGGACACGTGAGCACCAAATCACTGGAGGAGTTCCCCAAGGATCGGTCCTCGGCCCGCTGCTGTGGAACATCATGTATGATGGAATCCTCAAGATGGATATGCCAATAGGCGCCACGGTGATAGGCTTTGCCGACGACATAGCAATAGTCGTAGTGGCAAAACAGAAAGAAGCGGCGGAAGAAATCTGCAACGACGCGGTAGAGAGAGCCAGAACATGGCTATCAGGGAGGGATCTCTCATTAGCCACCCACAAAACGGAGGCGGTGCTCATAAGCAGCAGGAAAGTAGTGGAGACGGCCACGATACGAGTTGGAGACTGCACTATTAGCTCCAGTCCAAGCCTGAAGTACCTGGGGGTCATGATTGACCACAGACTCAGCTTCAAGCATCACATGGCGTATGCAAGCAGCAAAGCAGGAAAGACGACAGTGGTCCTATCCCGCATCATGGCCAACACCGGAGGCCCGAAACAGCCAAGGCGAAAGCTACTAGCGAGCGTAGTTGGCTCAACGCTAATGTACGCTGCACCAATATGGGTTGATGCAATGAAGCATAAAACATATGGCCGAGAATGCAACGCAGTCCAGAGGCTGTGTGCCCCTAGGCGAGCTTAGAAGGGCTTGTTTCAGAGCGCAACGGCGAGCCCAAAGAGTGAGAGGCCGGTACGCCTTCGAAACCAGGCAAGCAGGAAGTGAAACAAGTGCGGACGAGTTTTCCTAGTGCTCCCGCGCGGTAGTTTATTTAGCCAAAAGCCTGTAGAAAAAAACGCGAAAATTGTGAATAATCGGACCCACACGTGTGGCCGGTACATACCGTGGAGGTCTTCAAGGCATGCGAAGCTGCGATACTTCGCACTCGGAAAAAAAATTATTACGCCGAAAACTACCGTGCCAATTTGGAAAGATGCTGGTCTGGATGAGGAAGCATTCTCGGAAATCTTCAATCAACCAGACTGGTCTCAGGGATCGGCGGAGGAGAGATCGGCCGCCCCACGGTGGAACGAAGAGATAAGTGGTCTTAGGAAGGCCTGTCTGCAAGCCAGAAGACGCTCCCAAAGGGCCAGGGGGCGCCCAGACTTCCAAGCCATGCTAGACATTCTAGAGTGGGTAATGGAAAGACACCGGTGCCCGACGGAGTTCCAAACAGAGCTTTTAAACTTGCGATCGCCGTGGATTCCACCCCGTTCATGGATACGTACACGCAATGCCTAGTGGATGGATGCGTGTATGAAGTAATACTTAGCGGTGATCCCGCATGGAATGAGATATGTAAATGTGCGTGGTAAGTTTAGCTGGGAAGCCCCGAAGAGGTAGCCCAGTTCGTTGACTGGTACGGGCTGGTCACGTATCTTCGAGATTCTCACCCACCGTGGCGTATCCATAAAAAAAAATCCACACACATATACACTCACACCCACATAGTTGGCACTATAGCACGCTGGCAACGGCGATGGGACCAAGCCGAGAATGGAAGATGGACGAGACGGCTAATCCCCCAGCTGAGACCATGGATGCAGCGGAAGAGAGGCCAGATTGACCACTACCTCGGCCAACTGCTAACGGGGCATGGCTGCTTCAAGCAATACCTATACCGCTTCAAGCACGCCGATGACCCGTACTGCAGCTACTGCGGGCCAGGAGTAGATGAAGGCGCGGAGCACGTCTTCTTTTCCTGTCCCCGCTTTCGTCGGGAACGAGAGATGCTAGGAGAGGCGAGCCCAGGAGTAAGCGCAGACACCCTCACCGAGCGGATGGTAGCCGACGAGCAGACGTGGCACGCGGCTGCCAATATGGAGCCAAGCTTCATAAGGGAGCTGCGTAGGCTGGAGCGATGCCGAACCAACTAGAGCCATAGAAGACACCAAGCTCCGCACCGCGAAGTAATGCCTAGCGGCAGTCCCTCGGGAGCGGACCTACCCTCAAAATTCCCATTCCAAAAACCCATTCCTCCCCACCACCCACTATTGTTAATATTGTTTTCACAATAAAAAAAAAATTAAAAAAAAAACACCCACATGAGTTAACCAATACGGCTTCAGGAGAGGGAAGTCAACGGTGGCAGTGGAGGGAACTCGATGGAAGGGCGGCAAGAAGGAATACTGCCTGATTGTCACCATAGACATCAAGAACGCCTTTAACTCTGTAAAGTAGGAGTGCATTTTGGACTCACTGAACCGGCGCGGTGTACCCCAATACCTACAGGCAATCGTTCGGAGCTACTTCGAGGGGAGACTGCTGGAATACAATACGGCGGCCGGCGTGCAGTCTCACTGCATAACGGCAGGCGTTCCGCAAGGATCCGCGATGGGTCCTCTTCTATGGAACATTGCCTACGATGGTGTCATGAAGCTAGCACTCCCAGGCGGATGTCAGCTAACCTGCTATGCAGATGACGTCGCCCTGTCGTTGGTAGCTAAGCACCTGGACGTCGCCGAAGCAAATTGCGACACCTCAATCCAGCTTATTGCAGACTGCGGGACTAGAACTGAAGCAGTACTGGTGAGCACCCGTTCGACGGTGGAGACCGCTCGCATCAGGGTTGGCGACCAGAGATTATCGTCGAAACGAGCCATTCGGTATCTGGGCGTGATGATCGACACCAGGCTCAGTTTCCGAGAACACCTCAGCTACGTTCTGGAGAAAGCAGCAAATACGAGTCGGGCGCTGTTCCGAATGCTATGCAGCAGACATATGGGCGGATGGCATTAAAGTCGCCAGCTACGCTAGGGGCGTAAAAGCCACTCACCTCCTTTGTGCGCTTCGAATCTGTTGGGGTTTTCGGACTTTATCCGACGACGCTGCCTTAGTCATCGCGGAAGTCCTACCTGTCGACCTTCTGGTGCTTGAGGAGAGGACTGTGGCCGAAGCCACCCGGGCCAGCGCGGCAAAGAGAGTCGCGCGTAAGCAGGCCCGTGAAGAAAGCCTCAGAGTATGGCAAAGCCAATGGGATGTCTGTGGTAACGGCCGGTGGACCCCGGATGTCCGATTTTGGATCGGCAGGCGGCACGGAGCAGTTAATTTCTACACCACACAGCTCCTGAGCGGACACGGCTGCTTCGGGCATTAACTTTGGAGGTTCGGTCATGAGAACTCGCCGAACTGCTCGTGGTGTGGCGATGCCATTAAAGACGCTGAGCACATCATTTTCCAATATGGGCGGCTCGCGCATATCCAGGAGGAGTTGAGGCGAGCCGCCGGCAGGCAGCTCACGCCGAACAACATGATCGAGGCGATTGTGGAAGATCCCATGGTATGATCGGCATGGAGCAACTTTGCAGCCGACGCTATGAAGGAACTGCGTAGGTGCGAGCGTCGAAGGAATGAGAGTGGCTAGGAGGAACCATGGTCCCTGCGAAGCAGTGCTTTGCGGCCGTACCGGACCTTCCTGCCGTTCTCCCCAACTCAACTCAGCTCCCTATCTAGCACAGCTTATTATTACCAATCATCTATAGTTAAATCCTAGGCATATACAATTTCATTAATGAAAGAGTTATTATAAACAAAAAAAAAATAAAAAAACACCCACATGAGTTCTCCTTTCTTGTTCTTTCGCAGCACTCGATATTTTTGTTGCTCTAATTGTAACTTTTTATACCCGGTACTCGAAGAGTATATTAGAATTGTGGTGAAAATGGATGTGTGTAACGTTCAGAAGGAATCATTTCCGACCCCATAAAGTAGATATATTCTTGATGAGCATCAATAGCCGAGTCGATTGAGTCCTGTCTGTCTGTCCGTCTGTCTGTCCGTCTGTCCGTCCGTCCGTCTGTCCGTCCCTATCAGCGCCTAGTGCTCAAAGACTATAAGAGCTAGAGCAACGACATTTTTATATCCGGACTTCTGTGATATGTCACTGTTACGAAAATGTTTCAAAACTTTGCCCCGCCCACTTCCGCCCCCTCAAAAGGCGAAAATCTGTGGCATCCACAATTTGAAAGATACGAGAAAACTGAAAGCGCAGAAAATAGCTAGCCATAAAAGGTTAAGATTTCGCAGCCACCTAAATAAATAAACGATAATATGCTCTAAATATAAATATGTAACATGCACTACTGACCTAAATAAATATTCAACGGACAGCTGCATGAATTTGTGTACATACACTGCTAAGATATTTACAGCACTATCATTGAACACAGTCTGGATGACCTGCTTGTGGTCAAATCTCACACCATCTGCATGATAACCATTGTGACCGTCATAAATCTGACCCTTGGAATATTCCACTGTTGGATTTACTACAAATCTTGCTTAGTCCTAAATATATATAACAAATTTCCTAGCAATATTATACTCAGAACTAATTAAACATACCTAATATCCTATGTAAAAAATTATGCTCATAGAACTTGTATATAAATCTCGCATTTTACCAAATAAAATCAGTACGAAAGAAACCTCTGACGTATTCACATCTCCGAAGCCCAATTTGTTCAAGTACCGATTGCGGCGACCATTTGTTACTGGTACATGAACCGGTAGCATACAAATTTACATTTTCAGCATACGATTGTCATATTGACAATCACCACAGAATCAAGTGAATCTACATCAAGAGATTCACTTGATTTGTTCATTTGGTGACCCCCGACTTTTGGACACTTAACCGTTCATCTGGATTGTTGTTCCCGATTTGGAACTTGGATTTAGTTGGAAAATACTACATAATTGGTCAACTTGGCGACCAATTTACATACATACAACAACACTCACAGTTGTGATTTAAAACCTTCGGTGAAGGAAAACGTAATTGGAGTTATTTGGATCTAACTCAACCATCACAGTCAACTTGGCGACTAAGGTTGAATTGGAAATAAGAATTCCAGTGTCATAAATATTTATTGAGATACTTTGACCATCTTCGTGGTTGTGAGTAGAGGCACAACCAGTCATAGTGACAAACAAATTACCTCCATCGGGTCAAAGTATTAAAATAAATAAAATAAAATGGCATCATCAAGCATTAATGTTATGCTAGACAGGCAGCTTGCCACAGGCGAAGAGATTCAGAGCCTGGTACGAAATTATAAAAAGGATTCTGCTGAAAGGAAGCAGAAACCAGAATATTTTAAATCCCGCATTGAGAATCTATCAAAGCTCTGGGACGCATTTTCAAAGGAGGAATGTAACATAAAAAAAATAACTCAAAACTCAAAAATTGAGCACAGTTATTTCTCTAACGAATATTTCAAACACACAAAAGAGTTGGTCGTCAGATATAAAGACGAATTTACAAAGCAGTTAGCTGCACTAGAAATGGATATAGATACAGGATCCATTACATCTATGGAGAGTGAGCCTGAAATAGAGCCCATGATCCGAGAACAAAAGGTGCTGCTTGAAAGTCTAGAGCGCATCATGAACAGAATGACGAATGAGACGCGAAAGGACTGCAAACCAATAATAATCAAATATTGGGATGAGATTAGAGCGATCCACGTTCAAGTTTATAAAAAATGCATTGATCCTGTGAAAATGGGATATAACATTAACAATTACATTGCAGCTGAAGATGCAGTATTAACAGTCCAAACAATGACTGAAGCAAACGCTGTTCAAAAAATTATCGCTGCTCCACATATGCATAATGCATGACCCCTGCCTAAGGTTGCTATCCCTAAATTTGATGGTGACTACTTAAAATGGCAACAATTTCATGACATTTTTAAACAAATGATTCATGAAGCATCGGTGATCGGTAATCGGTCATTCAGAAGATGTGGTATTTAAAAACCAATGTTACGGGAGAAGCGGAAAATTTAATACGCCACCTTTCGCTAACAGAAAGTAATTACACAACGGCATGGAACATGCTTCAAGAGCGTTTCAGCAACAAAAGAGTGCTTAGTAACGCATTAATTCAAAAATTATTGGATCAACCAAGCACTTCCAATGATGCAAAGTCCATTAAGGCTTTGCACGATAATGTAAAGGAAACATTATCAGCACTCAATAACATATATATAGAGACAGCTGGATGGGATCCGATTCTTCTATGTGTTTTGACAAAAAAGTTAGATCGTCAGACTCACACTTTGTATGAACAATCCATACAAAGTACAAAGAAATTACAGCCTTTGAGCGAATTAATGAAATTTCTCGAACAAAGGTTCCTTACCTTGGAAGCCATTGGATGGGAAAAAACAAAGAAACCCATCACATGCGCCTCAGCAGGAACTGAAAGTCAGTATGTCTGCTATTTTTGTGAAAAGCCAAATCACGCTATTTACAAATGCACGCAGTTTTTAAAAAAAACTGTCGCAGAGAGGTTAAATTGGGTTCAAAAGAACCAACTTTGCGTCAAATGTTTCAAACGCGATCACACTGCAAAGAATTGCCAAAGAAGAGATTGTGTTAAGTGCAATAAAGGACACAACACTCTACTACATTTGGAAATCAAGTCTGAAGCCAAAACTGAAGCATCATCAAATAGTAGTCAAAACACTTATGTATTACTAGCTACTGCTCTTGTTACAATAAAAGGCAACAATGGACAAATGGGTGAATTTAGAGCCCTACTTGATTCAGGCTCTCAAGTCAATGTGATTTCTGAAAGAGCATTGAAAATATTAGATCTGAAAGTCACAAAATCAGAACTACAAACAAATGGAATTGGCGGACGAACACAAAAGTCAAAAGCAAGAGTCAATGTTATGCTTACTTCACAAGATAACAAGTTTAATACAAGACTAGAAGCAATAGTATTGACACACATAGTGTCAGATCAACCAGCACAGTCAATTGATACGTCTCGTTGGAAGCTTCCGAAAAATATCACTTTGGCGGATCCCAACTTTGACAAGACTGGAAGAATAGACATACTATTGGGAGCAGAACATTACTTCGAAATCATGCAAGACAAGCATGTATCAATTGGAAAAGGATTGTCCAGGCTACAGGAAACGAAACTAGGCTGGATAGTGGCTGGCAAGCTAAGACAGGAGTCAAAGAGCCAAAGCACGTGTGCAGTTTTGACTGAGGAGGACAAGGTGGATCAGCAAATCTCCAAGTTTTGGGAATTGGATTCATTCCCGAGCAACACACCATGCTCATCCCCTCTAGAGAAGCGATGTGAGCAATATTTTGTTCAAAATATTCAAATGGCATGTGACAAGAAATTCATTGTCAGACTCCCATTTTTGGAAGATGCTTCTTCCCTAGGGGAGAGCCGTGATTTGGCTACACGTCGACTTTTTTGTCTGGAAAAACGACTGTCACGAGATCCGGAAACCAAGGCAAGCTATGTGCAATTCATGAAAGAATATGAGGCACTTGGGCATATGAAGGAAATGCACACTAAGGAAATAGCACGATCACGTTATTTTATTCCACATCACTGTGTGATGAAACCTGACAGCTCTACAACAAAATTGAGAGTTGTCTTTGATGCTTCTGCTGTTACGTCGTCCGGCAAATCACTCAACGATTTGATGCATAAAGGTCCGACTGTGCAAAGTTCGATATTTTCAATATTGCTTCGATTCCGGATGCACAAATATGTATTTACGGCAGACATCGAAAAAATGTATCGTCAGATCTGGGTCAATCCTGAGGACCAGTACTATCAAACAATTGTATGGCGAAATGATCCATCAGAAGATCTGAGATATTAAAGACTCAAAACTGTAACATATGGAACTAAGGCAGCTCCATATTTAGCCACAAAATGCCTACAATATCTTGCTCAAAAGGGCAAGAGAGAATACCCGGCTGGAGCTGATGCACTAGAAAAGGATTTCTATGTGGATGATTGCTTAACAGGAGCAGATTCCATACCACAGGCCCTCCAGAAACAGAAGGAACTTAACCAACTCCTACAAAATTCTGGATTTAAGCTGAGAAAATGGTGCACAAACAACGTGCACATACTACAGAACATTCCGAAGGAAGACATGATTCCAAATGTACAACTGGAGGATACCACTTATGAAGACTGCAGCGTGAAGACCCTGGGAATAACGTGGATGCCTAAATCCGACCATTTCTGTGGAAAAACGGAGATTGCCACTAAGGAAACAATATCCAGAAGAGATGTCGTATCCGAAATTTTTAGGATCTTCGATCCGCTTGGATTGTTTTCACCTGTTGTGATGAAAGCAAAAATCTTTATGCAGCATCTCACAAAGGAAGGTTTTGACTACAAAGAAGCGCTTCCAGTTCATCTCCAGGAGGAATGGAAAAGGTACAGGGAGGAGTTAAAATTATTAAACTCCATACAAGTACCACGTCATATATTCCAAGGACAGATTCCGATATCATCGGAGATACATACCTTTGTTGACGCATCGGAGAAAGCATTTGGAGCTGCAGTATATATCCGAGCAATACATAAGGATAAGCGGGCAACGATTCAATTGCTATGTGCCAAATCACATTTAGCGCCCATCAATGCATTAACATTACCCCGTTTGGAACTAAAAGCGGCGGTGTTAGGTGCTCAATTGACAGCAAAAGTAAAGGAAGAGTTATCAATGGAAGATGCATCAACCTTCTTTTGGTCTGACTCAAGGATCGTATTATCATGGATTAACTGCTCGTCATCCATCCGAGACAAATTCGTAGCTACAAGAATAGCTACGATTCAAGAATTGACGATACAAAGACAGTGGAGGCATGTCTCATCCGAAAATAATGCAGCAGATGTACTCTCCAGAGGAATGACGGCGACGAAGTTCATAAAACATAGCATGTGGTTTTATGGACCATTATTTTTACACGGCCCAACATCTACATGGCCACCACCATTTGTGGCTACAAAAGAGGAGTTGATCAGTGCAAATCCCCAAAAGATTGGTCAGTCATCAATTATGACTATCACTCAGGAGGATGACCTAAACTACAAAATAAAGCACAACAACTCATACAACAAGCTATTGAGAATAGTAGCTTACATGATGCGTTTTCGAGGAAAGAAAACGCACACAAGCAAGACTGTCCAAGTCAATGAGATGAAAGAAGCTCAGAAAATTGTCATTCGTTACATACAACAGAATGACTTCAAAGAAGACATACGTCACCTAACAAAACATAAGGAAACACAAAAGGGAAGTTCGATTAACTCTCTAACACCATTCATGGATCAGGAGGGAATCTTACGAGTAGGTGGTCGACTGGAAGCGGCAAACATTTCATTTGACGCCAAACACCCAATGCTCCTGCCCTACAACGATCCAATTGTGAAGTTGATCCTTGGTAAGATACACAAGGAAAACATGCATTGCGGCCCACAGGCATTGCTGACAGCATCACGACAACAGTACTGGATACTGAAAGGAAAAAACATGGCCAGAAGTATTGTGCAGAACTGCGTGAAATGCACTAGAGCCAAGCCTAAACTACTAGAACAAATCATGGGAAATCTGCCACCTCTTCGAGTCACCCAAGCACGGCCATTCCTCAATTCTGGTGTTGACTACTGTGGACCATTCAAAATCCACTATAAAATTCGAGGAAAGAAGCCTAATACAGCGTACATAGCTATATTTTGTTGTTTCGCGACTAAAGCAGTACATCTGGAGCTTGTCAGTGATCTCACCACAGAAGCATTTTTAGCGGCACTTCGGCGGTTCATCTCTCGTCGAGGAAAATGTCAAGTGCTCCATTGCGACAATGCTACGAATTTCGTAGGAGCCAGGAACAAACTTCAAGAATTAGAAGAAGCCATATTCTCGGAAAAGGCAAAAGAACATATTGTACAAGAGTGCAACAACAAAGGGGTACAGTTTAAATTTATACCTCCTCGCGCACCACACTTCGGCGGCTTATGGGAAGCTGCAGTAAAATCTGCCAAACATCTCCTCTTAAAAAATGTGACGACGGCAAATCTAACTTATGAGGAGTTAGAAACGGTTATAGTCGAAATAGAGGCCATACTAAACTCTCGACCATTAACACCGATATCTGACAACCCAAACGACGTAACAGCACTAACGCCAGGGCATTTCCTGATAGGAGAGCCGTTAACCGCACAAGCTGACAGTGAGCCATCCCAGCAGCCAAAGACGCTAGGAAATCGATGGCAAGCAGTGTCAAAGTTGAAGCACTCATTCTGGACACAATGGTCCAATGAATATCTTCAGCAGTTGCAACAGCGTCAAAAGTGGAGGAAGTCTTCGGCTAACATTAAGGAAGGAACATCCAACATCCGATAGATGATCCATCAGAAAACGAAGAATCATCCGAGGACAGACAGCCTAGGAAAAGGACACAGCCGAATAAATTGTCGTTAACCATGACAATGTTTGTAATGTTGTTGCTGGTACCGTTAGCGATGGCACAGTCAATCAACATAACCCAGTTTGGATCAAAACCGGGTATATACTTTGAAAGAGTAGGAACCAGCCAACTTGCGACAACTGATTGGACCATCATTGTCTATTACAATTTAAGGCCCTATTGGAAAGACATGAACACATTCACCATGGGGACTACAAAAATTGGACATCTATGCACACAACTTCAACTAGTAGACGCATGCACCAGTATGTATCAGCACTTCAAACATATAGAAGAGGACCTGCAAGCTGAAAATACACTAATAGCAAGAACACGAAGGCAAAGGGCACCGCTGGACATCATTGGAAACATCGCAAGCAGTCTATTTGGCGTATTAGATTCAACATATGCCCGAGAAATGTCGGAAACTATAGCAAAGGTTAAGGATAACGAAGATCACCTATTAACCTTGCTTAAAAATCAAACATCATTGATTGACTCTACAATCAATGTGATAAATTGTTTGCAATATAATACCTCACGACAAACACACTAGCCACTGCAGTGAGTTCTGTTGACAATGCACTAGCCACTGCAGTGAGTTCTGCTGACAATGCACTCTTTCCGCAGAGTGCAAAGACAGCGGAGGCATTTGCTGACCATCAAAATGTCGCAATTGCCCACCAGACACCAAAATTATCCATAATACACAAACATATATTTTAAAGACTCAGCACTTTTGTACCTATAAATAAGAATCATTTTTGTAAATAAAATCAGTATCAGAAACAGTACCACAACTGCCTGTCACTCATCTTCCATCGCAATCAACAGAGGCTGTCGCTGTGTCTTCAGATCCTCACTTTGCGCACCGTAGGATACCCTCTCCGCAGTCCAACTGGTTCAAGTTCTAGTTGCGACGCCCAAACTGTAGACGGTTTATGTACCGTATGCAACCCAGCTTCCTACACACATACACAGATAAACAAAATCCATGAAGCAGAAGAAGAGCGAGTCGCTCCAGCAGGTGCCGCAGCCAGAGCCAGAAGAGGAAGTTGCGAGGCATGCCGTGCGGTGGAGAAAGACATGGTGGCTTTCATGAGGCAGACGCGGAGTGGCTTTAAGGAGCTGACCGTTGGTTTCAAAAACCAATACGATCGGCTCCTAGCCATGGAGGCTCAGTTTAGCGGTTTAAAACTGCTGAATGAGTCTCCGAGGCGTAAAAAGGTCACTCCGCGGGACCTGCAAGTGCCAACCGTCACTCAGCCGTGCGCCGCCGAAAAACTGACTCCGACCACTCCAAGTGTGCAGCAGTTGATCTCGTTTTCCACTCCAAGGGCAACGACAGCTGCTGGCGATGCAGATTCGGTAGCCGAATTCATCGCCTCGGAGAATGTGCAGCCAAGTACGTCTGCAGCGTCCGTGTCCGTGGTGTCCGCAAGTTCACTAGTTGTCCCGTCTATCCCGATCCCACCAGTAAATAGACGTTCCGGACCTCCGGATATTGCCACCACAGGTACTAGACCTGTGGTGACTAAACCACTGGTGGGAGTCCCACCAAAACGACAAGTTTTTGTTTCACGGCTGGCCCCTGACCTCACATCTAATGATGTAATTGCTTTCATTCAAAGCAAAATAAAAGCCGTGGGTTTAAAGGTGGAGAAATTTAACTTCTCTTATGCCAGGGAGATAGCGTCGTTTAAGATAAGCATCTCCCCAACTCAATTTGACACCATTTGCTCCACCAAATTTTGGCCGGAGCATTTGGTGGTGAAGGAGTTTAAGGCTAAGAAGAAGAATAGGCCCCCCATATCGCTTTCATATCATGTGAAAAATTCCTTGGGTCGATTGCTTGATCTATGCTTTGTATCGGATCCGACCATAGTGTTGTTAACCCGAGCCCTTCCGCTCACTATACCTGAAGACGCCTACCACCCTACTTTCGAGGTGTCGCTAGACATAGGACCAACTGTATTGGATCGGTCGAGTAGACTACCTGAACGTGTCCGCTGCTTTCGTAAAGCCGAGTTTGCGAAGCTTAATAACCTAATTAGGGATTTTGATTGGTCCGCTTTGTACTTGTGCACTGATGTCACAAAAGGCACAAACATTTTTTAAAATGCTCTTGGCACATTTTTTGATTCTTGTGTCCCGCTTTCTTGTCCGATTAGATCTGGAAAACCCCCTTGGTTTACCAACGAGTTATCCAGTCTAAAAAACTTAAAATCAAGACTTTATAAAAATATATACTCATACGGATTACCGAGGTCGAACGGCATTTTCAGTCCCTTGTTAAATGAATATTCCCTACTTCAAGATCTTCGACTAGTTAAGCCGGTGTTTTCACCGGGTCCAGACGGAGTTCCAGGTTGTGTACTCAGGTACTGCGCCGAGGCTCTGTGTGGACCATTGCTTAAACTATTCACCCTGTCCATTGATTCCTCTTGCTTCCCCCCAATCTGGAAGGAATCGTTTATAATTCCTCTCCATAAAAAAGGTAGCAAGTCTGATGCAACAAATTATAGAGGTATAGCAAAGTTATCCGCTATTCCCAAATTGTTTGAGAAGGTTTTAACTCCGCACTTGCAACATCTCTGCAAGTCACTTATATCTCCAACTCAGCATGGATTTATAAGGCGGCGATCAACCACCACGAACTTGTTAGAGTTTACCTCTTTCATTATTAAAGGCTTTCAAGGTAACTTACAGACGGATGTTATTTACACCGACTTTAGTAAAGCATTCGACTCTGTAAACCATTCCCTTTTAGCACATAAACTTGACCTTTTAGGGTTTCCGCCCAACCTCCAGAGATGGATTTCTAGCTATCTTTGTTCTAGGTCTCAAAGAGTCCTCTTCAAAAACTCCCTCTCTTTACCAGTAAAGGTTTCTTCGGGAGTACCACAGGGCAGCCACAGGTTGGCTCCCTACACCCTATTTGGTGTTTCTCTTGAGAGAATTACCCTGGTGGATGATCTATGTAGGTGTTATGTTAGACCCCAAGTTAAAGTTTTCCGAACACATTTCTACCATGGTAAATAAGGCCATGGGCGTGCTCTCCACAATCCTCCACTAATTCTCTTCCTCTTATTAAATTACTAATCCTTACACACCTTTCTAGTAATTAGTAATTGTAGTGGTATTTGTATTTTGTATTTTATTGCATGCTTAATTTCTTAATAAGTTTAGTGCTAATTTTCCTCGAATGTTAGTCTAATATCTATCTTTCTTGCATTCTCGCGTTTGGTTCGGTTACGCACCGCGCGTCATGCGGCAGCGCCCCTCGGTCGGTTGGGCGGGAGGAGGGCTGCGTTTTGCCTGGGATCCGCGCGTAACAGCCTTCTGCTGGTGTCACACGGGCCACTTGACGGTGCAGTAATTGCATCGCCTCATGATAGATGCAATCATTGCATGTCAACGTCCAATAACTGGGCGTTTTCAAACATTTCCGATAGCAGGGCCACCGCGCGCACCTTTGAGACTATCTATAGTTATCATAGTGGAATTTTAGTAAATGTTAGATAGGCAGAAGACTACATTTTTTTGGTAATCAGGCATTAGTGTAAATATTTAATATTTTGTATTCGGCTCTGAACTCCCGACCCTTACATGGCCTCCCTGCTTGCATAGACAACCATGGGATCATAACGCGACTGTACAACAAACAAGGACAACGGCTTACGAGTTGGGACCCAACAAAATGAGTAAAAATAACACACCCATAACGACGAACGAATCAGAAGGCTTCAATAAAAGCAAAAAAATGGCGAGAACGCCAACTGGCGAGCGGACTGACGCTCCGTTGCCGGCCCACGCTGGCCCGGAGCAGAACCAAAAAGCTCAGGGCTGCACAGCGCTGCGCGATCTAGGACGAGAGATCACACAGCTCGTGGAGATGCTCGAGGATGGCAAGAGGCGATCCATACACCAACCCATGCGGGACTCGATCGAGAGTATAAGGGTGCTGTATGAGCTGGTTGCTATCCAGCTGCACGATGAAGGAGCTAAGGCGGTGATCAGGACCCACCAGTCTTCTCAAACGTCACCGATTTTAAGACCTCTCCCGGAGCCTAAGAGGAAACAGGCTGCAGGTGCACCAACACCCCGGACAAAGAGGACCAAGGCAACGGTCGTGGTCCAGACCACACCGGGAGTAGCAGTCGAAAAGGACGCCCACGCTGAAAGGAAGAGAAAGGAGCCGGAGGAGACCCCATTCCTGACAGTGTCCAACCGACGCAGAAGGAAGAGGCCGCAAAAGCCAACTGGAGCGCTCGCGGACAAGACGCGACCAGATGCCATCGTCATTGCCACCAAAGGCGAAAAGACCTATGCTGAGATACTGCGCAAGGTGAGGACGGACGAAACCCTGCGTGGACTCGGTGATGCGGTCGCCAGGATCAGGAGGACCCAAAAGGGAGAGCTACTGCTACAGCTCAACAAGTCGGGAGAGGAGACGGAGACGTTTAAAAGTCTGGTAGCCAATACGCTGAAGGAGCAGGCGGAGGTCCGCAGCCTGTCGCACCGTGTGACCGTATAGTGCAAGGAACTGGACGAGATAACCACCACGGAGGATATATGCAAAGCTCTGAGAAGCCATGTTGAATTGGCGGAGTTGTCTACGGATGATATCCAGCTGCGAAAGGCATACGGGGGAACACAGACGGCCATAATCAGGCTGCCAGCGGAGAGCGGCCAGAAGGCTCTGACAGTTGGAGTGTTAAAGGTAGGTTCGGTAAGATGTAGACTGCGTGAGCGTATTAGTGTCACCGAATGCTTTAGATGCCCCGAAATTGGGCACATGGCACGGCAGTGCAGTAGCGAAGTGGACAGATCTAAGCTGCTGCAAAGGACTGCTGCCTAGAACCACAGTGCATGCTCTGCAAGGAAAAGAGCGCAGACTGGAAGCTCGTGGCCGGCAGCTGTAGATGCCCCCTGAGTAACAGATCAGCATGAGATTCACTCAGCTGAACTTAAATCACTGCGAAGCTACTCAGTCTCTCTAGAGAAAAGCAGTCAGGGAGAGGAAGACGGCAATCGTGCTCATCTGCGAGCCTTTTAAGGCGAAACCGAGAGGCGGTTGGATCAGCAGCAGATGCGGGAAGCCATCTCCACCGTACAAAAGAGGCACATGTCTGCTCGAGGAATTTGCATCCTTGGATGTAATATTTGCGAATGACGGCAGGAAGTTAACCTACTTCAAGGCGGGACGAGGGTCCATTAGCGACCTAACCTTCATGAGCGTCTCCCTCTGTAGGGGATCTACGTGGAGAGTAAGCGAGGAGTTTACGTTAGCGACCACCAGGCGATCTATTTGGAAGGCGGAGAAAAAATGAAATGACGAGCCAAGACTACTGGACCTAAATGGAAGGATGACCACCTGGATGTGGAAACCTTCAAGGAGTTCCTGCGCAACGCCATCTGGAGCCCAGCGCGGGAAACGGCAAAGAGCCTGGCCCAGAAACTGGCAAAGCTCATGGAGTTGGTGTGCGATGTCGCCATGCCAAGAAGGAAGCCATGCAGAAAAGAAGCACCCTGCTACTGGTGGAATACGGAGGTCAACCCGCTAAGGAAAACCTGCCTACGAGGAAGAAGAGAACGAGGTCGCCCTGAATTCGACACCAGGGGGGAGGAACTTTAGCGAAATGAGCACTTAAGCGTGCCATAAAGGATAGCAAGTCAGCCTGCTTTAGGCAGATATGCGAGGAGGCTGACGTCAACCCTTGGGGGACGGCATATAAGGTCGTCACCAAGAAGATAAGGAGCCAGCCAATGCCAGAAGTGACGTGCCCGGTCCTGCTTGGTAGCATTGTGGAGGCCCTATTCCCACATCACCCATATCGGGAAGAGCTTCTCGCGCCAAGACCCCAAGCTGTGGCAACAGATTTCCGTAGAGGTTGTGACAGCGGCCATAAGGAGAATTGGAGACAAAAGGGCACCAGGACCGGACGGGATCCCAAATAAGATCTTAAAGCTTAGAGCAACCACCAGACCAGACGTGTTTGTTGACACGTTCAACAAATGCCCACGGGAAGAAGTTTTTCTAGAGCAGTGGAAAGTGCAGCGGTTAATCCTTCTGCCCAAAGGCAATAAGCCCCCGGAGGAGCCACCGACCAATATGTTTGCTGGATACTGTCATCCTCGAGGACCACTCCACGTGCAATGCCAGCAATGAGCCACGGAGCACCACCACCGTCTGCTGGAGGAACTGCCTGAGGCATACGGCAAGGCCTCCCCAGATAAATCTCAAGCTGAACAAGATCTTCCACAAGCGGCTGGACGAGAGCGACGACCTTGATTCTCAGAGCGGAGATTCAATGGTGAGAGGCAAAATCCACCCCACAGGCTTCCACCAAACGCCTAACCCCAAACTTTCTTGCAGTGCCTACCACTCCAGCTGCGACTGATCACTTTCCAAGAGTGGTCTTCCTACTGCAGTCAACAAACTCATGGTCGGCACTTGAAGAAGAGGTATTTGGAAAGGTCATTTCCTGCGTCCAGTCGGTCAGGAGGAGCAACAGCAGACGCTGGACGAGGACCGAAAGCTGCGCAAGGACTGCACAATTATAAAGTTCGTACATTCCATTTCTTCCTTTGGCATCTTGGAAAACGGCACAGGCTGTGGCACATTCGCAAGGCAATCCGGGATCTTCTGCAGCTAATTAAAAGCCAATGGCAACAAGTTATTAATTGACTTCATTTTGTATTCTATTTATTTATATTCATGTGTTGATCTGTTTTGGTTTGTATGAAAATACATGCATCAACTCAAAGTCCCTGAGAATGCGTTCCCATGCATTCGAATATGCTGGAGACACAACAGAAAACAGAAACTCGCCTGCAGTACCAGCAGTGAGTGATGACGAATGCCAACTACCATGTCATCTAGGCGTTGACGCCAGCCTAATCGAACCCTTTGTTTCTTTCTTTTCCGCCAGTGCCGAACGTGATTCGGTTCTGCCGACCGTGCGCAGTAGAAGAGAACTTTGTTTGTTCTTCTTTTCTCTTTAGCGCCTGCGTCGGCAGAACTCTCTCTATCCTAGCGGTACAAGTTTACAGTTAGTTATTTACCTAAATCTAATAAATATCATTTAACATTTGTTGGAAGCTGCCGAGCTTTTTCGGCCACTCTGACTCTAAAATTTACAAGAAAAAAATTGCTCCGTTTACAATTTGGCGTTTATTGTTTGTGTGTTTTTTGTTCGAGGCCGAGGCCGAACAACCGACCGACTGCCTCGAAGAGGAACGACCGACTAGAGAGAGGGAAGGGTCGAAGCAGTGGCTTATAACAAGTAATAACTTTACATATGTAGGTGTGTGCGGTTATGCACTGAGAGCGTACATAGGCTGAGCGCGATAACAGAAAACTTAAGAGAGCCGTGACTTAATTGTTATTGACGCTTATTATTATATATTATTGCTTATTCTTACATTTCATATAATTTTCTTTATTTATTCTTTTATTTTTATTTTTTTTATTTATTAATTATTTATTCTTATTTATTTTATTTATTTGTACTAATATTTTTATTTTTTTGAGTGAATTTTTTAATTTATTTTGATTTCCTAAGTGTTTTTTAACCTTAAAGTGAAATTGAGTTTTGATGCTAGGGGAAAGATTATTCCATAAGCGGATAGCGTAAATGAAGAACTGCCTCTTGGGTGGTCACAATTTTATGATTTTAGTTCTAAAATCTATCCATGAGGTCAAGTTGAGGTCAAGTATTTTACGAGACAGGTGTGAGACATGGTCGAAACGACTTAAATTAAATGCATAACGGACAATTAAATTAAAGACTTCTACTAATGTGCGCAAGTCACGAGCGTCACAATGCCAAAAATTTCTAAACCATAAAAGAGAGTAGGGATGAGAATGACTTTAGCAAGTAATAGTCTTATTTCTTCTGGAAAAAAGTTTTAGATGATGAGAGCTGACGCAACAGAGCATATGTACGTCCATTTGTCTTTGATATATGTTTACCTCCAAGAAGAGATATTCAATAGGAGATTCACTACGTTGTGTACGTTTAACATTAAATTTTAATTTCATATTCAAATATAAATATAGCAACGCCACCAATACGATCCGAACGAAAACAACATAACCATCACACACAATTGACAAATCAATTAAATCAGAATTAAACCACGTATTAGATACTCATATAATATCTACATTTGACTGAGCAAAGAGAAATCTAAATTAATCATACTACCGGCTATGGAACTACCTAACTCACCATTCATTAATAAAAGGAGAACTTATTAGGGGCGCAAACTCACTATTTGAAAAATAATAAACTAACTGTGTGTAAGAACTGTGATAAAAACATAATAAGAACAATAACCTAACTAATAAGAGAGCAGTATGTATGTTATTAAGAGCGAAAGCTATTTGCTGCTGTTTCTTCCGATCCAACCGAGGAGCAAGTGGGGGAGGCAATCGAAGCGAGGGGGATTGGCTGTGCGGGCTCATTAGATGGTGCGAACGACGAAAGCTTATCCATAAGCTCAATGCATTGAATGCCCTCTCTATCGTAAGATCGTACATGAGCGAGGCAGCGCCGAGTAAAGACAGGTGCATTCGCATGGCCTCTTGAAATATTTGATAGTTCTCTCTTAAAAGCTGCTCATTGACGTAGACAACAGCTTCCGAGTCGAAACCAAAAAACTGTAAGCTCAGTTGTCACTTGCTCTTGCAGCGGTAGACCATTATTTTTGAGAAGATTGATCTTCTCGTGGACGTTTTCCATTTTTACAATTATAACGGATTGGCATTGGAGCGTTGTGCTTGTCTGGCCCTGAAAACGTCACGGATTCTTGGTGGTGGGGTTAGTGGAAGATTGAAGCGTTCCATGTGCTCGACTGCCAATCTCGCCTGGGCTTAGGAAATTGCCGGATACCACTTTTGGGACCCTATCGAACTATAAAAGACTGCACCGTCAAGTGTCCCCTCTGAAATCAGCAGAAGGCTGTTACGCGTGGATGCCAGGCAAAACGTAGCCCTTCTTCCGCCCAACCGACCAAGGGGCATGCCGCGCGGCGCGTAGCCAAACCAAACGCGAGCATGCAGCATAGCTGTTAGACTAATATCTGAGGAAAATTAATACTAAACTTACTAAGAGAACTAAGCATGCATTCAAAATACAAATACCAATAAAATTACTTATTACTAGAAAGGTGTGTAAGGATTAGTAATTTAATAACAGGAAAAGAATTAGTGGTGGATATATTATGGTAGAGGGAATTATAATCCGAGCATTATCTTGGACGTTGACATGCAATGACTGCATCTTTCAAGAGGCGATGCAGTTACTGCACCGTCAAGTGGCCCGTGTGAAACCCGCAGAACGCGCTGATCCCAGACAAAACGCAGCTCTCCTCCCGCCCAACCGACCGAGGGGCGCTGCCGCATGACGCACGGTGCATAGCCGTACCGAACGCGAACATGCAAGAAGGATAGCTATTAGACTAACATTCGAGAACTGTCGCAGCCGTCCCAGTGTCCTCGCGACCCGTCCATGCATTGCCACAGCGCTGTCGTGAGCCTGTTGGATCAGTGTGCCCGATAGGGCTTCTGAAATCCATTGCTTCCACGGAAACTCCGGCCGGCCAAACTGGGTGCACTTAAACAGCAGTCCCTCCTCCACCTTCATATCTGGAAACTTATCCTCATCGTTCTGGACCGCTTCGATTTTTCTTCGGTATTCTTCATCCTCGAAGGAGGCCGGCTGTGGTAGCGAACTCCAACGTCAAAGGGACGTGACAGCATATCACCGACGATACTGTCCTTTCCTTTGCGGTGCTCGATTTCGAAGTCATAAGCCTGGAGAGCCAACGACCACCTGACTAGCCTCCCATCCAGTGCCTTGAATCGCATGAGCCACTGCAAATCGCGCATGATCTGCTATCTTCTCTATGGCTCTTACCGCCGCTAGACACTCCTTTTCTGGTACGCTATAGTTGAGCTGTGCCTCTCCTAGCTTCGCCGAAAACAATGCGATTGGGTGCTCTGCTCCTTCATCATCCCTCTGGAAGGGAACTGCTACTAGCTCGCATCACACTGGATAAAGAAACACTGTGTACGTCCGACTTTCCGGCTCCAGCTATATCTGCCAAAATGTGTGTTTTAAGTCGATGCTGCTGATGTACATGGTGTCCTCTACACGGCTTAGGATTGACTTAATGCTCTGCAGCGGGTAAGCATCCTTCAATATTACTTTATTTAATTTCCGCGCATCCAAACACAATCGGTTTTTTCCATGCTTCCGTACCAAAGTCACGCGATTGCTCCACGGACTCCTGCTGGTCTCGATGACCCCGAGACGCAACATTTCGTCCACCTCGGCAAACAACAGCACCGCGGGGGATACCGGGTAAAAGCGCTCCTTTACGAATACGGCTCCCTCGATTAAGTGTATTTCGTGTCTCGTCGTTCTTCGAGCGTCGTTCTTCCCAAACCAGACCTGGTCCAGACGGGTCTGCTGCGTGTCAGCTAGTGCGGTTGAGTTGGTCTACTCCTGATTAGCCCTTCGGCCTCAATTTGGGCTAACTCCTCTTGTCGTTCCAGGCTTACTATATGTGGAGCCAGACCAAACTTCCTCCAGAAATCAGCCCCTAGATACAGAGGTTGTTTTAGCGAGGGACATAAGAACAACTCGATAGTCTGCTTCTGGCCTCCATACGCCATCACCGCCGACACATGACCCAGTATTTTATGGGGTGTGCCGCCCGCTGTTTGCACGGAGAATTTCTTTGTATCTTGCAGTTTCAGCTCTAATTCTCCTATCAATTCCAGGCCACCTTTTCCCAGAAAGCGTTGAAATCTTGTGCCCCTGGAACCTGTCCGCTGTGCTCTGACTGCTCTCGTTCGGATACTCTCATCGACTTCGTCTCCCATTATCCGATTCCTGGCCTGCTCGCACTGCCGCTGTCTTTCCGTCATTGGCTCGTTCATGGACCACCTAGCCTCGGGTAACACAGTTTGATTACCCTTATATATAATTGTGTATACATCCTTATCGCTACTTCCTCCTTTAGGTGTCTCTAACTTATCATTGGAGGGCATTGCTACTGGATGCTTCGCCGTGACGTGGAACTCGACTCCTCCAATTTCGTCGTGCTCCTTTTCCCGTTTCCCGGCCTACATTTTGGGCATTTGGGGAGGATGACCACGGCCAGCCCGCAATTGTAGCAGAACAAGTTACGCACGGCCGACTCACACTCAAAATAGGTGTGTCCCGGCTGAGAGAAATTCCAGCAATTTAACTGGAGCTATCGCCCCCGGAGTCCGTGGTCTGGACCGCTCCTTGCCCATCGAGTCGCAAGCAGTTTCTCGTCATCCGCACACTCTTCTGTTAGTATCTGCATCGTTTAGATCAACCTCGAAATTGCATCCCTAATATTTATCTTTATGATCTTTATTAGATCGTAATCTGAGAACGGATTCAGTAATCTCGACCTCAACACCAACGTCTCCTGGATGTACTGGTCTGTCGACTCCCCGTGGCGTTGTCGGCGTTCCCTGAGCTCTTGCTCTCGCTCGAACGCTGTCCAACGAACTTGGAACTGCTGCTGGAGACCATATCTCAGATTCGGCCACTCCGGCACTCCTACCGTCCGAGCATGCATCCAGTACCAGTCCCTAGCGTGACCACTGACCAATGTGTGAAAGGATTTCAACACCTCGGCCCACGGTACCTGATACGCCGTCTGTAGATGCTCCACACGGAATATAAACTCCGCCACGGGCATCCCCTTTGGATCGCCATCGAAGTTAAGCCCCCATCTTCGTATCTGCACTTGATCCTGCCTAGCTTCTCCGAAACTCGGTCGATTCCTGTTAGGGTTTGCTCCTGAGCCTTTTCCGTTGAACAACCAATCCTCCACAGGCCTCTGATCGGCTTGGGTCCACTGCTCGACTTGGGTCCTCTGATCGGCTTCCAATGCCCGGTTGTCCACGAACAGGTGCGTTGGCTGTGCTTGCTGGTTCGCGGGTTCTTCCGGTTGACCTCCTCCTAGACTGGTTGCATTTGATCCCCGATTCCTTCCAGTAGCATCACTCGGCGTTCGCTCTGATCCCCACAACGGCGTTGATCTCTCGCATGTCTGCTTGCATCGACGATCTCAGTGCTTCCATTTCCTGCCCGAGTGACGCTCGGTAGGTCTCCTGTGCTTGGGCTAACGCTGCACTCACGGCTGACCTTAACTCGGACGGTAACTCCAGGTCCATCCGGGTTTGTTGTTGACCTCCCACTGCTCCGGCCTCTGAGTCCTCTTGGTAAAACCCCGCCTGCACGTTTTTCACCACTTGAGACGACCCTTCCGGCCTACTGACGGCTTTACCATAAATTTACCTACGTGTGTATACTTGCCCTAAATAAGTTGGATATTTTATGATATGACTAACATAAACAAACAACGTAAACGTAACCTGACTGATTAATCCTAAAAATATTTAATGACAACGACCAAATAGAGAAATAGTGCAATAAATAAATACGCGAATAATTATCTCTATGTTCAAATAAATAAATAAATAGGTTAATTTACATCAATAAACTGATTAATTTAAATTACTCGCCTAAATATGTAAAACACTGAATAAATAAATAGTTTCTCTCCCAAACAAAAACCCCTTTTTTCCAATGACCTGCCTAGTTCCTACTTCTAAAATTGTTTCTTAACAATAATAGTGAGGGTCTTCAGTCCTCGAAAAAGTTATATCCCCTTTGGTTTTCCTAACTCGACTTCAAATCACAAAAAAACAATTTACTGCACACAAAATCTTTCAGACAACAATTGACCTATAATTTATTGGGTGAGACGAGAGAAAACTGCATTTATAGTTCTGCAGGTGAGTGGACCCCATCGTTTCCCCTGGCTATTTATTTTCGCTTAATTTTTCTCAGTGCCAACTCTCTTTTCTGTATCTTTCATCAGATCACAGTGGATCGCCCGAATCGGACAACGACGTTAATGCCTCTGGACATAATACGGACCGCGACTTGACAGATCCTCCAGCATCTCCTCATCTCTTCCGCTCCGGATAGTGAGAACCTACCCCTTGGTAATACCTGGACCACAACTCGGGACCTAAAATGCCTTCCCTTCTACCTGCGATTAAAAAACTACCATGTCTATCTTCTCTGATTTCTACTCCTCTCAGCGGCTAAGACGGCTAGGATTTCTTTCCGGCAAACAAAAAAAAAACAAAAAACAAAACTAACCTTTTGACCAGGATTGTCCTCGTTGGCACTCTCGTCAGCGGGGATAGTTGGTATCCTTATTCCTAGCAGGGCCATCCCTTCCGTGAGCGCCACTTTTCAATTTCGCGCGCTGCCTTTTCATTTTCAGGGTCCCGCTCCTCTTCTTGCTCTCGTCCCACCCAACTACAGCTCTCTACTCACTCATTATACTTTTTAAATTTTCATTTTATATCCATTATATTTTCTTATTTATCTTCTTAAACATTATTAATTAATATTTTAGGTTGACATAAAGAAAAAAAATACTAACAAAACTTTGAACCCTGTATTGGCCGAATTGGCAGCCCCTTTGAAATAGGTTGTTGCTTCCTGATGCTTGCTGATGTTGTTTAATCGTGGTGTTTTCGTTTAATCGTGATGTCTTTGTTTAATGGGGGATCGGACGGGTGTAGATGGGTGAAATGGGGTCGTGATTTGTTATAAATGATGGTAAATGCTCGTATTTACAACTTATTTTAAACTTAATGCAAACTACAATAGAAATTAGGCTATGCAAGTAACTGCAGAGCACTGTGCTCTGCTGAGTTTACACAGCTCTGCTGAGCGCTTCTTCGATCGATATGGCCATATCAATCTTGAGACTTTACAGGAAACGGTTTGCTGCCATCTCCTATTGGCATTTTGCTCGAACAATTCGTGCGTTAGGAGCCTGCCGTAGCCAAGGGCATCGCTACTTGCTCCCTCTCCGATAGGAGAGGAATCGTAGTATCCTGCCTGGCTAGCTCGTCGGCGGCGTCGTTCCCCTCGATGTCCCTGTGGCCGGGGACCCATATAAGGAAGAGATCTAACTGCTCTGCGATCTCATGCAGAAACCTGCGGCAGTCATTTACAGTCGCTGAGTTCGACGATATTGAGCCTAGAGCTTTAATAGCTGCTTGGCTGCCCGAGAAGACGCACACTAAGCAATGACTGATGTTCAGCTCGCTGCAGTAGACTCCGCCTCCCACGCGGCCGTCTAGCTTTGAGCCACCAGTGTAGAAGTGGACCGCATTTGCAGGTCCTGGTTCGCCCATCTCCCAGTCCTCCCTAGGTGGGATTGATACCTGGAAGGGCGTCGAGAGGTGATCACTAGGAATACAGTAATCTGTCCTCTATGGTAATTGCGGGAGTCTCATCAGGATTCCCGAGTGCCCAACCGCGGATGCTTTCCACAGTCTGGCTTCTCTCATTCTGAGTGCGGAAAGTGTTGCCACCTTCTTTCCCATGAGATCCACAGGGAGGAGGTCCAGCACAGTATCCAGGGCTTCCCCTGGAGTAGTGCGTAGCCCGCCAGTTATGCATAGCTCTGCCATGCGTTGAACTCTGCTGAGTTTATTGAGGCATGTCCTTCTGTCTAAGGCTGGCCACCATACCACCACTGAATAGAGCATGATTGGTCGTATGATGGCGGTGTAGAGCCACCGAACTATATAGGGGGTCATTCCCCATTTTAGTCCGATGGCTTTCCTGCAAGTATAGAGGGCCACTGTGGCCTTCTTTACTCTATCCTCTAAGCTAAATTTCCAATCGAGCTTTCTATCGAGGATTAGGCCAAGATACTTGGCGTTGTTGCTGAAGACTAGCGTACTTGTCATGCACTCACACAACGTCTGCGGAAATTTTCCGGAGAATGCTATGGCAACATCGTCCGCATATGCCACCACACGGCAGCCACCCCCCTCTATCTCCCGCAGCAGTGTTTTCACTGCCACGTTCCATAGGAGGGGCGAGAGGACTCCGCCCTGCGGTGTGCCTCTGCTGACAAATCTGGTACACGTTGACGTCCCCAGTGATGCCTCAACCGTCCTGCATTGTAGCATCTGATCGACCAGGCTCACCGTCCTGGAGTCAACGCCCAGATCCGTCAGTGCGCCCGTGATGGCGGTCGGAAGGATGTTGTTAAAGGCGCCTTCTATGTCGAGGAAGGCTACTAGGGTGTACTCCTTAAAGTTAAGGGACGCTTCGATGATCGATGTGATCGAGTGTAGGGCCGTTTCGGTGGATCTTCCCTTCCGATAGGCATGCTGGGAGTCTGATATCAGACTGGACGGAATGCATGCCGTGAGATGCAGCCCCAGGAGCCGCTCCATCGCCTTTAGAAGAAAAGACGATAGACTTATGGGTCTGAAATCTTTTGGGGCAGTGTGCGAGGGCTTGCCTGCCTTGGGTATGAATACGACTTTGGTCTGAAGCCAGGTGTCACGAATGCACCCGTGGGAGAAGATTCCCTCGTAAATTATTTTGAGCCAGTTAATGGCATTATGTCCCGCGTGAATCAGTTGGGCAGGGAAAATGCCGTCTGGCCCCGCGGACTTGTAGGGTTTAAAGCTTCTGATCGCACAGGAAATGTTCTCCTGGCTTAGCAGTCTCAGGATGGCATTTGAGGCGACAGAAGGAGGCGCGAGGTAGTTGGGTCGCAGCCAGGGAAGTGGGTATTTAGGAGAAGATTTAGCGACTCCTCGCTGGACGTAGTCCACGACTGGTTGGTGTTCTTCAAGTAGCCCAGGGTGGGTGTTGTCTTCGAGAGAACTCTGCGCAAGCGTGAGGCTTCTGAGTTACTCTCGATTTCGCTGCAGAACTTACGCCAGGAGGCGCGTTTGGCTTTTCTAAGTTCTTTGTTGTAGGTTGACAGACTGGCCTTGTATTCGGCCTAGTTTTGCTCAACGTTTTCAGCCTTAGCTTTATTGAAGAGTCTCCGGGAGGCTTTCCGGAGTTCACCCAGTTTCGGATTCCACCATTCCACCAATTAGGCCGATGTCCTTGGCCGAGCAGTCTGCGATTAGAGCCCGGAGAGGCGCGTGTGGAGGGGAGTCTGGTTGTTCATGCCCCATGTATGCGGAGCAGATCCTCAGTGAGCGCTCCTGGCCTTCGAGGCTCACTGCGGTGTGGTCTTCATTGCTGAAATTTGGGAGCAAAAATAAGTGCAACTCTCTTTTTGCAAGAATGCAGGTACGAATTTTACCTGCGGTTTCAGCTACGTATAGCTTGTAGTCAGAAGTCCTCAGACCGAAGACCCTCTTTCCGAGGATCCAGGGCTCCTGAATGAGGACTATGTCGGCTCCACCCTTGGCCAGGTGGAGCAGTAGAGCAGCGCATGCTGCCTTACAATGGTGGAGGTTTATCTGCAGGAGCGTCAACGACATTCCTGAGGCTCGCCTCCACAATTGTTGCTTCTAGATCGCTGTCAGGGGACTCCGGCTCCTCCCCGACAACGATGTGGCTGAGACCTCTGGCTATGTCGCTCTCGTCGAACGCGTAGTCGTCCAAGATGTCGTCCGACATCATGGACGCCGCATCCGACGCCGGGTTGTCTTCCTCGCACGAGGCCCCCTCTTTCGGGATCTCCGGCAGCTCCGGGTCTGGCTCGACCTCCGCTTGCCTGCCCTTGCGATCGGACTTGTAAGTGGATATGGTGACCTTCTTGTAGCCATAATCCACTACACCGTCCGACTTTGCGAGGAGATCAATGGATTCCTCATTTAGGACGAGGATAATCTGGCGCCTCTGCCCTTGGATATCCTCCACCTTTGCCACCTTCCAATCGGCTGTAGGAAGGTGGGGGTTGCAGACCTGCGGATCTGAGGATCTTCTCAGGCTCTGCAGGCTTAGCCGAGACCCACGCTCTGGCTCTCGGGCGGCTAGGGACATCTTCCCACTTCACGGCCTCCAGTTTCGCCCCTGGATAGAAATCTTTGAGGGCCGCCATCGCCTTCATGTAGAGGGCCGCAGAGGGAGCGTCTTGGCAGGCGATGGCTTTCACCTTGCCTTGATGCCACCCTGCGTCCTCACACTTTGGCGGTGGGAGCCGACCCGTCATCCGTTTGTCCCCCTGTAGCACCCGATGGCTGACGGCCCCGGGACATAAACAATAAACAATATTTTTCCACAAATCGCTCGACCAAATACGGTGGACTGATGGGACCCCCGCGTCACCCACTAAGGGTTAATCTTCTGGAACTGAACAGCTGATCGCAGATTTAGGTGTGTGAAAGGTGTTGGTGGTTTTACATATTTTTTTCAATGGCGAAGATTTTACGTTAAACGGTTTAAGCTAATACTAAATACTGAATAAAGGACAACACACGGAACAAAATAACATTTAATGTGGAACGGTGTTGGGAGTGCGGATTATGTTTTTTTTCTTTAAGTTCAAACGACGTGGGCGATCGCTGGCCGTGGCTTGTCAGCCCTAAATTTATATAGGTCCGTGTATTCGTGTGCGCGTGTGTGTGTGTGTGTGAATAGGGTTTCGGGGTTTTTACTTGGTGAACTGGAACGATCTCACTCAGGTTCCCGTTGGACAGTCTTCTTCTCTGCAGTCGACTTTCTCGAACTCCAGTGTTCCTCTCCAGGAAATCTTCTGGCCCGGTTCTGGTGGCTATATTCCTTGCCGGCTGTTAGTAAAATGTTCTGCATTACAACCTATTTTATCGCCCGCTTTTTCTGTACTCACTTCAAACTTTCTGTTTTAAGCACAAAATTTCAAATTTCGACGTTACTCCGTCCACGCTCCACGATTTCCATAATCCAATCCACGTTTTCTAATATTTTCACTCCTATTTATCCCTTTTTCCCTTACTAATACATATAACTAATCCTATTCTCTTCCTTATATCCCCAGTAACGGCTCCAGCTCCCCCCGATGTCCGCATACACCATCGAGCCTCCCTGGACTTCCGCTAGATGGCGCGTCGCCCTCAGCCCTGGCCACCTATCGTTCAGGTGGGACTGGAAGTGGATATGGTGACCTTCTTGTAGCCATAATCCACTACACCGTCCGACTTTGCGAGGAGATCAATGGATTCCTCATTTAGGACGAGGATAATCTGGCGCCTCTGCCCTTGGATATCCTCCACCTTTGCCACCTTCCAATCGGCTGTAGGAAGGTGGGGGTTGCAGACCTGCGGATCTGAGGATCTTCTCAGGCTCTGCAGGCTTAGCCGATACCCACGCTCTGGCTCTCGGGCGGCTAGGGACATCTTCCCACTTCACGGCCTCCAGTTTCGCCCCTGGATAGAAATCTTTGAGGGCCGCCATCGCCTTCATGTAGAGGGCCGCAGAGGGAGCGTCTTGGCAGGCGATGGCTTTCACCTTGCCTTGATGCCACCCTGCGTCCTCACACTTTGGCGGTGGTCCGCCGTTCTCCTCCAGTTCCAGTAGGAAGCGGTCCTGGAGCTCGTTCTCCACCAGGTGCCACTTATCGCGAGGGACATGGCCGTCCTCGGCGCCCCTGTCCAGGACACCGATCAGGGTCTTGCCCCTCGCCACCTCAGCGAACGACCGGTTCGTGAGGTGGGTCTTCACCCGCTTGGCTTGCTGGGCTTGGCCTGGCTGATTTCCGGGGTCCTCCGCTGAGCGTTGCCGCTTGTTGGGGGCCTTGGCTGCGCCCTTTCCGGCTTTGGCTGGCTGGAACAGAGGAAGGATTGAGCAGGCCCACAGCCTCTGCTCCTTTCCTTCGGCTGACGCCTTAAAATTCGAGTCTTCGTTGGACAGGATGAAAGCCGCTCGTCTCCTGTCCTGGTACGACGGCTTTCCTCCCCGTGGTGCAGAGACGCTGCCCGCCGGGGCTCCCAAGGGTTCTTCGGTCCCGGTGCGCTTACCAGCCGCGATTACGCTCTGCTTGGCAGCCACCCCGGTATCCGCTTCGCCCTTGGAGCCACCCGACTTGGAAGGACCCGATTGGCTTTTCGATCCCCCCCTCGCTGCGGCTGCTGCCTGAAGACGGTGGACCGACTCAGTCTCCTTCCCCGTCTTCTTTGGACCCGGTTTCCCAGGCGCTGGTGCAGAGGGATTGGCTTGTCCCTCCGGTACTTTAAGAGGAGTACCGAGCTCCTTTGCGGCTTTGTTTGTTTTTATATATTTATTATTTGGCATAGTAGTTCCCACGAGTAGGCGGGAAGGGGATGGTCACCCGAGGCATAGCCCGCTTGCCCCGGGAAGCCTGATTTAAACTGGAGGTCGGCAGGTATCCAGAGTCCGCATATTAGCGACCGGGCACCCCCCCGGCCATGCATCCCTCGGCATATAACAGTGTGGATTGGATTGGATTGGGGTAATTTCACTGAGAGTTTTCTTCTCTCCGCCCGACTACCATTCGCCAGCATCTTAGCAGAGACATGACCGTGCTAGGACCTGTTTCCAGCCGCCCTCACGGGGAGAGTATAGTCGCACTTCCACCGGTGTGCACAGTTACGGCGGGTGACGGTTCGCTCGCAACCCTCTGTATCCTAGGGGGGGTGTGAGACGCAGACCGCACCGGGTATTACTAACCGGAGCGGCTGCGCCTCAGCTCCGAGTTCACAGTTGTGCGAGCCGACCCGTCATCCGTTTGTCCCCCTGTAGCACCCGATGGCTGACGGCCCCGGGACATAAACAATAAACAATATTTTTCCACAAATCGCTCGACCAAATACGGTGGACTGATGGGACCCCCGCGTCACCCACTAAGGGTTAATCTTCTGGAACTGAACAGCTGATCGCAGATTTAGGTGTGTGAAAGGTGTTGGTGGTTTTACATATTTTTTTCAATGGCGAAGATTTTACGTTAAACGGTTTAAGCTAATACTAAATACTGAATAAAGGACAACACACGGAACAAAATAACATTTAATGTGGAACGGTGTTGGGAGTGCGGATTATGTTTTTTTTCTTTAAGTTCAAACGACGTGGGCGATCGCTGGCCGTGGCTTGTCAGCCCTAAATTTATATAGGTCCGTGTATTCGTGTGCGCGTGTGTGTGTGTGTGTGAATAGGGTTTCGGGGTTTTTACTTGGTGAACTGGAACGATCTCACTCAGGTTCCCGTTGGACAGTCTTCTTCTCTGCAGTCGACTTTCTCGAACTCCAGTGTTCCTCTCCAGGAAATCTTCTGGCCCGGTTCTGGTGGCTATATTCCTTGCCGGCTGTTAGTAAAATGTTCTGCATTACAACCTATTTTATCGCCCGCTTTTTCTGTACTCACTTCAAACTTTCTGTTTTAAGCACAAAATTTCAAATTTCGACGTTACTCCGTCCACGCTCCACGATTTCCATAATCCAATCCACGTTTTCTAATATTTTCACTCCTATTTATCCCTTTTTCCCTTACTAATACATATAACTAATCCTATTCTCTTCCTTATATCCCCAGTAACGGCTCCAGCTCCCCCCGATGTCCGCATACACCATCGAGCCTCCCTGGACTTCCGCTAGATGGCGCGTCGCCCTCAGCCCTGGCCACCTATCGTTCAGGTGGGACTGGAAGTGGATATGGTGACCTTCTTGTAGCCATAATCCACTACACCGTCCGACTTTGCGAGGAGATCAATGGATTCCTCATTTAGGACGAGGATAATCTGGCGCCTCTGCCCTTGGATATCCTCCACCTTTGCCACCTTCCAATCGGCTGTAGGAAGGTGGGGGTTGCAGACCTGCGGATCTGAGGATCTTCTCAGGCTCTGCAGGCTTAGCCGATACCCACGCTCTGGCTCTCGGGCGGCTAGGGACATCTTCCCACTTCACGGCCTCCAGTTTCGCCCCTGGATAGAAATCTTTGAGGGCCGCCATCGCCTTCATGTAGAGGGCCGCAGAGGGAGCGTCTTGGCAGGCGATGGCTTTCACCTTGCCTTGATGCCACCCTGCGTCCTCACACTTTGGCGGTGGTCCGCCGTTCTCCTCCAGTTCCAGTAGGAAGCGGTCCTGGAGCTCGTTCTCCACCAGGTGCCACTTATCGCGAGGGACATGGCCGTCCTCGGCGCCCCTGTCCAGGACACCGATCAGGGTCTTGCCCCTCGCCACCTCAGCGAACGACCGGTTCGTGAGGTGGGTCTTCACCCGCTTGGCTTGCTGGGCTTGGCCTGGCTGATTTGCGGGGTCCTCCGCTGAGCGTTGCCGCTTGTTTGGGGCCTTGGCTGCGCCCTTTCCGGCTTTGGCTGGCTGGAACAGAGGAAGGATTGAGCAGGCCCACAGCCTCTGCTCCTTTCCTTCGGCTGACGCCTTAAAATTCGGGTCTTCGTTGGACAGGATGAAAGCCGCTCGTCTCCTGTCCTGGTACGACGGCTTTCCTCCCCGTGGTGCAGAGGCGCTGCCCGCCGGGGCTCCCAAGGGTTCTTCGGTCCCGGTGCGCTTACCAGCCGCGATTACGCTCTGCTTGGCAGCCACCCCGGTATCCGCTTCGCCCTTGGAGCCACCCGACTTGGAAGGACCCGATTGGCTTTTCGATCCCCCCCTCGCTGCGGCTGCTGCCTGAAGACGGTGGATCGACTCAGTCTCCTTCCCCGTCTTCTTTGGACCCGGTTTCCCAGGCGCTGGTGCAGAGGGATTGGCTTGTCCCTCCGGTACTTTAAGAGGAGTACCGAGCTCCTTTGCGATTTTGTTGGTTTTGATATTTTGAGTATTTGACATAGTAGTTCCCACGAGTAGGCGGGAAGGGGATTTTGTTTACAAAAAAAATTGCTATGGTAATGGTGTCAAATTTATGTTAATGCCTCAATAAACCATCAAGTTGTTTCCTTTTGCAATTACAATTTTTGTTCTGTATAAAAAGCCGTTTACTTTTAATATCAGCGAGGAAAATTTTTCGGTTTTGAAGCACCAATTTATGTGGTTGCAAAATTAAATTAAAATATTTTTTGAAAATGAAACATGAACATGAAAATTTCTCCATTATAGCTGTACGACATTACACTTTGCTAAATTTGCTGCGAAGAGATACATATGTATGTATGTAGTACATAGATAGCATGTTAGATAAAACGAAAAAGTAGTGGACAACTGGACAACCAACTGTACGCATATACATACATACATATGTGTGTATGTATATGTCTATATCTATTTCTGTTTTTGCAGCTAGTCAATGTTGGAAAAGTTGAATGTCTTAAAGATATTAGCAATTTCCAATATATTTCATTCATTTGGCGGTAAAAAAGCATTCAAATACATTTTTAAATCAAAATCAAAAGGTTTCCCTTCAAGGGTCTTACAAAATATGGCGAAATAAGTTTTTAAGTGAAGAAGTTATGGGTTTTCCTCTTAGGTGTGGCGACAGGATATTCTACATCTTCTCGTAGGATTCTGTGTAGGGACAGGTGAGGCAGGTGTGCGTATACTCGTCCTCTTCCTCATTGTAGGTGTCCGGCCCGAATTCGTGCTCGTGTATGGCATGCGTTTTCTTGGTATAAATGCTGCTGCGGACCTCCATGCGGAGCTGCTTCATCTGTTTGTTGTACTTCCGGGCCTTTCCTACCTCACGTTTCTCTTCCCGTCCCTCGTGTTGACGGACGAGCTCCTCCTCACTGCCCCACACCTCCATGGCCCGTTTTTGCACCTGCGAGTGCAGGTAGAGCTTCATCTCTCCCCAGCGAACATTATGGGGATTCTTGCGGCTAATGTAGCGCAACGGCGGTTCGCGCTTGTCAAAGTCACAATCTTTCAGAAGATACTCGGCCTTGGCTTCAGTGCGGGTGATGAGCGAGTGGCGCTCCTCGGTGTCCCGGCACTTGTCGCACACCGAGTGTCCAAAATTATTAAACAGATATGAGTCGACAAACGGATCGCCGCAATCGAGGCACTCCTCGTACACCACCGGTATAGCAATGGCATCGTCCACGATAGTTGGAACAGCGCCATCCTCTGGCCTTTCTGTAGCTCCCGCTCCAGCCGCGGGCAACACAGGCTGCTCCAGCAGGAAGCCTCCGCCACTGTCGATGTATTTGGTGCCCTGCACCTTGATAACCGAGGTGCCCTGACTCGGCCCTTCCTCTAGTTGAGTATCGCCGTTTCTACAAAGAAATCAAATGGAGAGTAAGCTCTGCGATGTTAGCTTACGACGGTAAGGTCAAACCTACTTGCCGAGTTCCCTATAAGGATGCGAGACGAGTTTGGCCTCTCGCAACTTCTGGGCCTTGGCCAGATTGCGCTCAATGCGTGACTTCTGGGCTGTGGTGAGAGTGGAGGGGGCTACCACCACTGCGGCTGTTTCCTCTGACATTTTGCCACAACAAATTCTTTTCGGGCGCCAAGCAACAAAAAATTCCAATTCGTAAATATTTCTCTACTTTTCAGTGTGACCCTCAGAAATATACCGTTTTATTTTTAAAATATACTGTAAATATACCGATGAACAAAAAAAAAACTTAGCCCACTTAATCCCCCTTTTTTTAAACAGTTCAACGACTTGAGGTAAATGGCGGAAGATATTGTAAATTCTTTTTGCAGATCCATGCCATCTTTCCTCTGAACTTAAACAAAAAAAGGAAACACGATATCTTTCACCTTAACTGCGCTAAAATGATTAAATTTTCAATCGTTCTACGTCAAGGATTGGAAACTATATTCCTTGATTTTGAGGATTTTGTAATAGTCGCTATGTTGTCACATCGATGTTGTTGGTAATTGAAGACTTGTTGCTTATCAACCGGAGTATGGACATTTGTATACCCTATTGACACTACTACTACTACTACTCAAATTATTAATATGATTGATCTAATCATCGAATAAGTTTAAAGTATTTGCTTTAAGGATTTATATATGCTAATTTTCCCTCAGCCATAAAATAAAATATTCGGAAAATCGAACCATAACTTAACTTTTTGGCACCACTAGGCCCCTTTTTTTATATAAATAAAAGCTGAGTTGTGCCTAAAACTCCCTAGTGAACGAATGGGAATTTATAATTAATAGATTTCATATTTTTGAGCTTGCGCGAATACCTGAAGCATAAGTTGAGTATTTAAGTATAAAAGTAGGTTTTTTTATTTTTAATATTTTAACATTATAATTTTATTATATTCGTTCTTAAAGGGATGTCCGCAAAGATCGATGTATTTCTCGCTCTAATTCACATATTTTTTATATCACAAATTACGCCCCTCTCTATGTCACACACCTTGCAACTTATTAAATATGTATCGAATAAGATGATCAAATATTGTTTAAAATATAACAGGTACGACGGGAGGTCTTTAAATTACTTGGCCAGAAAGGGTATACCTATCACAAAGACAATTCAACATAGTATCCGGCAACAAATAAGCAAATGGAAAAGAATTTGTATTTAAATTTAGGGTAGATTAAATATATTGAGACAAAAATAACCATCGATGACATCGATGTTAACATCGATGTTTCTCGAGCTCTAACTTAATATCCACAACACTAATGTTAAATAAACATTATAAATTGCTGCTAAAATGCTCACTGGCCGTTCCCATCATATTCCTAATCGACTTCTGCGGGCTGCTGACGCATCTGCATGAGCTGGACTTTGAGCAACACTTCTACTATCCCCTGCACGATGAGGGCCTGGCCTCCTCCGGAATTTCCAGCTACGAATTTCTGCAAATGCCCGCATTCACGGGCGTGGATCCGCCCCGGTTGACTATACTGGTCAAAAGCGCAATTGGAAATGTGCGGCGACGCCAGGCTATACGCAAGACATGGGGCTATGAGTTCCGCTTCTCCGACGTTCACATCCGTCGCGCCTTTCTGCTGGGCACCTCCCCGGACAGCATGGACGATGTGGGCCGGGAGGCCAAGCAGCATGGGGACATTGTACACGCAGATTTTGTGGATGTCTACTTCAACAACACCATCAAGACAATGATGGGCATGCGCTGGGCCAGCGAGCACTTCAACCAGAGCGACTTCTATATGTTCGTCGACGACGACTACTATGTGTCTATTAAGAATGTTCTGCGGTTCCTCGGCCGTGGACGGAATACCCACCATCCGGATCTGCTATTTGCCGGCTACGTGTTTCAGACGTCGCCACTACGTCACAAGTTTAGCAAGTGGTATGTCTCGCTGGAGGAGTACCCGTTCGACAAGTGGCCGCCGTATGTGACGGCCGGTGCCTTTATCCTCTCCCGCAGCGCCCTGCTCGAGATGTACGAGACTAGCATGCGAGTTCCCATGTTCCGCTTCGATGACATCTATCTGGGCATTGTGGCGCTCAAAGCACGTATTCCCGTCCACCACTGCGACGGCTTTCTTTTCCACAGACCCCACTATTCCGGGCCCGATAGCTACAACAACGTGATAGCATCGCACGGTTTCAGCGATCCTGAAGAAATGGTGCAGGTGTGGAACGAATGCCGGTCGGCGAACTACGCGTAGCACACGCCTCTGACTGCTACGGACAATAATCCGAGCCACTCGACTGTATATACACAGATGTATTTTGACGTAGATCAAAACCAAGCCTTTTTAAAGTACATATATGTATAAGCCAAAATGTGTAAATATATTAATCGATGATCATACTCTTCCTTTTAAGCAGTAACCATCAAATAATAACTACAGTTTTGTTTCTGTCACTATTGAATCTACGACTTGTGACATTTTATTAATTACAAGTCATGAACTCACTAGAACTCGTCCGATCCTGACGGTAACAAAATGTAGATGGTAGATGGCCCTGTTTGGAAATATATTTATTGGTCGTATAACTTTTAGGGTGTATAAGCTTCATTCAAAAGATTCTTCTATCAAATAACAATTTGGTAACTCGAAAATTTCAAATTTTAGCCAGATAATATTAAATATATATAAAATATTAATATTATTATCGTACCTTATAGCTTATATGAACTGTCCATAAGGATAATTTACAGACATTTTCTGTTACATATACAAACGATAAAATATTGTCAAGTCCAGCCAAGGACACTTGGAGTACAAATATGTAATTAGACTAGAAAGCCAAACGACAACATATATGTAAATACATATGTACATATCTATTCCGCTCCAACTGCCTGCTTTCCCTATAAGGCTTTAATTGTTAGTTCAAGTCAAGTCTAGTGGAAAAAATGTATAGTAGCTGCTTAGACACGATGTCTAGCACAGTATATTTTATTTATAATTTGCAGTATATGTTAAGACTCGTTATGGACTCACTCTCTAGTCCAATGCACCAATGTTGAAATCGTGTAGAAATGCCATTTAAAGCCATGTCAACGGACACATCAAATACTAATTCGCGGTAAATTCCCGATCGTTTGCCATCAAAATCCAAACTGTTTCAAAAATGGAAAAAAATAATGTAACAAAGTTGTTCATACTGGCATCACTGGCTTATTTGAAAAAAACGGCCAAATTTATCAACAACATACACATTTCCCCTTCAGGTGTCGTTAATTTTGTGGAAATTTTTGTTCGAAGAAGATAAAAAACGAGGAATATTTTGAAAATGAGACGGTATATTTTGGTATTTATTGAATCGGGTAAGGACCTCTTTTACGCGGCTGACAACAATGAGTCTCATTCCATACTTTTAAATTATGTACTTAAATTACTGTACTTGGATATCGACTTATGGTGAATGTGACCCAATTATTGGAGAATATTAATACGACATATCCGGACATTCTGTCGCGGCCGTTTCCTGCCATCAGGCTATTCAGCAGGTACTTGCCATGTTTGTCACTTTAACGAAGCAGGGACTACTATTAAATTGGTACTTATAAGTTAGTTTAAATATGTATTTGATATACACCACATACATATAATATATCCATATAAACTTAGTTCTTTTAAATATACCGCCAAACTATGAACGATTAAAGCGAAACGAAATGCAAAAAATGTTGCTGCAGCAACATTAAATTAAATTAATGCAAAAATCGCGTTCCATGTTGCGGCAACATGCAAGCGACAATGCATACCCTAGGAAAGGATATTATAGAATTGAGAAAATATTTGTCATCCCAGGCTCTAATTAATGCAGAAACTAGTCAATCTCTGTTTTAACCGATATTTTGGGATCAGGATATATCTAATCTATAATCTAATGCATGAATGGGCCAAACAAATTCAGTTTAAGACAAGGTCTTTATTAATTACGTTTGAAAGCAGCTTGGAAAACAGTATCTTTATATAATATTCACGAAATAGGGTATACAAACGATCAATACCCTAGTTGACAACAAATGAGTCTGCAAATACCAGCAACATTGACGTCACAACCTGCGACATTGAACATTTTTGATGAAATCGTGTTTTTGTCAAAACAAAAAACATGAAGGTACTTAAAAATAGTTAATCTTGATCAAAATTGGTTCAGCTATCATATAAAATTGTCTGGGCAAAACTGAGAGATCTATATAGCTGGGAATATTCGACGGAAGAAAGATTAACCAAGAATTAGTCGTCATAACCGGTTCAGAACAATGAGTCCCATTCCATGCACACATACCCTGGGGGAAATGGATGTCATAGAATTGTGAATGCGTTTGTTTTCCAAGGCTCAGTAGGTATCAGGATCGACATAAATATATACAAGATACTAATAATGTACTTGATTATGTCTAAAGAATATCAATTTGAGAAAAGGTCTTAATAAATTACGTTTGATCTTCATATAAAATTAACAAAATAGGGTGTACAAAGGCCTATACACGCATCATGTCTTTAAATACCAGCAACATTGCGACTGTTTTTTTTGTTGAACTATTTTGTTTAACCCTTTTTACAATAAATACAATAAAAGCAAGGATTAAAAACTAGCCAATTGTGTAGAAAATTGATTCATTAATCGTATAAAATTATGTGGGCATGGCTAAATGTTCTATATAGCTGGTAATATTCCACGGAATATGAAAAACGAGGAATATGTATAATAGAACTTGAATTCATCAGTATATTTACGGTATATTTTCAAAATGAGACGGTATATTTTGGTATATTTTATCGAGGAATGCCCGGTCACACTACCACGGAGCGCAATTAATTTTTTCAAGTTTTTAAAATTGATTCAAATCCAGATACAATAAAAGCAAGTGTTAAAATTAAGCCAATCAAGTAGAAAATAGATTCATAAATCGTATAAAATTATGTGGGCATGGCTAAATGTACTATATAGCTGGTAATATTCGACGGAATATGAAAAACGAGGAATATGTATAATAGAACTTGAATTCATCAGTATATTTACGGTATATTTTTAAAATGAGACGGTATATTTTGGTATATTTTATCGAGGAATGCCCGGTCACACTACCACGGAGCGCAATTAATTTTTTCAAGTTTTTAAAAGTTGATTCAAATCCAGATACAATAAAAGCAAGTGTTAAAATTAAGCCAATCAAGTAGAAAATAGATTCATAAATCGTATAAAATTATGTGGGCATGGCTAAATGTTCTATATAGCTGGTAATATTCCACGGAATATCAAAAACGGAATATGTAAAATATAACTTGAATTTGTTAGTATATTTACGGTATATTTCTAAAATGAGACGGTATATTTTGGTATATTTCTTACGGTCGGACGGCATATCTTATCGATAAATCCGCGGTCACACTACCACGGAGCGCAATTAATTTTTTCAAGTTTTTAAAATTGATTCAAATCCAGATACAATAAAAGCAAGTGTTAAAATTAAGCCAATCAAGTAGAAAATAGATTCATAAATCGTATAAAATTATGTGGGCATGGCTAAATGTTCTATATAGCTGGTAATATTTCACGGAATATCAAAAACGGCACATGTAAAATATAACTTGAATTTGTCAGTATATTTTCGGTATATTTTTCAACTGAGATGGTATATTTTGGTATTTTTCTTACGGTCGGACGGCATATCTTATCGGTCACACTACCACGGAGCGCAATTAATTTTTTCAAGTTTTTAAAATTGATTCAAATCCAGATACAATAAAAGCAAATGTTAAAATTAAGCCAATCAAGTAGAAAATAGATTCATAAATCGTATAAAATTATGTGGGCATGGCTAAATGTTCTATATAGCTGGTAATATTTCACGGAATATCAAAAACGGCACATGTAAAATATAGCTTGAATTTGTCAGTATATTTACGGTATATTTTTCAACTGAGATGGTATATTTTGGTATATTTCTTACGGTCGGACGGCATATTTTATCGATAAATCCGCGGTCACACTACCACGGAGCGCAATTAATTTTTTCAAGTTTTTAAAATTGATTCAAATCCAGTTTTGACGTCGTCCATCTAGTTAGCTTGTGCTCTCCGCGGCCGAATTGAATGAAAATAAATTTCTGAAATCAAGTGTAAAAATTTGCATAGTGTATACCGCTTATATATAAATATATATAGAGCAGAGCCAACCAAACCTAGCCAGATAGCTACACCTCACCGGTATCTTTTTTTTGTGAATCCAAAGCAAACAAAAAACAACTTAAGGTGAGCCTAACATTTAATTTATTTTAATTCTCATCCGCCTCCGCCCCCCTCCCCTTATATTGTGGGCCGGCAATTTCTTTTCAATTCTCCTTCCATTGTGGCAGACGGCCAAAAGAAATCTGCAAGAAGAAGCCGAAGACAGAAGAGAGTAGAAAAAGCACTTAACTGGTTTTTTTTTGTTGACTGCGCTTCTTCATTGATTGCAGAAATGATGAGTATGGGGAAGAGTGAGAGATTTCTCAGATTTGTTATAAATATTTATTATGGTGGTTTACCCGTTAGGTTTGGCTTTTATACCTCTCTCCCTCTCGCCCCTTGTAAAACGCAGCTGTTGAAGCGCCTTTGTCGCTGTTTCCTTTTATGTGTGTGTGAGGTTAAAGCTTTTCTTTTGCTCCCTCTCCCTACCTGAGCGTGCCGGCCGGCATTTTTTTACTTCGTTTTTTTATACGCCTGCTTGTATGTGTCTGCTGCTTTGGGCGGGGCGCTTTTGACGCTGCTTAATATCCTCCCCACGAAAACTACGGCTTGCGCGCAAGTCATGCACATGCACATGTGTGTGTCTCTTTTTGCGGGGCGTGGCAGCGGCGCTTGCAGTGGCTGGCTATGCTGTCACCAATTTCAAATTTGTTATCGCAAAAAAATTATTTTAAAATGAAAAAAATTTAACAGACGGATGAGTAGGCTTTGCCGCCTGCATATACATATATGTACATATGTGCATATTTAAAATTCACTGTGAATTTCTCTGTCGCTTATATGTATGTATGATATGCATATGTACGTATATTTGTATATACAGTAGTATGTACATATTTTTGTACGTGCCGCAGGAGTTGGCGACGCTGGCTGAGGCTGATTCTGGTGGCAGCGCCGGCGAGGGTGTAAAACGGACGTGTCTGTCATTTCTCCCCTTTTTTCGAATTTCGTTCTGCGCTCTGCTGCTGCCCGTCTGCTGTGCCTGGTACCTCTTCTCGCTCCCTTCTCTGTCTGGCCTTTGCCACGCATCAGCACTCTTTTGACTCATTTTGGCTTTCAAATGTGTCCAAAACTAATTTTTTGTTGGCAGCTTGGCGCCGACTCCACCTCCATGGGCTCCCCCTCGTTAAGAGCTCCAATCAGCAAACAAAGTCATAAACCCAAAAGCACTACAAGATATAAAATTAACAAAAACAGGAAAAAAGAAAGAAAGAAAGAGAGTTGGAAAGAGCGCTGTGAGCTGTGGAAAGCTGACAAAAGACGGCTGGAAAGAAGCAGCAAAAGAGAGTGTGTGGGCAGAGCCAGAGCACCGGCAGCAACAACAGCAAGCAGCGGTGGCGGCGGCGTGGCGACAGAGCCGGCAATGGCAATGCCAACGGCTAACGTCGGCTGATGATTCATCGGTCGCTTTAAGCGGGGCGACCATATTTCGAAGTTGGCAGTTGATTCACGGCAAACTTCATCCTATCCACCCCGTCTCCCCACACCACACATCACCATTCCAATCAACTCATTTTGTATGTATGCAGAGTTGCATGTTGAGTCTCCTTTGTTTTGCTGCCTGCCAAGGAGCTGACTAATACGAAACCCCGTTTATGTGATGTCAATTAATCGACGGCAAATCGCTAACGATTTCAATGGACGATCAGCATTTAATAGTTCACGATCAATTGGTAATCATGATCAGATGGCTACGCATAAACAATCTCAGAGACTTGAACTGTGCTTGTGCAATGTGAGGATTGCGCAGAGAGCGCTCCCTCTCCCACAATAATTGCATACTTTGTATCAATTGCAATTGTCGCAAAAAGAGAGAGCGAGAGAGAGAGAGAGCGATAGAATAGGCAACCCCGTATAGATACACCTTGGTTGAGCTTAGCTTGGGGGAGTGGAGTGGGTTGGATTGAACTTTTGGAGTGGCGCAGAGAACTGAGGTGAGGTGCCTTGCCACAGGAGGCCGTTAGTAGTAGTCAATCCACAATGATTGGCTATCCGCTTTAGGCGCAGCTTTAAGACCATTTATGGTCTGTAAATGCACAATACATACATAGAAATATACACATGCATACATACATACATATATGTATATAGATTTGTTGGTTTTGGTGCGGTCGCTGCCCTTGTAACGCTTGCAGCTGTTCAATTATCGGGATGCAGAAGCAATACTACTTTGATGACTTGATTTCGATATTGATGAAAGGCGGACAAAGCAAATTCTTTGTGGAAATAATAATGCTGATAGCGGACATGAGTGAAGCATGGGTTGGGGCACGCACACTGGGACCCTGGGACCAAGGGGACCTTTAGTTCGAATTTTGCAACTAAAAATAAACGTGATAAAATGCAATTTAACAGCCCGACCACGGCCTCGGTTTCAGCCCCAACCGAACGGCCAGCATTCTTCAAGAACGTTCTCCGTAACGCCCTGATAACGGCGGCCAGAGAATAAAACAAAAGAAATACGAAAGAGAACCGAACCGAACCGAACCCGAACCCCAGTCATGAGTCGAATTTGAGTTTAATCTCTTTCCCCGCTTGATGACGATGACGAAAGGTTCGCTGAACTCATTCTTTGCTTTTACCCTGTTCCTCTCCTCTTTAGTGCTGGTTTCCTGATAGGAACCCCACGCACACAATCACACAATAACGCAAATGGCAGTCCTCTTCATTCTCCTCGTCCTTTGATCATGACTCATCGGTTATCGGTTGACAAATTCATGATTAATATATTGTTTTGCAATTTTATTACAATCTTTCTATGGGGAAATCGCAACCGTAAATCAACGGTAAACAAAGAAATGTCTTCTACGAAAATGAATAATGTATTTATTAAAGCGCAGAAACAAACAACTTCAATGTTATCAATGTTTGTTTCCGCCTAATCGAACTGGCTGATATCCTCTTCCGCTCGAAAAGAAGAAAAGAATGTAAGGAATGAAGGGAGAATGGAATAGAAACGTGTTTCTAACCCGATAAGTCGAACCATATGGTGCATCTGTCTGGAAATCTGAGACCATAGCGGCGGCAATCACAGCAAAGATAGAGAAACAGATGTGGTATCCAGAATTCAAAAGTTAGTGGATGTGAAATCAACCGATTCTATCCAGTTTGCATACACTTAATGCACATTCACTTTTCTCGGTTACAAGTTACTTTAAATTATATCCTTCACAGCTAAGAAAGCTAGTCTCAGTTCTCTTAAGACGGATAAAGAGGGCACAATAGATCTTTGAATTCGAGTATGTTAAACGTCCCTGAAATATTCATATTTTCCTTTCCTTTCCTGTTGCTCCCTCGCTAATTTTTAACAAAAATTGTACCCTTTCAGATGGCATCCACAGCCCCAGCACTTAAGGATCTGCCCAAGGTGGCCGAGAACCTGAAGAGCCAATTGGAGGGTTTCAACACGGAGAAACTGAAGAATGCCAGCACCCAGGAGAAGATAATTTTGCCCACAGCCGAGGGTGAGTTTGGATAGTAGGTTAGATCTCGATAAAAGAGAAAAACTGAGGGGAGCTCTTTCGAACAGATGTGGCTGCCGAGAAGACCCAACAATCGATCTTCGAGGGCATCACTGCATTCGATCAGAACAACTTGAAGCACACCGAGACCAACGAGAAGAACCCGTTGCCCGATAAGGAAGGTGAGTGTCAGTCTGTCTGTCTGGCTGTCTGTCTGGCCATATTCTGCTCTGTTTGGACACCATCTGTTGTTGGCCATAAAACGATATTGGCCCGGCCTTGCCGCTGCCATAGCGGTTGTTTCTCGTGTCTGTCTGGCTGGCCAAGCGTATTGCCTTAGTTGGTGAATGCAACTAATGTGCGCTCTATTTCTCTGTTGTTCGATTGCAGCTATTGAGCAGGAGAAGGAGAAGAATCAATTCATAGCCGGCATCGAGAATTTCGATGCGAAAAAGTTGAAGCACACCGAGACCAACGAGAAGAACGTGCTGCCTACCAAGGAGGTCATCGAGGCCGAGAAGAAGGCCTAAGCCAAAATGGCAGGCGCATCCAGCATTGCCAACTACGTTGCATCTCTCTTAAGCGCATACAAAAACACACACACTCTCACACTCACACACACACACTATACGTATATATGTTTTTTTTTCCTTTTTCCATTTGCTAAAACCATCAAAACGAACATTCAGTTCAGGCTAACGTACATACGAGTAATAGAAGGAGAACCCACGAAGCACAGACTCAAGCCGCCTCATTCGCCGCCATCCATCAGAAAAGCTCCACAATAACTTGAACAATTACCGGAATGGCATTGCCAGTCATTGCAGCGATGGTTGGTGGGGGGAGAGAGAAAGAGAGAGCGAGAGAGAGACAGAGAGAGAGAGCTTGCAACACAGATCGTGAGACTGTTACTGTACCACATCCAATAAATTATTGTCTGCCTGCTTGAAAAAGTATTTTTTTTATTATTATTTTTTTACATGTATGTATTTTGGTTTTCTCTTTGCAAATTGTATTATGTACTAACAAAGCTGCCGATGCCGCCGTAGCCGTAGCCGTCGCCGCTGTTGCTGGCAACACAGTGTCTCATTCCTACAAACGTATTTAACATTAAACATTCGTCTATAAAAAAGCCCCCTCCCCCTATAAATATATATTTGTGCATAATTGTTTCCAAAACACACGAAAAAACCACTTACTTTACTCAAATGAAACGCAATAAGAGAAACAAAACAAAAGGAAACATATGAGAAATACTTTTTAAAAGGCATGAAAACCACACACGTATGAAGCGTATAAAACGAAACAACTAGTATGGAAAACGATATAAGACAAAAGCAAACATTTTTATAAAGAGTATGTGTAATTTTTTAATGAACTTTTTTTTATATACTTTACATATGATATATTTATACTGGAAAAACAAAAATAAAACCATAAATATAACATTTTATAACAAAAACGTATTCAAAATAATGATTTCTTTCTTTATCGGGCGGCGAATTTGAGTGGGGTAAAAAGAGTACAATCTTGGAGGCACTTGCTTTCCATTCGTTAATCAATCGATTAGCTGTCATATTTATAGATTGGCCGATTGCGTGAATTAAACATTTATCACCCGTTCATGGTCACCTATCCTTCTGATTGGTCGATTCCATGGAAACTGTGATTTTTCTTTTGTTCAATCGGAAGTCTGGCCATTTCTATATATATCTATTTAAATGATATACTGTTCCGATATTGATCTAACAGATCCGATGTTCCTTGTAATCCGATTTATGTCGACGGCTTATCTCTATTAATATCTATAAAAATTTTGGGTCGTCGTGGTCCCGTAGTTCCCCCCCATGGCTGGGGTTCTTGCCCACTAGTATATTAATATTATTATATATATTTATATTTAATATACATATATGCTATATATAGTACTGTCTGCAAGGGTACAAAAAAGGAGCAAATATTACTATATATTAGAGTACATATATGTATATTTTTCATAGTAATTATACAAACCCCTCCAGAGAAGAGGGTATCAGTGGAGGCGGAGAGTCAAATTTAATGCATTTTCAAGGAGATTATAACTTCATTAACTCTCCGTTGCCGGTTCATCCGCTTCCATGGCTGTGGGTGTTGTCGCTTGGGCCTCTATCTCTGCGCCATTAGCCCCATTCTCTGCGGCGGATGCTGCTCCTGCTGCTGCTGCTGCTGCGGCGGCCGCCTTCTTGGCCTCCTCGTATTTGTTGACCTCAAACTTGCTGAGATCGGCGCCGAGCAGACGGAGGATGTGAATGGTCTCGTCGCGATCGACATAGGCCCGCAGGCTAGAAGTGCCGCGCCATCCAACCACGAATAGGGTGAACTGTTCGTCCACGTACTTCAGGATGCAGCTGCCCACGCCTAGAGCGAAATGTCAGAAGATGGAGATTACAAAATTCTGCGACATAAGTGGTTATTCGGCTTACCGAGCTCACTGCAGCGGTCCTGGGTGGACTGCTTCAGTTCGTGGGTCGAGGGCGGTTTCGTGGGATCGGTGCAGTTAAGCAGCCGGACCAGATCGTCGCGATGGATCTCGATGCGACGACTGCTGCCCATGAACGCGTTGGAGGTCTGCAAACCTTCTTGTGCTAGCCGATATGGATGAACCGTGTGGCGGTTCTCGCAGCGGACAAATGTCTTTACACCTGTGTTTATAATCTTGATGTTGTGCTCGTTGTTCACCACCAGCTTCCGGATGGGCTCCGAGCAGTAATAGATGTTCTTTTTCTTCTCGGTGACGCAGCGGGTGAGGAGACAGCGCTTGCTGAGCGACTCGTCCAGCTGGTAGAACTCCTTGATGGCATTGTAGTCGGCATCTTCCTCTCCAAAGAACACATACGGATCCTCCTTATACCCATGGAGTCGTTTTCGCTTCCGCTGTGGTCCCCACGGCACGTTCTTCGCCTCGATGGGCTTGCCGGACTCGTCGAGTTGGGGCTCTTCGACGGCAGTGTTAGCTGCTTTCTCCACCAAGTCTTGCACATCGTTCTTCTCGAAGCTGAGCTGGCGGCGCTTAACGATGACGGCCACAAAGAAGCCGCCGGTGTCCTGCAGATGCGGCAATATCCGCATGCACTTGTTCAGGTTAATCTTGGCCATGTCCTCGGCGGGCAGCGGGAACATGGCTGGACGGATGATGGTGTGCAGCGTCTCCGGTACCTCGTCGAAGCTTGTGTATACAGTATCCACCTCCTTGGTGGCCAGTTTCCAGTCTGTCATGCCGGGATTGTACTTCAAGCCGGGCACTAGGTGACCAGCATCCACCAGCTCGAGGGCTCCATCGGCATCCTTCAGAATGCGCTGCAGCACAGCCTCGTTCTCAATGGGATTGAGAGAGCAGGTGGAATAGACCAGGCGCCCACCCACCTCGAGCATCTCGGCACCGCGACGCACAATGCGGTACTGTATCCCATGAAGGTTGTAGGCCTGGGCCAAGTTCCACTTGGTCCAGATATCGGGATTCTTTCGGAGCGTACCATCTCCGGAACATGGCACATCACAGAGGATCTTGTCGAACTTGAGAACGGACTTGGCACCGTCCTCGTTGCTCTGCAACAGGTTCGGAAAGATGCTGCTGTCGTGGTTTGTCACCAGCAGGCAGGGCGAATTCAGACGCTTTGCCTGGTGAACCAGCATGTAGCAGCGATTATTGTCCACATCGTTGGCCAGGACAAAGCCGGGCGGGATCTTGTGCTCCTCGGGCGAGGCGTGCAGGGCTTCGATAAGCTGGGCCGTCTTGGAGCCGGGCGCAGCACACATATCCAGGACCTTGTCCGTGGGCTTCACGTCCAGCACAATGGGTGGGATCATAGAGACGGCCTCCTGACGACTGATACTTCCCGCCGTCGTCTCCACAATGAGAAAGTTGTGCAGCCGGTAAAGAGGCTCTGAGCGTCGAATGTCCTTGCGCGTGAGTTGCAGCTGATAGGCCATCCCGTTGGGATACCAGGGCAGGCACAGGGGTCGCTCCACTTGCTCTGGCGGCTTTTGGTGTAGTTCCGCCACCGCGCGCACATATTCGGTGAAGAGCTGCGTCTCGATGATGTTCAGCAGGGCCTTCGCCTCGCCCTTGAAACCCGTCACACGAAACGTGGTTGGCAGATTGTCGCGAATGGATTCGAGGAACTGCGTCCATTCCTCCTCTGTGTGGCAAATCTTCTGTAGGTGATAGTACTTGATGAATGATATATTGTCGCGTTTGGTCTCCTCGTAAGGCTCGGAACGCCGATCGGGGCGTTGTGGACCCTGAATCACAGTAATGGGAATTACAGAAAAATAAACTATAGTTTTAAGAGAAAAATTGATGGAAAAGGCTACGTACGTTTTCGCGCTTTTGGCGTTTTCGGGCCGCAAAGGGATTCTGTTTCTTTCCACGCGCCATTATCAAACAATTTCTTCGTGCTAGTCCAAGTATATGAAAAATTATGAACAAATATTTATTTTTCAGGCGCCCACAGTACGAAACAGCCGGCAACACGTGTTGGATTGAAGTCTGGCAGCACTGTCTAGGTGGCATAGCGCTGCCAGAATATGTTCGATAACTCAATAATGGTGACAAGGTACTATAGTGAGGTAAATATATATATTAGCTTCAGCCTTTATTATAATCATTATAATCATTCTTTATCAGTATAATACCCCGCTTAAAGTTATATTTGGATATGATCATCAAACATTGAAAATCATCCCGAATGACGTCACAGTGTAGCAGAATGCGCCACCTTCTCTCATTTGGTTGTATTTGGAGTAATCGAAAGCGCATTTCGATAGCACAGTCACCATTTTCAAAAAAGTGGAATCCAAAATGGAATCATCATTCTTAGCTGCAGACAATGGTCTCGACGATATACAATATTTAATACATCTGGAAGCCATCAAGCGATTCACCGAAGACAGCAAGAACGTTCAGCGCAATGTGGAGGAGCACGCGCGTAACTGGCTAGACGCCAAGTGCGAGTACCAAAGCCACTACCAGCGCTTGGTCGGCATTGCGAAGTGCACCCTGCTGCGGAACGCCGCAGACGCTCAGAAACGCGTTTCTCTTGATCAGGCCCCCCCATGTATAGCCAGCGATGTGAAAATGTTGGCATCAAAAATTGATAGCGACAAAGAACCCACGATCTTAGACCAACAGACCATTGAGCAGTGCAGAATCAAGCTGGAGACGGGCCACCGAGCGCGCTCCCAACTTAGAAAGCAGCAGCAAAACTGTGCCGACAATCACGAGGCCCTCAAGTCGGTGCACGCGTCGGTGGAGCTTGTGGAGAACGGTCTGGAAGCGGCTATTCTTCAGGCACTGGACAATCCGGTCAGTGAGCTACCGCCGAGGGAATCGGGCAAGAATGTTGACTCGTCATAAATATATTTGGAATACATGGATTCTTTGTACATTATTAAAAGCGTAACAGATAAAAACTATTATTTACGAACTACAAGGCTTCCAGTTAGTCTCTTGCGGGGCTCGGGGCATGCCAGCGCTGGTCAGGTCAGTCCTGCGGCGGGTAGCCGGCTCAAGCGACCACGCTGTGGCTGGGTTAATAGCAATAGCAGGCCATCTACAATGAATTTACAAATATTATAGCTAGGTGTAAGCGAGCGTTGCATGGCAGGGTGAGAGGTTGGGTTACCATTTGGAGCGCTTGGACCAATCCTTGGGGGTCCAGTGCAGGCACTTGGAGTCGATGCGAATTTTGCGTTTCTCCATGGCGCGATGATGCTGCTCGATGGTGTCACGATTGATGCAGACTATATACTGCCCCTTATAGTAGTTGATGAGATTAAGGTTTTGCAATGTTGAGATCACGTCCTCCTTCTTGATCGAAGTACACTCGCAAATGTCGCTGGGGAGGAGCAGCCGATTAGCAAAAGAAATAACAGAATTATTGAATGGAACATACTTGATCGTTATAGTTGGCTTCTCGCCTTCAGTGCTGGGATTCTGACTAATGAATATCTCCAGTATTGTCTGGGCCCAATATGAGCGATATGAGAGCAGTCCCAGGTCGGACAGCGGCTTCTCTGGCGAGCCTGTCTTGCCTTCGAACTTGGACAGCTCGTAGCTGAACTCGATGAGCAGCTTGCCATAGCCTTTGCGCTGATACGGCGGCATTGTCAATATGCAGGCCACGTTGTAGTCCTCGGTGCTTTCCTTTTCCTTTGAGAAATAGCCGACAATGTGGAAGCCGCGCGAATCGAATTCAGTCATAATGTAGAACAGAAATGGATCTGTGTCGTAGTAGAGCGTCTTGTGGTCCAAGAACAGCTTGGCCAGCAAGCAGAGATTCTGTGCGTACACCTTGTTTTTGCGTCCATCGATTTCGAAGAAGGAGATGGTCTGCTTGCGGTAAATCTCATTGCCCGGCGGATGACGAAGATTGCATTTGGAGAGATGACGCTCCAGGCACTTGCGACTCTTGCAATACTTGAGGCAGAACTCACAGATGTAGATGCATGGCATCTGGCAGAGCTCCTGGGGATAGGGCGAGAAGTACCAGGGCTTAATGCGGTGGCGGCCCAGCTCGATCATTTCCACGTTCTTCATGCGAGTGACCACATCGTCCTGGTGTGTGACCATGCTGCCCGACTGCCTGGGCGTGGGAATCTTGCCTTCCTGCGACCCATCGCCATCTTCAATGGGTGCGGTGGGAATCAGACCATCACCTGTCACATGCAAAGGTGTGGCAACCTGAGCGTTTGGTGTTTGTGGATGCTGCGGCTGTTGCGACGGCATGTGGTGGCCATGGGTGTTGCCGTGAACCCTGCGCCTCCTATTGAAACGCTTCTGCAGAGCAGCAGCCAGGACATTGTTGCCGTTGACCAACTCTCCACCGCCTACGGTGCCACCTGTAGTCACTACGGCACCGCTGACTACGCCTCCTGCAACGTTAGCTCCTCCACTACCAGTGACACTGCCGCCAACGGTAACGCCAACGCCAACGCCTCCGCCACCACCACCGGCACCGGCACTGCCAATGCCAGCAGCCCCTGCGGAGCTGATTCCAATGCCCAGATGCTGGGGCGAAGTGGGACGCGACACACTACCGGCCAGAGAGTGATGGCGCTGCGGAGTTGTTACGCCCGTGCTGGTGCCAGTCTGAGAACCATCGCGACGGGGAAACTGCACCTTTCTGGTGTACAGATCTTCCTCGTTGACCCATTCGTCTAGGCGCTTGTTGACTGTCAAGATCGGTTAGTTTTTCCTCTTCTCGCTTCGAGAAAATTCCAATTACTTACAGTCTACATAGTGGACATAAAACTGACGCCGACCGTCCAGCTCCTTGATGCTAACGATCTCTGCCAAGGGCCAGTCATCCGTCTTGTGCATACGCACCGGCAGGCGGCAGCCCTCGGTCAATGCAGCCTGAAAAAAGGGGTACCCCATGAATGAGAGACACCAAGTGCAGGGAAATAGGGGGCCTTACCGTCGACTCGCATATTGATGCGACGTCGTCGTCGAACTCGTATTTGTTATTAATTTTCATTTGCCCCTGTTATTATTACACACTCGTATATTTTGGTGCTATTCAAGAAATTTAAGAACACAAGCAACTTGCAAATATGCAAAAAGGGTTGCCAGGTAATGAAAATATACCGATATTTCATCGATGTAATTTGTGAACACATCGAGTATTGATGTTTTCCCGCTAAAAGAATCAATATGCAAATAATTTCATCAATACTGACAGTAAATATTTAACAATTTAATCAATTTAAGTTTTTTTTAATAAATCTACATTCCTTTTAAGCATTCTAATATCAACAAACGTAGGTATAGTATAAAAAGGCGATAGTTTCGAATGAGTTGTGACATCACAGTTTATAAATATCGATGCTGCTGACACTTGCAGTGTTGCAAAAAGTTGGAAAAAGTGTTGCTAACGCAACAGCGTAAAAGTGTTCTTTTCTAAATTTTTCATGTGCTGTGCGATGAAACAAATCCTGTTGTGCATGCTACAAACAGTTGCATATTGCATTTACAATCAAATATTTGTGCATTTTGACCTCTCTGCCACAATGGCAATTTGCAATTTCAGTGTATAAATGCCGTTTTACTTGTAATGTTCAAAGAGAAGGTCAGAAAAATGTACACAGTTCTGTGTAGTAGCAGCAGTGCATAGATTGTAGGCATACCTGCGCTCCCAAGTGTAAGTGTGTGCGTGTGCGCATAATGTTATACAGCTGTCGCCGCCTATCGTGTGTATCAGTGAATAACAAATGTGATCAACAAAAAAGTGCATTGTAAGCATTGTTAATGCATTCACATACAGGGCCCAATCATATATATGACAACATATGTATACATACTAATGAAAAAAGGCGCATTCCTTTTCAATTGCAAAAAAAACCTGTGTGGCAAAATGACGTGTTTTGCGCTGGTGTTGCCACTGACAACAGCAACAGGGTTGCCAACTAGCGTGCGCAACAAATCGCAAGCTAAGCTAAGCTATCCGCAGCGAATAATCTGACAATATCTGATTAAATATTACGCGCTTAACAAACAATGAATAAATCGAGTCCTATAGCCCCGGGATAATCTTCGTCAGTAGTATTACGTCCATAAAATTCGCCCATAAATGGAATGCCGTTGCACTGGCAACGCCAGTTCGAATTCAGTAGCTTGACAACACTAGTTGGCTTGTATGGCAAAAAAAGGAATAATTTTTTTACGAATTGTGAAGCTACCGACGAAGACGAGGCCGCCTAAAAAGGCAACCATAAGAATTGTCAAGTAATTAACGATACAAATGTTTCATCCCATGCTTTTTCTGTGCAGTGTTTTAATTCTACGACCCAGCCGTTTAACTGTCATCCGATAAACCCAAGCAAACAACAACAGCAGGAGGCATCAACCGACACTCTGCAACATTTTGTTGCAGCACAAGTGCAATTGTCGCACATTTGATTGCCGCATATCTCACTTTACACAGAAGAACTAATAAATGTATTGTTGAGTCAACGTAGATCTGCGAAAATAGGACAGTTGGCCGTGTTTTAAAACAGTGTGTGGTTCGGCGCCACAGCGAGCGAGTGGTTCGGTTATTTTTTTGTGTGTGCCTTGACAAGTGCAAAAGCAGGAGGAGTAGAAGTCAATACGCAATAGGAGGGCAGCGCCCCTAAACTATATTATTTGAAATCGACAATAACTAACGGAAGACCAACAGAAGCGGCAGCATCGTTAACTAGCAGAAGCGGTGGCGTCCGCAAGGCGCTGGCCAGCTGTGAGCTTCCTAGCTAATACCGTGGGGAAGAGGAAAAGCAGAGCCACCCACCAGCAGCAGATAAGCCCAACACCGGGCAACAGTTCGTAAGTATGGTTTGGCTATGGGCAGTAGCTGAATCCCTGGCCTTGACTACGACCACGACCACAGACCCCGGGTCGCACATACTAACCATCATGGCATATATGTGTATTTTGGCTCTCTACAGGTTCGGGAAATTTTTGATGGCATTTGATTGTTTCGTCACCTGGTCGCCCTGTTATATGCCACCCAAAAGATGAACAATGAACAAAAGCCAGCATCACCAGAGACATCATCATCCACAACACAACCATCCACAACCTCATTTGCAACCGCTTCTGGTGAGCGATCTGCAGAGCGCTTGGCTGCAGCCAATAGTAAGATACCATCCATTATACTCCATACGCCCATTGTATCAATTGCGTCTGGGACTATGAGCAAAAGCACTACCACTACAACATCGACAAAGACAACTCCGACCGCACATAGCACAGAAGAGCTGTTAGAAGCAATGGCAAATAATTTGGCAAAACACGACAGCGTGCCGGTGCAACGTGACGATGGGAGTATCGGGTTTCGTGGCCAGAAAAAAGCAGCGTCTACAAATACGAAATCCACATCAAAGTCAGTGACAGATAGCGATAAGAGGAAGTCATACTCCCCCCCAATCAGTGGCAGCAACAGTACCATTAACAGTCATAACAATCCCAGTGGCAGTGGCAGTGGCAGTGGCTGTGGCATTGGCAGCGATAGCTCCACCACTCCCGTACCATCGTTATCAGCGTCAACGTCAGCATCAGCGTCAGAGGTCCTGTCAACTTCCAGTAACATAACGACTCCTGAAGAAGCAGGGGCCGCCAACTTCGTCTACTCATTTCTTGACGATACGTCAAAGCTGGAAGGACCCACACGCAGGCGCCTGCAGTATGGGGTGGGAGCGACGGGTAAAACCCAGGATGATCAGAATGTGGGAAAGCGACAGAAAAAGAAAAAGGTGAGTGCAGTACACGGAGAGACATGTATCCATCATCATCATCATCATCATCATCATCTTTGTATCCTTCAAAAACCCCAAACCCACTCCGTCCCCCCTCTGGTTATTTGGTTGTTTTGTTTTGGTACTTGTATTGGTTTCGCAACTATTTCATCTGTAAATACGTCATTGTATCGTGGGATGGGGACGACGGTGCATGAACAGCCTCGGTGCACCCCGCCAGGTTGCGCACGTGTATCTATCATATCATTTAATCGAAATTATTCACCGTTTCACTAGCTTTTAAATAAGTAATCACACATACTACCTATATTAATCATAGTACATACAATGTATGCTAAGTTAATCAATTATATTCATACATACATACTAATCAATCATAAGCTACGTACTAACAATCCTACTCACTATTATTTATGATTAATTTCTATATCATTCCACATTATTTACTTACCTATATTTTACTTCTCTTCTGCATCATTTGAACCCATTTAAACATTTTAGGTCCCTTTTAATCACTTTCCATAATATGTTTGTTAGCTGCATGCCGTACAAAAATTTGAATAAATGAAATATTGAATCACCCTGACATGGCTCTTAAGAATTACGTTGCTTTGGGTAAAGAAATGGCGATTTAAATGGCTTATTTTCATCGTGGGGAAATGCAAATACATATAAAATAAGAACTCACCTAGAAGATGACAAAAAATAACAAATAACAAAGATATTAACCACACAACACATTTATGTACATATATTAGCACGATAAGAAAGCTGAATTTATTTCTAATTAATTTTTTTGTATTTTGCTTGCTCATTTTTCATTTGAATCTTTTACTTTGATACCCCTAACGAAGATAATCCATGGGCAGGAACCACACAATTTTGAAGGGAGAATACCACCGGCACACGCACACATCACTGTTTTTTGTTTAACACACACTCGTACTGACACGCCCACGCGATTGGCGATCTGTGCCTTAAGCGAAATTGGAAAAGTAACCGATATTGAATTGAGCCGCAAAGTGGAGATGATAAAGAATAAAAGAAACAAAATTCATTTCAATTGAGAAATCTACATCTGTACATGTTTTTGATATTGATTCGAGACGGGATTACAAAATCGTTATGTTGATCGCGGGCTGTTTATTTTGTTTACACAATTTTCCATCCTTTTCAATCGAGCAAGAATCCCGTCTGTGCTGCACAACAAGTATGGCGCGCCGAAATGAAAACCTCAACTACGACGATAAATACATTTATATCAAAATTAAGCCGCTAATTAGGCAGCCTCCTATATCGATATATGTACATATGTATGTATGTATAATATATTGATGCGATAAAAATGACAATATTAGCATTCAAAAGCTTGGTCTTCTTATCCTCATCAACGATATTTTATTCTGTTCTATTCAAGGGTAGGAGGAGGCGAGAATGCAAATGTTAAAAGTCTGTTAAATCACACGCACAATGTCTCTTAATTGGAACATTAATGGTTCTGATATCTATCCGCAAGTAAAATTGGAATGTTGAGAAAGAACAGATGTTGCGAAATTCAAGCAAGAATTTGTTTGAAATTTGATTCGAAAAAACATAAAAATACACAAATGCAGTACAAAATTGGTTTCGGAAAACCACATTAGCGAAGACCGAACTGTTTTTCATATTTGCGTAAGCGCGGGTTGATCGTGTTTTTTCACGTTGCCTGCCTAATCAAAAAAGAATCACATCTGTTCTGCTAATACATGTTTACAATTGCATGTATGTATGCATAGATGTTCCCGAACATTCCTATCAACACACAGACACACACACACACATATGTATCTATAAAGAAGATGGTACAAAAAGGAGGTCCGCAATAGAGAAGTTAACCGTTATAGTAGTGCTGTAATGCGCTGCCCGCAAAGAAAACGCACAATAAGGAAAGGAACGAAAATTAGTTTGAGAAATTGTTCTGCAGATCGCAGTCGACATTTGTGTGTGGCTTTGGTTAGAATTCCTGAAGCGATAAAATAACTGTATAAACAACAGAAATCTGTACATATTTCAGCAAACCACATCCGTGACTGAACCGCCGCACTTTATATACATACAAACAAACATACATCTATTTTTTATTATACCCATTTATTTGAGTCGTGTGTTTCCACCATTCCGCATGTGTTTTGTGTTTCCATAAGCTTTGATTTAAAACAATTGTCATACTGCTTGGAAAAGTGCATTGAACAAAGTAGAAGTGTTAGAGCCTCGCATGCGTTCGGATTGAGAGTCGCTTCCTAGTGAGGTTATGCACGACGCTGGAGTGCGGTGCGTGTGTTTGTGTGTGCGTGAGTGTGTGTGAACTATTTTTTTTTGCAATGTCGCGAAACGTTGAAAACATTATATTTTAAAGACGCTTGATACATCTTGCAGACAAAATACGATGCCTGGGAAGATAGCGACTTCAATGATCTCGATGATGCGTCACTGAAGAAGCTTCTCGAGGAGGCGTATTGGTACCGTAATCCTGGCGACAGGAAAAACAAAAGCGAGCGTTTTCTGGTAAGTACTCTGACCTCTCACGCGCTTTTCACAGCCCTAATCTCGATCCAATCCAATTTTGTGTGCAGCAAATGCTCAAAAAGGCTGAGTACGACGAAGAGATCTCTTATCGTGCCATTAAATCCTGCCTCACACTCAACCCAACCACTCTAGCGACGTCAGCGTCCACATCCGGGGTAGCCGGCATTAGCAGCAGCAGTAACAACAACACCCACCACACAAACAATCGATCCGGGGAGCGTCACAAGCAGGGCGGCTCCTTGCAGGATCTTGTCGAGGCGGCTCATCGAAGTGGGGCGGCCACCACATCTGCGGCGGCGGCAGCAGCAGCAGCAGCGGCGGCAGCCACATCGGCGACAACCCAACGTTTCAACTGTGATTACCAGCTGAGTGGACGCGCGAACCGTCGCCACCAGCAGCAGCACAACAACAACAACAACAACAACCAAAACGCACCCTCTGCCTCCAAAAAGATCAAGAACTGGTCGGTGTCGGGACGGCAGCGCGAGGGAGGAAGCCTTCCGAGCAGCGTCAACTTTGAGCCAGCGACAACGTCCATGGATGCCAAGCTGAAACAGACTATGGGCGAGTCATCCCAGTCCCAGGCTGCAGCTGGCAAGAACAGTGCCGGCAGCTGCAGCAGCCTGCCCAGCCACCTGGGCGAGGCTGAGGCCGGCACCCAGTTCGATATGGATGATGATGAGACGGGTGGTGGTGCGAGTGGGAGTGCTGCCGCAGGCGCTGGCCCAATCCAACAAGAATGCCTGTTGGAGGTAAGCGATGATACACTGAATCAATGGGACGTCTGTATGGATCAAACGCTCTGGGAGATAGCTCAATCGAGTCTAATCGAAACCGATGGGTGGCAAATTGGGTCAAGTCCATTTGAGGCGGTAAGATGCGACGCTGTAAGGTCGCCAGCTGCCCTTCAATGGCGTGGCATGGCCTGCCAGCGAGCAGCATAATTCAATTAGTAATCCATAAACCTGTAGTAATCGCAATAATCAATATTCCTCTATACGTCGTCTCTTGCGGACAAAGTCTCTAAATGGAAATGTAGAATTAATCAAGTTATGTCTACCCCACAAACACCCACACCCAAACACATACACTAACACCCATACCATAACACACAAACGCACGCATTAACTTCCATTCCATTAATATGTATATGCATCTGTATGTATGTATTACGTATTTACGCCCTGCAGAGAGATAGTGGGTGTGCGTGCCTGTCCCAGGTGTTATATATGAATATCCTATGTATTATGATACCATTGATTTAAGAAAGTTGTAGACAAAATCTGGTATGATGCATAGGTAGAAGGGATAGATGGAGGACTCCGCACCCATCTGCTGGCCTAATAGGTGGGATCATCATATCATATTCACTTCACGGGGGGTAGTTGGAACTAACACGGGGGGGGGCAGGACTTTTTTTGTACATTTTCCCTTTGAATTTGTGATTTGTAAAAGTCTGCCGCAAAAAGGGGGTTTGCAAAGTCGCGATCGAATCAGATTTCGTGTTTGGAAATATACTAACTTTCGTTTTCTCCGTTTCCTCCTGTTCTTTTCCGCGTTCAGCTTTCGGAGGACAATCGCGGAATAAAAAAGAAGAAAGCAGGCGGCGCCAATCCATCAACGTCGTATCTCAGCACAAAGGTGCTCGACAATTTCATGCAAAACTACAGCCCGCATCAGCCCGAGTCGAGGGATTCGGCCATTGGAGGCGAGTATCAAATCGGAGAAACCCTGCCGTTGTTGGGGTCCGTTGGCATCAGGTCACCCGGAATGCCCCACATGCAAGTACACCAACAGAACATGCAACTCCAGGCACAGTATTCGGCTGGTGGACACTTTGAAAGGGGAGTAGACGATCCCACCCGCAAAGTAGACGCCGGCTATGTGTCGCTGAGCGACAGCTATACGGCCTGCTCCTCGGTCTACGCCGATACGTCGACGATATCCCTTCCAAGCCGAGCCGCATCCTCGGGGGATGTGTTTGGCAGGAAAAGCGGTCGTGCAGGTCCCGCGGTAACGGGTGCCAAGTCCACATCGGTAAGTACCAACGACTCACAAAGCAAAAACCAGTTACAAAAACATCTTATATCCAAAGCGTAACCTCGATGAGAATGGCAACGCCCTGAGCGATGGGTACGGCGCCAATGGCACGCCCAGCAGCAGCAGTAGCAATGGAAATGGCAATGGCAATGCCAATGGCAATGGCGGAAGCGGATCTAATCAGTTTACGGCCCTGATCACCACTACGATGGGTGCAAATGCACCGCCATCGTCCGCAAGCCGCCAGAACAGCGTGTCCACGCTGCTCACAACCGGGAGCAACACAACAACCACTGCAATGGCAGCCGCTGCAGTGGCGGCCTCCTTCAATAGCCAGTTGCAGCAGGTTAACGTGGGGAACGGATCGGGAGGAATCGGAGCCGCAGCCGGAGTTGGAGTGGGTCCCGGAGTCGGAGTTAGTGCCGGTGCCGGCACTGGGGGACAGCCGACCAAGACCAAGTCAAAGAAGAGGTCGCAGCAGGAGCGCAACACAACCACTGTGGATGCCGAGTCAGTGGCCGGGTATCGCGGCAAAGAGTCGGTGGAGCAGCTGGTCAAGTACATCGAGAACGATGGCAACAGCGGCGGACAGAAGAAAAAGGAGCGCAAGAAGCAAAACCAGAAGCTTAAGAAGAGCAACTCGCTGGAGGAGCTGCGTAGCTGTTCCAAAATGGAGGCGGACGACCTCAAGCGCGAGTCGGCCACCACCGAGATGATGCCCCAGAAGAAGGACTCCAACAATGCGAATGCCAGTGGCAGTGGCAAACAGAACTCTGCCTCCGTGGCGGACATTAGCAAGAACTGCAGCAAGGAGCAGCAGCAGCAGGTCACACCTGTCCAAGTCCAAGTCCAAGTACGTAAGGTCGCTGAAACCGCCGCTCAGCAGCGGAAAGGAGAGCGCCGTTCCTGGGGCACCGAGGAGCTGCAGTATCTGGGGGATCAGGAATATCGCAAGCCAGGCTTGGGTAAGGCTGCGGCCCGCTCTGAGCCCGATATCGAGGCGGAACCGATGCCGCTCTCCCTGCCGGCCCTCTCTTGTATGTCCGAAATGGATGCCCTGAACACCGTCCTCTCAGAGACAGCCGAATTCCATGTGGTGACAAAGAAGAAGAAACCAAAGAAGCAGCGAGCCGTCACCATGGACGATGCGGCCGTCGCGGCCGCTGCCCACGCGGGAGGCAATCTGCAGCGCATGCAGCAGATCACAAAATCTGCCTCCTCCAACATGATGTCCCAGCGGACCCACTACTACACGGCGTACACCAACAGCGGCACGGGCTCCGGCTCTGGCTCTGGCTCCGGCTCCAGCAACCATCATGGCCAGTATCCGAGCAAGTCGGCACAGCAGCAGCAGCCGCAGTACCAGGATGCGCAGCCGCAGCATCACCATCACCACCATCATCATTACCATCATCATCATCATCATGGTGGGTCGGGTTCGGTCAAAAAGGACAGCTCGCGACGCAAGTCCACATCCTCGATGCCGCCCTCGGAGAAATCCGATTCCAGTGATCTCGACTCAGTCCACTCGCTGCCGATCCAGACGGTCAAGAAGAAGAGTCTCGGCTTCAGCAGCGGCGGCGGCGGCGCCGGCACCACCAACAACAAGGAGCGGGCAGCGCAGGCCGCCACCCAACGTCAGGTTAAGAAAAAGACCCTGGCACCAGCTCCAATTTCCTATGCGGACATAGCCCGCAACAAGCGGGAGGCCCTGAAGAATGCCAGTGGCAATGGCAGTGCAAATGCCAGCGACCCAGAGCCGTCCGAATCAGCTGCAGGAGCTGGTGGGGCTGATAAGCCCGCCGGCGGCAAGGGCAGCAAGTCTAAAGTCAAACCGGATTTCCCAGAGCTGCCAGTAGCTCTATCCATACCGGTAGCCATCAGCACCGCCACCAGCACTAGCAGCAACACTGCCACCAATCAGGTGGCCAGTTCCAGCAACAACTCGTCGTCGGCGGGATCGATCAGCTACTCGAAGAGCCTGAATGCGACACCTGCCAGCAGCACCAGCGACGTTGATGCCTCGCCAGAGCTCACCCCCACTTGCACGACTGCCCCCAGCAGCAGCCTCTCCTCGTCACAGCCGGCGCTGCAAAAGTCCAAGAGTGTGGAGCACGATGCCACTTATACGTTCAACAGCAGCAACCTCGATCAGCAGTACCCAGCCCTTGAGAAGACTGTCAAGAGGCATAGCACAACCAATGTGTCTCTGACAGCCGGCGTCTATCCAACTTCTAGTTCAGGATCGTCCGCAGGGACGGGCTCGTCATCAATTTTCAACTTTGCTGCCGCAACCAAGTTACAGATGGTGGACAAATCCACGGGAACCACATCATTACCAACTACCTCAGCCAAGTCCAAGACAAAGTCAAAGGACCTGTCATACAGCAGCGCAAGCAGCACCACCAGCAGCAGCTCGGGCAGTACCAGCAGCAAGAAGTCCATGAAGCTTGGCAACGAAGAGCCGGCGACTACTCCAGTGTCCATGCCAGTTGCCCAGAAGTCGACGACGGCCACCCAGACCGAGGGGACCAAGAAGATGGGCCACAAGATGTCCCACACCAGCAGCAAGCTGACACCTGAGCTTATCGCTGGTCGGCCGGCGGTGATAATACTCAACGATGATCGCGACTCGGAAGAGGAGGGACTCAACAACGAGTTCATCTTTGGGGATTTCAACGAGGATGAGCTGAAGCTCTTCGACGACAAGAAAGAGGAGAAGGAAAATGAAAAAGAGAAAGAGAAAGAAAAGGAGAAGGAGAAGAGTGAGAAGAAGGTGAAACCACCAGAGTCGCAGCCGAAATCACAGGCAGAGCCAACAAAGCCACAGGCAGAGCTACAGCCAGGGCCAATGCCCCAGGCAGAGCCACAGGCAAAACCATTAGCCACACAGATGGACAAGCCAGAGCCCATGGATGAGAATGTGGATGAGGAGGAGGATGATAATCAGATTCCAGAAGCAGAACCAGAACCAGAACAAATCGGGGAGGACAAAACTGAGAAGAAGGAGACAGAAAACGCAGCAGCCACTCAGTCGGATGTCAGCTCCAGTAGCTACCAGCAGCTGATACTGAATGATTCGGGCGCTGCCTCTGATGTGGTCAACAGCTCGGCCAGTTTGGACATGCTATCGATCTCGGGCGAGGCCGTGCAGTCGTCGTCGCCAAACTCAGCGGCCATTTCCACAAACTCGGGCTCATCCAGCATCATCAACTCGTCGACATCCTCAACACCTTCGTCTGACTCGGCGCCAAATTCCAACTCGTCGTCATCCGTTTCGATATCCTCCTCATCTGGAGGCAACGGTCCGATGGGCTTGTGCTCGGGATCGGGATCCGGTGCGGCCCATGTGGCGAACCAGTCCAGCGATAGTGGTATCTATGGTGCCGCCAACACGTCCGTGAAGGACCACATCAACCAGTTCCTTAGCCGGGCCAGCAGCAGTAGTGAGGAGCCGCTGCCGAATGTCCCCATCTCCATGCAACAGTTGGAGACCTGCAATGACATTGAGGCGGCCATCATAGCCGCTGCCCGGGCCGCGGCCGCGGCACGCAGTAACAGCTGCAGTCGCAGAAATTCCCAGGAACTGGAGTCCTCGCAGTCCCTGTCTCTGTCCAAGTCCAAGCAGCAGCAGCAGCATCAGCATCAGAGCCCAGTTGCCAAATCGAAGATTGCGCCCGTCTATACGACCTACAATGTTGGCGTACAGGACTACGACGAGGACCTAGAAGAGCTGAGCTTCCTGGCCGACCTCAGAGATGCGGAGGTAGACGTGGAGGAGGAGGCGGAAGTGAAAGCGGAGGCTGATGCCGAGGCTGTTGCATCGTCATCCCGCATAGATCCAATCGTAGACTACATTTCAAGCAGTGAGTTATCGAGAAATCGAGTCCCTTGTCAATATTTATTTTGGTCAGGATTAATGCACAGTAGGCTGTGCATAACCTAGTTAGTTATAAACCTAGTGAACGGTCTGTTGATAGTTAAGAAAAGTCTAAATTATGTTTCCGAACTTGCGTAATTGATTTGTTAGGATTATTCGCACTATTTTTATCATCAAATACGAATAATTTCATTTTCATATCGTCTCGTCCCGCAGCTTGGCACGCCATTTCCACCAGCAAGCATGTAATGTTCTACAAAGAGCCCGAACAGGAGATCTAGGAGGAGCCGGTCGAAGCAGATACCGCAGCCGCCACATCAGGCGGCAGTCAGCGAGGGGATCAGAACTACAAAAACGAAAAGGAGGATTAGTTTGTATTGCATGTCTGTTAAAGTTGCATTTTTGTTTGCTTCGTGCTGGGCCATCGATTGTACACAGATCTACGGATATACACGGATATGCTATAACCAAACGCTTTTGTGCTAATTAATGTAACAAACTATTGATTAACTATCGATTAGAATTTAAAACCGCGAGCGGCAAAACTAAAACCACCATGAGTGTCAAATAAAACCATGAAAAACTATGAAAAAATCATTCGAATGGAACCAGAACACAACATAGGTCATAGCTGATAGGACCGTGTCTCTTCCATTAGCAAAGCCAGGTAGGAGAGCCAAGAGGGCAAGGCAAGGCAAAGCCAAAAAGAACAATATCAAAAAGATCGAGAGAAAACAGATCCCGGCAAAGACAAAGAGAAAGATTAAGAATAACAAGGCAGAAGATTATAATCGATGATGGAGAAGTTATCGGGGGCGACACACAAGACGTTAGATCATTATAAATATGAAGACGAAACGAAGACAAAGATGATTTTGTTGGACAAAAAATAAGACGTAGAAGAACGAACTCTCAATCCATTAGTACCGCTGTGAATAGAACAAACAAAAACAAGGGGAGAAAATCCCTATAAGAAATCCTTGATCCCTACAATAGGCCAAGTCGGTGACGTAAAATATGAATATTTATTAAACACTTAGTTTGGACCGGTGATTCGGAGTGCGATTCAGATAGCAGGCGATGTTCAGTCAGCATTTGGAACTGCTTTTGTTAATTTACAAGTTTCTGGCTCCTTAAAACGCTACGTTTTACTATTACTATTACACTTACGAGCTCTAATTTAAACTACTATTACTACTATTACGGAAGCAACCATTCTTTTTTTTGTACTTTTTAATGCCTTTGTGTTTCTCCGCTTTAATGCGCGCGCCTGTAGCTTGTACGAGTATATTTTATCACTACTTCGAGTAAGATTGAGCAAACTAGTTTAGTTATAGACAGAGTCAGCCCACAGGGAAGTGAGGGGAGGCAGAGGAAGGGAACCGATTGAACACTAGCATATAGTCGCGTGTACATAGGATGCAAAGACCACAGCATAACGAAAACAAAATAACAAAACCCAGCTAAGAACTTGAATAGTTTTGCGTTTAATTGTTAAAAAAAGAAGCCGCAAAAGAAAAAAAAACCGAAAACGAGAAAGCACACAACAAATGATATGATATGTGTGCATAAATAATTATTATCTAGAGTTAAGATCTATACGGCTAGCCATAAAGAAGCCGCATGGGGGAATGAAATGAAAATGTATGTTAAAACCACAAAACACACACAAAACAAACAAACAACAACAACAAAAAAACAACTATCAAGCACCTACGAAAAATGCCGCCGTTTAGCAGCGAGAGAGCCTCAGCAGGCCTTTCCGAGAGTAAAAAAAACAGGAAACAGTTCCAATAAACCAGAAACCGGATGAAAACCGTATAAAAACCACAAAATGAGTCAAAAAACAAAAATTAAATGGAGAAAATTAATATATAAAAAAAAAACCGTAGCATTAAAAACGCACCTACATAGGAATATTCATTATATACACCCACACACACACACACAAACACACACATATATATATATACATGATACATGATACATAAACATATGATGAACAGATTTTTTTTTGAGAATGCCAGTCGTTAATTATTTAAATTCGACTAAGATATTTAAGACATAACTTTAAACAAAACAAAGAAAAAAGTGTCTAAAGCAAAAAAAAAAATTCAAAATTATTAAAAACGCGTAACTATTTAAAGTTAATCAAAAAAAGACCCACACACACACATTTGAAAGGCGAATAAATAACATAAAGCGAAGAAATTTTGAAACATTGGAAAAGTTGTGCTGTATTACGGAAAAGAGAGAGATGGAGAGAAGAGTGCGAGGGAAACAGGCAGCCAGCGCTTTACGTTTAGTCAGCAATAGCTGTCTCTTCCTCTCTCTCTCTCTCCCTCTCTCTCTCTGGATACTTCCCTTCCATCGATCTAGAGAAAAAGAAACGAAAAGGAACGTTTATAAAAGAAAATGTAATTTTAATCAAGTTGCAGGGAGGATTACCCGTTATATACTGAAGAGTATGAATATGTAATCCACGAATAAGGACAATTCTACAAAACAAATGATATGCAACCACTAAGTCAAACTAAGCCAATGTACACTGCATCAATTTTTAGAAAAAATTATAACTATTTAGCGACAAAAGAGACAGAAAAACCCACAAAAATAACTAAAAAAAAAGAGAAACAAAAGCAAATTGAAATTATATGAAAGATAATGCAAATTAACTCTGAAATATAAATTATATTATATATATAAATATACGTATAAATATTACACAGGCCAGGCCCTTGCTGCCTCTCAAAGATACACTGGATCATTCGTTTTTATAATCCGCATAGAACATCAATGAATTAAAAATGTAGCACATCTTAGAGGAGTGTATATGTGTGTATTAACGTTGAACAGTGACGTGTAGTACTGCAGCAACACCCCTGTTGGCCTGTGTTATATATATTTATATATATAAATTATAAACAAAAATTCAAATCAACGTTTCTTATGTGTGTGTATTTATGTAACATGTAGTTGCGTGTATGTGTATATAATATAGTAAAAATGTTAGCTCTCCACCATCTAACATACGAAAAAAAGAAGAAAAAAACAGGGAGAGGAGATTCCCCTTGGCAGTGATTCGCCTCTCAGTGCCCTCCCCCATCCCATCCAAAAAGCCGATGGCGCTTTGTAATTACTTATTTATTTTCTATATTTGACCCCAAATTCGTGTAGCATTTGTGGCTGCGCAAGAGCTTTTCGGAGTCTGGAAGCCAACAGACCCAGGAACTAAAATTTCTTCATTTCGCTATTTAATGAGCGTAGTTAGCATATTTATCCAGTTGACACGATAAAGTCGGCCCCAGAAATGACTCGTAAATCCCTTGCAGTTGGGCACAATGGTTCCACTACTTGATGCGTGGTTATCATACGCAAGATGCATGTTTGCTTTATAAAACTACAACATTCTGTTCTGAATATTAAACAGAACGATGGGTATTTGGATACTTTTTAAACAAACAAATTATTTAAAACAATTTTAACATTTTTTTGTACATACAAATTGCAACTTAAGACCCGTTTGTAAAGTTCGATATAAAATCAGAACAAAATGATCTGCGTAGAAAATTAAGCAAAGCCCGAATTCCTTTTACACTGTCTTTACCGTATAAATTTTGATTCATCTCTCTCAACTACATTTTTGTACATACATATATACTGAAGGGAGTGTATTTTGCGTAGGATAACTTAAAGTCTAGTGATTGAAACGTTGACCCAGCCCTCAAGGTAAATGCACGGCAATTGTTGGGGTCGGTTGGCATGTGTTTCGTAGAGTTCGAATTGCATAATTTCCGTATTGTTTGCACTTGTTGATTTGCCGATAAGCAGCAGTAACAATAAAAAAATGGAGAGCAAAATAAATGAGAAACTATAACCATAAACATATGACTAAGTCTATTGCATAGCTAAACAAAGAATTCTATAAACACCTAGTTGATAGTTGTAGTACCCATACCCATACCTATACCCATACCCATTACCCATTACCCATTACCCATACGAATAGATGGATCGTATGTACCCCCCTAGAAAGATGATGCCGAGATGATAACGACAACGTCTGCAAGCGTGTCAATGGGCATTGAAACTAACTCTAAATTTATACAAACGTATACATACTTCTATATAAACATACAAAGAAACATATGTACTCAACTACTTCTACTGAGAAAGCCGACTAAAACTACAAATACTAATTCCCAGGCATGCCCGACCCCCCCTCTTCCCATCCCAAAGCACGGCGAAGAGCCGCAGTCCCCCAACCAACTATACTTAACTTATACATACCAATATTTGTACATGCAAGAGAAAAAGAAGAGTAAAAATGAAAAGAAAAAATAAGAAATGAAAGTGGAAATGGATATGGAAAAGGAAATGGAAAAGCGAAAGGTATTAGAATTTAACGAAATTATAGTCAGGCGGGATCCGCGCCGATTACCGTCCGATTGTCGATTGACCAGCGGATCGATCCTGATCCGCTGTTGGTCGGGCGATAAGCCGTCAAGCTATCGCTGCGGCCAATCGAACAGGGGACGGCAGTCGATGGCCTGTCCACATCCCCACCCCCAGGGGCCTAACTAAACCAGAAAAACTGAAAACATTATCTGAATGGGAAATACAAATCTAATTTAATATGTGTTTAAAATATAATTAGCTGGAGTGAAGAATCGAAATAAAAATGCAAAAAAAATATATATATATAATTGTCGTTTTATTTTATTTAACCCCAAGGCTTGGAGCGTCCTGAGTCAACTCGTCAACCACATACATATATTTATATATATTTATCATGATCGGCGTGGAAATATGAATTTATCTAGAATCTAGATCCGATTCTCCTCATGCGATAAACTGAAAGCATTTCCATATATAAACCTCAGATATAAACGTGAAATCGTACAGAAGAAAACCAAAAGGCATCCCCGCCTTGAAGTAATTTCAAAATCAAACCCTTAATTTGCTGGGTCAAGTCTTGCGAACTGAGAACAAGTGTTTCAAATATATGCAGCTTGTTGCTAGTCAAATTCGTAATACTGGAAGTCATTATGTTCCATATAGCCCAGGGCATTGTCTCCACATATATCCTAGTGTATCCTCAAGCATTTACAGAATCTATTGGTGTCTTTAAATACAAATTTCAGCTAATAATTATTCAAATTGCTTCATAATATGATATATCTTCAAATAATACAGCTGAAACCAATTGATTTGGTATTGACCTATAGGTATGGGTATCGTATCACTGTATCATTTAGCTCAATCCGATTGAAAGCTACCTCTAAATCATATACATGTGATTCATAACGCACTACTCTACGAAAGAAAAATCCAGCTAAATCTCATTCCTATTGTAAATTCGATTTTTTAAGATGTGTGCACACAGATGTAAGTATTTAGTTCCCTGGTGCTTTATTTTAAATAGGGGATATTTATAGCCTGCTTCTCATATTTATTCACTTATATACGTTGAGCAACGATAAGCACAGATTTTTTTTTCATGGTGGAGTTTATTATTAGATATAAGTACACGGGACTAGAGACAGTCTCCTGCAGCCACGCTAAGCGCGGGGGAAGCTCGATTGGGTCCCTGGCAGCTGGACAGACTGTGAGGCCACCTCACAGGCGGCCGCAATGTGTGCGTCGAGGGTTCTATCTGGGAAGCGGGCCAGGTTGTGGGCTAGTGCACCGATGAAGGCGTCACCCGCGCCCGTTGTGTCTACCACTTTGTTGACGTGAGGAGCGGGCACGTGCTGGAATTTGCCGGGCGAATCTTTGGCTCCCCACACAGCTCCCAGAGGGCCCAGTGTGAGAATCACCGTGTTAGCACCCATTTCAATGAGCCGCTTGCAGGCGTCGTTAGCTTCCCTGTAAGGGAGGATCTGTTAGTTGGGACACAGAAGGATAAGACCAGTACTTACTTTATGCTGCTCACGCTGGCCACTCCCGTCATCATGGCAGCCTCGCTTTCGTTCACGCAGAATATGTTGGCCAGCTCCAGCAGCTCTCGTGGCGTCTGCTCCATTGCCGGAGCGGCGTTTACAATGGAAACACCCTTAAAGCAGCGCAGGGCTTGGAGCGTGGCTGCGACGGGTGTCTCCAGCTGGCACACGAGCACCATGGCCTCGCCAAACAGTGCCTTGGCAAAGAAAACGTCGTCGGCGCTAAGCTGGTTATTGGCACCTACAACAATGATGATGTTGTTCTCGCCATCGTCGGAGACTGCGATCTGGGCAATGCCCGTGCTCTGGCCCGTCAGCTGCTGCACGTGGCTTACATTGACGTTCTCCTCTCGCAGCTGGCGAAGGTAGTCGCTGCCAAAGCTATCGTCGCCTAGTTTGGCAACCAATGCCGTCCTTGAGCCCAGCCTGGCGGCCGCCACACACTGATTCGCACCCTTACCGCCGTAGCCGGTCTGGAATTTGTGTCCGTGAAGCGTCTCCCCGGCCTTGGGAAGGCGGGGCGTGTAGCTGCCAAAATAAAAGTGAAGGTGCTGATCAGTTGGTCTGGTCTCCCCAATCCGCATCCGTGGATGGAAGGCGACCTACCAGATGAAATCTATGATGGCCGAACCGAAGACCAGAACCTCAATTTCCTCGCTCATTTCTCAGCTGTTATTTTTGCAAACTGCAGCAGAGTGGCGGGGTGCTGATTTATTACTGAACGATTGAATTTACGATCCCAGGGTACTTTGCTTATCTGGCGCTGTAGGGGTCTTATCAGCAACTTGGCCAATTCCATTCACGGCCTCCGGGACGGAAAGAGGCGGTTGAGAGTACTCGAGAAAGGTAGAGAAATTCATTTGAACAATTAGCAAGCAATTTGCCCATTCTCTTTTCTTCTCTTGTTTTTGTTTTGGTAGCCAAGAGAACAACAAAGATACTGAAAATACCAGATGTGGTATTTTTGTGATCACACACTAAAAATATCTTAATATTATTATTTTCCGTTCATCTAAATGATTTATATTAAACATTAGCTCTCGTTTCCCCTAGGAACTCTTAAATCTATACTAAATTTGATACACGCATTCTGGTTTAGTTCCACGTTTCGGAAGCCCCATTCCCGTTCATGTCGGTAGAAGTCTCCAGTGAAATGTAATAACAATTGATGCTAAAGTTATCAATGAAAATTTTTAAATTGCTTCATAGGTAAACAACCATAGGCACAGCTGTATGTGGTTGTATGTATTTGATGGTGTGGTGTATTCTCGGGCTTTAAGATAAATCATAAACTTTATTAATATACATTGGGGTAGTACAGATAAACAGAACTGTTGGCAGGACAGGCGATCTGACGTAACCTAGGGGAATACATGCGATTTCATTTCGATTGGGGCTTTTGCTTTTTGGTTTGGGGTTTGCTTGAGCTTGAGTTTAACTGCTGAGACTCATAACACATAGGCGTTCCGTTTCTAAAATTACAATTATAAATATAAAGCCATACATTTTGATTGGGCCCTAACGATTTTCAAGTATGTGTGTCTATGTATAAAATCTATATCTAGATATTATACGTTTCACTAGCGAGCGAATAATCTGCTCTGATTTTGATCTCCATACTTTGTGAGGGGTTGCCTTGCTTAGATCCTATATATTGCGACTTGTGGAACCCCTCCTCTTGTAGGAGTAAGGTGCGAGATAAAATTTAGTACAATACATTCTGGAGATGGGTTGGCGTGTCATCATCGTTATTGTAATCATTATTGTATTATTACGACTGTTAAATTCCGGCACGCTCCAGGGCGCTCAGCTGTGTGCCCAGTCGCTCTTCCTTAGCCTTGCGTTCCGCACTGATCTTCTTGGAGCTCTGATAGGTGTTGAGGAAGGTCTGTACATCGATCTTGCCATTGAGAAAGTGCTCTACATGACGATCGCAATCTGCGTCGGCATTCGAGGCAGCAATTTGGAGCAATTCCTGGGGATAAGAACCACGTGACAAGCTTGGACAATAAAACATCACGAAATTTCACTAACCCGTATGTGTTGGGGGGCATATTCCTCCGACTTTTTCAAGTACTTCTTGTTTAGTTGGTCGCACTTCTCGCCCAGCGTTTTCAGGGCGGTGTAGTCATCGCTGAGACGGCGCTTCAGCTCCACCAGATGGCTGCCCTTGCTCTCATTTTCACCTAGTTTGATGTAAATGCTCGCATTTATTTTGTTGCCTGATTGAATGGACTAACTTCATTGCATACGTGATATATTCTCCACTTGATTCATCATCGAGTCCAGCTCCTCGTTTAGATGCTGCACCACAGACATCTCCTCGATGAAATCGTCGAAGAACTCCGGATCCCTGTCCAGCTGCTTCAGCTCGTCCAGCGACAGTGTGGATAGGTTCGGCATATTGCCCTCCTCCTCTGGCTCCAGTCCGCCACCACCAATGCGCCTGTTGTCCTGCAGCTGTGTCTGAGGCGACACCGCCTGCTTCGACGAATTGCGTGTGGTGGGCATCCCGATGTGCCCCGTTACTCCTAGCTCTGGCAGTGGACAATATTCCGATCGGTTTCTAGCATTTGATCCCCACTCGCTGAGCCTCTTTTGAATATAGTTGGTGGCGTCGCGGGCCTAAATAAATTACGTTGTCAGTAATTAAATACTTGGTTCTGCCTTCTACTCACCAAATGGCGTGTTTCCTTGTGTTTGACTTACGGGGATGTTTTTAGTTTTTAGGGAAGTGTATGCTTTCTGGAACGCAAATCGAATAAATGGAGTGCTTGCTTTGTTTGTTAAGGTCCGAATATCATTATCTTTTATAACAAAAACAACATTCGCTTGCTCATGAAGCACCGTTGACGGTTAAGGGTTGCCACCTTGTCCGCATGAGCCGGGCTGTGATATTTAAGATTACAAATTGCTATCACAGCTGTAAAGGAACAAATTTATGGCTATGAAATCTTTTCCAGTTAGAGCCACCAAGTGCAACGAAGTGCAACTCACGGGTAGGAGGTGGTTTCCGTGCGTAGGCCTGCATACCCTGCTCACATCGAACAGCTGATCGGACATAATTTGTTTACGATTTGTGCAACGGCGGCATCGCAACGCGCTTTTACATAACTGTTGTTTTTATTAAATACGAAACTATGGCGCTTTTTGAGATGAAATGGCTACGCCGCTTGGTGCGGCGCAACACAAGCCCCATACCGGAGCACCGCGCCGAAATGTGGAAGCGGCGCCTCAGCATTGGCTATGCGATTGTGGCCTGGCACGCCTTCGGCCTGGTCTGCTACATGGTCTACACCGGTCGTAACGATTGGGCCAAATATTATGGTTACAAGACGGAGGAGGAAATGGCCCTGTCGCCGGCCCAACAATTCGCGAAGCACCTCAAAGTGGAGGGAACTGGCAAAATCATACGCTACTCGGGCTTCACGAAGGTGGAGGAGATACCATTCGACTCTAGCACAGTGGAAAAAGTAAAGGAGTAAAGCAGACATTTAGATCATAGTTAAAATAATTTTTTTTGTCATAACTATTGCTGATTGCAATCGAAGAAAATATATCTATAAAAAAATTCAAAGTTTGGTATTAACAGTGGTATTTTGTTCTGGTATTTATACAGAAATGAGGGGTTGGTATGGTATCGAAATTTAAATGCTATCCTCAAAACATTTAAACAAAATATAAATTTATGACCTATCACGAAATTTCGTATGTTACCATTTTTTACGTTCCTATCCTGCCAGCTTAGCATTATTAAAAAATATGTTTGTATGGTAAGGTCCGTTTCAAGACTTAACTTCTTTATTGGGTTTAATTTCCAAATTTCCAAGATACTTATATTTAAGAACAAGGGATATAGAAACTTCCATACGTAGGTTTTTTTAATTTTTGCTATCTCAAATCTTGCTTTCGTGCATAATTTATTCCAATGGATTGCATTTAAATCCTTATCACGCATTCACTTTCAAACAAATTTCTATTTTGAGTGCACCACTCTTTTTTGCTCTCTCTGAATCAGTTCAGGCTATCTTTGAACCGGTAGGCAACAATGACAACAAAGGGAAAATTCCATGCGCAAAGTTGGGCATTATTCTGCATACCTAGGGAAGAGAGTATTATAGAACTGCAGAAATGTTTGTCATCCAAGGTCTTGTCAGTCTATGTTTTAAAAGTATTTCAACGATGCATACCAAGAATGAGGATCAGAATGCATGAATACGTCTAAGAAATATCAATTTGAGAAAATTTCTTTATTAATAACGTTTTGAAAACTATATCTAAATATTAAATTAACGAAATAGGCTTTACAAATGCTCATACTCCGGCTGATATGCAACAAGTCTTCAAATGCCAGCAACATTGATGTGACGACATTGCGACTATTTTTTTGTTTAACTTTTTTGCTTAAACCGTGTTGTAGAACATTTATTCATCAATGATCTAAAATTAGCGCAGACCTAAGCGTTTTAATTGGCCAGCATTATTCAAGGGAATATCAAAATTAAGCAGTAGGAACGATTACTGTCTTACGTTTTTTTTTGGTTGACCTTTTCCACTAAACCTTTTTTAGCCAAAATCCAATAAAGGCAAGTATTAAAATAAAACAGTCAACTAGAAAATATGTTCGTTTATTATATAAAATTCTGTGGGCAGGACTAAGAGATCTATCTAGCTATTAATATTTGACGGAATATCAAAACCGAGGAATATGCATAAAAGAACTTAAATTCGTCAGTTACGGCTTATTTTTAAAATGAGTCGGTGTTTAGGTATATTTCCGAGGGTCGCATGGTATATTTTATCGATAAGTTTGCGGTCACACTGATTTTCTAGCCACCAGGTCTAGCTCACACACCTTGCAAATTGTATACTTTTCATAGTATTTTCTAGTATATTAAAGTATATTATAAGACGCGTTATTGACGGACCCTCTTGTCCAATGAACCAATGTTGAAATCGTGTAGAAATGCCATTTAGAGCCATGTCCCAGGCCACATCGAATACTAATTCGGGATCAGCATCGAATTTCTAATTTTTTTGCTATAAAAATCTCAATTTTTTAAAAAATGTCGGGAAAAAAGTCATGTCAAAAAATGGACAATGGACGTTTTTCACACTGGCGCTTCCATGGGGCTTATATGAAATAAAACGGCCAAAAATGTTTGAAACGTACCCATTTCCCCTGCAGGTGTCGCCTTTGGTAATTACATGAAAATGTAGCTAATATGTATCGAATGTGTAGTTGGCGTGTAGTTACCATGTAATGAAATGAATTTAGTGGAATTTTTGTTGACCGTTTTTGCTGAAACCTTATTTTATAAGCAATGCAATACAGCTGAACGCTTAAATTCAACTAGTACTGTAGGAAATTGATTTTATAATTGGATAAAACTATGACTTCAGAGCTGAGGGTCCTAGCTAGCTGGTAATATTCCACCGAATATCAAAAACGATGAAATATGATGGAACGAAAATACAAATAATTCGTCAGTATATTTACGGTATATTTTGAAATTTGTGACGTATTTTGGTCAGAATCAGAATCACTGAATCAGGGAGCGCGACGCGACGCGGACGGATCAAAAAATAATAACAATAAACGTAATATTTGCAAACTTGATAATGGCCATGAGCCTTTGGCCTGTGAAGAAGTTATTGCATTGCGGATGACAATCTGGCTATCTGGCAATCTGTCGAGACTGTGCGTGCGTGCGGTTGCAGTTAATTCAGCTTTATCTAAAAATAAATAAAATCAGCAGCATCAGAGCAACAGCAACAACAGTCGCGGCATCATCCAACACACAGCACACATACAAATGTACAACATAAAACGTATTTTTAATTGTAACAAAAAATAAATGAATATTAATTGACTATCAGGCAAGCAATGCACTCTTGTCGGAGGTCATCAGCAATGACTGCACTGCTGCTCCGTTTGTCTCTGTGTCTGTGAAATAACGGGACTAGCAGCAGCAGCGGCGGTGGCGGCGGCGGCGGCTGCATTAGAAAAGCAACAGCAAACGGAATTTGCAGACAGCGGTTCCACTGCTTTCCTCCCTCACCCCCTCTAATTGGAATTTGTGGAAATATAAAAGAAATGTTAAAAGCCGCAAATAATTGCTAATTAGTTGCATTTCTCATTGTTGTTAGAGAGCCGCTGCTACAGCCGCAACTGATGCAAGGCTTCGCTAACGAATTTCTAATGTAATTAACGCCGACAGAGAAGTCCGCCTCTGCTGCTGCTGCCACTGCTGCTCTGTTGCAGCTGTTTCTTAGAGAAACGTTTGAAATGTGTGTGTGTTACCGTTTTGTTGCAACGAAATGCATATGTGCCTAAGATCGAATCGAATATACAAATACATATATGTATAGTGTTCTCTCCCTCCTGTTTCTGTCATTTCGCAGTGGCCGAGCAACGGTTTAACTTAAACCAAACCCCCCCTCCTTCTTCACCGACCCCCGAAAAAGGCCAAAGGTGCAAGTGCTTCTCTCACACTTAAACGCACACGGATAGAGCGGCTTAGCAGAGACAGCAACCAAAAGCTGCTGAGAATACCGTTTGATTGATTATTGCTGCTGCTGTTCTTCTCTCCTTCTCCTCCTCCTCCTCCACCAGAGCGACTGCACCAGCACATATCCCGGAGGTGGCGACGGGTGAGTGAGAAAACTACGAAAATAGACTAAGAAAATGATGTTCCAGTTTGTATTTTTTGTTTATTTGTTATTGCTGTCTGTTCGAAAAGAAAACGATTAAAAGCGCATTAATTATATAATTTTTGAAAGTGAAATTTCCACTTTCTGTCGCTTCTAAGCCGAAAGTAACATCCGTAGCCAAACGTAAACCATCAACATCAAAGAAAAACTAAAATTCCAAAAGAAGAAGAAAACGCTCATAAATATTTATAAAAAAGAAATGAAGGAAAAAAAAAACAACTTTTAGAAATGGTCGCCGGCATGTCAACACACAACAATGGCTATAACTCTAACAATAACCGAAAAAAAGTTAGTTTATATTTCGACGAGCGAAAATGAAACCGTTTTCTAAAAATAATTTATTGTTATACACTCGAGTAGCGAAAGGAAACGGATTTCGGCCAGTTTCTATGCATAAAAAATCCAAAGCTCGGGCTACCATTAAAGAAATTATACAATAAACCAGAAAGAAAGACTAGATTCGGGTTCCGAAGATTTGTGTACCCTCGCAGATCTATCGTTCCCATGGTTCTATACTCTGGGAAATGGGGAATCAAAAAATGTTTGAGTTTCGTTGGGAATATCATCAAAGCTTAATTTGATCTCTCGTAAACACGTGATACGCGATCAATAGCCATATCCTACAACGATCTGCTTCTGATTGGGCCCAGATGATGCCGATCAAGAATGTGCATACGCCAACGTCTGGTCAAAACCGCAATACACTCCTGTCAAGGGTATAACAAGAGCCGGCCAGCATATGGCGGTGCGGCGGTGAACAATGCGAGATGGAACATAAGCACACGCACTTGGTGAACGAGGGAGAGCGGCGCATGTTTCGAGCGGTAAAACGGTTCGCGTCAGCTGCGGCGCAGGCGTCGCCCGCTGCGGCAGCTCTCCGGTGCGCTACAGTGTTCTCTCTTTCTCTCTCTCTATCTCTTTTGTTCGCTTTGAAATATTCAAAAACATGGGAGAAAGGTGGGATGTCATGCCAAGGTTAATTAAGCACTCAGCTCTTCTTAATTCTAAACAGAACGTCGTATCAGTGCGTTGGTATCTATTTTCTCCCTTTGTAGGGCGTCACATTAATTGGTTAATTATCTTTTAATGCATCCTCCATTGCTCGTATTAGGGTCTGCACCTCATTTACCGATATTCTTTTCTCTGGTGCTTCATTCATCCATCTGGCATCCGATATGACGCTTTGCACGGATTGTAGAAAGCATTGGTTTGGCGCGCCACAGCGTAACGTTCATAAAGAAACAAAATTCACAGAGCAATACACCGCGCCGCGCCGCGCCGCACCGTACTTTACTTAACTAACCCCAACCCACCCCACCACACTCCCCTCCACCGCACCGCAACGCACACGCACACAAGTGAATGGCCCGAGGGGGCCGGACTGCCTCCCTGGCTCTCCCTATACCCACCCCTCGCTCGCTGTCGCTAGGCCAGTGGCCGGCACTTCTGGTTATGGCTAATGCTGAATAACTTTTAATATGAGTACCGCACTCTCTCTACCAGAGTGTATTTACATCTTGATCAGATATGCATGTATTTGAACAAAGTCCCTGTTTTCTCTGTTGCTCTGTACAATATTTTGAGAATTTGTTAAGAAAGATATCGAGCCGAGCTGTAAGATATTCTGATCAATGCTAGTATATTTATAATCTCTCATTTCTAATATCTTAATTAATGGAAAGAGTATACGAGTGTCAGTGACCTCGGACTTGGATTTTGAGCATTTTTTTGAATATGTCATGCTCGCTGGCCAGGGATCCACAAAGGTAGTGGTGGGCCACAAGCAGAGCGTAATGCGATACCGGAGCGGGGCAAGGGGCTGGCTGATGGTCAGCTTCTGCGGTTATCAGAGGTACATACATACATATGTATGGTGTAGGCAAGGGACGGGAGGAAGCAGCTGTAACGATAAGTGACGTTTGGGTATGGTCATAGACCCCATCGAAAGCCCCCCTCCGTACCCAACCACACCGAAAACAGTGGAAAATCATAAAAAAGACATGCAGAAAACCGCAAATAAACCGAACGACGCGCTTTGGTGGCTTTTGCGGTTTTTTCTCTCTAGTTTTCTCTCCTCTCTGATAAGCTCCCAAGAAGAAAAAGAGGAGGAATTAGAAAAGAAGGTGGAATAATCAGAGGATAAAAAGGAAAGAGCCCAAAGAAGAAGCAAAATCACACGCATCTCGGCGAGAAATCCCACAAAGAATGTGAAGAGAGACGGGCGAAAAAAAACAAGAGAAGAAAATGTTGTCCATTGGCAATTCGAAGATTTACATACCCTTCTTCTTATTGATCACAAAAAATATATAAATATCATTAAAATATACTTAAAAATACATTTTATGATACATTTTCAAAAAGTACAATAAGTTGGGATGGTAGGGAAGGGTCAGGTGAAGATATCCTCGAAAATTAAAAGATATTTCGATGTCCAGCAATAAGGTTTCCGTTTTTTCTATACTCTTGACCTGTTAAGCGATGGAGAGCAGAGGGACTGCCAGGTTGGTCTTCTCGGACGGCTTTTTTGTGAATTCGTTTAAAACATTGAGTTGGTGGAACTTATGATCTCAAATTTAAAAGTTGGCGCGCCTCTTTAGTGTTGTGCAACGCGGCACGCATGCGCCGTACGAAGCGCCCTCTGTCGCTTGCAGCTCACGATAGTGCTGTGAGCCAAATGCGTTAGGGTGTTTCCGCAATATGATCAACGATAATACCGTAGTATTCCAGAATTAAAGTTCAGTCTTTAACACAATCTCAGAAACATTTAAATATAGTTTGATAAGGCAATTGAATGGTTGAGCCTCAAAAATTACATGTATATTTTTCGAAGAAATGCGTTAGAAGCTGCTATCGATAGTCATATCGATTGTTTTTCAGCACTGTTGGACACTTGTTGTTGTTGTTTGCAGAAAAAACAGAAACCGAAAACGCGCGTCGCTTTGTTGTCAGTTCTATTTTTTTTTTGTCGCGCATTTCTCGTGCGTTTCTTTCTCGCTACGCCTCCGCCTTGTTGTTCTTTTTTCATTTTTATCTTATTTTGTTACATTAGTTGTTGCCATAGTTAATATGTTTTAACTATTCCGCTCGGGTATGTGCATACGTGCGTATATACGTGTTGTATGTGTGTGTTTCTCTTGTGCTGGTGTGTTGGTGTTAAGAGTTGACTTTTTTGTTTTGCTGGCGCATTCCGGTTTATTTTCTTTGCGCTAGCGCGAAAGAGTGCGAAAATAAAGAAAAAATTCCCCTTTTTACAGTTATTTGATGCAAGAAATTAAATCAGTGCTTGCGTGTATGCGTGTGTGTGTAGCTCCATTCAATTATCTCTCTCTCCCTCTCTACCGCTGTTTGAAGGGCAATCCAAGAGATCTCCACATCCTGTTTCGCTTGCTCCCACTGTGCAGTTGCATTGCAGTGCTGGACAACGCACATGTTTTGCCCAAATCAGGGCGCGCGTGTGCACCACCCCCCTTTCCAACCGTTGCCTTCGCCGACATATAATCAAATTAACATTTAAACGATAAATGACTGGAGTGCTCTGTGCTTTTTTCACTTTCTTGCTGCCCAATTATCCAACATTATCGCAGTGCAAACAAATTGCGGACCTAGATAAACCCCTCCTCCACCACCTGATAAGGTCTCATGTTCATCAGCAATTAAAAAGTGTCCCTCAAATGTACATTTAATTTCGGTGATTTTTTTCGTTTCTGTTGGCATGATGTCATGTCGTCTATGTTTGCCTTTCAATTTAAAGGCCTAAATGAAATAAACAAAAATTTGCGTGTTTCGCGTGGGCTATGCGCTGTCCCCCCAAAAAAAATAACAAAAGATTTCAGTTGCTGTTGCTGGACTGTTGCCGAGGCCATAAATGGCCAAGACACGAAAGCCGCCAGCTCTGTATAGGCAGATCGTTTACCAACACTGGCCACAGGCTGCCTGCAAGTGCACTGCCGACTGCGGTCAGCTGTCAATGTCATGTTTAGTGCAGTTAAATTTCAGCCTCGTTTCTTTCAATTGGAAGCGGTGATGGGACGGGGGTAGTGACGCGTCGTGTCATGTCGCTGAGTATGAGTAATCCGGCCTATGACAATGGGGGGAAAAAATAACTCGTGAACAAACACAACAGTGCGGCCCTTGTACCCCGTGGGTAGGAGAAGGGGGAGTCCTCTGCTGATCTCGAATCAAACTCTCTCGCTCTGGCTCCCTTGATCTTTTGCTCACACGGCGCCAGCTCGTACACTACTAGGGCTACAGTGGTCTCCACAATTATTCGCCCACCTTTTGCAACCAATTCAAGACGCCCCTAGGTTGATATTTGAAAAAAGGCGTGCTAGCAGTTGTTCTCTTCCGAAATCATATCTTTCTATTATGGTTTTTTTCGTATGGCTTGCCGGCAAAGGGTGTACGAATAGTTTTAGGCACCACTGTGCAGGTGCTTGTGTGCACAAGTGCGAGCTGTTAAAATGTTGACGTTGCAATAGTCTCTTGGGAGATGGTGGGGAGGAGTAGGTGTGGGGTTGGCCTTTTCTGAATTTCAAAGTCCCCCCGATCGATATGATTTTTGCCGTACTGCATATTAATTTAGGGGAGTGTGTGTGCTTGTGCGTCAGTCACTGTCTCTGATTCGATCGTTCGTGCCTCTCTCGAGTGTCAGTCCCCAGAGCACTGTTAACTAACAGAGTGCGCTCTCTCTCGCCGCTCCGCTTATCTGGCACAATGCCGTGCGATTGTCTGCGGACACAAACGAGTTATATTGTTGTTGTTTACTGTTGTTATTGCTGGAATATATTTTTCTGATGTTGCATGCAACATCACGCATTGTCATTAGCATTTACTTTTCCCCCATCGTTTGCTTTCATTCATCGTTTGGATCGCTTCGCGAGGGTCTTTTACCGGCATCTTGCATTACAAAAAGAAACGACACAAATATTGCAGAAATTTCACTTTTTCTTAAGGAGAGAGAGAGAGAGGCAGGTGGAGGCTGTGAGAGAGAGAAAGATAGAAAGCACATCGAATTGATAAAATATATTTTGATAACGAACACAGCGCGACTCATCTGACCAACATGCATTGATAAATAGTAATAATTGTTAAAACAATAACAATAAACAACGATAGCCGACTACAAATAACTATAGAGATAACGATAAACACCGATAAACAACGATAAACAACGATAATCGACGACCATTCCGAACAAAAGTGCCCTGATATAAAAAACAAAAGAGCTCCAGAAAAATCAAAAAGATCAGCATCCACAATTGGAGATTCAACATCGACTGGGCTCCGAAATTGGAGCTTATTATGTGACAAGTGGCGATAAAAACCTACTAAACATTATAATCAGTCACGATCCACAATTGAAAGATACAAAATTCGAGAATTCGAGCTTTTGGTATCATTGATGATATAGAAGTGGAGCTTATAGATCAAACCACAAAAAGAGCCTACATGTTACATAGAGCCAAAATATCAGTGACTATCCAAAAGTAGAGCCCCAAAGTTTTAAAGTTAATGGTTTACGTTTTGCTACAACAACCACATCATTTACACAAGAATATCCGAAAAATTTTCAATACGATTTTCACCAACAACCGAGAATCACAATAAAAATGATTAAGCTGAAATCATTGTTTCGCAGAGGACAAGGGACCTCGAGTTCCAACTCCTCGAACTCTTCGCACAAGCAACAGCAGCAGCACTCCAACAACAACCGCCAGAAGTCGCAGTCGAGTACATCCCTAAACACGGCCCACGAGCAACAACAACAACAACAGCAACAGCAACAACAGCAGCAGCAGCAGCAGCAACTCAATAACGCAGCAACTGCTGCAACAGCGAGTGGCACAACGACAAAGTTTTATTCCAATCACGAGGCAGCCACTTACGAAAGGGGCGTGGATGTTGGCGATGATGAGGCGCTGCTGCTGACGAATCAACAACAACAACAGCGACTTCAACAACAATTGCAACAGCAGCAACAGAGCAACACGCTGCCGCTGAAAAAGTCAAAGTTAAAAGGACAAAAGCAACCAAAGCAGCTGCCAATATTGCAACAACAGCAACTTCAGCAACAACAACAACTGCAACTTCAACAACAACAGCAACAACAACAGCAACAACAACAGCAACTGCAACTTCAGCAACAACAACAACACCAACAAGCAGCGCCCCGCAATGCGAATGTACAACCAGAACATCAACAAAACCAACAACTAATGACTTCTATTGCGGCCGTGCCCCCAGCAGCGGCGACTAACAACAGCAGCACCACCAGCAGCAGCAACAACAACAACATTAACAACAACAACGCATTGTCCGCGTTGCAAGATGATTTCTATCAACAACTAGCAGCAGCGGCCACAGCAGCATCGGCCACATCAGCCAGTGCCAGTGCCAGTGGCAGTGGCGGTGGCAGTGGCAGCAACAACATTGGAAGCAAAAACAGTAGCGGCAATAGTACGGCGGCAAGCGCATTTCCGGCCGCAGCAGCCGCCGTGGCTGTGGCAGCCGTGGCAGCCAACAGTTATCAGCAACAGCAGCAGCAGCAGCAACAACAACAACAACAACTATTTAACAACGAACAGCAACAACAGAAGCTCTTAGAGGTAAGCGACAACACTCGAAATAGCATTGCTTTCCCCAAACAAAAACCCTTCTCTTGCCCCTTTTCAGGCTAACAACAAAATGCAGGAGCTGCAGAGGCAGCTGGATCGACTGGGAAGCGAGCAACTGCAGCTGGAGACACGCATCACGGAGCTGCTGCCATACCAAAGCGAGGTGGCCAAACTGAAGGGCGATCTGGTTAAGATGCAGGTGGGCTTGGTTGTGGGACCGAGGGTATTGGAGGCGATAGAGCGAGGGTTTCTAACCGCAAGGTGTTGTTGCTGCTTTTGTCGTTGCTGCTGCTGTCGCTGATGAGTTGTCATGGCTGATTGATAGAGTGATACCCTATAGGCCATAAGCTATAGTTAAGCGTATCCAAATGGATGAGGGCCTATAGGGTGCTGGACATCTGCTGTTCGGGATACATAAATGATACTTAAATATAGGTTTATGTATATATATATATAGAGTATATAGAGCTAAGATCAAATAAGGATCCAACAGGTAGCTTTTAATATAAATTAAAGATTCCTGCGCATCCAGGGGATAGGTATTCGAGCAATCGAAACTACGAGTGGCTCCCGGGGGCGTTGCGCTTCGATACTCTAACCAATATTTATTGATATTTAATATGTCTTATAAGATATACAATATACGATACAAAAACAGACATGCAGACAGACAGACGGACAGAGAGATAGTGCGGAGAAGTGCTCCTTAATCGATTGCAGAGCAAATGCAGTGAGAGCTTGGTTTTTGCGTCGTAAGAACAACAGCAACAGCAACAGCGACTCACCTGTCGAGAGCCGAGATAAAATCGAATCGAATCGAATTGAATCCAATCTAAACTGATCTGATCTTTCCGCTTACAGAATCTACAGGAGAAAACACAAATGGAAATCGGCAATCTGAAATATGAAAATGAATCTTTGCGCAATCGTTTGCGGGACGTTGTCAACTCGCCATTGTCGGATGCGGAGAAGCATCAGATTATACAAGAATCGCAGCGTTTGCATAGCTCAGCGCCCGCCTCCATAGCACTGCCTAGTGTAAGTGCCTGAGAGAAATTGCGTTGCGGATTCCACCATTTATCCATTCTATTTTCTCAGACAAACGAAGCGCACGATGGGACGCCCTGCCTCACGCCCGACTGGGACAAGCAGTCGTCGTCCAGCGAGGTATCAGTAGCCTGCCTGCAGGACAAGATCATCCAGATGGAGGAGACCCACTACTCGACCAATGAGGAGCTGCAGGCCACCCTTCAGGAGCTGGCCGACCTGCAAACGCAGCTCAGCGACACCCAAACGGAGAACGAGCGGCTCGCCGAGGAGAAGGACGTGCTCTTTCAGTCGCTCTGCCGCCAGACGGAGAAGCTGAACGAGTCCAGAACGCAGATCAGCAACCTCCAGGAGCTGCTGCTGCGCGACACCAAGCAGGCGGCTGAGGTGTGCACCTCGGAGCGTGAGAAGAAGCTGCTGGATCTCATCCAGACGTCACAAGAGGAGCGCGAGGCGGTGCTGCTAAAGCAGGAGGAGCTCAACGGGGAGCTGGCCGAGCTGCGGCAGACCCGCGATGCCGCACAGCAAGAGCAGCAGCGGCAACGAGAGCGAATCGCACTGCTCGACTCACAGCTGGACGCGGCCACGGCGGAGCGCAAGCAGGGCGAGGCACAGTTCTCGCAGGCCAAGGAGGATATTTCGCAGCGAGCCATCGAAATCAGCAGGCTGAGCACGCTGCTCGAGAATGCCCGCTCCAAGATCGAGGAACTGGAAGCGGACTTGGCGCGCGGCGACAAGACCGATCTCAGCGACGTACTGGACGCGGCCCGGCGCGAGAAGGATGCCCTGGAAGAGCGGGTAGCCGAGCTGCAGGATCAGTGGTCGCGCAGCCAGGCGGAGCTGCGCCGCCTGCGGGAGCAGCTGGCCGGACTGAGCGAGGAGTGCAAGGTGGCAAAGAACAATGCCAAGTGCGCCGTCTCCCATCTGGAGTACCGACTGGAACAGTTGCAGCTCGAGAAGGACAAGCTGGCCGGTGATTGCCAGGCGTTGGAGGAGCGGGTGGCTGAACTGCAGGTGCAGTCCAAGTGCCACCACGAGGACAAGGCCCAGCTGCAGGCGCTGCTCGGAGAAACACAGAGGCACCTGGGGGACGTGAAGCTGAAGCTGAGCGACACCGAGCAGCGGCTGGACAAGGAGACTCAGTTGCGGCGACGAGAGGCTGAGGAATGGCAACAGTTCCAGGCAGATCTTCTGATGACCGTGCGTGTTGCAAACGACTTCAAGACTGAGGCGCTAAGCGCTCGCGAGCAGCTCCTGCTCGACAACAAGACGCAAAAGGAGAAGATCCGGCTGCTGGAGCAGCAGCTGGAGAAGCTCACCCCCAAGCAGCGTAAGATCAAGTCATTCATCACTTAATCTTTGATTGTAATCGCCTTGATTTCGTCCCCCAGAACCGCAGCCGTCGGAGACGCCACAGTTGGTGCTGTCTACGGTCCAGCTGGAGATGGCCGCGCGTCGCAGTAAACTAAGCTTTAGCCGGCAGGACTCCAGGCTGTCCGTCAAGACCCTCATAGAGAGCATCGAGAATAACAAGGCGGTATGGTGGATTCTTCTCTCTTCTTAATTGTACACTCGCTTGAACCCCTCCATTTCCCTCTTTGTTATTTCAGCAAGGAAAGTCGGATGAGGCGGAGTCAAACTACAGCTCCAACTCGAGCCTGAACAGCGGCACTCCCGAGCTGGGGAACACTCCCATCATTCTTCCCGCCTCCGGTGACTGGCACGAGAGCGTGAGCAAACATCTTGCGTTTCTGTTGCAGCCTCTCTAATTGATCTTTTGCCTCTCTATACGCAGCTTCGGTTACCAGTCCTGCAGAGCAGCAATCTGCACGTAAATGTAGGAACAACGGCAGCAACAGCTGACGCGGGAACTGGAGGAGGATCAGCTAACTCTACCAAAGCCACATTGCCGTTGCGGGAGCAGCAGCAGCAGCAGCAGGTGACGGCTGCCAACTCCTCGCAGCCCTCCACACCGGCCACGCCCAGCAGCAGCGGCAGCAGTCAGCCGCCTAGTCTGCCCTTTGGCAGTGTCTCAAAGTCCTTCATTAGCGGTAGGTCAAGCGAATCTAGTGACTCTCCGATCTTCTTTAACACTCTGGTTTCTCTCTGTTTAGGTGAGCGCAAGGATCCGCTGAATATGCTGGCCAAAAACGGCGGCTCCAAGAGGAATGCACTACTAAAGTGGTGCCAGAACAAGACAGTGGGCTACCGCAACATTGACATTACGAACTTCAGCTCATCGTGGAACGATGGCCTGGCCTTCTGTGCGATCCTTCACTCCTATCTGCCGGATCGCATACCATACGACCAGCTCAGTCAGGCGAACAAACGGCGAAACTTTTCACTAGCCTTTGCCGCTGCCGAATCTGTAGGAATTGGCACCACACTGGTGAGTCCTCCATCTGTGTTTTTGTTTTTTTTTGTGTGGGAAGTAATTAAATGCGGCTTCGTTATCTTCTCTAGAACATCAACGATATGTGCCAGCTGGAGCGGCCCGACTGGATGCAGGTGATGTCCTATGTGACGGCGATCTACAAATACTTTGAGACCTAGATATGTTACGCCTCACGCCTCACGTCTCCCGTCTTTTGTGTATATTTATAATCAGCATTTCCTCAATGTATGGCGTTCAGACTACCCCTCTGAGCTCTGACACGACAAGAAGAAAATATTTTAACTTTAGCCCCCGCCCGCTACACCCTTAGTGTATATGTGTTTTTTTGTCTTTTTTTTTTTTGCTTCAGACCCTAATTGTATGTCTATATCTATGTGTACGTCTGTGTCTATATCTATGTACCCCATTTGTAGACTAGTGGGCGCTCGATATTGGTGGACAGGTGGTCGAAAAATCTTGACTTATTTGAGTGAATGAATGAAACGGAACAACAGCAATAGCAACAACAACATCATGAAAACCAATTGTTTATTAAATATTAAGTAAATATCTGTAAAATGCATTTGTTTGTTTTTTTCGGTTTTACAGAAGAACGCTAGAACTCTAGATATCGTAGAACTTAGTTTAAAGATACTCGTATGTTTAAAAAGCAGCTTCGAGGGTTGTTGTTCAGGTTCCGGAGCTGTACCAAGAGAGCTGTATTGAGAGTGCCACCTGGCGAGTGTCCACTGTATTTTCTGTGTGTGTCTGCGTGTATGTGTTTTTTTTTGTAATTGTAATTTTATTGTGTACGCTTGATAAAGAAGAATGGCTTAAGCAAACCACATAAGCTGATGCGAATGGTGATGATGGACAACTATAGCGATAGAGGTGGAGCAGCAGCCAGAGATGGAAAGGAAAAGGAGTCCGGACTAGCTTTAGCATACCATACATATATACTATATTTATTTATTCCAACTACTACTCGTACATCAGATCACTAAACTGTATTTTCTCAACGATTCATTCTACAAATACGATACTATAAAGAACAAAATTAACGCGCAATGAAACAATGCATCTGTCTTCGCTTTTCGTTTTTCGTTTTTCTTTTGAAATAAAATCCAATTAAGTTGGCGACTAAGACTGGCGGATTAGCGGGAATTAGACCCTTCTCTGGAGGGGGCGCCTCCGAGGCAGTAAATTGCAAAATTCGTTCAAAAATGTTTACATCTTTTGCCGTTTGCATTTTCCGCTGAGCCTGGTTATTAAAATAGATCAATCTTGTTGCCGCCACATACATACACCCCAACTCATGAGAGCATGGACACCAGGAGGAGTCAAAGTCAAAGTCCAAGTCCACATTTCACATTTAACATTCCACCCCCGAGCCCCAGCAGGACTCCCGAGAAGCTCCGTCAAAATGGCGCCCCTTGAGGACAATGAAGGAGCTGCGAAATTTCCCTCTTGAGGGAAATTTCCGAACATGCCAGAAAGAGATGACGCGACAGGCTGCGGCTGCTCCTCTTGCTCCGGCGGTGGGCGGGATTCCGTCCTTGGTTGGTTGCTCGATGAAGTAAACGGAAGGGGGAGGACGGTGGATGGTGGGTGGTGGGTGGGGGAGGGTGCGGAATGTGGCATAGGATTTAATTAAGTACCCCATCCCAAACCGCAGGAGGGATGCGAGAGGCGGAAGAATGGCAAGGGATTTAACAGCGTGCGATTTTTTTAAAATTAAAATGAGCCGATGATTGATGTACTCGAGGCTAATGAGGAGCGGCGGAAGATGTGGCTGGCGATGGAGGGGCACAGAATAAAGCGTCGGCAGAGGGAGTGCGGACCTTACGCACTGCCCTGAGAAACGCGCAAATGAATAATAAAGTTTTCTGCTGTCTTGCCGTCAGATTTGTAGTACGATCATATGTTAATCAACTTCATGTTGTCATTTTACAAACTATTAGTTTATTCGATTATTCGTAAGATTCCCCTCCTGGAGTAAACCAAATAAGAAAATAAAATTACAATTACGGCAGGGACCGTAAGTGTTATAAGTTTGGAAATATATATTGCAGTCTAAAAATTATTTCCCAATTTTTATTGAAAAACTCAAAAATTAAACTTGTTTCGGATTTTTTAAAATCAATCAATCAAATTCTACACCACTTGGTGTATTCAGTTAAACTTTTATTTTTGATTTTTAAAATAAAAGTTACGGAATAGCTCTTATCGCCAAATATGATTAAAATGTAAGTTTTTCCTTCAAACTGATTTATTTAGGCAAAATTAGCATTCATAACTGTTATTTGCAGTCCCTGCAGTATTATCAATATTGAATAATATTTTTTTAATCTTTTAGATTCATTCTTTTACGATTTTCCTAAAATTGTTGCTCAAAACTATTTTTTTAATGTATTAATGATGAATTTTTAGATTGTTCTTCAGAATTGTTCTATTGTGTTTTTTTTTTGGGTTTCTGTCTTAAATTTTTTTAAAATTCGATTTAGGACTCCTGTCAAGTTTGGTGATCTACTGAATATCGGATGGTATCGGTAGCATCCGGTAGATCCCATTCTGATACAAAAAAATATTGAAAAAAAGTTTAATGAAAATGATTTTTTTTGTTCGTGAACTTTTTATTTCTGCTTCTTGTCCGAAATAACCCTCCATATTTACATAGTTTTTCTTCTGCTGACTGTGAGATCCTGCTGAGATGTGATGCATCACGTGGACCTCTCTGTCGCTGTGCAGGAGTGCAGGATTCTGGCTCATGAAAACTTTATTTTCAGACGAAACAACAAAAGCTGGTCAACAAATTTCGATCTGGCCGACTAGTGCTGATGCACAGTGCAGATGAACCTTAAAGAAAAGTCCTGCAAGTTTGTAGACCATTTCTTTTTGGCAACCTCAGTCTGTATTTTGGACGAATAGATAAAATGTTGGATAAGTGGGGTTGTCAGTACAGAAAAAGTGACAGATCAAACGCCGTTTAAATTAAATATACACCATCATATATTTTATCCACCGCCCCAAAAGTATTCCCCAAATGAAAAAATTGAACGACAATTTCGTATGTAAAATGTAAATGTATTTTTCGCGCTTCGAATGCCGATTGGGGATTCAGAGTGCTGTTTCATGTGGGAGACATACGAACACGACATGAATTTCGATATTTTTAAACCAATATCTTAAAGAAGACGCACTGACACAATCCGCCTTCGGTTTTATTTCTTGGGATGTTCATTTTCGAACCTCTCTATGCTGTGCATAAGAAAGGACTAGAATGGATAGATGGATATATAGAGATTGGCAACAAACTTTTTTGTCCCAAATGTAACACTTAATATATTGGATCGGATAAGAGTATTCTTCGAACATCAGCTATCTTCCCATTTGGATAACCCTTTGCTTATTTGTAATAACATTGTGCAGTCTCATTCGTTTTATATATGGAAATCCTCGAGCCAGTTGTAAGGATTTAATTGACTCCCTCAGCTGCTCGAAATGGAATCAAATGCACATCAGTCCCAGTGTCCGTGTCCGAGCTCTAGTCCTTCTGGTCAAGCCAATGACACGTAGTCGGGACGGGACGCACCTTCAAGTAGCGGCGCTCCATTCAAACTCCCTCTGTGGCATTTTCTGGCCAGGACAAAAGCTACAGCAAATCGTATCTGTCAATTAGGCGGCTGCTTGCCGGGTACACTCTTTCTGGTATCTCTCTCGCGCTCCTTAATGTCCGGCACATGTCGCAAAATGAAATTAAACGCTGACGCACCATTTGCTGACCAGCGACAGACGACCAGGACGACTGGTGGTGGAATAAAGGACCAAAAACGCTTTGTCATAAATCAAGAAATCGACAAAAATACATTTCAATGCGCCAAACATTTTAATATACAACAAGGAAGGAGGTCTGGCTTTGGGGGCCGAAGCTTTTAATACCCTTTGCAGATCCATCATTCCTGAGGCAGCTTTACGAGTATATTCGTATACTAGTAGTCATTCCACTTCGATCCAATTTGGCATGCATATCAATATGGAGTTTCTTTGCTTTTCCCTCAAAACCAAACATTTTCTCACAAAAATGGATCCACGACTGATTATTCCTATGCCAGCTCTATATATGTTCTACGAGTAGTAGCCTGATTTTCATCAAATGTGGCTGAGATAGGTAAACCACATAAAGCTGTAATTTGGAAACAAATTATCCTCTACCTGGGCAAAAAAACATACTGACCACGACACAAATGAGCAGTCAGACTCACTCTCTCAGTCGGTCACTCGTTCAGTCAGTCATTTAGTCATTGATTCAGTCAGTAAGTTTCCTTTCATTCGCCCAAAGGCAGTGCAACTATAAAAATATTATCTATAGTTTCCACTCAACTGCACAGCGGCACTTACCGGACGACGCTCGTCCTTGCCTCCCACCCGGAGCTTCTGGCCAACACACATGCATACACGAATACGCATACGCATACGAGGAGTATATGTATGTATAAATCATAATGGTTAATGTGCACTCATAAATGGATAAGCCAGGCAGTCCATATGCTCCAACCGGAGCAGGAGTCACAGCACGTGATGGCGAATATGAATATGAGTGGTGAATGGTGAATGGTTTTGGGTGAGAGATACGGGACATGGGACATGGCAGATGGATTGTGGATTGCGGATAGTGGGATGTGGATTGGGCGGACATTGCTCATTCAGGTCAGGTCAAGTCGGGCCAACTCAGGCAGAGGGAAATCGTTTTGTGTGCGTGTCATTTATGGGTCATTTGCCATGGAAGCCACGAGGGAACAACAAGTAAAGCTAATCGAGCTGGAAAGCAAAGGAAAGGTGGGGAAGTTTAGATCAGTGCTGGCGTGGGATCAATTAGATTACACGGTATTCTATTAGTTGTAAAAAATATATTTTAATTAAGCCTCTGTATGCTCCATTGGGGATTTTTAGCTCATCGGAAAATATAAACTAATTAATAACAACTCTTGGTCTAATATTGGTCTCAAATACTTCCTTCGGTACATGTGAAAACCATTCAAAAACTTCTTGTGGCTATTGGATTTTCACCAAAATCTAGAATAACCTCATGGAATAAAAACGAAACACTATAAGACCTCAAAGTCTTCATCCCCGAGCACCGAATACGTATGCCTAAATAAACAAATATTCAATTTCATATATAAAATAAATATACTTCATGTTTTAATTAAATATTTTCATATTTGAATTAAATATATTTCGTAAAAATGTAATATTGTATATTTATTTATTTTGTACGGATAATCTTGGGTTCCATAATAATTATTTATTTTATTTACCAAAGTTAAGTTTTTCTCGAAAAACTAATTAAGAAATACATTAAAATGGGTCTCTTTTTACTAAATGGGATACATATGTATGTACAAAGTAAAGTATACGCGAAATATTCATAAAGATTTGTATACCAAAAAATAAATAAAATTTAACCTGGATCAGATTTTTCACTTGCTCCATATTCCTCGCTGTCGCAAAGAAAGAAAAGCCCGACCACACATGGGGGAAAAAAAATTGACTTCCCGTTCCGATTGTTGAATTGTAATTTTGATCCCTTTTGGAACATAGACTTCTTAGCATTTCCGATTGCCTGCAGTCAAATCCTGTTTACTGCCCGTCAACTTATACAAAATTTTCCATAATAATGATGATGCTCATGATGATGCCGATCTGAGAAAGACAGAACAACGAGCAACTTTTGCGGCGGAAGCGAGAATCGGAGACTTTTTACAAGAAAACTCCAACAACGAACGGGGGGAATGAAAGGATTATAATCGAGTAATGGGAAATGGGAAATCGAAGAGCGGCAGAGAAACAGAGAGATTAAATACACGGGGCAACATTTCCGGTCTCAGCAGCAGCTCCCATTCAATTCAATCCAATCCACCATCCACACCGAACAGAACCCAACCAAAACGGACCAAATGATGTCCAGCCATGACGAGGCTGCTTCGATTTGATTTCCTCTCTGTCTCTCTTTTTCGTGTGGGACAAAGAGCTTTATGATTTTCCGGTCAATACAATTCAAGCGGCTGCACTGCATCCTTACAAATCAACAAGCATGACACATTGCCACAGAGCCAGGCTATTGTGTTGTTCTTGAGGAAGTACTAAAAAATGGACAACCAGTGGAGAGGGCCAGGACGGGTCGGGCCGGATCGAAGAGATGCAATGACAGTCACAATGGACAGAAACCCACACACAAAGAATGAATGGAGTGCCTGTCACTGTCGTCGTTCCTCAGACTCTGTTCCTGTTCCTGCCCCTGACCCTGCCGATGAGCCTGGCCAGCCTCATTCTCAACAGATCTCAAATCTGAACAAGTTGGTGGAAGTCGTTGACCAAAGGGTCCATAAATTATGATTAGACAAATGCAATTCACTTTTTTACTGCTCCCCAGTCAATTGCTGAGGGCTGATACTTGACTCAATCTTGTCAGGATATTCTCCAGATGGGGATTATCGAGAGTACTTAGAGAACAGCTATTAAATGGATATGGAATTTGGTGCGGTATTCAAGGGGAAATGATCTTTGATTTTGATTAATGGCCTAACTAAGTCAGAAACTACCTGTTTCATCCATATCCATAGCTCGATCATGGATTTGTATCAATTTGTATTGAAAATTTCTTGCAATCTTTAGTAGCAGTCAAATAATATAATCCTAACGTTTTTTGAGAAGCTATCGTAGAAAAACCCCTTCTAAACGTTCCCCATAACGATCCTCCATAAAAATGTCAATAAAATGTGGTATGTCCCGGACAATCCTTTTGCCACGGCTTTGGCCAGTCCATCAGTTCCTGGGGATAACAAGCGAATCACTCTCAGCTCCACAAGAGACTGAACTGAATGTGTTCTCGGCTAATGCGCATCAAGACTAAACGTTTTCCTTGCCTCCACCCACCTAACACCCCAGTCCAGTCACCCCGACCCTGCTCCGGCATTCTTTCCGCTTGCCCCACTTGCTTAGCTGATTTTGATTTGCCCCCGCCTCACGGCTTGAATGGCGTGTCAATGTTTGCTTACCACCCCACCCATACAGCCATTGTGCAACCACCTCCTCTCCTCCCAGCAACCACCCCCTGTCCTTCTGAAGCAACCCACTTTCTCCTGCCCGCCCCCTGCTAACCAGATTTCAATTTGTGCCGAGCAAAGTGTTTATGAGATTTTCGAGCTGCTGCGGCTAAATGGCCAAAATCCGGGATGCCTTGGGCTCGTCCTGGGACCGTGTTGTTTGTTGCCTTAACACCCTCACGCAGGACGAGGGCTCAAGGCGAGCCCAGAACGAACCCAGGACCTCTGTGTGTTTGCCTGGTCTGATATATTTGATTTTATTTCTCCCTTTGTTCCGTTTCATTGTGTTCTGCTGTGTTCTGTTTGCTTTGTTTGATGTAATGTGACATGATGGCTTCATCAAAAGCGCATTAAAAACAAAGCAAAACCGAAGTCAGCCCAAACAAAAGGTCCCGGAATAGGTTGGGGAATACTGTTATGGATGGACTCCTGGCAGCCATCGTCCTTCATCCTGGCCAGCATTTGGATCTGGCTCGTAAAACGCCATAACTCAACTGGCCGAAATGATATACTTTGTACAAACTGCTGGAAGATAAACGATCCAGCGCGAGCAGAATAATTATCTATTCCTATCTCTGGATGCCAAAAGTTCTACATACATATGTAAGTATATATGTATCTGAAAGGATATTCGATAAATATAGCGATATAATGGAATACTCTGTGGTAATCCCTTGTTGGACGAATAAATCTGTTGGGTATCTTTTGAAATATTGTAAAAATAAATTTAGAAAAGAGTTTCTTGGTTTTCAATCTAAGATTTTTGCTGCTCATCGCTCTCCCATATCCAATATGCCATATCATGAAGAATGCCCAGGCTTCAAGCTAACTCGCTCATGGATTGCTTATTTAATCTAATCCAATGCTTCCGATGACTTCATTTGACTATTCCAAGGGTTAGCCGGCTCTCACAGGCCAATGCACCCAGCCTGGCGACCGGTTGTGTGTGGGCTTTGGGGCACCGTGCACCAGCACGGAAAGTCAAATCAAGGCAGCAAAAGGATTCAGGCCATTAAGTTCCGGAAGCGAGTTGATAACCAGACAACAAGTATACAAATCTAGCGGGACCAAAAGGACCACGGAACGAGGACTCGGGCTGTCCTGACTGGGAATATTTATGTGTGTCTCTCTGCTCAGTGCAGTAATTGGCTGCTGAGCCACCGACAACAGTCCGACAACAACTTTTGTGCATATGCAAAACCAAAACGACTCCAACACCAACACTGTAACCGAAACCCAAAGAGAAACACAAAGAGAAACCGAAGGAAGGCAAGAAAAATGAATCAAAATAAAAGGATCCACGATAAAGTTTTTGGCCCGTTAAAAATTATTCTCTTCTGGGTGTCTGAAGCAGGGGCACTAGCCGGATAATTGACTGACAAAGCTGATACCCTGCCCTGTACAGGGACATATCCATACATTTATCGCTACAGCGATATAATTAGTGGGTTATAGCCTTTATATACCTGGGGATTGTGGAAAACTGCCCAATTAATGGATCGAAAATAATATAATCCATGATTTCATTTAAATTCTTGTAAAGTACATATTCATATTAATGTCTAAATGTAATTGAAAACATTTCAATTTTAATATTTCCACTCTCGGGGCAAATGAATGACATAAATGTTGGAATCTAACTGAAAATATTCGAATTTCAGGGCTTTTTTCTCTCGGTATTTATATAGTCCCGTTAGGGAATACATTTAAGTAATATAATAATTTAAAGAAATCATTCAACATTTTTTTTTATTGAAATATCCGAGCCTTTTTTGTATCATAAGCTATATTGGGTACTAGCCAATATATATACATTAAATGATTGGATTGAAATGAATCTGTGGATAGCAAGGCATTTTGGCTATTGCTTCTGTATGATGCCATTCCCTAACTCCAGACTACCCATAGCAGCCGTGAAAGATACTTTTTGTTGAGCTTGGGCTTGGAATACCCCGATCAACCTGTCCGACCCGGGGTCAAACTCCGGCGAAGCGCGACTTTTGTTTTGCTAGGAGTCGAACGGGAGGAGTAATGGTTATTCCCGTAAATAAATAAAAAGGCCGTCAGCACGAATTAAGCAACCCTTCCGTTGCGAATAAATCAACAAATTAATCGCATAGCCGAACCACAGCAGACCACAGCCCAGCTCTAGCCCCCTCTTCCACCACTGAAGCGGAAACGGAAGCGCACACACAGTTAGCCGCACATCAAATCCGAATTCGAATCCAAATCCGAATATAAATCCGGAGGAAACTTTGCTTTTCAAGTGGATTTAAATTGGATTCTGTAACCGCAGTTGCTGCTCGAGTCTCGAGATGCGATTTTAAAGTTTTCAGCTATTTGTAATGGCTCTTGTTGCTCCCGCGGCCCTTCTCTTTCTGGTCTGCCACTGAACGGCGACACATTTCCGCTTCCGCTGCCCGGCTTCCCGGCTTCTCGGCTGCCGAGATTCATTTGATTTGACTGTTCACGTTTCATTTAGCAAACGATTTCATTAGCTAAAAAGCGCAGTGCCCAGCGCTCAGGGGGTGTCCTGCACATGTTGCCCATGTCCATGTCCTTGTTGCTGATTCTTGACTCACAGTTCCACTCCCCTTGCAAAATCGCCTGGGCGGAGCTCTATTCGTGACCCTTCTTCGTTCACATCTTCGGTTTGTTTCCCTGCTTCCGTGCTTCCCTGTATTCTGTTCTTTATTTTTTTGATCGGCATTCAAGCTTGTTTTTCCGCTTAAAGTATTTTTATTGAATCTTCTTATCGTTTTTTATGGCCACTCACCCAGTGGTTCAACCCTGCAACTACTACCCCACCATTCTCGCCGCCCATCTATTAATGCTAATCTAAACAAATTTTGTCATTAAGGGTCCACCCGGGGCCAGCCGCTCTCGACCGGATGTGTCTGCCCTTCGCTGGCAGCTCCACTCTCGGTATAGTTTCACATAAAATATTGTCAATCAATTCAATTACAAGTTGACATCATTGTTACTTATTGTTGACGTCAATTGTCCGGCTTCTGTTGTGCAGCCCTGCCCCCATCTCCTTGGGCCCTGGGATCTGATTTATGAATGGATGTGCTGACCACTTCGTTGGCTCCTTCTCCAAGGTCCTTCCCATTGTGTCCGGGTTGGCTTGTCCGGGCGTGTGGGTTGAACTGGGTCGGTTGATGTATGGAAGTTCTTTCTTTATGCCACTTTCAGTGTGTCAGAAGAATGGGATTCTCATGTGAGTTCTCTAAAGTAGAGGGGAAGACCATATGCTAATGTCTCCTTGGACTTAACTGGAGTCAAAGCCAGACCTTCATATATGGAAATATCTCTTGGGCTATCCAGAGTGTGGAGTTCTAAATTGAAAAGGTAAGGACTGAATGAAATTGTCTCCCGAAAGTCGAGGTAAGATCTGAAAGCGAGGGAAAATAATGTTAAAGTTTTTGGTACGTGTATTATTGAATCAGATATTCAAATGTTCATACTTGAAATTTACAAATTAGTTTAATTAAGTATGAAGCAAGTTTTGATCAGATGAAATAGAAGTGGACCTTCCAATTAAGCCCAAAAATTATTGGGGCTTCCAGGAATCCATAGATCCCTAACCTTTGGAAAGATAAAAGCGAGAACGTTGTGGGCCGCGGAAAGGGCCGCGTCTCTACTCGGTGCTCGGTCAGTCAGTCCGCGATCTCTTTCAATTTTGCTCGAGCTTGATATGAGAGATGAGAAAAGTATAGAGAGAAAGAGAGGAACCACGCTCGCTAGTAATTCTTTAGTGACAATTATTGCACTCAGCTTATCCTCTTTATCTACGAACTATTTGATTCGAATTTGAAAATATTTTATTTGCTTACATTTTTCCGCTAAAAATAGAAAACAAGAAGGTGTCTAAAAATATTTAACCCCATGAACCCACTCTCCAGTCGGAATTTTTAATAGAATACCTTTCTGAAATTTACTCACATATTTTATGCGCTTATTGATTCGTTTCCCGAAAGTTTTTTTCCAACTGAAATCATTTTCTAAAGATAAAACATCCCTCTCGACTCTGACGGACCTGGACAGGTGCCAGGCTTATACGGAGGATAGGGTCTGACCCGCCCTCGTAGGCCACAGCCTCTCCAGGGGCCCACTCGACCAGCTCTGTTGGAGCGTGTCTACTCGAATTACGGGACGAACCCTTTCGTGACCCGCAACCCACTCCACAGCCAACTCCCGCGCAATTAGGCGGCACACACGGCGGATAGGACACACTCCAAGGCAACCCTTTTAAGGACTTCCGTTCGGGGTGATCTGTGGCCCAGGGTGCTAGCTAATTGCTGCCACTGAGAAGCCTTTCCATTGATTGATTTCTCTCCATGCCAGCTCCTAGTGCAGTGTCTGTGCCCGGACTGCCGCGATCGGGGAAAATATTGGCTTTGTTTGTTGAATTTTGTTTATTTAACAATAATAATGCAATAAAAGGCCAAAAAGGTTGAACTCTGCCAAGTGCTGTAGGATTTCGGAGTACTCCGAGCATGGAATCTGACCATCGAAAGGGGATTCGGGTTCCCAGTCCCCACAGGTGACTTGCGACTGGTTCTTTTGTCTGCTGCTAATGGTTTGTCTCCCACCTAGGCCCTACCAGGACTCGTATCGATATCGTGGGAAGGACGGGGCGCACACACACGGCACTGAATGGCCCTGGCAGTGCTCATATTCAAATTAGTCGAGTCGATCGACACCACAGCAACCACCAGAGACGGCGCCGGGTCATGTGAAAGTGCAAATTTATATTGGTTTAATGGGGTTTTCCCCTCTGTTTTGTCTGTGATTTCGATGGTTATGGTTGCGGGTGTGCCAGGAGGTGGGTGTCTGGGGAAGGGGTGTGTGCGTGCGCCTGTTATGCAAATCATTATGTAATGCAATATTTAAATTGATGTTACGTGGCTTTTTTAATGGCGGCACGTTTCACGTCTCCGCACGCAACTTCTGTCTCTCTTCCCGACTCTGTTTGCCATTATCTGTCCATTAGGGGTTACTTCAATCGGAGGCTCTCTTGGCCAGAATCGGGATCTGCCCTATTGACATGTTAATTGGATCTGGCAATCGAGTTATTAACATGGGTTCTGTGTGGGAATCGGTAAAAGAGGAATGCTATTACTGTATACTAAACCATTTTTTAGCAGGTTTTCGAAGGCTTCTATCAGGATGAGCGATATATGACTATAAATTCAACAAAAGATGGCTCGTTTTTAAGTAATATAAATATTTAGAGTCTAAGCATAATTTTTAAAAATAGTTTTAGATCTGTATAGTTGGATCTTAGGTGCTTGAGTCCCGACGGTCGGGATTCCAATCCAGGGAATCCGAGTGAGCCTCCGATTTGGACCGTTGCCCGATTCGATATTCATGCCTCATTCAGGATCATTTAATGTCTCCATCGATTAAATAATTAACCATTTATGTGCCCGCAAAGACCTGCTTATCCTTGTTATCCCATCATATCCGTGTCAACTCCTCCTGGCACTCACGGAGCCTTCCCTTCCCATCCACCGACCACATTCTTCACACCCCATTAGAAAGTCAATCTGTGAATGGAAAAGGCCTCATTCACACCCAAAAAGTAAACCATGTATCCCACGTCACCCCACCCCGTGGCCGTAGCTGTGGGTCAGCAAACCGTCAACATATTGGCCGCATCTTCATAAATAAGAAAGTGTGGCCAATGCACACCCATAGAACAAAAACCCACAAAACAGAGCCGGGGAGAGCAAGCTGCACGTGCAACAACACGGAAAACGGCAGCAGGAGGATTAGGATGTGGACGTAGAATGAGGTGTGGGAGGAAGGTAGGGTTGGGTGGACTGGAAAAACCCACACACAAAAACAATTGACTCTGGACAAGATTACATGCAGGAAATTCAATTTTAAAAGCAGCTGCCACGTGTCGTTTTAGTGCTTGAAATTGTTACAGTTATTGCCCACCCCACTCGCTGCCACGGGGATGATTCTATGGGTTCTATTCTTTAGATTGGGTGGGGTGGAGGTGGAATCGGAGGCAGGGGTGTAGTGAGGGTGAGGGTGAGGGTGCTGGGCTGAGGGGATGACTGTTCCTTTTTCCAAGTCATCGTCCATCAACCATCACCCGTCGTCACCGTCATTCCCAACCATCCAAACATCCAACCATCGATGAGCCCGGCCATATGAATACGTAATTCCTATTCCCACTATTCTTGGCCAACGCTCGTCGTCGATGGAAATTGAGCAATAAACGCGCTGCCGAATTGCATTACAAATAAACAGAAAAGGATGGAGGTGTTTTGCGTTTGCCTGGCCGCAGAAGAATATACACTACAATTAGTGTATGAATTCCCTTTCCGCCTAGACATGGGTCAATTTTTGACTGAATTATCCGTCTATCTATTAACGTACAAGTAGTCTCTACACATATGGTTCTTACTTCTCCCGAAATGCAGATAGAAATATTAATGGAGTCCAAGATACTTGTATTTATTGAGGATGACAAAAGATAATTCTATCAGCAACGACTTTAATTATTACAGGCCGAATTTAATTTAAATTTTTAAATTATTCGCATAGCCTCAAGCGTTATTTGCCTCGTCTTCATATTAAATGTAAGAGGGCTTACAACATTATTATACTTATATCTTATACTTATATCAACATTATATCTGTGGGGCTAAGCACTACGTGCACATTATAGAGGAGAAAAATTCTTCAAAATATTAATGGATTTGTATAACAAATATATCACATTATTTGAATAAAATGTCTCATATTGTATTTCTGGACCAGGATCACGATGGCAGGGGAAGATTCAGTGGATCTGACCTGCTCAAAGGTCGTTATATTTAACAATTTATGCTCCATGATAGCCGTCTTGCAGAGGTCTTTACCGTCTTCTCAAATATTCATGAAGCTTTCATTCGATAGCTTCTCCGGTTGTATTGTCCAGGGAACATCTATGATACCCTCTGCAAGGGTATAGCCCAGAGCCGCGGGTGGGCGTCCGGCCCAGTCCCATTTATTGGCAGCAACAGCAACAACGGAAACACACCACCAGCAACAATAGGACCAAGAGAATCAGTAACGACAACGTGTTAATTGTGTTGCAGGGTGGCTTTCAGTGTTTCCAACGCCATGGAGGCAGCCTCGAGGGCGGCGGGCTAACGCTTGCGGTGGCTAAAAGGGCGTGTGATTGACTTAATTGACTATGAAAATGAGAAATTACATGCAGATAATGACGATGGCCGCGAAATGAGCAACAACATTATTAAAAACGTTGCCTCAACGTGCACCCACGTTCCACCTCGCGGCAGTCTCAGTCTCAGTCCGAGTCCCAGTCTCAAGCCCAGTCCCCCATCCAATTCCCACTCCGCACAAACGCCCAGAACTGTAAAATGCGCCATCAACTTTCGACTTAATTTGATTTGATTTGCCAGCGAGCCCACAAAGGGGACGGCGACGGCCTCAACCACCCATCCAGCCAATCTTCAGCCAACTTCATCCCAGCCAGACGCCCCACTGGGCGCTTTCTTTCCGGCGGTTTATTGCCCGGCATTGGCTAATTAGAATTGCGTTCGCGACTTTGTTCTGGCCTGCCCCTGACACAAAGGGCTCCCTACGGTCTGACCATGCAACAAAGAAGCACTGTATTTGGCCTACGGCTACGAGCACAGCTGGGACTGTGATCAAAAAAGCGAGCCGGGCAACTAGATCGAAGCTTAAGTATGCCTACATGAGGGAACATACATGCCCTACACCATAGGGCAGGGACCATTATATTTAAAATAGATATCTAAACTAGTACATACAGTGGCGGCGAAAAAAATAGCACTGCTGGATACAACAGCCTTTATTGTTTCAAAACAGGACCACTGTCCAACATTTGTTGTACTTTACTGTTATATCAAGTAGGTTTGTCCCCTCTCTGAGAGAGGATCCTAGCGGTTCTTATTTTGCTTTGCCATTTTGCGAAAGGGGAGCGAAATGGAACATCAACAAAAATAGCACTAATAACGCTTTAGTGATGAAAAAAGCCAAAGGATCCAAACATTAATTTAAGAAGACAACACCTATGCTAAGGTGGGGCAAATAGCCGGTTGTTAAATAAAGTGATTCACAATCTTTTAAAATATATTACTAACCAGAAACACGTGGAAGAAATATGGGCTATTTCTGGTAAAAATACTGGTTCGTGAGTGCAATAAGGACCCATTTAATCCGGCCAAAGAGCTAAAAAGCATTTAAGAAAATTGGCAATACCTGCAAATCTAGATCTTGATTACAAGCATATAAATTGAGTGCCCGTAGATCTTAAATAAAATAGTATTAATATTGATATTCGTATTGCGAAAGAGATCTAATACAAGGCACATGGTGATGGATCAACATGTCTATGTTGATATCTAAGAAACAATTATGCGAAACACGAAATGTCATTGTTTCGTGCGTCCCAGCAGGAAAGAATACTTTACATTAATGTAATAGATTGGCCTGTTCGGGGGTCAGATTTGAACCCCATTGCAAGTATTTGGGGTTAAGCTAAAAAATATGTTTCTAATGGGAAACAAAGAATATTGGAAGTTTGCAATAAACACAATAAACATTGCTTTCGGATACATTAAATTACACCTTAAAGTCTATAAATCAGTTTGAAATCCGTTCATAAAAATCATTATTTAATCAAAAACCATTAGAGAACCATTAGTATTCTGGTGCTATTTTTTCGTCGCAACTGTATGGATTTACATAAAGCTGGCAGCTCGCTATGGTTTTAGACTCATATATAAGTACAATGTATACAATATTGCAATTGGACATGCGGCCATGAATTTACATGGTATCTTGTTAAAACGTCAGCCCGGGAGTCTGCATTCGAACTTCGGGACTTTACAATAGCTTACAAGCGGCCGAATCCGACACTGGTTTTTAATTAATCTCATTCAATATATGTGTACATATATATGTAAATATCTATCCAACGAGTTACTGAACGCCTACCATACATCGTGCAAAACCTCGAGAACGAAGAGGAGGTCCAAGCCACTCTGGTGGAGCCGAGATCTCTCTCTCCAAAGGAACAACCTCAAGGAATTCTTCAAGATCGCCAAACAAGCGAACGAAGAGATTGTCAATGAGGAATATAAAATCCTACTTAGGAGCTACAAGAAGGAAATACGTAAGGCACAAAGGAACTCGTGGAGAAACTTCTGCTCCAACATTGAGAAAGTGCCCGAAACCGCTAGGCTCCGGAAGCTGCTCTCAAAGCAGCCCACAGTACAGAGCCAACTAAAACTAGACAACGGACAGTGGACAGAGGGCAGTAAAGAAGCCCTAACAGCACTAATGGAGGCGCACTTCCCTGGATGCACCGAGGTCACTGACGCCAAGGAGCATCAGGACCTAGCAACTGAGGAACAGCACCCCCCAATAGGTCTGTTAACCACTAAGAGAATCCACTGGGCCATAGACTCCTTCGCGGCCATAAAAGCACCAGGACTGGACGGGATATTCCCAGCCATGATGCAGTTGACCAAAGAGGTTATTACCCCATGGCTCTTCGCAATATACTCAGCATGCCTAAGTACGGGCTATATCCCCATCCAATGGAGAACCTCGAGGGTTGTCTTCCTCCCTAAGGCAGGAAAGTGCAGCCACGTGAGTCCCAAGGATTACAGACCGATAAGCCTTACCTCCTTTCTACTAAAAACACTAGAAAAGCTGTTGAATTTACACATCAGGAATGAGGTAGGGGGACTGATGTCAACAACACGCCTACACCAAGGGGAAATCAGTGGAGACGGCAATACACTCGCTAGTAGCCACCATCGAGAGCGCCCTTCACAACAAAAAGTATGCTTTGGGAGCATTTGTGGACACCTCAGGAGCATTCAACAACGAGGCCACAACCGCAATAACAAGTCGCCTAGAAGCGAATAACATACACCCTGCAATCAACGTCTGGATCAAAAACCTCCTAAGTTGTAGACGGGTGCAATCGGAGTGGGGCACCGCTTCCAACGTAAAGGGGGCACACAGAGGCACACCTCAAGGTGGAGTCCTATCGCCACTACTGCGGAATTTGGTGGTCGACGACCTCATTAAGAGATTTGAAAGGAAGGCCCCAAAAATAACAGCCTATGCAGATGACATAAGCATACTTATTACGGGTGTATGTCCATCGACCCTTAGCTCCATAATGGAACGTTCACTCAGGGAGATACGTGAGTGGGCGGAAGAGGTAGGACTCAGTATCAACGCGGACAAGACGGACCTCATATGGATATGGTACCGATATGGACCACCCCGAAAATTGACCAAACTAGGCTGACTCCAAAATCACAGGTGAAATACCTAGGCACAGTACTGGACAGCAAGCTGGCATGGAGGCCCAATGTAGTGGAAAGCAGCAGAACATGGGGCCTGTCACCTGCTCTAATGCACTGGATCTACATCTCGGTGGTGCGACCAACTCTGCTGTATGGAGCCTTAGTGTGGTGGCAGGCTATTGAAAAGACGACATACCATAACCTTATGGAAAAGACTCAGCGACAGGCTCTGCTCTGTATTACAGGGGCGCTGAGGTCAACCCCAACAGAAGCACTCGAAACTATACTCGGAATCGACCCCCTGGACATTCACGCTCGCCTGATTGCGGGAAAGGCAGCACAACGCCTTATAGAATCAGGAAACCTATCCATACAAGGATACGGGCACAGTTCAATTGGCAGGGACATGACTAGATCAACTGATTACATGACCCCCCAAACTTGCCTTGACGTTAAAACAACCACATCTTTGGGACCTGAAGACTGGAAAGTTGGAAGGGACCAAACTGGGCACCTCAATATATACACAGACGGCTCCAAGATGGAAGGAGGAGTAGGAGCGGGCCTATACTGTACAGACCCTGAGATAAGGCTGTCGTATAAGCTACCGGACCAATGCAGCATATTCCAGGCAGAAGTTTTTGCCATCGGGAAGGCAGCGGTGGTCGCTCTCCTAACAGAACGAGCACACGATGCGGTTAACCTATTCGTCGACAGCCAAGCGGCGATAAAATCCATGCAGTCGTCCGCGGTCAGTTCCAGAAGTGTCTTGGCGAGCAGGGAGGCATTAGACATCCTAAGCACGACAAAGACAGTGCGGATCTATTGGGTTCCCAGCCACCAGGGCATCGAAGGAAGCGAAGCTTCGGACGTACTAGCTAAGGAAGCCGTCGGGCTGGAGAATAGGAGAACTGAGAACGTGCCTGTCTCCCTTAGAACGCTGCAATGCGATCTAGAGAAGCAGGCTAGAACACAGACTGATAACAGGTGGAACAGTCCCAGCACCTACAAAACCTCGAAGATAATGTGCAAGGAACGCAACGAGAAACTTAGCGACTACCTACTGCACCTACCACGAAAAGACTGTAGATTGCTAGTGGGAATACTTACAGGTCACTGTCTGGCTGCTGCACATGCAGCTAAGGCATCACCAACAGAGACAGTTGTAGGAAATGTGATGAACCTGGGGCTATCGAAACCCTGGAACATCTCATCTGCTACTGTCCGGCTCTCTCAAGGGCAAGGAGGAGATACCTGGGCGCCCCAGTGGTGGCATCACTGGAAGATGCCTCCAATTTCTGTGTGAAGTTAGGTACACATAGATCGTCATCGCTCTAGTCATTACACATTCTTGGATCCACATCGCCTTTCCTCGGAAGTCGTGCATTGATTTGACTCCCAGGGTTGAAGGATATATGTACATATGTACTCGATAATATCATCACATGATAGGCATATCACTTAAGGCGTATCATCCTGCGGTGTAATGGTTAGGTGCGAATGGAAGTCGAGTTTCTGTTTTAGTTGCAAATCTCAGGCGTACACGTATCCGTACTCGTAGTGTACGTAGCGACAGTGCGGTCCGGCTTAGCGCACATGCGGAAGATATAGCCAACGATAATTGCATTCGAAAAGTTTCTCATTGTAGCGAGTCAATGTTAGATCAAACTTATTAAGGAGTGATCTGAAAGAAGACTATCGTGTGCTTCACTTAACACTTTCCTGAGAGGGAAATTGAAAGTTCCCGTAAAAGTTATTCCTCTTGCTCACATTTTGTCAAAGCACGCCGTTTGAATAGCGCTGCCAACGTATGCAGATAGGTTGCACATCTAATGGGACTGCCAAAGATTTGTTCAAAGATTGGTGTAAGAAATGCAGAATTACTAAAATCACAAATCTATATACTCAGCTATACAAATTACTAATTTGTACGTAATTCCGCTTCTTAACACCATTTTATAGCCTTGTTACAGTCCCTTCTCGCCGCTTGCCATCGTTATCCGAATAACCGAATGATGCACAATAGGCGCTTACATTGTGAATCAGTTCGCGTATTATGCGAACGCGTATTATGCCTAGCTTACTATCGCGAAACTATCAGAAACTATCGATATTGGCACAAACAGCTGTTTGCATATATTTTTCTCAAATCCATTTTTAATGAGCAGGATATCAACAAGAAAAGTACGGAAAATGACAGGATAATTTACGAAAGAGACTTGATGCTCATATTTATTTATTATTTTCAGCCATTTCTTTGTAGAGTTTGTGGGAGTTCGTCATCACACCGTGAAAGCCATGGATGTTCTCCTCCCCATATACCCAGCTGTGGGGCTCACATAAATATCTTGTCTGCTGAAACAATTAGTTTAACGTATTTTTTTTAAGGATTATATGCACATATACTTTTACCTAATTTCGCGCCAAAAATGTGTACTTTTGATCTGCTATTTTTCTACTAAATAATCGAATATTTTGAATAAACACATCAGTATTTGTGTAAAAAGAACTACGTCTCCGGCAAAATGCAATGACGCAGACGTAGGCTATGAAAAATGTATTTTATTTTGGAATATCTGATATCAATATCTGAGGAAGATTTTAAAATATTAATAAGGCACGATATTCATCGTTAATTAGTTGGAAATTCTTTTGAAGAGCTAAACAGCTGACTTAGTACGATGAAGCCGTAATCCGTAAATTATATTTATTATGCCTTTGATTTGTACTGTAAATTCTGTACATTCCAGAGATGTTAAAAGATAGAAAATGCAATTAAAGAGTGAAAGGGAAACACCTTACGGCAGACTCTTTCTATAATTATAAACATATGTACATAAATCTCAGGAACAACGGAAGAAATAGTTTCTGATTTTCTAGAGAATGTAAGTATCTCTACCTCATAGAACCACTCCAACTGCCGCAGTGGCAAAGCAAATTACCAGAAGTACATAATTGGTGCCCATAACCCACTCGCATGGCGAGTCCCAGCCCGATTTCGAGTGTGTGTGCAGTAGTCTGGTCATAAACCAATCGCTTGACTGCTTGGATAAGAATAATGGCTGGGGGTAGCAGCAATCCAACCCAAGTACAGCCCGTAATCGTCGATTAATGATTTGCATATAGCCGGAGCGCGTATCGCGAATCGGACAGGATGTTGATTACTCCGCCCGTATATGGCCGGCGAGTACATTTCAATACGATTCAATGATCTAGATTAGGAGTGGACTGGGCCGGACAGGGGACTGATATTGCCGGGGCCCACAGAAGCAGCAGCAGCACCAGAACTAGTTGGCACAATCGTGAAATAATATAATAATATTTTCACCGTCTCCTCCCAGCGATAAGCCGTACCGTACCCGGCTGACTGTTGGACAACGCTCGACGCTTACACGCTACGCCAGGGTGATTGCCGCACCCGATCCACCTGCCTGAGGGGCCCCTCCTCCTCTTCTGCCCATATCTCCGATATGTCTCACAAACGCGAGGACAGTTATTTGGTCGATCGTTTCGTTTCGATCCGATCCGCTCTGCCCTGCTCTGCTCTGTTTGGGCAGAGCTTGCTCGCTACTTCTCCCTCCCCGGTGAGTGGTCAGGCATGCATGACCGTCATGTCAGGCGCAAACGTGCCGGCTTATCAGTGTGCTGACACAGCTCGAGGGGGGTCCGTCGGGGAGCAGGTGATACCAAATGGGCCCGAATGAATTCCTCGAGTGGGAGCAAGCTTTTGGATGCAGCCAAGCTTTTATGGACCCCCCTAAGGTTGCTTTCTGTGGGAGATACATATTACAATGATCTTTCTTGAGGAACTATTTTAACGAAAAGCGTAGTTTACCTTAACCTGTAACTGTAAGGAGAAACTTACTTAACTGAGCTATGTGTATAGACTTATGTATATTATTAGGTGGATACAGAAAAACAAAAACAAAAAAAGATTTATTTTCAGAGAACAGCCAATGTCCCAAAAAGTAACGATTAAAGTTAAATTGAATTAAATTACTCATTAAAGTATTTTTGACCTTCATATCACAGTGTCAAAAAACAACAAATAGAGAAATGTATTACCGAAAAATATGTGTTCAGAGTAGTTAAAATGACAGAGTTAAAGTAATGAAAGTAATGCCTAATCGGGCGGTACGTTACAGAAAACTAATAAGACTGATGTGGGCATCGGATTCTACCTTGCCAGAGAGAAGACTTCCATGGCAAATGCTTCGGCTTTTAAGGGAGTGGATGGTAATAAGATGCAGTGTACTTTCATAAGAAGAGTACTTCAATTAAGTCAACGGAGGGCAAAGATAAGAAATTGTTTGGACTCCAGCATAGCTTGAAATTTTAGGTTGTAAGAATACCAGAAGCATAAAGCATATTCTAAAATGGGCCTGAAAATAGGGTATATGGAACGGTACATTCCTTAGACCTTTTAATAAAACCAAGGACCAAGGATCCCTTGCCGATTGCAGATATATTGCAAAAAGCATACATTAGTTATGAGGATAGTGCCAAAGTCATTAACTTTATACAGAAATTTTAAGAAAAGGTTATCGATTAGAGTCAAAAAGGTAAGCCTTGCTGCGGTGAAAACCTATAACATTAGATTTAGCAAAGAGGAAGAATGTTTATTAAATCCCAATTATTGAGAGTGGAAATAGTGGGGTCTCGGGTGCTCTAACTGTACATCATCAGCATGCATTAGGAAACAGGCTAGATCCAATATGGCTACCTTCAGGTACTCCAGATGATACAAAAATAGGTTAAGAGAGAGATGAATCCAATCAAACTGGGACCGATTGCAAATATAGGCGTAAATTCGGAGAATAGTTTAGTCGGAAATCCAAGAAAAGATAGCTTATGGATAAGAAGATTATAATTTGCTATAAACTACATCAGTTTGATGCTGTTTTAGGAAATCAGCAGCTGCAAAGCTGGAAAACTCAATAAGGTTACAGGGAGTTTCACAAATCCGTGGTGAGATTCCCAAAACAAGGAACTAAAAATATGTTGGTGCTCAGAAGAAATGTTCTTTTCTAGAAATTTAGAATGGCAGATAAATTGAAAATACCGTGGACATTCGATACATCCGATTTGGAGCCCCGGAATCTTTTCAGAGGATAGGAAAATCACCGAGCTTTAGAGACAGGTTGAACAGTTTTAAGCGAATAGATCAGCAATATCGCAATCGATAACAGCCTTAATGCGGTTTAAGTTTGTATTAAGAAAATTGGGAAGAATTACGTTTGAAGTTACAAATTTTAAAAATTGCTTAGAATCGCGTCTTAAGTTTGACCATGTAATTATTAAAGCATGTAGTATTCAATAAATTAAATTAAGACTTCGCAATTGAATACTTAGAAAAATCCGATTGCGAACCGGACCTGTTGAACGTTTAGTACTAACGAGGAGGAAGAAACCGAAAATATCACTTACATTTCTCAAAGGGGAAACTAAAGGGAGATGGGCTTTAAAAATGGAAAGTATTTTTGTACGTCTGTTCAGACACTGCCACAGACATGGCTGTGCTGTGAGGCGTGTAGAAGGGTGAAAGGCTGCCTATAATTTTTGCATATTAAGAACGCCAATTGTTCTTGTTCTCTCCATAACTTGTTGCGAAAAGTTGGATTCATTTTCACTCTATAACGCCCCGAAACTATTACAATAAACTCAAAAATATTCTCATTTCCGTGTAGCAGAAAATAGCTAAATACTATTTGGCATAACATTTCAACCGTACCCAAAAAACTGATGCCATAGTTGGTTATATTTTGGATGGTTCTGCCACATTATCTTCCAAATCCGTTACAGGTACATCGTACATACGTACAGGTCGTTCTCGGACATCTACTGAGAATTAACATCATGATGACTTTCAGTTTCATATTTGCGAAGCTTATGTGCCGCTGATGAGGGAAATATTGTGTAATGGGAACAAGGCAAGATCGAATGGGATCAAGGAAAACATAAGCTCGCGCGCATCCAACTCTAGGCCCTACTGCAGCGGCACTTGTGCTCGAGTACTCCAACATGTAGAGCTTTGGGACAGAGGAGCTCCAATCGATCGTGTCTAGTGCTTACAGCACTTGATCAGCGATGCTTTCCGAATGGGTCCGTTACTGGCAGTGGGTCCGTTTAAATTTGGCATTGATAAAGACAGACAGACAGACAGACAACATCGTAGTCAGTCGTATGTAATGAAAAATTGATTAAAGTATACGAGTAGACATATACATAAGTGTGTGTACGTATGGTCCGATCAAATAATAAATTTATCACAAAATAAACGTAGAAATTAAACGCAGAGAGCCCAGAACAGAAAGCGCAGAGTAGGGCAAATAAATGAGATTACAATTAATAAAATAATCGATAAGTGGCCTTTGGTGGCTTCCAATATCTGGACAGGGGCTGCACACACACGCACATGTGTATGTACACAAGTGTTCATGAATGTATAGTATATATGTACATATGTACGTATATGTATTTATATAGCAGATTGTAGGCCAAAGTTAATTACGCGTTCTGATTTAGGGAAGTCACTCGAGGGAGTGCAGATTGCGGCAGAGATTGTTTACCAGGCTATCCCGAGTCGACCCGGGTCTGGCATTGGAGTATAAAGGACTGTTCTGTGAATAACAGAATATTGTGTATGATTACCTCCAATAATTTTGAATATTACTTCTAGCTGTTTCTTCGAATGAGCGTTGGGTTTCGAGACTAATGCAGAAAATGATACCACTTGGATCATCTCCGATTAGTTCATATAATCTCAGCTCAGATTATTTCGCCGAAATAGCTTGTGATCCGAGATGTTCGCTTCGGGATCCATCTGTATCTGAACAAGGCCATCAGCCTTGATTACAACACCTACCAGAATTAGATTGTAGACAGAAAAAGAGGAGGATGACAGATAAACTGATTAGTGAGGAAAATAGGTGGCACATTGGAATTAATAATGGTCTTACGACACCACCTTCATCAAGTCCTATCTAAACTGCAAGAAAGAGATAGTATGATACAAAACAATAATGGCTAGCCGTCTCCACAGTGTAGTTCTTCAGTAGTGCCATTTTCAGTAATACTAAGTCTAGACAAAATATTCCTTCAAAGTACAATTCTCTGTTTTCTGCTGTTATGGTTAAAGCAGTGAGGTCAGATACTGGACCAGACAAGATTAGTCGTGATGTGTAGTGCAATACTATCATTACTAATACCCGTTGTCCTCATTTGACTTATACTTGCTGATAGCTTGGTAAAACACGCTAAAAACACTTATGGCAGAATTGTACTTCAAAAGTACAACCTGGCCTCAACCAAACAACCACAAACATCAACACACACTTATTATTGGGTCTTCCTCTAAACATTTGCCATTTCTGCCCTTCACTCTAGTATCTTTTATTACTAAAGCGTAGTAAATATAACTCTTAGCTTTGGAAAACAGAGATTATATTCATATAGAAAAGATTAAAAAACATCCCTGTTTGTCGACGATGCTGCTCTTTTTCGCCACCTATTAATCAGATCAGAAATATGAAATACCTATTACCGACTAGAAAGGTAATAGATGGTCTTTCTGTGGACAGGAGCGAAGCATAGAAATAATCTATTTTTGCTGGCGCTCAGGCAGTGCAGGCGCAACAAAATTGGAGGGAAACAAGATAGTAAGCGCAAGCCGCCTAGCAACATGCAATGCAGACAGTTACGATTATAGGCGGTAGTCGATTATATTAAAATTGTAATTTATTAATTTTATTAATCTTAATGGAAAAAAAACATTTTCATATCATATGGATCTATTTAATATTGTCTGCGCTTTCTTCGGTAATCGTCCTCCTCCTGCGCCACAAATTGGGTGGGCTTCCTCTGACATCTCTCCAATGGAAGATGTTCAATTATAAATACACTATTTTCCCGAGTTTTATGAAAAGCTCATTTCCAGGATAATTTTTTAGTAGCAGCTCTGCCGCTTTCGAGGCTTATTCCTCAAATTTTCAATTAATCAACTCCAGCTTTTTCTGGAGTAATGTCAGTATTTGCAAAGAATTTCCGTGATGAGTTTCTGTTGTGTGTTGCTCCTTCCTTTTTTCAAGTAATGACGGCCTAATATGAGTATCAGGTAAAGTGAACCTTGGTATTGATTGGAGGTTGACATGCAATGACTGCATCTTTCAAGAAGCGATGCAATTACTGCACCATCAAGTGGCCCGTACGATACTAGCAGAAGACTGTTTAATCCGAGCATAAGACCCTAAACGGTTCATGCAAGGAATAATTCGATCAACAAAGTGGAGAGACGACGGTATATAGTTTCAAGTAAATCCAATAGGCATTGTGAAGTTTATGCGGTTCAACAGATCAGGGCTATCTAGATATCCCTCAGATTTTTCCATCTGTGCAATCTTTCAGCATAACGCTATTAATAAACCCTTTCCCAGAACTACGCCACTGCAGCTGAACATTAATAGTAGGCCATATATTGATCAAAACCATTGATCAGTACAACCGAGGCATTTTGTTGAAGAAGAATCATATACTGATACACCAAGGAAATCGCTGTTACAGATTGAAAGTCGTTCACGGAGGATATTGGAAAGATCTAAGAAAATAAATTAATTTGTTAAATACTTAATTACTGATTAGCGTTTTAGTCAGCACGACAGCAGGTGCGGGGTCCACAAACCAAGAATCAATTACAATGTACAAGTATTAGAATGGCTAATGGAAGATCGGAAAACGTTCCAGTCCAGCACGTACACATTTATACAACCCATTAATAGAGGTAAAATGTAAATACCATTGATCCGATTTATATTTGTAAATATTTATTTAACAGAAAAATATGGACGAGAGTGCAGATGGTACTGGGACCCCTTCGAGATGGCCTAGGGGTTGTATCCACTCTTCCCTATTCAACATACCTACACATCTGCTTTCATATGATTCAATAAGTTTAAAAATAATATAAATACATCCGATATTGTTTAAGTGATTTGCGTTTCTTTGTAGAAACCTACATGTTTTATTACCTAGTGGGTAATGGGTCGGTGGCGGTGGGGTGAAATATGCGTTGACAGATCCGATGCAGAAGCAATAAGTGTTTTGTAATATAAATGTAACATGTATCTACTAGGACGATCCCCAGAAATGCGGTTTGCTTCAACTAACAAGGTACAAATTCCTTAGCCAATAACCAGATTTGCCCGGCCAGTACTCCCCTCAAGATGTATTAAAGAGCCATTACGATCGATCCAAACGATCGTAGAGGTATAATTCTACGGTATACGCCATATATACGTATACGGTGTGCCAGTATACAAGGTACACATAAGGGGGCAACATTTATGGTACTTCAGTTGCAGTTGAGTTTATGGCCCGTGTAAAAAACTGTGTTTCGATTTCGCACTTTTGTACTCGCTCTTTAGGCTGCTCTATATGCCGTTGCTGTTCTTCCTGCAAAGTACTGTGTACATGGTAGAGGCACTCGATATTTATTTATACCGCTAAAATGTCATTTTTATGCCCGCTGTATCTGTTGTTGTTGTTTATGTTCTCCGACTACTCGCATAATGGGTGCGATCGAATCGAATGGACTGGTAGGAAAACATGGATAAGTGGGTGAGCATGTGGGTCCACTCCAGCGCCGTGAATGGTCAAGTCAAGTACGAGTATTCCACTGATGAGTAATTTAATTTGTCGTTTATTAGAATAGCACTCATTTTATTTTATGAGATACTCCAGCCCATCTACTTGACTTCGAGTTCTTTATTTGCCAAATATGTCACAGGGGGAGATACAAATAGAGGGAGATTTGGGAAGTGGGACAAAATACTATATCTTCCAGTTGATTTTCCGTCGGCATTTTGACTACCACCCCTACCAACAATTAAAAGTGATGAAACGTCCATGATCGATTGATAATTTGGTCGAAATTGGAGCTACCAGACAGAGTATTTCAGATAGTATTATAGCTTAAAGTCCGATTGTCCAGCTCTGCCCGGGTCTCGTCTGCTTATCGGGCTTAAAGGCTCTATTGCGGCCCGTCGCTATCCACGAATATTGTTGTGGTGCCGTAATCAACAGAATTGAACTTAATGGATTACGGTTCCAATCGCAGAACGGTAGCTAACTACCATAATCAAGACCATATTTATGGTGTGTCCAACATGTTTATTCGCCCCAACGATATGGGAGTACCGGTTTGTGTACGTATAGGCATTTACGATCCCACAAAGTGGATCATTTGAGTTCAATTTTCACCATTCCATTACTTAGCTCCCTCCCGTTGTAACATAATATATATATGTATTTACTTTGGAATGCAGTATACTCGTACCATATCAGAAAGTGAAAATTCAGAGTTCTACATAAATAATAATTGGAGTTTCAATTTGAATTTTCGCCCACAGAACGCTCTAAAGGTTGCCTAATAATTTCCATAAAGATAGGATTGTCAGCCATCAGGCAGGGATTTGAATTTCTTTTACTTTTACCAGGTAATTAAACACTTTCTGAATTTATTTTAAATGTACATATGTTCTGTTTTCCAAGTGTTCTGAATGAAGCTATGTCCCACTTTGAAGTGCTTAATTGGATCTAGTGGGAATAATGGGAAATTTTGGTGATTGAGCCCTTGAAGGACTTGTTACTTCACATCCAGCGATGCAGGCTTGAAATTCGAAATAAGTATCCAATAAAATATAACAGTTTATCGTTTAAATTGTTGTAAATGGTTTTATTATATCTGTAAAATGTATGTTGCAGCTTTTTTGGTTGCTTCGCTTTGCTCCTGTGTCGAATACATTTTACTTGTCCCGGTCTCCGTGTCCGTCCGTGTTCGTATAGATGTGTTCGTTTTTTTCCAATCTGTCTTTGTCTGGGTTCTTGCTAACATTTATGAACTCATTACTCGCTATAAATTCAAAGAGTTTTTCCATTACTCGCTATACACTCACACGCATATGAAAAAAATATCGGTTACGACTAAGTGCCTATATATAATATATAAATGTACATATGCATACATATCTTTAAATTCTTGCTACAAAAAAATTGAACACTAATTATGCTTTAGGTATTATATAGTACAGACATATGATTTATTTGCATTGCGATCTGGGATATACATATATTTATTAGACCTCCTACTCAGTTTATAGGTTATTCATTTAGTATATTTACAGGGTTTCCATTGGGGATTGGATTTATTATTATTCTAAAGACTTAGGCAAACAAAAAAAAAGATTTTCTACTTCTAGTTTTATAAGTATTATCAACTTTAGTGCAAAAAAAAAATGTTTATATGGTTATTTAATTATGTAAATATTGGTTGGGAATGGTTATCGGTAGAGGTTTAGAAAATCTATGACTAAGTGGGGGCCCTAGAGCTTTTAAGCTATACGGGGCTTTGGGGACTTATTATATTTTACACTTATGATATCCGCTTTAAGAACTCGTCTAGCTATTTCTTAGTTTTTTTTGTTTTGTTTTTTATATTTTCTTCCTTTGTCTGACTTATGTACAGGATAGACAGAGGCTTCTACTTTGACTATGCTCTACCTTGTCCACATATTTAGTTTTTGGCTGTTTCTCCTTTTCATTCTCTTTCCCATTCCCATTCGGTTCCCTGTTGCTTTTTCGCATATTTTTTGGGGGCCTGGCGAGCCGGCTGTGAAAATGTCATGTTCCATTATTGCACCAAAGTTTTGTTCGAATTCCCAGCTCCAGCTCCAGCTCAAACTCCAGCGCTACCGCTGCCGCTTCCTTGTCGACTATTCGAGTGTCCATGCCCCCCGATACCACGCCGTCTCCCTATCTAGCAGTATTAGGGCCACCAGGCGGCGCGCTGCGCGTGCGCATGTGGATGGACGTGGGCATGGGCCTGGGCGTGGGCATGGGCATGAGCATGGAGTCCTGCGGCGGCAGCGGCAGCCGCATGCTGATAGGCGGCCCCATTCAACGCCACCAGGTGGTGGGCGGCAGCCGCATTCTGCATGGCCGTGGCCGTGGCTGAGCTTACCGAGACGCAGTCGGGCGCCATTTTGGAGCCGTCACCTAGGCACGGCTTTCCATTGCGTACTAGCACGGGCACGGCGACGCGCCTTGGCGAGGGCAAGGCCGACGGATGGTGCGGGTGGGTGGCGTGGCCATGGAGCAGGCCCGGATGCTCATATCCCTTTTCGTTCTGGGCACGCTTCGTCTTGTAGCGATGATTCTGGAACCAGATCTTCACCTGCGTCGGCGTCAGACGGATGAGGCTGGCCAGGTGCTCGCGCTCCGGGGCGCTAAGGTAGCGCTGCTGTCGGAATCGTCGCTCCAGTTCGTAGGTCTGTGCCTTGGTGAAGAGTACTCGGCGCTTCCGCTTCTTGTTGGGCAGACCGTCGCTATTGAGGCCGCCACTGCCGCCTCCACCGCTGCCATCCGCATCGTCCACATCGTCGATGTCCTCCTCGATGCCATCCTCGTTGAGGCTGTCATCATGCCCGCTGCTCGCTCCTCCACCTCCACCCCCATTGATGGGGTCGTGCTTTAGGCTGTGGTTGTTGTTGTTGCTGGTGCTATTGTTGTTGTTGTTGTGTAGGGCATGTGCCGCAGAGGGTCCTCCAGAAGGAGCGCCGCCGTGGATGGTGTGCAGGGCATCGCCCACCGACAGGGCATCACTGTCTGCCGACCGACTGTAGCTCTTGTAGTCGCCGGAGAGGGCGGGCGAGGTTTGGCAATTGGAACCGATGTAGGTGTAGGACACCTCCGATGTAACCGGCGAGGTGCTATCAGGACTGGCCGGCTGCTGGGTGCCTGCATGGGAGAGAATGGGAGAGAGACGAGAATTGTGTTTAGCGAGATGGCAGACAAAGGATCCCTGCCAATGGACAACGAATTTGTCAGCAATGCCAATAAATTAATGCCCTGGCACACCCCTTAACCTAGCCCATAACACCCCTAACCAGGTATTCCACCCTTATCGGAACGGATCGGATCGGATCGGCATGATCGGGGAAATTTTCGAAAGGCGGGAGGGGAGAGAGTCAACTCTAGCAATTGGATTAGACCCGACATGAGGCTGTGGTCGATCTTTGGGGTGGGCCAGATGTTTGGCTGGCAAAAACCTACCCCTGCTCCTGCCTCGGCATGGGCATGGGTCCGGGCTAATAATGTCAATTAGGCACCAGAGACACTGAGAATTGACAGGGAATCTCTACCTCTCTACCTGGTCTCCTCTCTAACGTGTTCTCGGTGCGATCTCCTGCTGACTGCTGACCTTCGGGCTATGGTTCTGTCCCCGTCCTGAATGGGATGGGATGGGATAGAAACGAATGGAATGGGATGGGATGCTAATGAAAAGGCATTTACGAGTGCCGTGCCTTGAATGCCTCGGAATGTGTACGGGGACAATGGCATACAAAAGCCAAACCTCAAACATCGATGGCAGTTCGAGGCTCTTCCGGTTTCCGTTCCTCTTTCTCTATGGACTGGTATGGGGTGACTGCAAAACGACCGCCCACTTTTGATAGGCTTTTGTAAACGGTGATTTATCTCCGGGCGTGGCTGCCCCTCTCGTGGGGTGTGATCTATGCAACCGCAAGGGCTCCAGAAAATATGTCAATGAACAAATGTCAATGTCAAGGAATCAGAAGTCGCAAGAGAAAAGAGATCTCATCCGAGTAAGGAGAACAGAAAACCGGGGAGGAAACATCCCATTCTCCCATTCCACAATCTCAGACCCATGCTCCATCTATTCGTATTCGTATCATTGACTAAACAAAGCCCAGCGGCTAATGCTCATCCATTTCCCCATTACCCAAGCCCGAGGCCCGATGCTTCCATGACAACTCAACAAATTAATAACTTAATATAATCAAAACGACTCCTCCTCGACGCTCCTTCATACAGCTGTGAAGTTTCCCAAAAAAAGAGCAAACAACCAGAAAAAAGAACGAAAAAAAAAAACGGCAAGCGGGCAGCAATTATAATTTGTAGCCAAACAAAAAAAAGGTATAATAAAAAAGAGGAAGACCGATTGAGAATGGGCATGGGCATGGGAGTTGGAGAGGGGCAATCGAAAAGGGACGAAAACCAGGCGGAAGTGCGTGCCATAAATTGCCAGGACGAGTGAGAAATGTTTGGCCCGAAACAACAACAGACAAAGGACGGGCCAGGGAACGATTGACTACCATCCTTGCCAGAGGGCAACAACAGAGTTAATCCTCAAGTGTGAAGCGCATACAAACTATTAGTCAAGATTATAATAGAACCCCAACCCCAGAGGCAGACCCAGGCCCAGGCCCAGATCCTGGCCACATTTTCATTCCCAATTTCGATCCAATGAATGAGTGAAAAATAAAAAAATTAAAAAAGCAAACGACTGGAAAGTGTGCAAGGATCAGAAATGGCTCGTCACCACGCTGCTCAGCGCTCCCAGGAAGCACCTGAGTCCATATACGAGTAGAGGGTTAACAGCACTATCCCATATATGCAAACACAGCTGCCTTATCGACCGACCGACCGACTGTCTGAATGAGTGGCTGGGTGGATGGATGCATGGATGGATGGATGAGTGGGTAAGTGGATGGGTGAGCACCACTTCCCTGGCGAGGAAAATTCGTAACAATATTATTAGTCGTGCAGTTAATCGGTGGTGCGGCTCTCTCGTGGGTTACATTTACATCCACGAAAGGCCATTTAGGGGGTTCGATTTTCACCCGAATTATTTATATTTCTGGCATCTTCGGAATCTCCAAAGATTTCAAACCAAAGAAATGGCACTCCTCAACCGTTATTGGTAAGCTGATTACGGGATTCGTTCTGGCGTTATACTATACGGAATTCGAAGAAATTTCACACTCCGCTAAATTTATATTGCACCCTTCATGACCGTTCTTAGTTCTTCTATTGGTAAATTACATCCATTGGTATATCCTAATTGAATAGTATGAAAATATTGGTAGGTTATTACCGAATAGCCTTCTGATTAAGAACCAAGATTCATCGGCGGCTTGTTCTTGCAGTTTACTTTTGTATCTTTTTAATTTTCAATGAAAGCATGTTTAAGATCTATAAAATCATTCATTGGAGTAACCTCCGAAGTACCCTTGAAGATGGGAGATCACCTCCTACTTACAAATTCGAGTTAAACACGAGTATCGTTACTTTTCAGATACATACTTTAAAAGATACATTTCAAGCTTGCGTTATCTATAATGCTTTCCTCCCCAATTCAGCATTTGATTTGGACTCACCGTATAATTCGTTTTCTTTGATCCACGCACTGCGTCCCGAATGTTGGAGCATGGTTTGGGCCATGTGGTGGTAGGAGGACATCTCGTCCCCGAAGGTGCCAGCGAAATTCTTGGGAAGATACTGCCCGGCAGCAACTGCGGCGGCGGCTGCCGCATTGTGACTGGCCAGCAGGTGGGCGGCGGCGTGGGCATGGGCGGGTCCTCCGCCTGCACCGCCGGCAGCAGTACTGCCCTGGTGGTGCGACAGGGGCACGGGGGGGACTACCGTCTGATGGTGGTGTGGTGGATGCGGATGCGGATGCTGTTGCTGGTGGTGCTGCGGATGCGGCTGGAGGTGATGCGGATGCTGCGGCGGGAGGTGCGGCTGCTGCGGGTTGTGCTCTGTAGTGTGGTGGTCGCCATGTCCGGCACCAGCACCATGCTCCTCCAGCGCCGCCGCACTGGTGGGCGTCGGCGAGAGCGTTGCTGGTCCATGGCCATTGCTAGCTTCCGCTGCGTGGCTCAGTTCGCTGCTGTGCTGGGCAGCGGCAGCGGCGGCAGCTGCGGCGGCGGCATTCTTCAGATCGGATCCGTCCAAGTTGAGGATGTCCGATATGTGGAAGCCGGAGCGCTGCGACGATGGCACCTTGGCATCAAACAAACTGAAAGGACAGAGATGAATGAAGGATTAGACAAAATTGTCAAAAATACACAACTATTGGAAATATTTATGGAATCTCTCCATAGATGCAATAACTATGCGAGATATAAGGGATGTCGTATACTGGAAGAAAATATGATGGGATCAATGGTTCCAAAGACCCGGAATATCTTCGAGCAATATATTGGAAAAAAAATATGGAATAGATATTCAAAGAAAACCTGATTCGATGGATAGTCCGTGTGGAGCATTGGGAGGGTATGTGATAAACGGGACACTCAAATGAATGCTCAGATTGATGCTTCGATTGAGGCTTGAATGAATGGCTATTTGCGTTGCTTTCTATTGTCATCCTGTCATCTTTAAACTGCAGCTTCATGCCCATTGCTTCTACATCCGGTATGGGTATGGGTATGGGTATCGGTATATCATGAATGGCCGGAAGGTCCAACAAAGGCTTTAACACTGTGGCTCGAATACAGCCTACTCTACCGGTCTACCTGTGCTACCTGCCGATGCCCTGACTTTCGCAGATTGCGATTTTTGCAGAGGGAGCGAGCGAACTATCTGAGATATTGGGATCTAGCTGATCTGATCTCCCTGAAAAATTCTCGGGCGAGAATTAACTTTGATTAAGTGCACCCAAATCGCTGGATTATTGACACCTAGTCTCAGTGGCCTTTCCTTTGCTTTTCCTTTTGGGCTTCCACTTGCCAAATCCTGTACTGGGCCCAGAGGCTAATGAAAATTTGATTTTCCACTAATACCATCAACAATTAAACACAAATCTGCTTTAGACCAACCACTGACCACCGCTGGGACCTGTTGGTTGCCATCTACCTGTCCATCCGAAGATCAGATCGGATCGGGTCAGGTCGGTTCAGGTCGGCTCAGGTCGTGCCACATGTTGGCGCAAGTTTCTTCGCGCGCTGCTTCCGGTTTTTCCACATTGAATTTTCCAAAATTCCCACGCCAGCGTTGGTACGATAGTGGGACAAAGACGGAGACACATGTTTTGCTCAGAGGGAATTCCCTTCGCCAGACAGTGTGACGTCGTCGTCTGCGTCTTCCCTGTCGTCAGCGGCAGTGTCAGCCCGGTGTCTCGAATCTGCACCGAGTCCTCTGCTGTCTGCCGCACACATGTTGGCCCGTCATTGGAGTTTCCCTGACCACTCTCACCTACTGTCCATCGATGGATGGGAATTTCTAAGCCAGGCCAGCACAGGGTAAATCAAGCTGAATTTCTTCGATCCAAAAGCAAGGACCTTGAGTACTTGCTCGACCAGAAACGGGGGAAATACGTCCCATATTCGCCGTTTTCTTGTGATGTGCTATGCCGTGATGCTTCTCGGCAGGATTTGGCTAATTTGGCTCTGCAAGTGGCCTCATTGGATTAGTGAGCAAAGTCCATTAGCTAGCCATGTACATAGTACTGGGCATGGCCAGGACTAGGGCAGGGGCTCGCTCATGGGTGTGACTATGAGCCGAAGCTTAGGCGAAGGCAAACCGCGGCTTATGCGTAGAGTAAGGACCGATCAAGCCGGGGATCTCTTTAGATAGTAATGGAACCCTATTTGGTTGTTTACTTCAGCGGTTAGAAAAGTGTAAGTCTGCGGAATCTAAAGCTCAAATATCTAGATACCGGCAGAACTTCTTTTGTGGGAGATTCGGAGCATTGCAAGAGAAAAACTGGCGTTTGAAAATTACATAAGCAAACAAATGCATCTTCGAAATACCTCAGAAATGGATCAAGAGATTACCCATTACATTTTCAATATTACCCCAAGAGTATACAAAAGTCAGATTTCTAGGATTGATAGATCGATACGTAAATAGGCACAGATGAAATGAGAAGATAATATAGCCCGAATCGCCATCGAAATTATAATACACATAAGATATAGAAGAGAGTGGAAATTCTAGATGAGATTACGGGATCGTATCTTTCATTGCTCCCTACGGATCTGGGAAATATATTTCTTAGCCCAAGTTTAAGACTTTAAGTGTTTCCCACTATACCCTTTGCATACCATTCATAAGTACATACGTATCTACTATGTCGCATAATTAAATTTAATAATGTGCATAAGTAAGTGCTTCTTTGATTCCTTTTCCCCCCGATCGTGCTTACCCGGGCAATGCGTTGCGCAGGGCCGCCGGATAGAAGGCAGCTGGGAGCAGGGCGTGACTCCAGGGCGGCAGCAGGATGGGCGACCAGGGTAAAAAGGGGGCAGCAGCTGCAGCAGCCACTGCCGCCGACGAGGGCACCATCAGGCTGCCCATGCCGTGGAGGCCGGGGAAGCCACTGAAGGCGGCTGCTCCTGTGGGGATGCGGAGATGCTCGCTGGCGGCCAGTCCGGTGCCGCAGGGCGTCGTCGTCGTGGGCACAGTGGTGCTGGCGGTACTGAAGACCTTGGAGGAGCGCTCCCGGTCCTGCTCGCGTTCTCGCTCCCTCTCCCTCTCACGATCTTCTCGATCTCGTTCACGCTCTCGTTCACGCTCCCTGGCCCGCTCTCCCTCGCGATCTAGCGAGGGGGTGGAGGTGCGCAACGGTCGCTTGGGCGTTGTGGGGGTCGTCGGCGAGGCAGGACTAACGGTGATGGCGCTTTGGGGCGAGGCAGGCAAGCTTCCGGCGCTCCCCAAGCCGCTGCTGTTGCCGCTGCTCAGCTCCCGCTCGCGATCCCTCTCCCGGTCGCGGTTTCGCTTCGAGGGCGTCCGCTCCAGAGCTCCCGAGCTGGTCATCTCTAGGGCGGCGGGCGGTCGGCCCTCTGGCGGATGCTGTTGGGATGTGGGGGTAGGTGATCCGTTCGATTTGCGCCGCTGGTGGGCGGCGGGCGACGGAGACTGGCTCTTGCGTTTCTCCGCCACTTTGTGGCTGTTGCTCTCCCGGGTACGGGGCAATGAGGGGACACGGAAAAAAAAGCTCACACACACGCGCACAGAGAGTTTCGGAACACACTCACAATCGCACTTGAGAGTTAAGGACCTTTTAGCAAAAGCCGATGGCAATCATAATCAATGTTGGTCCGTCCGGCTCTCAAATATCTGTTATCGCGGATCAAGATCAGGATCAGGAGTAGAAGGATACGGACACGGATACGGCTAGGCATTCACTGGGCATTCACGTTCGGGCTCTGCACTGTTAGCCGCACTCTAAACATTCCAAACTGAAGTGTCATCAACAACTAACGAGACATCAAGAACTCGACACGAGTCCAACCAGCCAACGGCAGAAAAGTACCAAAAAATCTCTCTCTTTCATTGCGTCCACGTCCACGCGCATTTGTGTGTGTTGTGTGTGTGTGCATCTGTGTGTAGGGTGTCTTTTGGTATACGGCCTGCAGAGCTGCATCCCTCCACCATTGGATGGTATATACTCGTACTAGCAGTGCGCACCAACACCAGTGCCCATGCCTGAAGAGAGACACTCTCTGTTGTTGGGCCCCGCTAAGTGGCTTCTCATGTCCTTTTCAACAAGGATACAGCGCTGAAGAAGCCACACCAACAACAACAGCCACATTGTGAGTGGCTCGTTCAACCACCGGCAACAACTGCTGGAACCCACCACCAGCCCGGCTCGAGTCCACGCCAGAGAGAGAGAGCGAGAGCGAGACAGATCCTTGTGACTGTCCGTGTGTCTCGCTTGCACCCCTGCAGCAAGGGCCACTGGCTGCTATTGCTGCCCTGCTCTACCCCAGCCGACGAGTGCCACTTGAGCCGCCTCTCTTGTGTGTGTGTCTCTGTGTGCTTGTGAGCCATTGTAGCGCTCGAGTAGTGGCAGCAGCGGAGAGGGAAACACTCTCTAGGTAGGGCTGGTACCGCGGCCCAGGCTTGGTTCCCAGCCAGTCAGACAAGTTCCTTTTGTAGCTCGGAAAACTCTTTCATTCATTCACATTTTGAGCCGAAAAATTCTCTCCTCTCTCTTCCATCTCTTCCTGGCCCGGGCCCAGGCCCGGCCTGGCCTGGCTCTGCCCTACACTTGATGTTGTCAACAATTGCCGCGTCATTATATTGTATTTATCATTATCGTCGCTCTAGTGCCCGGCCAGGGGACAACGACGACGCACCTACGACATCCCCAGATCCGAGGATGTGTATGTGTGTGTAGAGGTGAGCGACAGGACATGATTTTATGGTCAAGCCCTGACATGATATCATAGATATATGCATATATGTACATAATAGAAAAGATGGGGAAGAAACCTCGTAAAAAGATATGCCACAAAATTATAACAATATGAGTAATAATATATACGGCCAAGGGGAAAATCAACTTAAAGTTCTATGCGAACACCATCAGAATGATTCGATACTGGAGATCCAAGCATCGATTTTCCCACTACAGTTTTCTGAGTTATGTATTTGAAAGATAGAATATGCTCCATCCGAAAGATTTTTCGCATGTTTATGGGAATTAATTTAGATGCAGAGCTCTGTACATATAGTCAGGCTAAATGGGGCTCTTCGAAGAACACCAAAACATATGATAACTAAAACTAATTCATATATATAAATGTGTGCAACTAATTGAAATAAAAAATGCCAAATAGGCCGTTTTATACGAGTCTATATACAGTCATGGAAAACTATAAGAAACGGCATATCTACTCGTATTTTTCAAAGAATTTCAATACGATTCAAAGAACCTAATGTGCAGACATTACAATTTTTTAATATAGAAACGAACAAAAAAAATTCGAAAAGCAATTTTTTAACTTCAAAGGCTAGTTAGTCTAGTAGATTAGCATTTAATTTAAATATTTAGCTTGTCACAAATGGATCTTGGATGAAATTACAGCACATGTGATTGCATTTTGTCTCATGATAATCTCATAGTAAGTCAAACACTATTAGAATCCAACACGTATATGTATGTTCTACCTTAATCTCTTGGGCGATTGTGTGAAAATGTTCTGAATATAAGTAGATAAGCATTGTATAAGTAAGCGAATTCCTTTACTGTTTCAGTGGTTATCCTTGCAGAGGGTAGATGTTGCAGTGCATTGAGCGAACCTTAAAAACATAGACCAGACGAATCGATACAGCCATATCTTTTCGAATGCTGTCTGGTTTCTCAGTTTGTCTTGATTTAGTTCGACAGAAAACCTTTTTTATTACATTCTATTCAAAGAGTTTAAAATATATTGGATGTGGGTATCAATTAAAAGGAAATATTTCCGAATAATTTCGAATAAAATAAGTTGAAAAAAAAACAACGAGATGCATCTAAAAATCACGTCGTTATCAACATTGTATTGCCCGATTCTCTTTTTGATTCAAGTTTATCGGTTAGTATCGAATGTTTGCAGACACGGAACATGGAAAGTTTGTATATATGTGTATGGAAAAGTTCTACAACTGTTTCCGCTTGAAAAAACTCATATCAAAGTTCTTTTCGTGTTGGCAGAGGGCCCCAAAACGATTTGAATTTCGATTTCATAAGCTAACCCATGATTAGCTCAGATCCTTCACATGCCAATACATACTCGCGTATGTAAGTCCTCGCTCCGCTCTCTCCACTTAGGACACACCCAGAAGACTCAAATGGGGCTTAGAGCAGC